>NC_138239.1:7339788-8539788 GCF_964197995.2 Scardinius erythrophthalmus
GACGAATCCTTCCCTCCATCCTCCCCACCACCACCACCAGGATGGTCCCTTCCTATACCTCGCAGGGGTCGGCTGCGCCCCTTCCTTCGTCCTCAGGCAGGATATGCTGAGTCCGGACCCTCAGATTGCGAGCTACGGACCGGGCCTACGCCAAATAACTTTATTGCTTGCTGGGCTGTTAATAAATGTATAATTGTCACAGTATTTATTCTCCCGAGTCTTTCTGGTAGAATAACACAAAGAAGAGTACAAAGATATGCTTGGAGTTTACCTAGCATTGCTTTATAAATAAAAATGTACCACTGCTGTTTTCTTCGTATAGTTAGTGATGTCCAACCCACCATCTCATAAAGAATGCAATGATGAGTAAGGGATTTTGCATTTGTAATAAAGCGTAATGAAGCATGGTAGACTGAATCAAGGTTTGTTAGAATGGAGGAGGCTGCATGCATGTATAATATATCATCATAATCAATCACAGTTAGGAAGGTAGCTTCTACAAGTTTCTTGAAAATAAAACCCAATTTTCACTTTGAGTTTTCTGATTAGATTAAAAATATGTACATTGAACAAAAGCTTATCGTCCATCCAAACGCCCAAGTATTTGTAAGAAGATACCCTTTCAATATTTTTACCATCAGATGTATAAATGCTAAAATTATCAAGTACTTGTGAATGAGCCCTTGAAAAAAAACATAAACTTTGTTTTCTGTGAATTTAAAACCAATTTTAAGCTCACAAAGGCACTCTGCAATGACTGAAATGCAGTATGAAGCTCTTGCACTGCCTGTGTTATGGAAGGAGCAAGTGTATAAATAATAGTATTGTCAGCATAAAAGTGTTTTTTTGCTTGAATGTTGTTACCCAGGTCATTTATATAAATAGAAAACAAAACAGGTCCCAAAATGGACCACTGGGGGACCCCTTTAGATATATTAAGAAAATCAGATTTTTGACCCTCTACATGAAAACACTGTGTCCGATTTGCTAAATAATTTCTATACCATTTCACCGTCCCAGGTTCAAAACATCCACTGCTAAGTTTGTTCAGTAGCAATTCCTGATCCACAGACTCAAACGCCTTGGATAAATCAACAAATAAGGCAGCGCAGTGCTGTTTTCTGTCCAGGGCACCAATAAGGTCGTTTATCACCACTGAAGTAGCAGTAATGGTGCTATGGGCAGTTCTAAAACCAGATTGAAAAGAGTTTAAAATATTATTGTCAAATACAAACTATTTTAACTGTATATTTACCTGAGATTCAAGGATCTTATATTGCCAAAATTGAGAGTTTAGAGATTGGACGGTAGTTGTTCAAGTCTGAGGGATCACCACCTTTAAATATTGGGAGAACATAAGCAGCTTTCCAAACATTATAGAATGCGACAAAAGACAAATATGAGTTACTGGTTCTGCTATAACATCCGCCGCCACTTTTAAAAGATAAGGATCTAGGTTATCTGGGCCTACAGATGTTTTGTGGTCAATGCCCTTCAAAGCTGTACCCTGGAAATCCAGAGTTCTCACGAGAGCACAAGTTGAATTTGCTCAGCGAGTTCCTCTGGTGTCGAGTAATGATGCTCATTAAATATGCCCCTCGATCTGAGCTGCACCAATCACATCGGGTTATCTGATATAGGCGCGCCAGAGGCGAGATGACGACAGCGCTGTGACGTCGAAGTCATTAATAAACATTGCAAGATGGCTATGGATGAATACCGGTTGTTTGAAACGGCTTTAACCGCTACAATGAATATAATGAGTATAATCTACCTACCAGTTAGCTCCGCTGGTAGCTAAGCGTATGGGGTTTATTGTTGTGATTGGTCATAGTGTTATCCAATTGCGTGCAGTGAGATTTTCAGATGCATGCATCGTGCCGCCCCTCGAGCTGGGCGATTTTCATTAGTCGTCGCCAGACCATTAATCTTTTAGATTTAGGTCTGGATTTCCAGGCTATCAAAGCTGTGCAAACTTGACTTACTGAAACAGATTTAAAAACAAACGCATCCAGATTTCCAATCGCTGGTGTAACCACAGAACATGGGATAGTTGTATTTGCATTTAAACTATCGAATACAGAACCAGCATGAATGAAGTGTTTATTTAACTGATTGATCATAGCTTTATCCTTTATTTTATCTACATCAACCTGAATATATTCAGGAAGACTAGAGGCTACATGAGTAACTGACAAGGATTTAATTCATTTCCAGAATTCTGAGGGGTTATTTTTTAAATTTCCTGAAACCGACTTTAAATAAAACTCTTTCTAACCATAAACGTGCACTTATTCCTCAGTGTTTTAAATGTAGACCAATCAGCAGGGGCATTTGAGAATCTGGCTTGCACCCATGATTTATTTCTCAAATGAATTAGCTCTGAAAGACTGTCTGAAAACCAGGGATTGTCTCTACTGCTGATCCTGAACTTCTTAATGGGAACATGTTTGTTAGAGATGGACAAAAAAATTGATTGAAAATATTCCCATGCCAGTTCATGATTTAAGTCACTGTAAATCATGCAAGAAAGCCTGCTCCCTTAAATTTTTTTAAATATGGTTTTAACTTAGGGATTTTTGTATCCCTGACACAAGCAATTACACAATGATCGCTGACATCATTGCAGAATATGCCAGTTGAAGTAAATTTGTGAGCATTATTCGTTATAATTAAATCAAGTAAGGCAGACTTATGCTTCACTTTAGGATTTGGCCTTGTTGGTGCATTAAGAAGTTGAGTAAGGTTTAAGGAGTCACACAATTCTTTAAAACAATCAGATGTCCCTGAGAGCCAGTCCCAATTTAAATCACCCATAAGGATGAACTCAGAGTCATTTAACTCATGTAAAATATCTGATAGGGCTTTGAGAGCATCTTTTGTTGCAGAAGGATCTATAACAGCCAACCACAGTAATATTAGAAACTTTTGAAATATTTAGTGACAAATACTTTTGAAATATCCAGTGACAAATATACTTTTGAAAAACTTTTGAAAATTATTTTTGGAAATTATTAAATGGCAAATACTTCAAAATGTATAGCTCTAGTAATTGACAAGTTTACAGAGCTAACAAACTTAGATTTGACATAGATGGCCACTCCACCTCCTTTACCCACCCCATCAGTTCTGTAAACTTTATAGCCATCAATAAAAATCAAATCGTAAGTTATAGATTTCTTAAGCCAGGTTTCAGTAAGAACGACTATGTCAGCATTTGTCATATTCACCCAAATCTTAATCGTATCCAATTTAGGAACTAAACTTCTAACATATAAACCCAAGACCTGTTCTACTTTTAAAACCGGAGGGAGTGTAGATGTAGAATTTTCAAAGAAAGAATAGATATAGTAGGCCCAGGATTTGACTGAACATTTACAGATAACATCAATGAAAGCATTACCATACATCGTAATTTTAGTTTAACAGGGTATTGTTTATTAGGACCCCCATTAACTGCTAACTGAGAAAAAGAGTCCTCCTTGCCAATAAAATAGTCATTTAACAAGTCATACACATGTAAATAGAAATTATTCAATGTATGAAATGGGGTGATTGACTGATGATACAACTCAAGAATTTTCGTCGATGCGGTTGAAAATTGTCTGAAGTGTAGCAAGTACAACCGGAATTCACTCTCCTTACTGTGTCCATTTAATTCATTTAATTCCTGATTGCAAAAAATAAGCATCAGGAATATAAGGAAATACATGATGCTGATGTATCGAGGACAAATCCGGTAGCCGTGTGGGTTTCAGCCTGAACAAATTAAGAGGGGAGATCTATAGACCCGAAGAAACTCAGTCACTCTTCCACACTCAGGGTCCACAACTTTGATAGTCAATATGCTACTGGCCTGGAAAAACTCAGCAGCAAAATTGAGTCCTTAATAAGTCCAGTAAGTGGATTCCTGATAGTCCTGGGCCTCAGCAACCCAAAAAAAAAAAAAAAAAAAAAAAAAATTATGGCCATCCAGTAACATCTAAAACTGTATCAAAAATCATGGAATGATCATAACAATGTTGTTCTTAGAAAAGAACCTCACCTTCAGGCCTCAGCCAAGAGTCCATAGCTCTGATAGTCCATGTACTAGGCCAGGAGAAATCCAACAGGATCAAATCCGTAATTCAGGTTTAAAATAAGGCTGTAATCCACTGTGAATATAAATCTTCTTCAAAATAGCAGAACACTGGCAGCCACTGAATCTGTTAAAAGATCCATAAAGTACTGCTTTGTCCTTTTTTCCAGAAGTTGTACTCCAGCAGATGGATTCCTAACAGGCCTAGGCCTTTGCCTTTTCAGACACGAGTCAGAGTTCTGTGGCAATCCAGTGACATCTAATAAAAATATAGCATCCAAAGATCCCAAATTGGAAAGAGTGATATTATTTTTGAGAGAACCACTAATTCAGGCTTAAATATATATATATATAAAAAAAAAATCAGACCTCATACACTGACATTCAGACAACAAACTGGCTTGGCTGCCATCTTGGATTGGACTGTCTCTAGAAGAGACCCCTTCTAATTTGTAAAATGCTGTGGTCCTAGGCCCTTGAGCAAGCCCAGGTAGGCCTTTCATTAAACAAAGTTTATGCAGACCCCTGAGAACAGGGAACGAGACACTACGTCTTTTCACCATGCCTCGGGGCCTGCCTGCCAAACAACGAAAGGTGATTGTCATGTTTGCAAGGCGCCCTTTTATACGACTGGGTATAGCACGTTAAAGAAGTCAGCGGTTGTAGCCGGTCAATGTGATTGCCGTGATTTGATAGTGATTTCAGACACCTGTCACACCTGAGGCATTACCCAAAGCATCATCGATGCAGTGTCTCATTCCCTGTTCTCAGGGAACAGAGATTACAGTCGTAACCTAGACGTTTCTATCTATAAATTTAATGTGCATTTTATTATGACTATGGAAGACAACGGAGAGCATTTTGTTCTTGAGAATGCAGAAGGAAATGTTAATCTTAGTTTTTATCAGAAAACATATAGAGAAGAAGCTATTGACCACAAATGCTCATCTTATAGCTTGTGCCCTGTGAACCAATTTAGCGGAAATATTTTTATCAGTGCGAATTGTAAATAATTCACTTTATTTTCAAGTTACTTTGTGAATTTATGATTAAAAAGCATGATATTTTCATGTTTTGATACACTGAGCATTTTTTCCACAGAATGTTTGATAAATCATCACCGATTGTCCGTGTATAGCAGGAGTGCAGTGCCCAGAATTTCCTAAGAAATAGGTAATGTATTCTTGAATATTATGAACAAACATTAACACATTGAACTTTTAAGGGGTCTTACTCAGAGGGTCTCGTTAATAAAAAAAAATAAATAAAACTTTTTCCTTCCAAATGAACAAACAGATGGTTTTAAAGCTTTTGAAAGATGTTTGCCTTGGTATATATTTTTTTCCAAAGTACCCTCACAGTTTCAAAGTGATTGCACATTCTTATAGCTTGGCACGATCAAACTACTCCTCTCTTTGTACAGTGGCAGGACTTGATCTGACTTGACTGGTTTTCATTTGCATATACTGTATTGGTTCAAGGATTAAAATACCTAACATACCTGGCTGGCATGAGTGTTCATTTATCAAGAAATGTCTCATAGGCTACTCTTACTTAGTTACTATGGTCATAAATTACATATTTTATATTCATCATTATAAATATATTATAAACATATTAATTACAATAAGAAAACTGGTTTCTGCTGCACTGAGTGCATTTTTGGGGGCCTTACATAAACCCATACCATTAAAGCAAACTAAACTGTAATGTCTAAAAAGCAGAATGTATTTTATTATATTATGCAGAGAAATAAACCATGCTATCTTTCCTCCAAGTAAATAATAATAATAACAATAATAACTTGCTAATGTGAAACACGTAGACCAATCTTTTGTCCTTTGGCAAATGTGGAGGATTTCAGTGTCTTATAATGACAAAGATTCAGATAAGTTCAGATGTCAATCACTTCTTTGTTATAAACACATACACAGGGAATGGGGCAGGGCTTCTACAAGTGTTTAAAAGCTTGAAGTAAGGCAAAAGTGGGTAAAGACGGAGAAGATTACCAGTCACTTGGGTGAAAATTCATTGCATCTCTGAAGGTACATATTAATCTTATTCATGTCAGTAATGCAATAGGTTAAACCTCAATAGTCTCATTGGAAGGGAAGACCTATATTCAGTTTGTAGATACAAACTAATTGATTTTTTAAAAAAAAAGCACTTTATGGATTGCATACTTGTATGAATTTAGTTACTTTGTCTTTAGTCTGTAACATATGCAGAATTAAGTACTAGTGTACATTTACATCTGTAGATGTTGTTCTGTAAGGATTTATTATACTATGGGTAACATTTTATAATAACGTTCAGTTGTAAGTCATTTATAAGTGGTTAGTTAAAGCTCCAATATGTAGGGATTTTGTAATAAAATTTCCAAAAATAACTTGCACAGTGTGATATATTTCCTCCAGTTATGTACTTACAATATCTCAAAAGTCTCCAAAGATTTTTTATTTCAGAGAAATTCCGATTTTAAATAACTGGCCGTCCCGGAAAAGAAATGTCGCGCCTCAGTGACGCAATGTCCGCTCTCTCTATCCTTCTTTCCGGTGTGGACCATGTGATAGGATATTCCACCACACCGGATTTTTTTTTTTTTTTTTTTTTACAACTTTATTGAGGTTTTTTTCTTATCACAATAAACAATAAAGACATCTGACAAAGAATAAAAAAAGGAATAAAATAAAAAATATGACCCACATCACCGGAATATCGCATGGTAAAATGCGGAAGTGGTGGTTAAAGCGTTATAGCCATAGACTGTATGGTTATAGCTGTTATGGATCACAAACTCTTTGGCGAGTATTGAAGTGCCAACAAAACGAAAGCGTCCATATTCGGATACACTCAGACTGTGTGACAAACGGAGGAATAAAACCCGGATAAATATCGGCAGGCGTTTTCGAGATGGAGAGAGCTGCGCGACAATCTTGGACTTGACAGAGACTCTGGTCTCGCGAGTGTATTGATAGACAGGTAAGACATGCAACTGTCAATAATAGCACTTATAAACAAAGTTATATTGCTCTTTGTACTTTGGTAAGGCTTTTTATCACGTGTGGTGACCGAGATTATGGCAGTACAATTACAATCGGAGATGATGTTAAAAAAATATTTAGTCATTACTTGCAAATGTTCGTTCAAATTTACTTTTAGATATTGGTTTGAACACGTTAAACAACACGGCATTAACCATAAAAAACGTAAAACTGCACAACATTAACCAAACAAATCATTTGACAAATAGCTGTATGTTGTAACGGGATAGCCTAATATAGCATAACATTTCACGTCCCTTGCAGTTCATTAATTATGATGACATAAAATAATACGATAAGACATACAGGTAATACAAAAACGAATAAATTACCTCATCCGTGATCATGATTCATTAATTCCATTTAGATACATCGCTAGATGGTGAAAACGCATTATAAACCACATCTCCCATCGTCACCTCCTTCATAGCGTCATCAAGCTTCGCCTTTGTTATTGTTGGAAACTGCGCCCTCTTGTGGTCAAATACCAAAGTCACATACTGGAGCTTTAATGATGAACTAATCATTTACAAAATATTCATAAATGATTAGCAAGTGATATGCTAACATTTTGTGTATGTTTTGTAAATTCCATTACAAGTCATTTACAAGTGATTAGTAAATGATTACATAATCATTTATGAAACATGACTCCCCTAATCTAAAGTGTAAACTATTCATCACTTGTAAATGTGTTACACATCATTCGTAGATTACCACTTCAAGAATCAATAAGGCATAAGATCTACGAATGATGTGTAATACATTTACAAGTGATGAATAGTTTACACTTTAGATTAGGGGATGCAGAAAGTGTTGAAAATGATTTATTCATGCTTTTACACATCATTGTGTTGAACACTGTTGCTTACCTGTTACAAATTATCTGTACGTGTATACAAGGCATTTACAACACTTTCTGCACCCTCTAATTTCTACATACATACAAAAAAAAAAACATAATTTAATGAACATTTATGAAACGCATATTCATGTTTTGTAAATGATTAGTTCATCATTAACTAACCACTTACAACTGAACGTTATTATCAAGTGTTACCGAAAAATCAATAACAGGATGTATTCTGTTTAGGTTTAATCGAACATGTGAACAACTATATTCAAAGACTCTTAGCACGCATACCACGAGAACAGCCATAGAGCTGTAAGATGAACTGACACATTGATCTGTCAGGGTAAACATTGACCTTCCTCTTAAAATAAAGATTGCGGCTGGTATTTCTGGTGGCAGGGAATGGCACAGGTTGTCAATGGGAACTGGTGAATATGAATGTGACAGAGGTAACTTTTATTAAAGCAATGTAATATCTTTGTATTGTTGTTGTAATTTCCTCTTTTTAATAGTAAAGAAATCCAGACAGATTTCAAAATGCCTCCTCCAGCGGTTCCACACGGCATGTGCCTAAAAATCATGGATGACCGCAACACGAAGGGCGGCATGGGCTCTGAAACAAATCCTTTGAAGTTCATGGATCAGGACTACAACTTTTTGCAAGCCTACTGTCTTAAGACAAGACAGAGATTTGTTGATGAGTTTTTCCCACCAGACGCTCGCTCCATTGGCGAAGGGCTGCTGGAGCCTGAAGTCATGGCCCGAGTCGAGTGGATAAGACCATCGGTATGTAATCTATACTTCATCTTTGACATGTTCTGATAATAATGCACAACTAATTAGAAGTGTGAACTATGATAATTAATTTTTTTTAAAGAATTTAAAAGACACTACTAAAAACAACTTTCAATCACATCCCTTTCACAGAAAGCATCAGTTGATCACAAGTCAAATACTGAAGATATTACTTTTTTTTTTTTTTCTCAGAAATTGTATCCAGATAAAGCTGAATTTATTGTAGATACAGTGTCCAGGTTTGACTACGCCCAAGGGAATATAGGTATGTCTGAGTTTTAGACACTTAAACCATGGGAAGACAGTTTTTAAGACGCTAGAAATAGCGAGCTAGCTTTGAAAGCATAAGATCCCATAAGATCTGCAAAGCGCCATGAGAGACGGTGTTAAATTACCTCGCGTCTCAAAGCAAATAACACTACAATAATATTGAACGTAAAGGAAACAACTTGCAGAGCTCTTACTTGTACCACCTGACTGCTGAAAATACATTTTTGCGTTGATAGTGTTGCCATAGAAACACAAAAATCCGAGCCTGAGGAGGTGAACCGCTCCGGGTAGAACGTCACTGGTTGCCATTTCTTAATTACGGTAATTACGGCAGCGCTTTGGCTGTCTGTCTACAACTCTGCAGCATAGCCTCATGAAACCCGCTGATGACATGTGATGGAAATACAGGCAGGAAGGTCATCAGGACCAAATGCAATGATCGGACGTGCATTTCTTTGGACTTCCACTAAAGATATGATAATTTTTAAACTTCAGTTGAAGACCACTTCAATTATTGATTGCCATCAAGATGAGAAGAGAGTTTCAACCAGTATAAAAAACATAAAAAAACTCTGCCACCTAGCGGCATCATACAAGAAAAATGGTGTTCAGTTCAATTACCTATGCCATTGTAGACCATTAATTGAGTCAGCCATGATTATTTTTCCAA
The DNA here is from genome assembly GCF_964197995.2 of Scardinius erythrophthalmus. NCBI lineage: Eukaryota > Metazoa > Chordata > Actinopteri > Cypriniformes > Leuciscidae > Scardinius > Scardinius erythrophthalmus. The sequence goes on from NC_138239.1 coordinate 7,349,499, forward strand.
TAAAAGATTAGAGGGGGCTATTGAGATAAAGCGACCTGCTCTGTTTAAATAAAAGCTTAACCTATATTTAAGCCAAGTAACCTTATTGTATTTTGTACAAAGAAATGCTATTTTAACTTTAATTTATCCCAATAATATTGTAAACATATTTGTCAATTTTTGTGATGTGGTAAGCCTATATTGATGACTAATGAAAATTAAGAGACAATATTATTTGTCTTTTATAATATACAGAATAACACATCTATAAAGACACACTTAAAGACTTATTATATTTGAAAAGATGCATTGCAACATCCTTTAGTCTGAGCCATTGGTGCCTGATGATTGCCTCTTGTGGCTATATTTAGGCTTAATTTCTGCTGAAAACAAAGTAAATTCCTTCACTAGCAAAACTAGAAAAAAATAATAAATGAGTTGTGGAATATGAAAGACAGCATATCAAATTTACAATTAGTGTATTAGTTTACACAGTTTCAATTAGTGTTTTTTTTTTTTTCTTCAGGAAACTGCTGGTTTCTGGCCTCTGTTGGGGCTCTAACATTTCAAGACAAATTATTACAGAAGGTCGTCCCAGATGGACAATCGTTAAGCCACAATTATACTGGTTTATTTCACTTCAGGGTGAGTTCCTCTTATTTCATGCCATCATTTCCAATATTTAATTATATTTTTATCATATTTTCCAGAATCGAAACCCCAAGTAATAGTTATTCCTGTTAGTTTTTTACTCAGTGTTCTGCTTATTTAAACTTACAGTTCTGGTGGTTTGGGAAATGGTACGATGTTGTGATTGATGACAAACTGCCAACAATCAACAACAGGCTGATTTTTGTCCAATCAAAAACATATAATGAGTTCTGGCCAGCCTTGATGGAGAAAGCATATGCAAAGTAAGTGTCTGTACATCTTTTAGTGACTTTATAAAAAATCATTTCAAGTATATGTAAGCAATTGTGCTGTCAATATACAGTAAACACGACTTTAATTCAACCTGTGATTAATGTACTGTATTAGTCCTCAAATTTATGTCTATTACATTGCGGCATACAATTTCGAGTTTGAATGACTGTTACAGGGTGTGCGGCTCCTACGCTGACATGCACAGTGGCTGTGTATCTGAAGCCCTCATGGACTTCACCGGTGGGGTTCACATGCACTACGAACTGAAAACAGCTCCAACTGATTTGTGGGAGATAATGTACCGTGCTTTCCAGTCAGAAGTCCTTATGGGCTGTGCAACTCCAGCAGGGGTAAGCAAAAAAGAAAAAAGAAAAAAATAGACTACATTGTACAGGGACATTTTCATTTGTGGGATTAAAAAAAACAAAACACTTACAGCACCTCTTAAGCAATGACTTTTACACCACACCATCTATCTTCTGATAATTTTTCTCTGTTTCCACGTAATCAGAAAGAAAATGAGGAAAAATTACCAAATGGCATTGTTCTGGGCCACGCTTACACTGTGACAAATGTTTACCAGGTAAGACTGCACAAAATCAAGTCTCAGCACGCATCAGATTCGTATAAGGTCTTAAGGTAAATATTTTATGGACAAAAGATAATGGAAGCCAACAAACTTGATACACCCCATGCTTTACATGTTTGTACATGATTTGGCCTTTTTGCATAATCTTAGTGCTCAAATGTGACAAATGATTAAAATTGAACATATGCGTTTTACTTCAAAATTTTGGTAAATTACAAAATAAAGCTACTGGTAATATCAGAAAGATTTGCCACATTTTCATACTACTAATTATTTAAAATCATGCTCCACAGGTCATGAGAGGTAAATATCCAGTTCAGCTGGTGAGATTGTTCAACCCATGGGGACGCACTGAGTGGAAAGGCGACTGGGGTGACGAGTAAGAACTGATTTTATTTAACCACACATTTTAGACATTTAGGGCCCTATCTTGCACCCAGCGCAATTGACTCCCAGGGGCGGTTCAGCGCAGAGGAGGTGTGCTCCGGCGCAAACGTATTTTGCAGGTTTAGAAAACAATTCCGCCACTGACCAGGAAAAACCTAGTCTAAAGTCAGTGGCGCGTTGCGCATGTTATTCATATGCTATTTTAAGGGTGCATGCTTGGCCATAATCAAAGTGGCGTGTGCACAACGCACATACACTTTCCTTATCTCATCTACACACAGACGCAGCAGTTCTCATTTTTAGAAAACCATACATTATTACAAGGAAAAATATTAACACATGAGGGAAATCATTGTTGTGTCCATGAAGATGTGAAAAAATAGGCATAAATCTAGCTTACACATTTACCCAAATTATTATACCTGTTTAACCGAAGCTAATTTGGGTGTGTTTCTCCACCCCCAATGTAACTTCTCTGTGTTTTACGGCACTGACAAGAACGTTGCTCTCCTCGGCTGTGAACCGCTCGTGGCGCGCGTCTGGCAAATCCGCCGTTATAATAGCAATCCGCCATGGAACAAGCGCGCCTGCTCTTAAAGGGAATGTGAGATGACGCTCTGATTGGTTTATTTCACGTTACACCCAAACCACACCTATGAATAATGAACCTACTTCAGACCAACCCATTTTAGATTTGCGACGGGCGCAAGAGTCATTTATCCCGCCGGTATAATAGCAACAGCGTTACTATAGCAACCACAAAGTTACTTGCATTTCGCGCTTGATACTTGCATTTCAGATCATTAAAATAGGGCCCATAGATTCTCTTGTTAAATTTGTTAAAAGGAGGGATGAGTGACACAGAATGACAATGAAACATGAGTTGTAATAAACAAAGAAATCAAGTGAACTCTACACATCTACCATAACTTCAACGACGAACAGAGATCTGAGGAAACTGAGAGCTAAATACACAGGATGGCAATCAAAGAAACAGGGAACAGGTGTGCATTAATCAGAAACCATGGTAACAAACTAAGAACTAGAAACCAGCAAAACAGTGACAAAGAAACTAAAAAGAAAATGATAATACAACTATTAAACTAAACAAGACATGATAAAGAAACGAAACATTACTTGACCATGACAATGTTTGTCTAGCAATAATACAGTGGGGGAAATAATTATTTAATCCCCTGCTGATTTTGTAAGTTCGCCCACTTACAAATAAATGAAGGGTCTACAATTTTATGGTAGGTTTATTTTAACGGAAAGAGACAGTATATCAACCAAAAAATCCAGAAAAATCACATTAAATAAAGTTTATAAATTGATTAAGTGAAATAAGTATTTGATCCCCAAGCAAAACATGCCTTGGTACTTGGTGGAGAAACCTTTTTTGGAATGCACAGAGGTAAGAAGTTTCTTGTAGTTGGTCACCAGATTTGCACACATCTCAGGAGGGATTTTGGTCCACACCTCTTTACAGATACTCTCTAAATCGTGGCTTTTAAACATAGATATAACATAATCTAAAGCATATACGTCATGTCTCAAAATAAAGAAGCAAATATATAATCTATATAATCCTTGTTTCGTTCTGTTCCCTGACGGTTATCGTCTATGTTATTGTGTGTGTTGTGGATTCTTCATGGTATCTTGGTTTCTTGAATTAAAATATCTTTATAGTAACCCTGAGAGACATTTAAGTTTGTTTTTCACTAGTTTTAAAACCATTATTATCTGATTGAAATATATTTTGAATTTGAAACAAATAAGGTTTTAAGGTATAAGTAACAGGGCTGTTTGCATAAAGATGAACAGAGGAATGTGAAAGAATAAAAGGAACATCATTTATAAAAATGGAAAAGTGGACCCAACACTGAGCCTTGAGGTATGCCTCTTTCTTGAAAAATGATCAGATTTTCCCCCTTGAATGATAACACATTGTTTTCTATTATGTAAATTAGAATTAACCCACAGTAAAACATTTTGAGAGAGACCAAATGCATAAAGCTCATATTATAATAAGTATTTATGAACTAAATCAAAAGCCTTCTTCAGATCGATAAAAACAGCCCCTGTAAGGCAGCCATTATCTAATGCTGAAAATACATAATTTGTCAATTTTAGACAAGAACTAGTTGTTAAATAATTAGGCCTAATTTCAGATTGGAAAGGTGATAAGATATCATTAAAATATTATTTAAAAATAGTATTTTCTAGGTTCTTTGATAACAGATTATAAATAAATTGTTCAAATACTTTAACAATAACACAAATTATTGATATAGGTCTATTATTTTGTGGATCAAGAATGTGGATCACCTTCTTTATAAATTGGAGTAATACAAGAATACTTCCAGATAGTCAGTGGATCAGCCAGTGGATACATGAGGATATGAGAAGCAAATGTAATGAATCTATTATTAAGACTTATACTACAGGGCCGTTGAATGCTTGAATCTGATTGGTTGACGAACGTTCTAAGGTGTGCATTATTTTCAGGGAAATGCACAGCTAAAGTAGTTCCAGGCAGGTCTTGACCGCATTACAGTTCCATATCACTTCGCGTAGTCTAGCTTCACAATCAATGGAAACATGCAGTTTAATTTTAATAAATAAAGCCTATATTTCTATCTATAATCAATAGAAAATTAAACTGAATATAGGGTAAATAAATGGATAGTCCTGCAGCACGGATTTTTATTGCAGATAATATAACAAATAAATAATTATTGATAGGCCTTACTTGTTAAAAGGATTTTTTCCCCCCATTTATTTGGCTAGTCTACTATCATCTGTCAATAATAGAAAAAAAAGAATGAACGAATTAATTAAAACGAATTGAATTAATAAATAAATAATAATATTGACGCACATGCTTTTCTGTCTCATTATTGCAACATCTCTCTCTAATAACTGCATAAAGCCGAGCCAAGGACACACTTTAAGGCCTGTTATGAATGTAATTTGATGACTGATCATGCCCAAACGCTTGTTCAGCGCGTTCAGTCTGTGATCAAAGTCGGTGTTTAAAATATACTGCGATGAAAACAGTCTGAGAATGTGTCAGCTAGTCGTGTGTCATTATTATTAGAAAAACAATGCACACCCGAGGTGAACGGCCACTCCGCTTCGCGTCGTGACCGCATTACCACCTCGGGTCGGGTGTGCATTATTTTTCTAATAATTCAACGGCCTGTCGTCAATTATTCCTAACTGATAACAATAACATTCAAAACTTCTGTAGTTGTTATTTTAGTAAAAGAAAAAAATACAGACAGAGTATATTATTGAAGCTATTCATATAAGAATGATCAGATTCAGATGTTAAAGCAGACTGTAGAAAACTTTTACCAAATACTCAACAGATAACAAATCATGAATTATATCACACAATAGTAGCAGTTAAACATAAGTAACTAGCAGAACTGGCAGTGAAAACATTCAACAACAAATTGTTCTATTTTTCACAGTTCTCAACAAACAAAAAAGTTTGTGAAATTGTTTGATTATTGTACAGTCAAAATGATCCTTTATTGTGATGTATGTTTTACATAATTCTTTCAGCTCACCTTTGTGGAAAGAAGTGAGTGATGAGGACCGCAAACAACATCTTCGGGATGAAAATGGAGAGTTCTGGTGAGTATACTATGAACCATGTTTTGAAAAAGATTCTTAATGCGTACTAAAACATGAGTTACATATTGTCTAGGATTTATATATGAAGCGTTTTTTTTTTTTTTTTTTTTTTTTTTTTGCAGGATGTCAATGAATGATTTCCTTAGAACATTTGACAGCATGGATATCTGCTGTTCCTCTCCTGATTTTCTGGAAGAAAAGTCTGCATGTCAATGGATTTCCAAGTTCCACCATGGCAGCTGGGTTCCTGGGAGCACAGCTGGAGGCTTCATGGATCATTTAGGTGCTTTAATTAATTATAATAATAATAAAGCTACTAGTCATGAATGCAAATCTGCTTCTAACACCCATGTCCTGTAATTGTAGACACCTTTTGTACCAACCCCCAGTTTTGGCTGAAGATTAATGAGATGGATAAGGCCTGTGATCAGGGCCAGAGCAATGTTCTGGTGTCCCTCATACAGAAACCTGACAAGAGAAACAGAAAACAGGCTTCACACCATTACATCGGCTTCTACGTGTTTGCGGTCAGTATTCACAAAAAAACATAAAAAACCACACACAAAAACAAACAAACAAACAAACAAACAAACAAACAAACACAAAGGCAATAAATATGGTTGTACAATGATGCCATTGTGCTTAGAGTGTAACCTTTATTTTTGTTTTGAACTTTTACAGGTTCCACCCGAGGCAAGTAAAATATACTCACAGTTTCTATTACATATTACATAAGCTGTCATACCTTTCTGATACGTTTTTTTTGTTTGTTTGTTTGTTTCATTATCCTTTAGATGAGATCTGAGGGAAAGTTTGGATCAAGCTTTTTCAAGAGCAGAAATCTTGTGGCATCAACTGATACATTTCAGAATGCAAGAGAAGTGATGAAATTATTCAGACTGGAGCCAGGACAGTATCTCATTGTACCATCCACTTACTTTCCTAATAAGAACGCAGAATTCATCCTGTCCATTCTGTGCAAAAATGAGATAAACATTCAGTAAGTTACATGAAGGACTGAGAGATTGACTATAACTTTACAATATTCAAAATTTGAGTAATTATTTATGCTTGGAATATGGAAAACTGACTTTATACACTGAAAAGTTCACAATCATGTGCTTTATTACACAGGTAAAATTTGTGTTAATGTTTTTTTTTTATCCAGAAAGGACACAGAAAGGACAGAGAAAGATTTTCTTGTGGATCTCGTAGACGAGGTAATAATACACAGATTTATTTTGTAAAGTGTGTCAATATGTGCAATCATTGAATTAGTTATATTGGTTCTTTCAACATATCTCTGCAATTGCAACTAAACCTTTTCTTTGTCTTGTTTTTGTTAACTCTCCTACAATGGGAATTATACAGTATTAATTGTACAAATAAAGTTAGTATAATTACAACTTCAGAATCTATTACATGAACACTCTTCTGCACATTAAATTAGGGGCCAAGCACCGAAGGTGCGGAGGCACCTATTGTATCTGTTCCCGTTCTTCTTCTTCTTCTTCTTCTTCTTCTTCTTCTTCTTCTTCTTCTTCTTCTTCTTCTTCCGCTCTGGGAGTTTATGGCAGCCCATAGAACCGCTTGCGGGAAAGCTATGAAATTTGGCACACTGATAGAGGACAGTCTGAAAAGTCACCATAGCAAATTTGGTGTCTTAAAACCAATCCCTCTAGTGCCACCAACTGTGCAAAGGTTAACTCATGTTTATGCTAATAACTTTTGAACCCTAAGGCCTATCAACAAAATTCTTTTGCCCACTTATTCCCTAGCTCAAGACGATTCGATTGCACCATATGACGTCATTTTCCGTCATGGAAATTTTTCCGCCATTTTGAATTTTCCGAAAAACCTACTTTTTCGAACTCCTCCTAGGCCGTTGCTCCGATTTTCACAAAAATTAAACCAGATCATCTCCAGACCATGCCGACAAAAAGTTATGGAATTCAAGTTGATTTGTCAAACCGTTTCCGATAAACCCACGAACAAATTTTACGTAGCGCTTGTGAAAACAGATGTAAGGCTGTATCTCCGCAACGGTTTATCGGATTCAGACCAAACTTGGTACATATCGTCACAAGCATGACCTGAGGCTACATCCTGTGTTTCGGCACAGCGATACCTACTGGTCCGGAGATATGAAAAATGGCTATTTTTGCTTATAACTTCTGAACAGTTTGTCCAAAAATCATAAAATTGGTCTCGTTAGATTCAGGGCAACATGCCGAGTCGACTCATATTCAATTTTACCATATCGGCCATTTTGACTGTCGGCCATTTTGAATTATGTGCTAAAATGCTGTATTTTATGAACGCATGAACGGATTGTTACGAAACTTGGTATGGGTAATCAGCACGATGTCCTCAAAGAACCTGAGAAGTTTCGAAACAGCGCCACCTAGTGGTGAATTTCTTTTTCAAATGCTTATAACTTTGGGTGTGGTCAACTTATTTTAACGAGACTCATCTAATTAGACTCCTGAATCCTTGCCGAGTCCTACGATACCAAACATGCTAGGTTTCTCCTTACGGTTTGTGTAGCGTTGTGATTTAGCGCTTAAAAAACATTTGGCTATATCTTCGAAACCGCTAGTCCGATCGAGACGAAACCACTGTCAGAAGTTTAGAATCATAGCTTGTTAACTAATTGCCATTGCCCAAATGCGAAAATATTGATAGTAAGGGGTAGTAAAATCCAATCAAAGTCATGTGTCAGTCATTTTTTACGTGTTTTTTCATATAAATGTCTATAACTCCGAAGCGAATTGAGATATTTTCACCAAAATTGACACAAATATGTATGGGCTTACTCTAAGGACACATACAAAAATGGTGGGACTGAGCCTCTTGGTGGTGCTATAATAGAACAAAACATGAAATTCCCATTTACTTCAAAACAGTTTTGTGAAATAAAAGGCTATACTAAACAAATGCATTGGTGTAATATTACAAAAATCAAAATGTGCCATCAGCACCATCCCATGAAGGTACCCAAAATATTTCAAGACAGAGCCACCTAGTGGTCAAAAGTAATAACAAAATTTACAAAAAGGCTAATAACGTTTGAATAAATTGGCCTATTGAAATGACACTAGTCTTAATAGATTCCTTGGGTCAGGCCGAGAACATAGATACCAAGTTGTCCTTATTTGGCCTAACTTCCTGTCCGCCATCTTGATTTTCATTTAAAACCTACTTTTTCGAACTCCTCCTAGACCGTTTGTCCGATTTTCACCAAAATCGAATCGTATCATCGTATACGAATCATATATCAAATCGTATCATAAAAGTTATGGATTTCGTGTCGATTGACGAAACCGTTTTCGTATACCGCAGCAGCAAATTTGAGGCATGATGCCAAAAGGACTATTCAGGCTTTATCTCTGCAATGCCTTGACATATTGACACCAAACTTTGTATGTCTCATTGTCACTTCACTCTGACCACATCACATCAGTTTTGTGACTGCGCCACCTATTGGTCAAAAGTGATAATCCATTAAATCATATTTTTAATTACTGTTTATATGATTTTTTAGCCACTTCTCTTAAAATCTTCATTAAATGTCTTTAATTGCTCATTATTGCAGTTGGTCTGACACTTTCAGCACTGTTGGCATGTCTTGTTGTCTTATTCTGCTTGGCCCCAGTAATGGCTGCTTGCAGCTATATTATTACATTATTTTTATTCTATAAAAATATTAATATAATGTTACATAAATTAACATTTTATTCATTTTAAGATTTGAGAATGTGATATTATCATAAAATTGTAAAAGCGTAGATTATCTTTAATAAGATTTAATAAGATAGATTATCACATTAATTGTGATTTTAGCATTTGCCGATGATACAGTTGTCTCTTTTATCATATTTAGATCGCATACAATGATAAACTGGATGAAGAATTCAAAACTAAAACTCTGTTTCGACAATATTCTGATCAGGTAAATATGTGCGCTAATATATTATCAAAAAATAAAATGAGCTGCTACAAGCTTCAAACTCTTGAATGTCTTCTTTGGAAACAGTACAAAGTTGTTGATGCTGAGAAACTTCAACAGCTTCTTCATGAAAACCTACTCAGAGGTGAGTGTTTTAAAAATCCTGTACGTTCTATGTGAAATATAGCTTAGAAATCTCAAATTGCCTCATAAATCTCACAAATGTGACCCGTACCTTTTAGGAAATAAAAATACTGAAGGATTTGGCCTGGATTCCTGCAGAAGTATAATTGCCATGTCAGATGTATCCTTTTTTTCCTTAATTAAAACGATAAAAAAATTATTTGTTGAATGATGATATATGATTTATCCCCATCAGTTTGTGTTTCCAGTCATACTGTGAAGAAACGTGATGTGAAAGATGTTTTAGCTCTAGAAATATTTCCTGACAATAAAAATAGTTCTCTGTCACTGGAAGACTTCGTGGATCAGAATTTCTTCGTCTGTGGACCCGCATTATGATGTACAAGGTGAGTGGATTTGAGTCTGGAATTTAGCTTTGATTGTTGATTGGTGTATATGACTTTCTTCTTTCAGACGAATAGCCTACAATCAGAGTTATGTTAAAAAAATATCCTGGATCTTCCAAGTTTTATAATGGCAGTGGATTGCAACCAACAACTCGCATCCATCCGTCATAAACAAACTTCACACGTCTCCAGGGAGTTAATAAAGCCCTTCTGAAGCAAAACAATGAATTTGTGTAAGATAAATATTAATATTCAACATGTTACAAAGTAAAATTCTAGCTTTTGGCCTATAATAATGTAGCCTAACTCTGATTGTATTTGTCTAAAAAGAAAGTCATACACTAGGATGGCTTGAGGGTGAGTAAATCATGGGATAATTTTCATTTGAAAGTGAACCCCTTTTTTTTTCTTTTTTTTTTCTTTTTTTTTTTTACAGGAAATCTTCTACAACATGGATTCTTCCAGAGATGGGGTTCTGGATTTGAACGAACTGCAAAATGCATTAGAGAAAACAGGTTAAAGCTTATACAGTTTATACTTTGCGGTAGTAAAATGTTGAAAATATTGTAATTTAATTAGTAGAAGAAAAGTATTAAATATTTGCATTAACTATTTTTTACAAACATCACTGCTGTGGTACAGTGCATCTGTAAGGCTGCCTAGTGACCCCTAAAATTGAAAACAGAGATGTTATGATACATATCATATTTTCAATCACACATTGTATAGATACTGTATTTATGTCATGGTTCTTGTGCCCTAGGCATGCATATAAATGAAGACATCCTGAGTCTCATGGTTGTGCGGTATGGTGGTGCTTCAGAACAGATCTCTCTGGAGGGTTTCATTTGCCTTGTCATGCGTTTGAACTGCATGGCGAGTGAGTAAGACTAGACAGAAAAGCAATTTGATGTTCTCTCTCTCTCTGACTTCCTTATGCAGAAAGCTGGAGCCTTTCTCAGTACAAACACTCACATTCACACTTACACTCTCAGTGTAACATCTATGGGCCATTTCACCAGCCACCGTGCCGCCCTAATTTGATGTTCAGGACTGTAAAATAAAATGTAAAAAATAAATATTTTTTTAGGGTAAGCTACCAAGAGTTGTGTCACACAAACCGGTAAACAAAATTTGGTTTGAACCTTTCATGCTCCTCAAATAGTTGAGCTAAATACCTTGTGTATTTATTATTATTATTTCATTTTAACAGCCTTTATTTTCTTCATCAGGAATATTCCAGAGACTCTGTGAAAGTGGGAAGATAACTCTTAATGAGAGTGAGGTAATCCTGATGTAAACATTTACATTTTTCCATATCTCCAACCACATACTGTACAAGTGTTTAAAAACATTCTGCTTGATTTTCTGTGTTATTTTTTATCATTCAAAATTCATACATTTACAACCTGTGCATCTGTGTTTTAGTGGATTGGACTCACCATGTACTCATGAGGGAACGTCTGTTTGCCAGGAGGTTTGCCAACAAACCTCAAGAACACATCGGCGGTTTAGGCGGTCTAAACATTTAATTTTTTATGTCAAACTTATAAACAAATATTGATGCTTATTTACTTATGCTTCATCCTTTTATCCCTCTAAGAATTAAAATGATTTAGCTTTTCTTAAAATTATTATTTGATATAGCCTACACATTTCACATGATACATTTGTTTGTAATTCTGAAATTTGTGCAAAAATAACTGTTTTAACTGTCTGTTTGAAAAGTGATTAATGCAATGGATGTAATATTTCTCATGTTGACCACCTGGAGTCACGGATTGTTTGCTTTGGTTTTGAAACCTCCTGCTATAGTTGTCATTGTTAGTTATCTAGGTTTGAAATAAGATGACAACCTGTGTTGCTAGGGTTGCAACTTTTTTCAAAAGTTGTTCCAAACAGATATTTTGAAGAATATGGGTAACCAAATAGTTGATGGGTTCCATTAAGTTAACTCCCATAGTATGGAGAAAAAAGAAGAAGAAAAAAAGACCATGGAAGTCAATGGTACATCAACTGTTTTGACATTCTTCAAAATATTTTCTTTTGTGTTCAGCAGAAGAAACAAATTCATACAGGCTTGGTGAGTAAATGACTGAATTTTCCTTTTTGGGTGACCTATCCCAATGATATGTAACATGACCACTGTAAAATAAAGTGTCACCCACTTTATTTTACAGTGTCCTTGTTACACATTATGTAGTTATAGTAATAACTATAAAATATGCATAATTACATGCAACTAGCCCTAAATCAAACCTCTATACCGATCCTATAGTAAGTACATGTTGTTGATACTCAGTACTTAAAATAATTACACTGTAACATGGACAGCTTAAAATAAAGTGTAACCTATTTTTGCTCAAGAAATTGATTTGTTATTGGTGTGCTATTACCTGGTAGATCTAATTTAGGTTTTTATTAATCAGCGTCAGCGACATACATAAAACACTCAAATATGGTAAACAGAAGTGCAAGCATGGTAGCTTGACATGCAAGAACCAATGAGATTTGTTCTTGCATGTCTCACAAACACATTTGTAGCTACATAGATGACAATGATGTCAACATATACTGTAGGCTACAAACCATAGAAAACCTGTATGAATCTACACTGCCATCTAGTGGCACCATATAAAACTCAATTAACTTTGTAATAAGTTGTTTATGGAGACTTTAAGCTGCAATGGAGCAAATAATAAACAATAAAATTACTTAAATAAATAATAGCCGTAAACCATTTCAAATACCGGTACATAGTAAAACTACAATATTTTGAAGTCAGTTAGGTAGTTTAAATGACACGCACATGCTTAGCTTCCATAAGTAAACTAACAAGACTAGCTAGCTAGTTCTGTTTTCTGTTTATAAATTAGGGATTTTCTTAGGCCTATTTGATGCCAGTCTGAAAGACATTCCTCTACCAGTCGGACAGTTAGACCTTATGCAGAGCAGTGCCATGATAGGTATGACAGCGAAGCTGTGAGGGATAAACGTACCTGTTTTCAATGGCATCCGCAGTAAAAGGCTATATGTATAAGCTATTTTCCACAGCTATAAGGCGGGTTTTTTTTTTTTTGGTTTTTTTTTTTGTCAACTGAAATTTCTCGGAAAAATATATATTTTTTTGTCTATCTGTCTACTCAGTATACCTCATAGCCTCCCAAATATGGCGCTGCTGTGAATAAGGTCTATTCTGTGATGGTGAAAACTTAAAAGTTAAAATACCACTTGAATGCCAGTTCAACAAACAGATTTACGCATAGCCAAAAAAATACCAAAATTACACAAACAGCCTATCACCACTTCACCAGTATTATGAATAAACTGCCAAACGATTTGAGTCCATCAGTGAAAGGAACCGGTTCAAATGAATGATTCGCGAATCAGACGTCACGGAGATGCGTGACGTAGAATGCGTGCAGTGTTCAGCGGTCTAAAGAACATGGCGTCTGACGAGGATTCAGAAGATTATTTTGTTAGAGAAATAGAAAAAAATGACGGGTCTATTTTAAGAATGTATCAGTGCAGCAAAGGGGACGTGGGCTGTGTAGTATGGGATGCTGCTATTGTCCTGTCAAAATACCTCGAAACGGAACAATTTTGCAGTATTCAGTCTGGTGTTAGTACGTGGTTCTCCAAGAGCATTATTGAACTGGGTGCAGGAACAGGACTAGTTGGTCTCGTGGCTTCAACTCTGGGGTGAGTTACCGGTATGAATGCCGTGCCATATAAACATGAATTAAAATAGATTAGATGTGAAATGTGGCCATTTAAGCAACTGTTGAAAATGGATTTATCATATTCGGAAAGTTATAGGATTTTAATTTATTATCGTTTGTTCTGATAATAAATATTATGCACAAATATTGTTTAATTCAAAGTTTCTGGCTGGATTTCAACCTGAGTAATGTGCACCCATAGGGCAAATGTTACAGTGACAGATCTAGAAGAGCTGCAGCCTCTCCTAAAGCTGAACATTGAGAAAAATCAGCAACTCATCCGTACAGGCTCAATCACAGCCAAGGTACTGAAATGGTTTGTACTGCATTTCATCTACACCATAGGATCTTTTTGGGAGGGGTGTGTTTTCATCCTTAGCTATGAAACCTATTTATTCATTACATTCAATGTTTACTAAATAAACGTTTACGTTTTACATAAAAATAAATGAATACACTTAAAAAAAGTTTTCTTCCAAATAAAGTTGCCCCCACATGATCACATGACCATATTGCACATAAATAAATTAAAGTATTGTCATCATTTATTCACCCTTATGTCATTCCAAACATTATGACTTTTCTTATATAAAATATTATTTTCTTATATGAAAATATTTTGAAAAAGGTCTGTTTTTTTGTCCTTACAATGAAAGGTTTTCATTTCATGGAAACGACTATTGAAACTTATGAATTTTTTCCTTTTAAAAGGGGTGGAAGTGTTGAAGATTTTCTACCTAATCCTCATTATATTCTGATGGCTGATTGTATCTACTATGAGCAGGTACTCTAACAATGAATATTACACTTATATATATATACATATATATATATATATATATATATATATATATACACATACATTTTTTTTTATTATTATTATTATTTTTTTTTTTACTTGTGTTACTCATACAGCAGTGGATCTTATTAACAGCAGCAACATCTTTGATTTTTAACGGGAATGAGACTGTGAGGGATAGACATACATCTCTTCTTTGGGTTGTACTGTTTACGTGTTTATGTGTACTTCAATGTGTTTCTTGGTTGTTCTGCTGACAAAACACTGCAAAAGTACCTTTCCAAGAAATTTCAGTAGACACAAAAACTCCAGACAACATGAATAAAATGAATGAAATAAAACTCTAGGAGTTTTATACAGCTTTTTACAGCAGATGCCATTGAAAACACGGCAAGTCTATCCCTCACAGCCTCGCTTTCATACCTGTTATGGCGCTGCTCTGAATAAGGTCTATAGTTAGCTCTACATTCCAGATTTGTTAACAGTACTAGGTTAATACCCTTTGTGTTTTATATTCCACAGTCTGTGGAGCCACTTGTGGAGACTCTGAAACTCTTGGCTGGACCAGAGACGTGCATCATCTGTTGCTATGAGCAGCGCACTGTTGGTGTCAATCCTGAAATAGAGAAGAGATTCTTTGAGGTGAGAGAAATAAACTGTAAAATCCTCTATTACTCCTATATATTTAGTGGCACACTTTAATGAGAGTGTGTTAGATCAGTAGAATATATAATAAAGGGGACCTATTATGCCCCTTTTTACAAAATGTAGTACAAGTCTCAGCTTTCCCCAGAATGTGTCTGTGAAGTTTCAGCTCAAAATACCCCACAGATCATTTATTATATGATGCCCAAAATGCCCCTTTTTGGGTGGAAGCAAAAACATGCTGTTTTTCGTGTGTGCAAATGAGCTCCTGCTTCCCGCCCCCCTTTCCTGAAGAGGGCTGTGCCTTTACAGCTTGTACCTGGAATAGTCTGGCAACAACAAAACAGGAGAAACAGTATGGATGGATTTTTGCATTCCACTCCACTGCTTTTCCATTATTTTCGATGTAAACGTGCGCTAGACAGACCTTGCGTTTTTTCCCCCTCCCATTCGGGGCAATTCACTCAATGTGTCTTTGCGTCTAAAAACGCAAGACGCGGACAGTGGAAAATGATAGGTGTTGAGATGCGAATTTCGAGATAAAATTTCATTTAACTTTAGCGCTGCATTTTTAGAACGATGTTTCCTGTGGGCGGGATGTTTCCTAACACCCTGTTACACTGTCACCTCACAATGTACAAAAGATGCGGACAAGTCATTTTGAGACACTGTTTATGATTTATGGGGAATAAAAAAAAAAGGAGTATGTGATTTTACCATTGTATGGTGTTTGTGCGCACACACTGCTGACGCATTTATGTTTTGCATAAAAGGTTCCTTTTAAATGCATGAATAAAAAGCCAGTTAAATTTCTTATCAGGCTAAATCTGCTATTGTCTTATTCTTCATCTAATACACTGTTTCATAGCTACTTCTGCAAGAGTTCCAGTCAGAGGAGATCCCACCTGAGAAACAAGACCCAGAGTTCAACAGTCCTGACATTCGTCTTCTCCACCTGCGACGAAGAGTCGACTGAATGCCTTTTACGAGGATGGGCTGTGTGTTTGTGTTTTAATAGACTGCAGTGTTAGTCACTGTACCTATTATAAAAAAAAATATATATTTTTAAGTGCATGATATGTGGTCTGGGAATTTGGCCTTAATGTGAGCCCAAGTGTGTTTTCAGACAAACAAGTTTAAGCAAATGGTTTTGCATGTGCATTGTGCACTATGTTAAACTGACAATAAATCTCAAGTGTGTTTTTTGTTCTTGTTTTTTTTTTTACACCAATTCAAAGAATGTTAAACTGAATGTGATCTGTAAATAGGCTAATCACTGTCTAAACTTCACCAAAATATTTTTGTCAATACTAAATCATTTAAAAACCTTTAGACAATGCTCAGTTTCAGTGTCATTAATCATCTGATTGCAATGTTTCAGCATTATTTATTTTTTTACAGTTTTGTCCAGTGTCATTCTGGGCCCTTGAATGCATCGAGACTACAGTGGAGATGTTTAGTGGTATGTTTCATAATTTTTTAAGACTTAAAGAGCTACATCTGAAGCAGAAAACAGAATTTTCAGGAAATACTGATCTTTATAGATTTAAATTTTAAGTAGCCTATGTATTATTTAGTTATTAGATTCATGTTAATGTGTTTACTTTTCTAAGTCACGATTAATTACAGAGGCAGATGTTTTTTCATATAGCGGAAAAAATAAATAGATTTTTGTCAAATCTATAAAATAGAAATTATGACTTTAAAATGAAAATTTAAGGGATTTATTTTATTGTGATGGTAAAGCAGTTTGGCAAAGTGAATATGTGTTACAAACCCCTGGAGATTCATCAGCTTGTTCTGATCATTTGCAAGATTTTTAAAAGAAAATTAAAATAGGAAAAGATTAATATATAACCCCAAGTGTCTTTGGGATAAAATGCTATTAGGATTTTTAGAGTGCTTTACTGTACCAAATACTAATAATAATGATTGTTCAAAGGATACTAAATCAGACCACCTGATCTTAACTGGTATTCCCTCTTCTACACCAAAGATGAACTAAATAACTATGTATTTATTTAAAATATATTTTTTTTGTGATTGGATGACTGGATTTAGTGGTTTATGGCCTCATATAAAGTCTCTGGTGGGAACATGATCGACGATTGAGTTTAATAATTCTTTATTTTTACAAACAACATTACTTGTTTTCCCATCATTCTGTGTACAGAGTTAAAGCTATATATGGTGGAATTCGCTGTTTGGTAAATTTACAGGTGGGAGGAAAAACCTTTTACAAATTCCAAGATATTTATAAAAAAAAACAACTTTGCATTTGAGTCAACCGCGCTATGCTTGTTCATACAAAAATGCAGTTATTTTAGTCACAATGCTGCAACTTAAGTCAGTGATAGACATAAATCAAAATGTCTTCAGTGTGCCTACTGCTCCTTTCTTTGGGCCTTTAATTTGACCTATTCTGGACGCAGATTTGCGGAAACACCAGACTCAACTTAATCTACTGTTCATAATGATTCAGAAGAATCCAGAATTATTTTTGCCAGACATATACGCCAGACAATACGTGGCGCACAACTGATCAACATAAAATACTATACATAGTTAAAAAAAATCCAGTCAAATCAAGTCAAAATGTATTTCTATAGCACATTTAAAAGCAACAGAGTTGTAACAAATTGCTGTACAATAAAACATTGAGCATATAAAAAGAAAGCATAAAAAGAAACCATGCAGCATACAAAATATAAACACATTAAACAAAATACAATAAAAAGTAAAAAATAAAAAAATCTATCAAAAGCCAGAGAGAACAAATAAGCTTTAAAACTGGCTAAGAAATGAGCAGACCTCACATTTAAGGGCAGACTGTTCCAAAGTTTAGGTGCTACAGAAGAGAAGGCTCGACCACCCTTAGTTTTACAGTGAAAATGTGGGACTGATTACCAGATCTAAGTGTTCTTTGGGGGGAGTAAGGAATCAGAAGGTCACAAATGTATTTTGGTGCAAACACCAGATGAAGCCTTTTACACAAATACAGCAAAGTTATAATCAATTCTTAACTTTACAAGAAGCCAATGTAAAGTCGCTAAAATGGGTGAAATGTGTTATCTCTTTTTTGTGCTGGTTAAGATGTCTCACTGCAGCTTTTGGACAATTTGCAGGCGAGAGTTCGCAGTTTAGTAGGCGTAGAGTAGTCCAGACGTGATGTTATGAGAGCGTGGATTACGTTCTCCAAATCTTTCGTAGGTAGAAACTGTTTTAATTACCAATCTCAGATGAAAGAAACGTCCCTTTACCAATGTGCTGATTTGTTTCTATAAGTTTAGTGACGAATCAAATGTAACCCCAAGATTCCTTACATGAAGTTGAACACTGGCGGCAATAGAATCTAAATAAAAAAGAAATCAAAATATCGCTTTCATTTAATTGCAAAAAATGATTAGCCATCCAACATTTGATCTCCTCAAAACAGTTGCAGAGCATGCCCAAAGGATACAAACTGTCAGTTTTAGCGGGTAGATAAAACTGTGTATCATCAGCAAAGCAATGGTAGGAAATCCTATATTTCTTAAAAATGGCACCCAATGGTAGCATATAAATTAGAAAGAGATGAGGGCATAGAATGGACCCTTGGGGCACACCACATAATAGGGGAAACGAGGAAGAAGAAAACTTGCTCACTGAGAAAGTTCTGTCTTTGAGCTAAGAGGCCAACCACTGCAAGGCGACACCCTGAATATTAAACATAGTTTCAAAGTATCAGCATACCTGGCAATAGAGAAACACACAGGAATTGTGCTGGAAGTTTTGCTTACAGATGCTTTCTTCAGTGGTTTTCCAAATCTCTCTAAATACCCAAATGGAACAAAAGAACTGTAAACATTTAGCACCCAGATATTCATTAAGCTTTTGTTGGACCTACTCCCATGCACATAGGGTCACACCTGGTTTCGGGCGTGACTGGCTGAGGGAGTGGGGGAGACGAGGGGAAGAGATGAGAATGACCAAACGGAATCCTGTGCTCTCATTTTAAGATTTTACATTTGTGCTTGTACTACAAGTGAACTTATAGGTATACTGAGAGTTTACTAGTCAAATACTTGTAGCACATTTTTTAGCCTATGAAAGTACGCTTTGAAGTATACTCTCAGCAAACTACTAGATTGGTAGTTTTATACTGCAAGTATACTTGTAATTTTTCATTAAATGAACTTAACATCATACTTAGTTCACTATTCGTGTATTATTTAGCACTTTAAGTATACTACTATGTTCCTATTTAGGAATTCATTTGACTAGAAATATACCTTTAACTGTATTTTAACACTTTCCCCGCCAGCTTTTTTTTTTTTTTTTTTTACTGTTGCCAGCCAGCATCAGAATCTTAGATCATTTTCAGAAAACTTTCATGGCCCCCAGAATATTTTGTTGTATGAATATCTGAACATACAATAAATCAAATGAAAAAACAGAACCTCTGTTTTTACAAAAACAAACAAACAAAAATATTGTATTCTAGCTTCATGCCTATTTTGTTATCAACACTTGACTGTGTTTAAGTTTCTTTAAACATTTTGAAGTAAACTGGAAGTAAACCAGTGGACTAGCCTACATAAAAATGTATATACCCAGAATTAGGAACATATCTGTTTTCCTTATAAATAAAACAATGTAAGTTTATAAGACATTATGTAAAACTATGTGTAAAGACTACTCAGTCAAACACAACTACAAGCCAATGCTTAGAATAAGTCGTAAGTATATCTCGATCAAAAGATTAAGTACAAGTATAGGCCAAATATACTTTTCTGTCAGTTTAAGTCAAGTATACTTGTTTAATTTTAAGTATACTTCTGAGAAGTCCATAAATTATATGAAATTATACTTTCTTATATTTTAATTTATAAGAAGTATACTATAGCACATTTGAATAAACTTTTTAAGGGGAGTTTCAGGTGAGAACATGAGTGAGATTTGTGAAGAGATCAGTAGAATTTCTGTATTTTCACGATCTTATATATCATTTTAACTTTATTGATAAGTCAGATGAAGTTTTTTTATTAATTCAATATTATATATATATATAATATATATATATATATAATATATATATATATATATATATATATATATATATATATATATATATATATATATATATATATATATATATATATATATATATATATATATATATATATATATATATATATAAAAACATTATTTTGGCTACAATCATTTGAAGTTCAAACTGCTCTCCGTGTTCATTTACATATTCAAATTTTTTTTGAGAGTTAAGGCTATAAATGGTGGAACTGGTGTCTCTGAGCAAAACCAAACCTACACACTGCTCTACACTCTTCCTGAAAGCATCATTCGGTCTGAGCGCGGAATTCCAGAGCCTAGGGCAGAACAAAGAGAATCGGTCAAACCTAGTAATAGAAAACTGCTCAATTAGGTGAGTTGTTATCTTTGAAGGTGAAGTATATAATTTATATCTTAAAAAACTGAGTTTAATCACTATTATATTGTAAGTCTCTTAAAAGCTATCAAGATATGTCTTCCAAAGGGACAAGATTTCTCTCCCAAACAGGTCTAACAAGCCTAGAGTATCTCATCTCTTATAGGTCTTTGGAAACAAAACATATTATAGCATAGTGTTGTGCCAGTAACAGATGTGACACTTTTATCTTTTTCTTTATATTTTTTCCTAAAAATCTGACTTTTACAGCTGTAAAAATGCCACCACCTCGTGTGAACAGAATACCTGGGGATGAAAAGCCCACAATAGACAAAACTGGCACTCTTGACGTCCCTTTGAAATTCTTGGATCAGGACTACCAGGAGTTGAAGAAGAGCTGCTTCACCAATAAAAGGAGATATGTTGATGAGAAGTTCCCTTCAGACAGCAGCTCCATTGACCCAAAGAAGAAACTTGGATTGGATATGGAACAAATCAAATGGTTGAGGCCATCAGTAAGTTACCTGTATTGACTTTCCATCTCCAGACCTTCAGAAAATTTCAAGAAGAGTATATAGACATTATTGTTTGAACGGATCTAAAATAACTTGTTGAATATTACCATCATCAATTGTTGCTAAATGTCTCTTAGAGCTTGTAAGAAAAGGTTTACCTGTAACATTTTCCAACATATTTTTATTTACAATTGTGGCAAGACATCTTAAAGGCACAATAGATATATTGGTCTATTGATAGACATCTAATAGATAGATAGAACAATAGATTAATTTTTTTAGATTAAAATATCCAAAACGACTAAAACAATGCTATATATTTTGTTTGTTTTGATGTGTACTTGCATGATCGCAAATGTTTCCAGCTATGTTTAAATCCAGAGAAATCAGGTATTTTAACCAGCGTAACGGCCCGTGTCATTATGTCGTCTGTCAATGACGTAATATATCCACGTTACCAGTAGGACATATTTGAGTTTGGATACTTTTATTGACAGAAAACTAATCATTGTTGTATAGTTCAAAACAGTTAGTCTTATTGCTTGAATCTCTTGTTTTCTTGATTTACTGCGAGTAACATGTTTGTGCCATGCCTCAGAGACACTGTAATTTAGTCAAATGGCTAACATGGCATAATCAAAAAGAGCTTGTAGTAAAAGTACAGCATTTTCTCCACAATACAATATATTTTAAAATTAAGTGCATGCCATTTACAGTAGCAACACAAGTCACCCATCTTTTAATAATATGATATTCTAATATCGATCTGTAATTAAACAGCCACCGAGTGAACGCATAGAGTAACGTTAACATAACTTTCAACACACTCAAATGTATTTTAAGATGACAACTCCCATGATTCCACGTTCAGTCACGGCATCATCAAGCTCCGCCTGTGTTATTGTTTTGAAAAAGGATCCTCTAGAGGTGTACTGTGCCTTTAAGTGTCTTGAAAGCAGATTCAAATTGCAATATACGAGTCTAAGTGTCTTCAGTTGTTCCCAAATCTATAGGGCAAATTTCATTGTATAATGTATTAATTGAATTAATCTCTCTCTTTAGAAAATAGTGGCAGACCCTAAACTCATTGTTAAGGGGGTTTCCAGGTTTGACTATTCTCAAGGATCTTTAGGTATGCTTATATATCTGTGTTTATTACATACTCCATTAGATGGTTTTGAATGATACTGTATCTGTGCAGTAATTTGCATCACTCTGTATTTTGTCTTTTGTTAACAGAATGAAAGATCTATTTTTGCTAATGCTTGTGATTTTACCTTAGGAAACTGCTGGTTTCTTGCTTCAGTTGGAGCTTTAACCTTTCAGGAGGATCTTATGGACCAGGTCATGCCAGTAGACCAGTCATTTGGTGAAGATTATGCAGGGATATTTCACTTTAGAGTGAGTTCTTTGGTCTTTTTCAAAATAACTTAAATACATTTTATGAAATCATATGATCAGTCATTAAGCCTTCTGCTTTATTCATATAGTTCTGGAGGTTTGGGAAATGGATTGACGTTGTCATTGATGACAAACTTCCAACAATCAATGGCAAGCTCATTTTTGTTCATTCAAAAACATCTAATGAGTTTTGGCCTGCCTTGCTGGAGAAAGCTTATACCAAGTAGGTTTATTCTTAAAATGATTCTTCTTTCATAGTATAAAAGCATGTTTGTTTATTGAACATAAGAAAAAGAGATCCAAATACAGGCCAAAAAGCCCACAGGATTTTATTGTCCAGAGGCCATACATAAAGTGCAAAAAAGTGCAAGAGTGCAAAGCGTTTTTGTGTTCAACCATTCATCAGTGTCACACTTTATTGAACATAAAAATATTAGGCTACAATTGATTTTACAATAAGTGTACTTACCCAAGACAGCACTGGTACTATAAGGTAACTACATAGGTAATTGTTAAGTTTAGGGGGAGGTTCAAGGTTAGTACCTAGTTATTACCCAGTTATTGTAATTGCTATAATGTATGTACATGGGGAACAAGACTGTAAATAAAGTTGGTTACACTTTATTTTAAGGTGTCATTGTTACATAGTAATTATACATTTAAGTACTATGTAATATTAAGCAACTACATGTACTTAGGGTTAAGGTAGGATTAGAATTTCATTGCATGTAATTATGCATAATTTACTTTTATTACTATAGTTAGGTAATGTTTTTTAACCATAATTACAAGAGATTTTGGCCCTTTTTATGTTTTGTATGTACCTTGGTTCTGTACCTTACAACATTGTCACAATGATAACAGTCCCGGTCCTGGAGGGCCACTGTCCTGCAGAGTTTAGCTCCAGCTTGCCTCAACACCCCTGCCTGGAAGTTGCTAGTAAGCCTAGTAAGACCTTGATCAGCTGGTTCAGGTGTGTTTAATTGGGGTTGGAGCTGAACTTTGCAGGACAGTTTTCTCCAGGAGCAGGATTGGACACCCCTGGTCTATTTTAATCACCACAAATTTGAGTAAATCCACAGAATCAATCATTAAAGGCTTGTTGGTCCACTGTAGTATATTGAAATGTAGAATTAATTTTACAGGGTGTGCAGCTCCTATGCTGACATGAAGTCTGGTCTTGCATCTGAGGCTCTGTTGGACTTCACTGGTGGCATCCACGTGCACTTTGAAACAGCAAAAACTTCTACTGATTTGTGGAGCCTGATGAACCGAGCAGCAAAAGCAAAGGCTCTGATGGCCTGTGGCACCTTTCTGGGGGTAAGCGGTGAAATCAGGCTTGTCCAGATTATCACCATGTCCATCTAAACACTAAAAGATTTCAATGTTCAATTAAATACAAATTACTATAGTGGACATTTTAACAATGGAAGATGTAGGCAACAATGTAGAGCATTAGCTGTACAAAACAAAACAAAACAGTTTTTCCAATTTCATGATACATATTTCACCGGGCAGCATTATTAATTCAATATCTTTTTTTCATACCATATCAGAAAACATCTGCAAACACAGTATTACCCAATGGCATTGTTCAAGGCCATGTATATACAGTGACGGGGGTTTACAAGGTAAGTCTGCACAGAATCAAATGTCATATTACAGTGCCATCAGATTAGGGGGAAAGATAGATAGATAGATAGATAGATAGATAGATAGATAGATAGATAGATAGATAGATAGATAGATAGATAGATAGATAGATAGATAGATAGATAGATAGATAGATAGATAGATAGATAGATAGATAGATAGATAGATAGATAGATAGACTTTCTGAATTTGTTTTCCATAGGAGCATCACTTTTTAGCTATTGTAGATCTTCAGGAGCGCTTGATAATTACAGACGGGTGTGTTAGATCAGGGTTAGATCTGAACTCTGCAGGTTTGATCTATACTATAGGAACAGGATTGGGCACCCCTGAACTACAATACTTGCTTTGTTCTCATATTAACCATTTTTGTTATTGTGTACACCAGTATTTATTTACTAATTGCATTCAGATGTATTCAGCATGAGCTCCACACTTGCTATGCCCTTTGTTCAGTTTGCATTCATTCCTGTGTATCTCTTACATCAAGCCTGTGATTTTGCAAGAGAAGTTTCTTGAAATAATGTTTTGTACTTTATGTAACTCAAAGCATTGTGTTCAGTCACCTTAGTCCCTGTCCCTCACAATATCCCTGGTGAAATGGCATATTCTGTATTTAAATTGTGGTGGTGAAATCCCACAGAAGAAGTAAGCAGCCTACACTAAGGTTTAAAAGACTTTTATTACAAGCATTTTGCATTAAAAGTGTCACGTCATGTTGTATTCTACAGGTAACATGCCAAGAAAAAACAGTTCAGCTGCTGAGAGTGTTGAACCCTTGGGGAAATCAAGAGTGGACCGGTGACTGGAGTGACAAGTAAGAGTCAAATGAAATTATAGGTTCACTAATCACAACCCTGATCAAGTCATTCTTTGTTTGTACCACTAGATGATTCATGACTATTATATTAAAGGAATTCTTAAAAGGTTTGAGAGTTGTATTAAGTTATTAGTATGCTAAATAACTTTTTTCGGTTAGCTTGTTAGCTTTCAAACTGTAAATCTTCTAAAGTAATTTTGTCCCCATCATATATGTAGTATATTAGATAAAATATTAAGCTCACCAAGCTGAAAACTATATTATTTTTTTCTAGGTTTCTTGGGTTTCTAGGTTTCTATTCCACTTTTTTTTTTTAGATTAAATCGCTGGAGGTCGTCAAGCGCTGTTGGTTTTTCATTTGTATTATTTACATAACGATCACTGTCATTCATATCGGCGGAATCTGCTAACTCTCATTCACTGAAGGATATTTTGAATGAATGAGCTTTTGTTGCCTTTTGTAATAGAATATCCCTTTGAAAACAAAAGCCAGTTCTTTAGTGACATCATCTTCTGCTAACTTAATTGCCATCCTTTTTGGCATCTTATTTAATTATATGCCATTGAAAATTCAACTATACCCTTTTAGAAAAATATTTATTAATTCCAAAAGAAGCTTATTCAGTTCAAAAGGTACAGTTTATCTGTTTTTTTCCCCTCTTTATTTGCTGCTGCTAATTTCTCAGTGAGCATAACCCCATGAAATATTTTCATATATGCTTTTGCATAACTTTAGGTCATCTTTGTGGGACAAAGTGAGTAAGGAGGAGCAATCCAAGTGTCGTTCTTTGGCCAATGACGGGGAGTTCTGGTGAGCATTAACTGTAGTTTCAGATATGATCTCTAGCGTTAATGAATCAAATATTTTCAGTAACTCATATTTTACTGCAGGATATCAATGGAGGACTTCACCAAAAACTTCGAAGACATTGATATTTGCTGTCTCAGTCCTGATTTTCTGGACAGTTCTTCTGAATGCAAATGGACTTCCACATGTTATAAAGGCAGCTGGGTTGATGGGACTACAGCTGGTGGCTGCCTCAATAATAAAGGTAGCTCATAAATATATAATGAGAGAGAGTGGCATGTGAGCATTTTATACAATTACATTCTAGCATGCATAAATAAAAATATTAGATACAGCATGCAACATGCAATATGCTTTTTGGGTGTCTATGCATAATATCGGCCATATGGTGTCAAGTCAAGTCAAGTCAACTTTATTTATATAGCGCTTTTCACAATACAGATTGTATCAAAGCAGCTTCACAGTATTAAATAAAATAGTACATCAGTGTTTGTTTCTAGTGTAAAACGTCCACGTTTTACTCCATAGGCACTCCATAGTTTACTGGAGTTATGATCGATTTTTCTCCATTTAAATAGACAAAATGGTATCGGTCAGATAGGTATGATCTGAACCAGCTTAATGCTTGTCCTTGAACACCAGTATAATTTTGTAGTCGATCTAAGAGTATTGTGTGATCTATAGTATCGAACGCAGCACTAAGATCAAGTAAAACTAGTATTGAGATACAGCCCTTGGTCAGAAGCGGCCTGAATCCAGACTGAAACTTTTCATAGATGTAATTTTCTTGTAAGAAAGAGCCTAGTTGGGCAGACACAACATTTTCTAGTATTTTAGACATACAAGGAAGATTTGAAATGGGTCTATAATTTGCTAGGTTATTTGGGTCTAATTGTGGTTTCTTAATGAGAGGTTTTATAACTGCCAGTTTAAATGTTCTTGGAACATGACCTAAAGATAAAGATGAGTTAATAATATTGAGGAGAGGCTCTTCCACTACAGGTAACACTTCTTTCAGTAGTTTAGTTGGTATGGGATCTAATAAACATGTTGTTGTTTTAGAGGAAGTGACAAGTTTATTTAACTCTATTTGTTCTATAGTTGTAAAGCACTGTAATTGTTCTTGCGGAGTGATAATGGAGGCTGAGTTATAAGGCGCGATTGAGGATTGAACTGTAACGGAATATTTTGTTCAGGTGACGCTTGTTTATTTGTTAGTCAAGCCAAGGTGTTAAATAAAAACCTAGGATTGTTTTGGTTATTTTCTATTAGTTTGCGGAGGTGCTCAGCCCTGGCTACTTTTAGGGCCTTTTTATAACGTGACGTACTGTCTTTCCAAGCGATTCTAAAAACCTCTAAATTAGTTTGTTTCCATTTACGCTCTAAATTACGGGTTTCTCTCTTTAGAACACGCGTAGTATTGTTGTACCATGGTGCTTTAATTTTTTCTCTGACCTTTTTTAGTCTAATAGATGCAACAAAATCCAGTGTTCCAGAGAGAATAGTGCTCATAGTGCTGGTTCGTTCCTCTAGTTCATCTGTTTGTTTGGGTTCACTGAGCAGCTGAGACAGATCCGATAAGCAATTTGAAAAATTATCTATGGTGGATGGAAGGATTGTTCTGCCTAATTGATAATGCGGCGCAGCATGATATATTACAGGGGTACGTAATATGCAAGTTACCATGTAATGGTCAGTTACATCACTTTGTGGAATGATATCTATATCGGTTGGATCAGTTCCATGTGATATAATTAAATCGAGTGTATGATTAAAATGATGAGTTGGTCCGGTAACGTTTTGCTTAACCCCAAAGGAGTTTAATAAATCTATAAACGCAGCCCCTAACGCATCATTTTGATTATCTACGTGTATGTTAAAATCTCCAACAATTAATGCTTTATCGACATTGACCAATAGGTCTGAGAGAAAATCTGCAAATTCTTTTAGGAAATCAGCGTAAGGCCCAGGCGGTCTATATACGGTAGCCAAGGCTAGAGATAATAGGGATGTTTTTCGAACATCTAAGAGCGTAACATTTAGTACAAGTACTTCAAATGAAATAAACTTATAACCCGTTTTCTGAGTAACAGTAAGAAAATCTCTATAGATTGTTGCAACACCGCCGCCACGACCAATCAGACGGGGCTCATGCTTATAGGAGTATCCTGATGGAGTAGACTCATTTAGACCCAAATAATCATTTGGTTTAAGCCAGGTTTCAGTAAGGCAAAGTACATCGAAGCTATTATCTGTGACTATTTCATTTACAATAACTGCCTCAGGTGTGAGTGATCTAATGTTTAAAAGACCTAGCTTTAGAAATAGTTTTTGTTTACTAAAAGCAACATTTTCTGTTTTAATAACAATTAGATCTTTCCTAGATCCTGCAGTATATTTATTATTTGATCGCACTAAACGAGGAATAGACACAATTTCTATGCAATGTTCTACACTAGTATTTATATCAGTTAATTTGGTGCAGCAGAGACTATGATTTGGACTTTTGGTTACTAGTCAAAAGGTATTTAACATTTTGGAGATGTTATCCGACAGAAGATCCGATCCGAATCTGTTTGGGTGTAAGCCATCGGCACGGAAAAGCCTAGGACGCTCCCAAAACAGATTCCAATTATTTACAAAGAGCAGTTTCTGCTCATTGCACCATGACGTTAACCATTCATTTAGTGTGAATAATCTACTAAACTTGTCATGTCCTAGACGCGTCTGCTCTACAGTCCGCGTTGTACCTATGAGGTTTGAGCAGTAGTGCTTCTCAGTGAGGAAAAGTAGAAAATGTTTGTTGTAAGTAAGTTTAAAGAGTAAAATCAAGAATTATAAATCAAATCGATGGAGCTCCAAAGACAACAACGCGTTCAGACGCAACGCATGCGCATGGTGTGTGTGTGAATGTTTATGTGTACCTACTGTATGTACCTCAAAGGTCTGATTCAATGGATGTCTTGTAGACCTTTTCTGGACGAACCCTCAGTTTCGGGTGAGGATTGAGGAGCTTGATAAGGAATGTAGTGGCCAGTGTCCTGAAAACATACTGGTGTCCCTCATGCAGAACCATGAGAAGAGAAACAGAAGTGAAGTTTCTAACTACTCCATCGGCTTCTATGTTTTTGCGGTCAGTATTAACAAATAACTCTATCTGAGTCACCGAAAATACAGTAATTTTGGTTTCCACTTATTAATGGTGTGTGATTCTATTTTCTACTTCAACAGATTCCACCAGAGGCAAGTACAAAATATAATTCAAGCTCAAAAGTGTTAAACTTTGCTTTGAAAATGCATAAATTACATGATATTTACTAAATAAACTATTTGCTTGAATACAAGTTTATATTTAATTCTCCTTTAGATGAAAGATGTGAAGCTCCCGGACAAGTTCTTCTACAGCAAACGCCCCATTGAAGTTGGGAACTTTGTCAAGGCAAGCCATGTGATGAGATTCTTCAAGCTTGAACCAGGAGAGTATCTCATTGTACCGGCCACTTTAAATCCTAAAGAGTCTGCAAAATTCATATTGTCCATCTTCTCAAAGAGTGAATCCCATAAGAGAAATATGAAATCTGAGATGACATATGTATGAAATGACCTATCCAGGTAAATGAAAAGTCACCACTGTACTGACAGTTTCATACATCAGTGCTATGCTATATATTCCCCAGGAATTTTTGTTGTTTACCAGCAATAATGTTTCTCTTAAACTATTGTTATTTCATGTAATATCTTGATTTATGAGCTGTGAAATTAATGTTATTAGTCACATTTATTGTTGTTTATGTGTAAGGTTTTAGATTTGTCATGTTGTAATGTTGTTTTGGGTCAGGTCAGTCAGTAACATAGTGACACCTTGTTAATGCCATTTCAGTGAGTGCCCATCATGTCTTCAAAATTAATCGTATAGACTGAAGTGTCACAAAGGATCCAATACTAAAAAAATAAACAATGTTTTTCAAATAATTATTTTCCCATATTATTTAAAATGTCTGATTACAATTTTAATATTTGCTATGCAATAATTGCAAATGATTGACCGGCCGCTAGTGAGGCTGCGTCGAGTTTTTCCAGCTAAACTGCTCCAAATCCATAAAACTATTATTTGTTGGATAGTGTTTTGCTCCATTTAGTTTCTGGAGGAATAAGTGAAGTGCCCCTGTCAACTGTACTTAACTAACACTGCAGTTACGGGTTTCTTACAATAGAGGGCAGAATTTCACTAAAACAATGGACATCACATTCACAACAAACACAGGTAGAGCATGAGCATTTTACTGAGATCTGCCTCGGTCAGCCGAGAAGTATCGCTGTGTACACCTGTAACATGAGTC
This sequence comes from Scardinius erythrophthalmus, assembly GCF_964197995.2. Classification (NCBI taxonomy): domain Eukaryota; kingdom Metazoa; phylum Chordata; class Actinopteri; order Cypriniformes; family Leuciscidae; genus Scardinius; species Scardinius erythrophthalmus. The sequence continues at coordinate 7,379,630 of NC_138239.1, forward strand.
TCAAATGCGTCTCCTTTGACGGTTGACCTGGTATGAGTCGGATTCGGGTGAGCGTCTCTGGTTTTGTAACTAAATCCTCATTAAATCAAAGTGTTGCCGGACGTCAGAGATTGACAGGTTATCGTCTTCTCCCCCCTGTTGATGCCTCAACTAATGACAGAATTATAATGGCAAAACGCTTGTCTTTCCATTAACGGCAGTCAAAAGTAGCCCTCTATTTCAAATTAATTTGTTTTCACAAATCACGCCATATGTTCACCTCAAGTATTTGATTTATTATAGTAGATATGTGAACACTAGGTTATGTTTGGAGAGCATGAACTTGACATAAGATCACAAAACGTCTTGAGGTTTATTATTGTAGGCTATTTAGCTCTCCACTTTTGATCTTATTAGGCCTACCAGGTGTAACTGAGGTCTTAGAGAGCCTATACAGCTTGTAACTTTATTTATAAAAGTTATTATTAAATTATTAGAATTAAATGATTAATATTACACCAATGTCCCTCTAGCGGTTAAAACCAAAATTGCATGCATTTTGCAGAAGAACGTTGTTTTGGTTCCAACCTGCAGATACTCACACTGGGAGAAAAGAGATAGAGATTATCCTACTGCTCATTAAACATTCACTACTAGGCTTAAAGGGTTAGTTCACCCAAAAATGAAAATTCTGTCAGTAATTACTCACCCTTATGTTGTTCCAACCCCTTAAGACTTTTATTCATCTTCGGAACACAAATTAAGATATTTTTGATGAAATTTGAAAGCTGGATCACTTCTTCATAGGCTTCTATGGGATCGAAACTTGCCGGCCCAGAAAAGTTAGTAAAGACATCGTTAAAATATTCCAAGTGACTACAGTGGCTCAAGCTTAAGTTTATCAAGGGACAAGAATACTTTTTGTGCGCAAAAAAAGAATAAAAATAACGACTTTATTCAACTATTCATTTTCTTCTGTGTGGGCCTGAGTGAATTCACATAGTGTAACAGCGCAGCACTTCTGTGTTGTACGGCACCACGTAGGCTCACTATTGGCCGATGCTGGTCATGTGTGATGCGTGAGCCTACGTGGTGACGTACAGCGCAGAAGTGCTGCGTATCCATTGTGGATCCAATGTATCCATTGGTTGTATCTTTTGTGTTCATCATGTTAAAAGGTTTGTGAAGGGGGGAACCACAAGCAACATAACTTACCAGTTTTAGAAATGTTGTTTTGAATTTATTTTAGGGTTGCCAACTTATGGAAAGGAAAATAAGGGACATTTGTGGTTCTTTATAGTAAAATTAGGGACACTCAAAATATTTGTACTGTACGTACCACACAGTGCATATCATTTTAGCACCTGCTGTTAAAATGTGTACAAAAGATGTATAAAAGGTTCTCAGACAAACACATTTGGTGCATTTCGTGGAAAAATCAACCAAATTTCAGAAACTTTCCCGGCTCAAATTTTTGAAGAAAGAAAGACAAACGTGAAGAAAGACAAACGTAAATGAAGAGTAATGCCAAAATATTAGGCTACATGTGATGGATGTAGATTTACTGAGTAATTTACAGTTTTGTAAAATGGGTCAGATTACAGGGGGGTTAAAATGACTTTAGAACTGCATCATTATTTTACTTTTACACAGAGATTGTTAGGTCTATTTAGCTAAATCAGTTGACTTTAGCCATCTTTGTTTTATTATAGCTATGCCAATGGTGACATTTAAAAAATGGGAAAAAGCACTACTTTTGATTTTTTCACAAAGTTTGCATGTCTGCAACTTATATTAAAATATCTTAATATCCTTTTAAATTCTAATTCTTAACACACATTTTTCTTTTGGTTTCTTCATTTTTACCACCCAGTATATAGGGATGTTAATGTGGCTCCATGAGTAAATTAGTACACATATTCAATCGTCACACATTTTCTGAAGAACAAATAATGTTGAAACTAGAAATGTATTTTTTTTTCTAGCAACACAATTGAACATTACTTAGTGCCATAAATAGTATTTTTCCAAAGTTTGTGTGCCTGTAACTCTAAAAGTAATATAAAGTCATCTTAATATCCTTCTTATATTCTCATTTTTAATAAACTTTTCTTTTGCAATCTTCATTTTAAAGGCCCTATATGGTTTAATACTATATAATGTGGCTCCATGTTCAAGTTGTTTAATTTTACCCATTTTCTATATATACTGTAGCTACAGAGGTGGACAAAGTACACAACTTCCTTACTTGAGTGAAAGTACAGATACTACGGGTCAAATATTACTCCGTTACAAGTAAAAGTTGTAAAGACCTATTTTTACTTAAGTAAAAGTACAGAAGTACTTGTTTTTAAGTAGTAAAGTAAAAAGTAAATGTCAATGCATTGTTTTATTAATGTTGCATTGTTGTATGTAATACTTACAGTACCTTATGCCTCTGAATCTATGCCGGCCTACCCTCATATCAATATCACATTTATTTCTAGAACACAGTTCCAGTGGGATTGAATGTGAGATTGAATAAGTGCACTCAATAATGTCCACAATGGTTTCGGACACCCAAATGGCTGTTCCCTCAAAGAGTGCTCTATTTGAATTTTTTTTGGCTTTTCGTATGAATGTGTTAGCCTTACTGTTATCTATAAGCTAGTGTGCTCCAAAACAATGACAAGATTTGAATTTAGAAGACCAAACCTAACATTGAAAATGAAAATCAGGTTGATGTCAGAATCTAATTGACGTTAATCTCCAATGTTGGACAGACGTTCCAACCAAAATCCAACGTTGGATGCTGACGTCAATATGACGTTGGGTTTCTGACTTCAACCCGACTTTCATTTCCAACCAAAATGCAACCCCTGACTAATGTTACTACTTTCTACTAAAGGACCTTGACACAAATGTAGTGGAGTAAAAAGTACGATATTTGTCTCTCAAATGTAGTGAAGTTAAAGTAAAAAGTTCCCAGAGAAAATAATACTCAAGTAAAGCACAGATACTCAAAAAGTGTACTCAAGTATAGTACTCAAGTAAATGTACTTTGTTACTGTCCACCTCTGTGTAGCTACACCAATGTATATTACTGTATCATCAACCTCTATTCAAAGCGATAATCATAAAAGTTTTTTTTTTCTTTTTCAGGAAGATACATAGATGGCATAAAATATAAAAGCACAATAACTGAATGTCTTTGAAATTACAGCAAAAAAAAAAAAAAAAAAACATTTATAAGACACTTAAAATTTTGAACTAGGCCTAAATGTTTTTGCAGCCGTATATGAATAAATGAAAAGTGCATACTTTCCAGATAAAGAGAACTTAGATGATTAGTATGGGCTGCTTTTGGTGCTTGGAATGGAATGGAATGAGGCATTTATATAGCGCTTTCATATCATATGTACTACTGTTGTAACGGTCACCAGCTGGAGTGCCCTTAAGAGCCACCAGAGGGCACTCCAAACCAGACTCTCACGTTCACTCACAGACTACATCTCCCATCATTCTCTACCTGGACTCATCGGCACTCATTATCACATTCACCTGTATCTCATTATCTTGTTTAGTTCACCCCATATAAGCCTGGTTCACCCCTTCACTCACTGTGAAGTTGTGTATGTTGTTGCTCTGCATTTCCGAGCGGTTTCCCTGGTTTAATTTCTCTTGGTTTTTGGATTTATTGCCTGTTCCCTGGAGTACTCTTGTGCCTCTGTGTGTATATATAAACCTACACTTTAATATTCTTGGAGCCAGGAAGGTAGGAGATGGTAAAACGGAAACGGGTAAACAACAAAGGTCTTTTCTGGCCTGTTCCAGCAGGACACAACAATAAGTACTCTATTCTGCTGAATTATAATTGCCCCACCTCAAAAAAAAAAAAAAAAGATTGGAATGTTACTGTCTAACAGTAAAAGTGTATAGAAGTCTTGATGAGTTTGTGGTTAAACTGATGCCACAATGTTCTTAGTTTCTGTTCATAATTATGGTCATTATAATTGTGTGTGCCTTTTTTATCTTATCAACCAATCTAACACACTAACTTTTCGGTCAAAACATTAATTGGCTTAGCAACTATCTTAAAAAGACATTTGAAAAACCTCTTTTCCTCGAGATACTAAAAAACACAATAGTGTTTTATCGACACTGAATAATACACCTTTGTTTTGCATTGTATACACCTTTTTCGAGATCGACTTCCTGTTGTCGAATGCGCATGCGTCGCGTCTGAACGCGTTGTTGTCTTTGGAGCTCTATCGATTTGATTTATAATTCTTGATTTTACTCTTTAAACTTACTTACAACAAACATTTTCTACTTTTCCTCACTGAGAAGCACTACTGCTCAAACCTCATAGTTACAACGCGGACTGTTGAGCAGACGTGTCTCAAGCCTGTTAGTGATCCAACGCTGGATACTCTTATAGGCTACTCCCGGGGATCACGGCTGAACGCGTCTTCTCAACACTCACTTACAAATATTTTTCACCTATCGTGCGTCTACTCTACACCCGTACCACTTAAAAGACGGATTATATCTAAGACGCTTGTCAGAAATTAGTATTAATTGATAGCATCACTGGTAGTGTCGTTGCTAACTTACTGTCCATCTGTTAAAATGGCGAATATATCAGATGTATGTAGTCTACCTTTTGGTGCAGGTGAGGACACATTTGAGCTGCACGCGGTACAGTCTGAGCTGGAAGCTGTTGAGAAACAGATCCACGACCTTTTAGTGAGACAGGCCGAGCTGAGAGACCGGCGTTTGGCTCTTGAAACATCACGCGCTGATGCTCACAAATCAGAGATTAATGTTACTAACCCGCTGACTCCGACCTCGTCTACTCCGTGCGTTATTCGGCATCGGTCCCAAGCGCCAAGGTCGCGATCAGCCATGGTCTCGTTCACTCCGGCTCCAACACGCCACCACGAAGCCTGGATATTTCCGCAGTGGAAGACGCGAGTCAGGTCTAGACCAAGACCCTCTCCGACCCTCCCGGTTTTCGAGTTATCCACACAAAACCGCTTCTCCGCTCTTCGCGAAACAGAACGCGATGCTGTGATCATCGGTGATTCCATTGTTCGGCACGTCAATGCTACATCAGGTAAAAATAAGGTGCACAGTCACTGCTTTCCTGGTGCTCCTGTTTCTGAAATCGCTGCTCGCGTTCCCGAGATTCTGAACGATAACGAGCGCGTTGGAACTTTGGTATTGCACGCGGGAGTGAACGACATCAGGCTGCGCCAGACGGAAGTTCTGAAGAAAGACTTCAGGAATCTGATCGATACGGTACGCAGCACATCGCCTGATATAACGATCATTGTGTCAGGACCGCTTCCCACGTACCGTCTAGGACATGACAAGTTTAGTAGATTATTCGCGCTAAATGAATGGTTAATGTCATGGTGCAATGAGCAGAAACTGCTCTTTGTAAATAATTGGAATCTGTTTTGGGAGCGTCCTAGGCTTTACCGTGCTGATGGCTTACACCCAAACAGATTCGGATCGGATCTTCTGTCAGATAACATCTCCAAAATGTTAAATACCTTTTGACTAGTAACCAAAAGTCCAAATCATAGTCTCTGCTGCACCAAATTAACTGATATAAATACTAGTGTAGAACATGATTGCATAGAAACTGTGTCTATTCCTCGTTTAGTGCGATCAAATAATAAATCTACTGCAGGATCTAGGAAAAATCTAATTGTTATTAAAACAGAAAATGTTGCTATTAGTAAACAAAAACAATTTCTAAAGCTAGGTCTTTTAAACATTAGATCACTCACACCTAAGGCAGTTATTGTAAATGAAATAGTCACAGATAATAACTTCGATGTACTTTGCCTTACTGAAACCTGGCTTAAACCAAATGATTATTTCGGTCTAAATGAGTCTACTCCATCAGGATACTCCTATAAGCACGAGCCCCGTCTGATTGGTCGTGGCGGCGGTATTGCAACTATCTATAGAGATATTCTCAATGTTACTCAGAAAACGGGTTATAAGTTTATTTCATTTGAAGTACTTGTACTAAATGTTACGCTCTTAGATGATAGAAAAACATCCCTGTTATCTTTAGCCTTGGCTACCGTATATAGACCACCAGGGCCTTACGCTGATTTCCTAAAAGAATTTGCAAATTTTCTCTCAGATCTATTGGTCAATGTCGATAAAATATTAATTGTTGGAGATTTTAACATACACGTAGATAATCAAAATGATACGTTAGGGGCTGCGTTTATAGACTTATTAAACTCCTTTGGGGTTAAGCAAAACGTTACCGGACCAACTCATCGTTTTAATCATACACTCGATTTAATTATATCACATGGAACCGATCCAACCGATATAGATATCATTCCGCAAAGTGATGATGTAACTGACCATTACATGGTAACTTGCATATTACGTACCCCGGTAATATATCATGCTGCGCCGCGTTATCGATTAGGCAGAACAATCCTTCCATCCACCATAGATAATTTTTCAAATTGCTTATCGGATCTGTCTCAGCTGCTGCCTGAACCTAAACAAACAGATGAACTAGACGAACTAACCAGCACTATGAGCACCATTCTCTCTGGAAAATTGGATATTGTTGCACCTATGAGACTAAAAAAGGTCAGAGAGAAAATTAAAGCACCATGGTACAACAATACTACTCGTGTTCTAAAGAGAGAAACCCGTAATTTAGAGCGTAAATGGAAACAAACTAATTTAGAGGTTTTTAGAATCGCTTGGAAAGACAGTACGTCACGCTATAAAAAGGCCCTAAAAGCGGCCAGGGCTGAGCACCTCCGCAAACTAATAGAAAATAACCAAAACAATCCTAGGTTCTTATTTAACACCGTGGCTAGACTAACAAATAAACAAGCGTCACCTGAACAAAATATTCCGTTACAGTTTAGTAGTAATGATTTCATGAATTTTTTCACTGAGAAAATAGAAAACATCAGATCCACAATTGTAAACGTTCAATCTTCAATCGCGCCTTATAATTCAGCCTCGATTATCACCCCGCAAGAACAATTACAGTGCTTTACAACTATAGAACAAAAAGAGTTAAATAAACTTATCATTTCCTCTAAAACAACAACATGTTTATTAGATCCCATACCAACTAAACTATTGAAAGAAGTGTTACCTATAGTGGAAGAGCCTCTCCTCAATATTATTAACTCGTCTTTATCTTTAGGTCATGTTCCAAGAACATTTAAATTGGCAGTTATAAAACCTCTCATTAAGAAACCACAATTAGACCCAAATAACCTAGCAAATTATAGACCCATTTCAAATCTTCCTTTTATGTCCAAAATATTAGAAAAAGTTGTGTCTGCCCAACTGGGCTCTTTCTTGCAAGAAAATGACACCTATTAAAAGACCTGGGTGTTATATTAGATTGTAACTTGTCTTTTGAAAATCATATTTCATATGTTACAAAAACAGCCTTTTTTCACCTTAGAAATATTGCTAAGTTACGTAACATGCTATCAGTTTCTGATGCAGAAAAGTTAGTTCATGCATTCATGACCTCGAGACTAGATTACTGTAATGCTTTATTAGCTGGTTGTCCTGCATCCTCAATAAACAAGCTACAGTTAGTCCAAAATGCCGCCGCTAGAGTTCTTACTAGATCAAGAAAGTTTGACCATATAACACCAATTTTATCATCACTACATTGGTTACCTATAAAGTTCCGTATTAATTACAAGGTATTGCTACTGACTTATAAAGCCCTAAACGGCTTAGCTCCAGTTTAATTAACGGATCTTCTATCGCCCTATAATCCATCGCGCTCTTTAAGATCACTAAATTCGAGGCTTTTGGTCATACCTAGGATATCCAGATCCACCAAAGGAGGGAGATCATTTTCACATTTAGCTCCAAAACTCTGGAATAGCCTTCCTGATACTGTTCGTTGCTCAGATTCGCTCTCCCAGTTTAAAACTAGATTAAAGACGCATCTCTTCAGCCAGGCATTCATATAATATTTTAATCTTACAGTTAAATCCGGTCTCTACTTCATAAACGCCAGAGGAGAACTGGCCCCCGACTGAGCCTGGGTTCTCCCAAGGTTTTTTTTTCTCCATTAGGTCACCTGATGGAGTTTTTCGGTTCCTTGCCACTGTTGCCTTTGGCTTGCTCAGTTGGGGATACTTAAATTGATTAATCGATTCAACAGTGCTATTGATCTGCATTACCAAACGTGGATGTTTTACACCAACAAACACTGATGTACTATTTTATTTAATACTGTGAAGCTGCTTTGATACAATCTGTATTGTGAAAGGCGCTATATAAATAAAGTTGACTTGACTTGACTTGTCTCTGAGCAAAACCAAGCCTACACACTGCTCTTCACCCTTCCTGAAAACATCATTTGGTCTGAGCATGGATATCCAGAGCCTTCTAATTCAAGTCATCTTCATTTATATATAATTTATGGTAACAGAGATTGTTTTGTCTTTATAGCGGTTCTTTAGTAAAGTTATTTTCCAGCTTTTCCAGTTTTTTTTTTTATTTTCTCTCTACACAGACTTTAAATGCGAACCTGTGAGAAACGTTCACATGCGCATTAAGAATTGGTTCTATAGTTATGTCCGTTTGAATATATGTACGCAGGTTTGTAATTCCCTACAAACCAAGCCTAAACAAAGTACTGGTGTTTCCTTATAATTTTTGATACAGAATTTTATTTTATTTGATCAATTCGGGGTAGATACGTGAATTGAGTTTCCCGACAACGCTTTATCTGTAGAGTGGTAAAGGGATCCTCCATAGGGAGAGACTAGTTGGCACTTCAGCACTGCGTTGTCATCGGGTTCAGGCGAAGGTCCTTCATCAGATCTGGATACGGCCTGGATCAAAGACACTAAAATTAGTGTAGATGCCATTCTTCAAAGCTTCTTAAGAGCTCACTCAAGTACTGCGGAGCTAAACCATTTAGTGCTTTGTACGTGATCAGCAATATTTTAAAATTGATGCGATGTTTAATAGGGCGCCAATGCAGTGTTGACAGAACAGGGCTAATATGGTCATACTTCCTGGTTCTGGTAAGAACTCGAGCTGCTGCGTTTTGAACTAGCTGTAGTTTGTTTATTAAGCTTGCAGGACAACCACCCAGTAGAGCATTACAATAATCTAGCCTTGAGGTCATGAACGCATGAACTAACTGTTCCGCATTTGTCAATGAGAGCATATGACGTAATTTAGATATATTTTTAAGATGGAAAAATGCAGATTTACAGATACTGGACACGTGACTTTCAAATGAAAGATTGGTATCAAAGAGCACACCCAGGTTCTTAACCGATGACAAAGACTTAACAGAGCAGCCATCAAGTGTTAGACAGTATTCTAGGTTATTACGTGAGGAAGTTTTTTGTCCAATAATTAGAAACTGTTTTTTTCAGAATTTAGTAGTAGGAAATTACGAGTCATCCAATTTTTTATATCCGCTATGCATTCCGTTGATTTTGTGAATTAGTAAGTTTCGTTAGGTTTGGAAGAAATATAGAGCTGAGTATCGTCGGCATAACAGTGAAAACTAATGCCATGTTTCCTAATGATCTCTCCTAATGGTAGCATGTACAAAGTGAACAGCAGCGGTGCTAGCACCGAGCCTTGTGGTACGCCATACTGAACTTGTGATCGATGAGACATCTCTTCATTTACTGCTACTGTCAGTATCTGATAACCATCAGATAAGTATGATTTAAACCATGCTTGTGCAATTCCACTAATGCCAACATTATTTTCGAGTCTATTTCAAATAATGTTGTGGTCAATAGTATCAAATGCAGCACTAAGATCGAGTAACACTAATAGAGAGATACAACCACGATCGGATGATAAGAGCAAATCATTTGTGACTCTAACGAGAGCAGTCTCAGTACTATGGTACGGTCTAAATCCTGACTGAAAATCCTTGCAGATATCATTTCTTTCAAGAAAGGAACACAGTTGTGAAGATACTGCTTTTTCTAATATCTTTGACAGACAAGGTATAAGATACTGAAAGAGATGCTCCCAGAGGTCATAGATCCTCTTCTTAATATCATTAATTCGTCTTTGTCTCTAGGATACGTACCAAAAACCTTTAAGATTAAACCGCTTGTTTAAAAAACGCAACTTGATCCTACAGAATTAGTCAATTACAGGCCGATCTCGAATGTTGTCGATTTAGATGATTTAACGAGTTTAGTAAATTCTTCCTCTTCTATAGCAACGAACGAATAAAATTTTTCCTCCGGGAGACTACAATGCACTACAGTGTATAGGGCAGAACAAAAGAGAATTGGTCAAACCTAAGAGAAAACTGCTCAATTAGGTGAGTTGTTATCCTTGAAGGTGAAGTATATAATTTATAGCTTAAATTAAATTTAATCACTTATTATATTGTAAGTCTCTTAAAAGCTATCAGGATGTGTCTTCCAAAAATCTGACTTTTACAGCAGTAAAAATGCCTCCACCTCGTGTGAACAGAATACCTGGGGATGAACAGCCCACAAGAGACAAAACGGGCACTCTTGACGTCCCTTTGAAATTCTTGGATCAGGACTGCCAGGAGTTGAAGAAGAGCTGCTTCACCAATAACAGGAGATATGTTGATGAGAAGTTCCCTTCAGACAGCAGCTCCATTGACCCAAAGAAGAAACTTGGATTGGATATGAAACAAATCAAATGGTTGAGGCCATCAGTAAGTTACCTGTATTGACTTTCCACCTTCAGACCTTCAGAAACTTTCAATAAGAGTATATAGACATTATTGTTTGAACAGATCTAAAAGAACTTGAATATTATTGTCATCATCAAATGTTGCAAAATGGGCTTGTAAGAACAGGTTTACATGTAGCATTTCCCAACATATTTTTATTTACAATTGTGGCAAGGCATCTTAAAGGCACAATATGTACGATTTTTGGATTAAAATGTCCAAAAACCACTAAAATAATGTTATATATTTTGTTGATGCATACTTGATCACATCATGATCCCAAATGTTTCCAACAATGTTTAAATCAAGAGAAATCGGGTATTTTAACCAGTGTAACAGCCCGTATCATTATGTCGACAGAAAACGAATAATTTTCAACACGGTTAGTCTTATTGCCTGAATCTCTTGTTTTCTTGATTTACCGCGAGTAACATGTTTGCACATGTTTGCTCAGCCCCGCCCCGCTTCATACCACACGTTTATTTAACGTTAATAAAATAAACACAATAGCTCAATCATTAATCATCAATCAGCTCAAGGCTGTGGAGGTGAAGAAGACAACTCCCATGATTCCACGTTCAGTCACGGCATCATCAAGCTACGCCTTTATTATTGTTTTGAAAAAGGATCCTCTAGAGGCGTTCTGTGCCTTTTATCAAATCAATCAAAAATTTATTTCTACAGCACATTTAAAAACAACACGAGTTGACCAAAGTGCTTTACAGATTCCACATTTCAGTAACATTAAAAACAAACATCAATAGACAAATCATTCAATACCACATATAGCTATAACAGTTAAAAGCAACAGAAAATAAGTATGTCTTCAACATAGACTTAATATCTTCAATGGAATCGCAAGACTTAATGTAAACAGGGAGGCCATTCCAAAGCCTCAATGCAGCCACCGAAAAGGCTCGATCTCCCTTTGTTTTCAGGCGAGATTTCGGAACCTGTAACAATAAGCTTTGCGACGATCTTAATGGTCTGATGGAGCAGTGATGCTGTAATAGCTCGGAGATATATACAGGGGCTTGTCCGTGTAAACCTTTAAAAACCATTAAAAGGACCTTATATTGCACCCTAAACTCCACAGGGAGCCAGTGCAAAGAGACCAAGACTGGAGAGATACTGGAATATCTTTTAGAGAATATACTTGAAAGCAGATTCAAAATACAATATACAAGTCTAAATGTCTTCTGTTGTTCCCAAATCCTTAGGGCAAATTCCTTTGTATAATGTATTAATTTAATTATTCTCTCTCTCTAGGAAATAGTGAAAGACCCTAAAGTCATTGTTAAGGGGGTTTCCAGGTTTGACTATTCCCAAGGATCTTATTTAGGTATGTTTATATCTGTGTTTATTTACATACTCCAGTAGGTGTTGGTTTTGAATGATACTGTATGCAGTAAATAACATCACTCCATATAGTCCAGAATGCCTTTTGTTAACTCAATGAAAGATCTATTTTTGCTTATGTTTGTGCTTTTACCTTAGGAGACTGCTGGTTTCTTGCTCCACTTGGATCTTTAACCTTTCAGGAGGATGTCATGGTCCAGGTCATGCCAGTTGGCCAGTCATTTGGTGAAAATTATGCAGGGATAGTTCTTTAGTCTTTTTCAAAATAACTTAAATACATTTTATGAAACCAAATGATCAGTCCTTAAACCTTCTGCTTTATTCATATAGTTCTGGAGGTTTGGGAAATGGATTGACGTTGTCATTGATGACAAACTGCCAACAATCGATGGCAAGCTCATTTTTGTTCATTCAAACACATCTAATGAGTTTTGGCCTGCCTTGCTGGAGAAAGCTTATGCCAAGTAGGTTTATTCTTAAAATGATTCTTCTTTCATAGTATAAAAGCATGTTTGTTCATTGAACATACAAACATTAGGTTACACTTGATTCTACAGTATATGCGTACTTACAGTGTACTTACCCAAGACAGCACTGGTAATATAAGGTAACTACATGGGTAAAGGTTAAGTTTTAGGGGTAGGGTCAGGGTTAGTACCTAGTTATTACCCAGTTATTGTAATTGCTATAATAAGTACGTACTACATGTACTTACTATAGGGTAAGTGTAGGACTAGGATTTGGTTGAGGGTTAGTTAGTTGCATGTAATTATGCATAATTTACTGTTATTATGGTAAGTAACAAGGACACTGTAAAATAAAGTGTTACCATAAAGTGCTACTAAATATTATTTAACCATAATTACAAGAGATTTTGGCCCTTTTTATGTTTTGCATGTATCCTGGTTCTGAAGTTGCCTTACAGATGGAAGGATTGGACATTGTCACAATGATAACAGTTTAAACCCGGTGCTGGAGGGCCACTGTCCTGCAGAGGCTTTGAGACCCGCACAGAGCGGGATGAGAAGGACCTGGGTGGAGAGGTTACACCTAGTAAGACATTGATTAGCTGGTGTGTTTAATTGGGGTTTGAGCTGATCTCTGCAGGACACTGGACATCCAGGAGCAGGATTGGACACAACATTTTGGATTAAAATGTCCAAAAACCACTAAAATAATGTTATATATTTTGTTGATGCATACTTGATCACATCATGATCCCAAATGTTTCCAACAATGTTTAAATCAAGAGAAATCGGGTATTTTAACCAGTGTAACAGCCCGTATCATTATGTTGACAGAAAACGAATAATTTTCAACACGGTTAGTCTTATTGCGTGAATCTCTTGTTTTCTCGATTTACCGCGAGTAACATGTTTGCACATGTTTGCTCAGCCCCGCCCTGCTTCATACCACAGTAATGTTAATAAAATAAACACAATAGCTCAATCATTAATCATCAATCAGCTCAAGGCTGTGGAGGTGAAGAAGACAACTCCCATGATTCCACGTTCAGTCACGGCATCATCAAGCTACGCCTTTATTATTGTTTTGAAAAAGGATCCTCTAGAGGCGTTCTGTGCCTTTTATCAAATCAATCAAAAATTTATTTCTACAGCACATTTAAAAACAACACGAGTTGACCAAAGTGCTTTACAGATTCCACATTTCAGTAACATTAAAAACAAACATCAATAGACAAATCATTCAATACCACATATAGCTATAACAGTTAAAAGCAACAGAAAATAAGTATGTCTTCAACATAGACTTAATATCTTCAATGGAATCGCAAGACTTAATGTAAACAGGGAGGCCATTCCAAAGCCTCAATGCAGCCACCGAAAAGGCTCGATCTCCCTTTGTTTTCAGGCGAGATTTCGGAACCTGTAACAATAAGCTTTGCGACGATCTTAATGGTCTGATGGAGCAGTGATGCTGTAATAGCTCGGAGATATATACAGGGGCTTGTCCGTGTAAACCTTTAAAAACCATTAAAAGGACCTTATATTGCACCCTAAACTCCACAGGGAGCCAGTGCAAAGAGACCAAGACTGGAGAGATACTGGAGTATCTTTTAGAGAATATACTTTTAGAGTCTTGAAAGCAGATTCAAAATACAATATACAAGTCTAAATGTCTTCTGTTGTTCCCAAATCCTTAGGGCAAATTCCTTTGTATAATGTATTAATTTGATTATTCTCTCTCTCTAGGAAATAGTGAAAGACCCTAAACTCATTGTTAAGGGGGTTTCCAGGTTTGACTATTCCCAAGGATCTTATTTAGGTATGTTTATATCTGTGTTTATTTACATACTCCAGTAGGTGTTGGTTTTGAATGATACTGTATGCAGTAAATAACATCACTCCATATAGACCAGAATGCCTTTTGTTAACTCAATGAAAGATCTATTTTTGCTTATGTTTGTGCTTTTACCTTAGGAGACTGCTGGTTTCTTGCTTCAGTTGGAGCTTTAACCTTTCAGGAGGATGTCATGGACCAGGTCATGCCAGTTGGCCAGTCATTTGGTGAAAATTATGCAGGGATAGTTCTTTAGTCTTTTTCATAATAACTTAAATACATTTTATGAAACCAAATGATCAGTCCTTAAACCTTCTGCTTTATTCATACAGTTCTGGAGGTTTGGGAAATGGATTGACGTTGTCATTGATGACAAACTGCCAACAATCGATGGCGAGCTCATTTTTGTTCATTCAAACACATCTAATGAGTTTTGGCCTGCCTTGCTGGAGAAATCTTATGCCAAGTAGGTTTATTCTTAAAATGATTCTTCTTTCATAGTATAAAAGCATGTTTGTTCATTGAACATACAAACATTAGGTTACACTTGATTCTACAGTATATGCGTACTTACAGTGTACTTACCCAAGACAGCTCTGGTAATATAAGATAACTACATGGGTAAAGGTTAAGTTTTAGGGGTAGGGTCAGGGTTAGTACCTAGTTATTACCCAGTTATTGTAATTGCTACAATGAGTACGTACTACATGTACTTACTATAGGGTAAGTGTAGGACTAGGATTTGGTTGAGGGTTAGTTAGTTGCATGTAATTATGCATAATTTACTGTTATTATGGTAAGTAACAAGGACACTGTAAAATAAAGTGTTACCATAAAGTGCTACTAAATATTATTTAACCATAATTACAAGAGATTTTGGCCCTTTTTATGTTTTGCATGTATCCTGGTTCTGAAGTTGCCTTACAGATGGAAGGATTGGACATTGTCACAATGATAACAGTTTAAACCCGGTGCTGGAGGGCCACTGTCCTGCAGAGGCTTCGAGACCCGCACAGAGCGGGATGAGAAGGACCTGGGTGGAGAGGTTACACCTAGTAAGACACTGATTAGCTGGTGTGTTTAATTGGGGTTTGAGCTGATCTCTGCAGGACACTGGCCCTCCAGGAGGAGGATTGGACACCCCTGGTCTATTTTAATCATCAACAATTTGAGTAATCCCACAGAATCAGTCATTAAAGGCTTGTTGGTCCACTGTATATATTGACATGTAGAATGGCTTTTACAGGGTGTGTGGCTCCTATGCTGACATGCAAGCTGGTCTTGTATCTTAGGCTCTGTTGGACTTCACTGGTGGCATCCACGTGCACTTTGAAACAGCAAAAGTTTCTATTGATTTGTGGAGCCTGATGAACCGTGCAGCAAAAGCAAAGGCTCTGATGGCGTGTAGCACCTTTGTGGGGGTAAGCAGTGACCTCAGGCTTGTCCTTTCATTACCGTGACAGATTATCACCATGTCCATCTAAAACACTGTCACTGAAGTATTTTGCATTAAAGATTTTATTTCAATGTTCAATACAAATTACTATAGTGTACATTTCTACAATGTAAGATGTAGAAAACAATGTACAGTAGAGCATTAGCTGTACATAAAACAATGTTCACCTGGCAGCATTATTGATACAGTATGTCTTTTTTCATACCATATTAGAAAACATCTGGGCATTGTTCAAGGCCATGCATATTCAGTGACAGGGGTTTACAAGATAAGTCTGCACAGAATCAAATGTCAGATCACAGTGCCATCAGACTATCTGATAGATAGATAGATAGATAGATAGATAGATAGATAGATTTTTTTTTTTTTAGTTTTAAAACCTCCTGCACTTTAACTTTGTGTTGAATTCCTGAGTAGTGCCCTCAAGGCTCTGTTCTGGGACCTGTCTTCACATGTAACCACCTGGGAAAATTTTCAATAAGCCTGAGGTTGATTTTTATAGAAAGACAGGTGTTTAACTACAACAGGGGTGCCAAATCATGTTCATGGAGATCTACCTTTCTGCAATGTTCAGCACCAATCTTGATCAAACACAACAGAACCAGCTATTTTAGATCTTCAGGAGCGATTGATAATTACAGACGGGTGTGTTAGATCATGGTTAGATCTGAACTCTGCAGGTTTGACCTATACTATAGGAACAGGATTGGGCACCCCTGAACTACAACAATACTTGCTTTGTTCTCTTATTAACCGTTTTTGCATTCAGATGTATTCAGCATGAGCTCCACACTTTGATATGTCCTTTGTTCAGTTTGCATGATTCATTCCTGTGTATCTCTTACGTCAAGCCTGTGATTTGGCAAGAGAAATTTCTTGAAATAATGTTTTGTACTTTATGTAACTCAAAGTATTGTCAAGTCAAGTCACATTTATTTATATGGCACTTTTTACAATACAGATTGTATCAAAGCAGCTTCACAGTAATAACATGAAAATAATACAACAAAGTTTGTTTCTAGAAGAAAACAGCATCATCGTTCACCTTAAGTAAGGCAGATCAATAATATTGTTGAATATTAAATGTCCCCAACTAAGCAAGCCAAAAGCCAAGGCAAGAGTGGCAAGGAACCAAAACTCCATCAGGTGACAGAATGGAGAACAAAACCTTGGGAGAAACAATGGCTCAGTCAGGGGCCAGTTCTCCTCTGCCCAACGAACGAACAGTGTATGATTATGATTCAGGCAGCATTACAGGTCAGAAGTTAGACTGGATCAGAGCATTCACAATATTTATCCAGTTCCATCTGGTTGGAGGTCAGAGTCATCACGCCGGTATGGAGACAGGGATGCATTGTGGATGGGTCCAGGCACAGATCCACCATCTGATCTGCATATGGCCCGGATCTGGCTGACTTCAGTAAACCTTGGAATAAACGGAAAGACTAACATTAGCGTAGATGCCATTCTTCTTATGATGTAACGAGTACATCAGGTGTTATAGGAAGTGTCCTCGGTTCCGGATGACCTAATCTATGCAGTCTAATAATCATTTAACTGATTTGAATAATATAAATGTATAATGTTCTATGTGAATGCCAGGTAAAAGAGATGCGTTTTTAGTCTAGATTTAAACTGACAGATTGTGTCTGCTTCCCGCTTAATGTTAGGAAGACCGTTCCAAAGTTTAGGTGCTAAATAGGAAAAGGATCTACCACCAGCAGTCGATTTTGATGTTCTAAGTTATTGATATTATCAACTGGCCAGAATTTTGAGATCGCAATAGCCGTGAAGGACTATAATGCGTTAAAGGGGCATTCCACCCATTTGAACATTGTTTTTTATTTAAAGTGGGTCATATATGTAGTCGAAATGTAAAATAAATTTTGAATTTGGTGCCTTCGTGACCGAGGAAAGACAAAAAATAACTTCAGGACGCATTTGTATGAAAGACAACAACTCCCACAATGCACCACATTGCACAGCTCCGCAAGCCACTCCCACTAATCCAGAAAGCGCAAATCTGCCTATAAGAGAAAACAAAGAGTATAGAAGCCCAAGAGGCGAAACTCAATAGAACACTCCATAGGCATAGTTGCCCCCATGACGTGACGGCGCGGCCGCCATTATGGACTGAAAACTGAAGGAAAACGCCGAAAAATAATGGGAGTCAATGGCACTGAAAAACTTAACATAAAAACTTAACATAACTTAATTTTTTCTGGCCGTCATATCTAAATATGAAAACTCATATCTAAAAGTGCAAAACTTTAATCTATCAATATTTGTTCTATATGCATTTTCCTTTTTATATGACTAACAGAAATTCATGAAATAATATAGGCTTGTCTATAGGCAGACACACAGTAATTAGATATAAGTAATAAGATATTTATTCAAATGTTGATTTTGAAATTAGTGAACATCACCATATATATGATTTGAATTTTTTTTTTTTTTTTTATATAAATGAACATTTCTAAAGACAGTTAGGGGAGAGTGGGGTGATTTGTGCCAGGGGGGGAAGTAGTTCCACCCTTGTTTCTGGAAAACCATAGAAGAAATTGGTCATGTGACCACATAATTTTGAAAAGCAATCACTTTTACTCGTCCTCCAAAGAAGAGAGACACATGGCATGAGAGTTAAGCATATTTTAGTGCAAAAAACTGTTTTTTCCCTTTCAAAGTAAAATTTCTATGATTAAGGTTTTTTGATTGTAGTGTCTGAACAATTATAGACAAGTTTGAAAACATTTCACACATGTTTTAGTGCTTTAGTAGGCTACACAATGAGTCTATACAGTTAGCATGATGTTAGCTCTTAACTGCTGGATCATGCTAGTTTTTCAAACTTGTGGGTCCGGGGTGATTTGTGCCAAAGGGCCTGGGTTAAGTTGTGCCAGATCCAGACCACCTAGACCTACATACTCACAGGGGATAATCTTGAGAAGTGAGGAGATGGGCATGCCTCATCATTGTTTTACTTGGGCCTGCCTGTTATTTGTTTAATTTAGCTAACACTGATTTCAGTTTTGAGTTTGCACTATGTTATTAAAGAGAAGTTTTATTCCGTTTTTAAGTGGCCTATGTCACAATAGGATGTTTAGAAATTAGCCTAGTCACTTTATTCTTATGTTACATAATTGACAGACAGCGCTATGTCAACAGGCATCTATTGCCAAAGCCTTTTTGCCTGAAATGATTCACAAATATCATATATTGTGTTGCTATGGTGCTCTAAATGGTTGCTAGGGCATAGCTTGATAGCTTCACAATGTTCCTGAGAGACTTATTGGTCGTCTGAGTAAAATGAGCCCGCCCCCTTGTCTCTATGACACTGTGATGCAGAGTTATGTTCAATACAAAATCCCTATGCAATTGACCATAGTAGGAAAAACGCATGCTATGGTATTCCAGGGTGACAATATCTAAATAAACCTTAAATTAGTAATTTTGTATTGAATTTATCTTGCTTTCATATAGCAGTATGGTTCATAACATTAAAATGTTGTTTTACTTCAGAAATCACTGGCACAATTTACCCCCAATGTATTCCCACAAAGGCACAACTTCCCCCGCACCAGGGGCAAGTTGTGCCATGAGACCACTTTTTTTCCAAGAGCTATATTTCTGAAACAATTTATTTCAGATCCAAAGTTATTGTTCTCAGGGATGCACCACATCCTGAAATATATGGACATCCTTAAAGGGACACTTCACCCATTTGCATTAAGCTTTGCATTGTTAGAAACCCAGTCATACTATTGAATGGTCGTGCAACACTCTCTCATTTTCCCCTGAGACGGGAGAAATCTGTTATTTACCTCTTACACTTCCTCCTACAATGACGCAAAAATCGTCATTTTGCGTCATTGTAGTAGGAAGTGTTAGAGGGGGGGATTTCTGTTAAGACTACAGACACTAGTTTCTCATCTTTCCCAGGGTGGGGCGCGCTCACGCTACAGACCTATTACAGATCAGTGGGTGGGACTTTACTCTCTGAAACTGAAAGCAATATCCTCCATCTTGTTTGAAGCTAAGCTAACAGGCGCTGTGGAGACAGATGTAAAGTTATGACAATAGCGGAGGAGAGTGCTCAATATGATATAGAAGAAGAGGATTTCGGAAGTCTGATGCTTGAATCAGGTGTTTGTGGCTACCTTTACAAGCCGCATTATAGCGAAGAGCAGCCGAGGCAGAGAAGACCTGCCTGCTGCGGACGAGGAGCCCGGACTGGCTCGAGTTAGGGCGGACTGGTGGCGCCGGTGATCTCACTATGCAACTACGAACCGCTACGAACACAGAGATAGAGTCCGTCTGCGGCAAAGAATTTCAACGATGACAATTTCTCCTGAACGAAATCTCTGAATCAGACGAGGACACGGACGTTTGTGTTGAGAACTATCCTAGTTTCGCACCGCATATGTTCTGACTGAACATCCAGGTACCATGCAATAATTCACCTTTTCGAAAGAAATACAAACGAGGAGTAATGCACTATATGAGTTCGCCAACTAACTAGACATTTTGTGTGAATGTGAAATGAATTTCAAGCTCTGGTAGTAGCTAGCCTTGTAGCTGGAAGAGTGATTTCTCTTATAGGCAGATATGCGCTTTCTGGATTAGTGGGAGTGGCTTGCGGAGCTGTGCAATGTGGTGCATTGTGGGAGTTGTTGTCTTTCATACAAATGCGTTCTGAAGTTATTTTTTGTCTTTTCTCGGTCACGAAGGCACCAAATTCAAAAATTATTTTACATTTCGACTACATATATGACCCACTTTAAATAAAAAACAATGTTCAAATGGGTGAAATGACCCTTTAAGTTGAAGGCATTACTGCCATGGCCTCACTTTAAAGTCACTTTGAGTAAAAACTGGCACAACTCACCCCACTCTCCCCTAATATTTTACACAGTGAACGTTTCAATGGCAAGAAAAATAATCTATGAATGTCCTATTACAGGCGGAAAGGTACAAAAAAGATGTGCAATCTAGCAAGTGCACACATGAACTATAAACACCTACTAAAATGGATTTTGCCATTGACTGGCGCTAACGATTTCAGCAGCTTTCAGTCCATAATGGCGGACGCGCCTCCGCAGCGCCATCTACAGACTGTTACCCATAACACAACAGAGTTTCGCCTCTTGGGCTTCTATACTCTTTGGAGAAAACACTCTTCCGTCTACAAGGCTAGCTACCACCAGAGCTTGAAATTCATTTCACATTCACACAAAATGTCTAGTTAGTTGGCGAACTCATTAGTGCATTACTCCTCGTTTGTATTTCTTTCGAAAAGGTGAATTATTGCATGGTACCTGGATGTTCAGTCAGAACATATGCGGTGCGAAACTAGGATAGTTCTCAACACAAACGTCCGTGTCCTCGTCTGATTCAGAGATTTCGTCCAGGAGAAATTGTCATCGTTGAAATTCTTTGCTGCAGACGGACTCTATCTCTGTGTTCGTAGTTGCATAGTGAGATCACCGGCGCCATCAGTCCGCCCTAACTCGAGCCGGTCCGGGCTCCTCGTCCGCGGCAGGCAGGTCTTCTGCCTCGGCTGCTCTTCGCTATAATGCGGCTTGTATAGGTAGCCACAAACACCTGATTCAAGCATCAGACTTCCGAAATCCTCTTCTTCTATATCATATTGAGCACTCTCCTCCGCTTTTGTCATTACTTTACATCTGTCTCCACAGCGCCTGTTAGCTTAGCTTCAAACAAGATGGAGGATATTGCTTTCAGTTTCAGAGAGTAAAGTCCCACCCACTGATCTGTAGCGTGAGTGAAGGAAGGAACTAGTGCTTGTAGTCTCAACAGAAATCCCCCCCCTCTTACACTTCCTCCTACAATGACGCAAAATGACGATTTTTGTGTCATTGTAGGAGGAAGTGTAAAAGGTAAATTACGGATTTCTCCCGTCTCAGGGGAAAATGAGAGAGTGTTGCACGACCATTCAATAGTATGACTGGGTTTCTAACAATGCAAAGCTTAATGCAAATGGGTGGAGTGTCCCTTTAAGAGCTCACTCAAGTACTGGGGAGCTAAACCATTTAGTGCTTTGTAAGTAGTCAGCAATTTTTAAAAATGTATATGATGTTTAATAGGGAGCCAATGCAGTGTTGACAGAACGGGGCTAATACGGTCATACTTTCTGGTTCTGGTAAGAACTCGAGCTGCTGCGTTTTGGACCAACTGGACTTTGTTTATTAAGCGTGCAGGGCAACCACCCAGTAGAGCATTACAATAATCTAGCTTTGAGGTCATGAACGCATGAACTAACTGTTCCGCATTTTTTATTGAAAGCATATGTCATAGTTTAGATATATTTTTAATATGGAAGAATGCGGTTTTACAGATGCTAGAAACGTGGCTTTTAAATGAAAGATTGGTATCAAAGAGCACACCCAGGATCCTAACCGACGACGAGGACTTGACAGAGCAGCCATCAAGTGTTAGACAGTATTCTAGGTTATTAAGTGAAGAAGTTTTTTTGTCCAATTATTCGAATCTCTGGTTTTTCAGAGTTAAGTAGTAGGAAATTACTAGTCATCCAAATTGTTATATCAGCTATGCATTCTATTAATTTTGTGAATTGGTGCGTTTCGTCGGGGCGCAAAGTAATATAGAGCTGAGTATCATCAGCATAACAGTGAAAACTAACTCCATGCTTCCTAATGATATATCCCTAGGGTAGCGGTAGCTTGTACAGAGTGAATAGCAATGGTCCTAGTACCGAGCCTTGTGGTACTCCACACTGAACTTGTGATCGATATGACATCTCTTCATTTACTGCTACAAACTGATAACGGTCAGATAAGTATGATTTAAACCAGGGCTATTCAATTGGTGGCCCGCGGGCCAAATGCGGCCCGCCAATCATCTCCATGCGGCCCGACGGCACCAACCTCCCTCCTCCTCTTTTCCTGGCGGTGTGGCTAATTCAGTTTGATACTTGCTCCGATTGACCGGAGAAACGTTTTACGTGCGAATATTTCAGCAGTTATTATATGTGTCCCGAATTTATGTCGACTGAACCAGCGATACCAAATTTTGTGAATGAATCATTCTTTTGGTTCGATTCTAAACGCGCTTGCACAACGGTCTAAAACTATTCAGATTCATTCGGACCGCTCCGTCACTGAATCATCTGAAGCGGTTTCTCGGTCAGTACAGTATAACAACAAATAGCGATGTTTTCAGTTGTTTCACTAGTTGTTTCAACACGGCCCAGCACATAGTTGCGTTTACTCCCGGTCCCGGACACTATTAAACAGCGTTGCGACAACCAGTGGGAAGCGTTTCAGTTCGACAGAAACCTCTCTGTTACAAACCACAAATCACTCGATGATTTAATTAGTATTAAATCGGATGAAACAGCCTCAACATTCCCAACAAGACTGATGAGGAAAGCAGGAGAAACATTGTGGCATGAACGAAATTAGAAGACTTTAAATCCCCTAATCACCCTTACAAAGTTCATTTACCATGAATTTACTGTAGTAATTTACCATGGTTGGGCAGAAATGTGCAATATTTATATTGAATACTATGTAGTAATAAATAAATATAGTAAATATATACTATAATATTATATAGTAAATATAGTGATTTATATTGCATTAGTTTTATTAGGTGGGTAGAGGAATATATAATTAATGTTTGTTATGAAATTATGTCAGTTTCTTTGTAAAGGTGTGTATAGTTTTTAACTTGTGTTTAGGCATTTTTTATACAGTGGGAGTGAGTAGCCTGTGGTTAACAATTCTCACTGTCAGAATATTTTCATTTAAGCATAACAATTATAAATAAAATAATTATTATTTCTCACCAACAGCTACAAGTTTGTATAAATAATTTATTTGTTCCAAGGAAAATAGTTGTACACAGCTGTAAATTATCAAGTTTTTTATTTATTATGGTTATATATATGCATAGGCTGCTGTTGGGTACCACATTTCCAAGTAAATATACCACACTTTTTTAGGGTTACTTTAACTTATTTATTGAAACTGTTATGTTTCAATAAATAAGATAAACCCCCAAACCAACCCACCGGCCAACCTCAACTTTTCGATTTGATAATGCGGCCCTCGAATGAAACTAATTGAATAGCCCTGATTTAAACCATGTTAGTGCAATTCCACTAATGCCAACATAATTTTCGAATTCAAAATAATGTTGTGGTCGATGGTGTTTACCGGTAGTCACTTCAGTCCTGAGGTAAATAGGTTATTTTACTATATATATATATATATATAATAAATTTTATGTAACAAGGTTTGGGAGGAGCACATTCAGGTAATCAACCAATCAGCACAAGAGAAAGCCGGCATAAATATAGCCTTCCCTCACCTCTGTCCCATGACAGTTTCACAGCATCCCTCCACCACCCAATCACCTCACTCTTGGCTAGTTTTCTATTCCAGTCAAAAGGGGGGAGTACTCTGGGTTTGGGCCAAATTCCGTGCTCGCAGCCCTCTCCCGGACAGCACGCCAAAATATGCATAAATTACTACATGTAATTTAAATTAGTTAGGGTGAAGTTCTTCCTGTTTCGAATGCGCATGCGTCGCGTCGTTGTCTTTGGAGCTCCATTGATTGATTTATAATTCTTGATTTCTCTTTAAACTCACTTACAACGAACATTTTCTACTTTTCCTCACCTCATAGTTATAACGCGGATTGTTGAGCAGACGCGTCTCAAGCCTTGTGATCCAACGCTGGATACTCTTATAGGTTACGTCCGTGGATCACGGCTGAACGCGTCTTCTCCGCACTCATTTAAGTTACAAACAAACATTTTTTCGCCTATCGTGCGTCTACTCTACACCCGTACCACTGAAAAGACGGATTATATCCAAGACTTAAGCCATAAATTAGTATTAATATTGATAGCACCACTGGTAGCGTCGTTGCTAACTTAACTTACTGTCCATCTGTTAAAATGGCGAATATATCAAATGTAAGTAGTCTACCTTTTGGTGCAGGTGAGGACACATTTGAGCTGCACGCGGTGCAGTCTGAGCTGGAAGCTGTTGAGAAACAGATCCACGACCTTTTAGTAAGAAAAGCCGAGCTGATAGACCGGCGTTTGGCTCTCGAAACATCACGTGCCGAGGCACACAAATCAGAGATTAATGTTACTAACCCGCTGACTCCGACCTCGTCTACTCCGTGCGTTCCTCAACATCGGTCCCGAACGTCGAGGTCGCGATCAGCCATGGTCTCGTTCACTCCGGCTCCAACATGCCATCACGAAGCCTGGATTTTTCCGCAGCGGAAGTCGCGAGTCAGGTCTAGACCAAGAAAACTCTCTCCGACCCTCCCGGTTTTCGAGATATCCACACAAAACCGCTTCTCCCCTCTTCGCGAAACAGAACGCGATGCTGTGATCATCGGCGATTCCATCGTTCGACACGTACACGTCACGTTAAATAAAAGTAAGGTGCATAGTCACTGCTTTCCTGGTGCTCGTGTTTCTGAAATCGCTGCTCACGTTCCCGAGATTCTGAACGAGCGCGTCGGAACCGTTGTCCTGCACGCGGGAGGGGCCGACATCAGACTGCGCCAAACGGAGGTTTTGAAGAAAGACTTCAGGAATCTGATCGATACGGTACGCAGCACATCGCCTGATATAACGATTATTGTGTCAGGACCGCTTCCCACGTATCGACTAGGTCATGAAAAGTTTAGTAGATTATTTGCGCTTAATGAATGGTTAATGTCATGGTGCAATGAGCAGAAACTTCTCTTTGTAAATAATTGGAATCTGTTTTGGGAGCGTCCTAGGCTTTACCGTGCTGATGGCTTACACCCAAACAGATTCGGATCGGATCTTCTGTCAGATAACATCTCCAAAATGTTAAATACCTTTTGACTAGTAAACAAAAGTCCAAATCATAGTCTCTGCTGCACCAATTTAACTGATATAAATAGTGTAGAACATTGCATAGAAACTGTGTCTATTCCTCGTTTAGTGAGATCAAATCATAAATCTACTGCAGGATCTAGAAAAAATCTAATTGTTATTAAACCAGAAAATGTTGCTATTGGTAATCAAAAACAATTTTTAAAGCTAGGTCTTCTAAACATTAGATCACTCACACCTAAGGCAGTTATTGTAAATGAAATAGTCACAGATAATAGCTTCGATGTACTTTGCCTTACTGAAACCTGGCTTAAACCAAATGATTATTTTGGTTTAAATGAGTCTACTCCAGCAGGATACTCCTATAAGCACGAGCCCCGTCTGAATGGTCGTGGCGGCGGTGTTGCAACAATCTATAGAGATTTTCTCAATGTTACTCAGAAAACGGGTTATAAGTTTATTTCATTTGAAGTACTTGTACTAAATGTTACGCTCTTAGATGTTCGAAAAACATCCCTATTATCTCTAGCCTTGGCTACCGTATATAGACCGCCTGGGCCTTACGCTGATTTCCTAAAAGAGTTTGCAGATTTTCTCTCAGACCTATTAGTTAACTTCGATAAAGCATTAATTGTTGGAGACTTTAATATCCATGTAGATAATCAAAATGATGCGTTAGGGGCTGCGTTTACAGATTTATTAAACTCCTTTGGGGTCAAGCAAAACATTACCGGACCGACTCATCGATTTAATCATACACTCGATTTAATTATATCACATGGAACCGATCCAACCGATATAGATATTATTCCACAAAGTGACGATGTCACTGACCATTACATGGTAACTTGCATATTACGTACTCCTGTAATATATCATGCTGCGCCACGTTATCGATTAGGCAGAACAATCCTTCCATCCACCATAGATAATTTTTCAAACAGCTTATCGGATCTGTCTCAGCTGCTCAGTGAACCCAAACAAACAGATGAACTTGAGGAATTAACTAGCACTATGAGCACCATTCTCTGTGGATCATTGGATATTGTTGCGCCCATTAGATTAAAAAAGGTCAGAGAGAAAAGTAAAGCACCATGGTACAACAATACTACGCGTGTTCTAAAGAGAGAAACCCGTAATTTAGAGCGTAAATGGAAACAAACCAACTTAGAGGTCTTTAGAATCGCATGGAAAGACAGTATGTCACGTTATAAAAAGGCCCTAAAAGCGGCCAGGGCTGAGCATCTACGCAAACTAATAGAAAACAACCATAACAATCCTAAGTTCTTATTTAACACCGTGGCGAGACTAACAAATAAACAGATGTCTCCTGAACAAAATATTCCATTACAGTTTAGTAGTATTTGGGGATATTTAATTTAATTAATCAATCAACGATACTATTGATCAGCATTACCGAACGTAGACGTTCCACTAGAAACAAACATTGATGTATTGTTCTAATTTATTACTGTGAAGCTGCTTTGATACAACCTGTGTTGTGAAAAGCGCTATATAAATAAACTTGACTTGACTTGACTTGACTTAATTTCATGTACGTGTGAACTCGTGAAATCCCTGGTGAAATGGCAAGCCCACACACAGCCCACACTAAGGTTTTAAAGACTTTTATTACAAGCATTTTGCATTAAAAGTGTCATGTCATTATGTATTCTACAGGTATCATGCCAAGAAAAACCAGTTCAGCTGGTGAGACTGTTGAACCCTTGGGGAAGAGGCGAGTGGAACGGTGACTGGAGTGACAAGTAAGAGTCATGTGAAATTATAGCTTCACTAATTACAACCCTGATCAAGCATCATTCTTTGTTTGTACCACTAGATGATTCATGACTATTATATAAAAAAAGTCTTGATGAGGTTTGACAGTTGTATTAAGCTATAGTATGCTAAATAACTTTTTTAATTTAGCTTGTTAGCTTTTTAAACTGTAAATCTTTAAAAGTAATTTTGTCCCCATCATATACTGTATGTAGTATATTAGATAAAATATTAAGCTCACCAAGCTGAATACCATTTTAGGTTTCTTTGATCTGAACATCTACATTTTAATAATTCATTTTAAATTATACCACTACTTTGGTTTGCATGGATGCTGCCATTTTTGAAAGCTGCTATTTTTGACAAGTCCCCATGTATATATATATATATACTGTATATACACTCACCTAAAGGATTATTTGGAACACCTGTTCAATTTCTCATTAATGCAATTATCTAATCAACCAATCACATGGCAGTTGCTTCAATGCATTTAGGGGTGTGGTCCTGGTCAAGGTCAAGACAATCTCCTGAACTCCAAACTGAATGTCAGAATGGGAAAGAAAGGTGATTTAAGCAATTTTGAGCGTGGCATGGTTGTTAGTGCCAGACGGGCCGGTCTGAGTATTTCACAATCTGCTCAGTCAGTTGGGATTTTCACGCACAACCATTTCTAGGGTTTACAAAGAAAATGCCTTGTTGATGCTAGAGGTCAGAGGAGAATGGGCCGACTGATTCAAGCTGATAGAAGAGCAACTTTGACTGACTTAACCACTCGTTACAACCGAGGTATGCAGCAAAGCATTTGTGAAGCCACAACACGCACAACCTTGAGGTTGATGGGCTACAACAGCAGAAGACCCCACCGGGTACCACTCATCTCCACTACAAATAGGAAAAAGAGGCTAAATTGGACAGTTGAAGACTGGAAAAATGTTGCCTGGTCTGATGAGTCTCGATTTCTGTTGAGACATTCAGATGGTAGAGTCAGAATTTGGCGTAAACAGAATGAGAACATGGATCCATCATGCCTTGTTACCACTGTGCAGGCTGGTGGTGGTGGTGTAATGGTGTGGGGGATGTTTTCTTGGCACACTTTAGGCCCCTTAGTGCCAATTGGGCATCGTTTAAATGCCACAGCCTACCTGAGCATTGTTTCTGACCATGTCCATCCCTTATGACCACCATGTACCCATCCTCTGATGGCTACTTCCAGCAGGATAATGCACCATGTCACAAAGCTTGAATCATTTCAAATTGGTTTCTTGAACATGACTGTACTAAAATGCCCCCCCACAGTCACCAGATCTCAACCCAATAGAGCATCTTTGGGATGTGGTGGAACGGGAGCTTCGTGCCCTGGATGTGCATCCCACAAATCTCCATCAACTGCAAGATGCTATCCTATCAATATGGACCTTGTTGAATCAATGCCACATAGAATTAAGGCAGTTCTGAAGGCGAAAGGGGGTATTAGTATTAACACAGTATTAGTAGTAACACAGTATTAGTATGGTGTTCCTAATAATCCTTCAGGTGAGTGTATGTATATATATATATGTATGTATATATGTATATATATATATAATATAATATAATATATATATATATATATATATATATATATATATATATATATATATATATATATTCAAGGAATTACCCCAAATATATATAATTCCTTGAATATCTGAAGAATAACCAAAACCTTATGTTAAGATGGCTCCGGCACTGAGTATTGTTTATTAGGCAATGAGATTGCATGTGACCAAAACGTTTGCCGTTTTTTCATTGAAGTAGTGGTTTTATCTCGCAATTGTCAGTTTTCCTTCATTGTTAGAGTGTGCAGGCCTTTTTGAATCTTAGGGTACATTTACACGACAACAATGTACTAAAAATGTAAAAAATTTTTTTTTTTTTTTTTTTTTTACAATGTTGTCAAAAGTATTACCATTCACACGGATCCGCAAAAACGATTAAAAGCACTGTATTATTCATGCCAGGCCAGTAGTTGGTGCTGTCACTTTGTAAAGAAAAACTACACGTCTATAGACTGAACAAATTTGTGTTTTGGTACTTTACACAGAAATTATAACATTACCGTTTTCAAAAACTTGCACAGGCCCCCAAAACACTGTTGTCGTGTAAATAAACAGCCAAAACGTTTACTGTTTTTTTTTTTTTTTTTGCAAACATATTTTTTATTGAATTTTACAACACATTTAACAAAAGAACAGATATAGTCCTCTTAAATACAAATATAACTTACTCACAACCCTCCCCTTCCCAATAACCCAGGCAGTTAGTAAAAATAATAAATAAATAATAATAATAAAAAAAAAATAAATAAAAAAAAATAATAATAATAAATAAATAAATCCATAGACAATGGTTTAAATTATACACTTCTGTTAAGCATTTACTACAACTTCACACATCTATAGCCTCTTCAATATCACCTTCTTTGACAAATCTCAAGAACATATCCCAAATTTCGTAGAATTCAGAAGACTTTCCCTTAATAACATATGTTAGTTTCTCAAGGGCCAAACTGGAAATCAGGTTTTTTAGCCAAAGTCCAAGGGAAGGACAACTTGTATCCTTCCAGCAAAGGGCAATTGAACGCCTGGCTTGTAGTAGGCACAAATCCACCAATTTTTTCTCTTTGTTGGGCAGAGAATAATTGTCTACATAAATACCAAATATACATATTATCGGGCTTAAAGATATAGGGGTAGTCGTAAATTGAGATATATAATGAGTAACTTTCCTCCAAAACTTTTGCACCTCAACACATTCCCATACACAATGAAAAAATGTGCCTTGGTAAATATTGCATTACGTTTACTGTTTTTAGTTTAAAATCTTGTCTAGTCTTGTTAAGTAATGTTCACACTAGTGCTGTGCTCAGAATATCGATACAGCGATACATCGTCATGAACTCCTGACGATGCGTGTATCGATACAGCAGCTGACGTATCGATTCTATCCTGCTTTTGATTGTAGCCAATTATCAAGTGACGTTAATTTGCGCCATTTTAGCCGCGAGCCGCAGCGCGAGACATTCAAAATGGATAAAAGGATTTTTCCACAGCTGACAAAAGTAAAATAAAAAATATGGGAGAATTTAGGTTTTTACGCTAAACGGGAGAGTCAGACATTGGACACGAGTCATGCAATTTGCAAGATCTGCAAAACAAAAGTTAAATACTCCGGCAACACAACAAACCTCTCTCTGCATATGGGTAGACATCATCCAGACCTGCCAGCCCTGGTTGCAGCAGGTAGTAACACATATCAGTCATCTCAGAAGCAGCCAACGTTGCCTGATGCTTTTATCTCAAAACTCTTACCCACGTCGCAGCACTCTCAAAAGATTACAAATGCATTAATGCGTTTTAAATGTCAGGATTTACGGCCATACAGCTTTGTCGAGAATAATGGCTTCAGACAATTTCTTCACGAGTGTGAGCCACGCTACACAATACCAACACGTCAGTTTTTAACAGAAACGGCTATTCCCCGGTTCCCTCGCTTAATGACGAGGTTAAAGGGATACTTCACCTCTGGAAAGATGAATGTGTATTTAAAATAGGTCTTTTAAGTAGAAGAAATGTGAAGAAATTTTTGAATTTTGAGCTTTCTAGACTGAGAAAAGCCAGAAAATTTATTTTTGGCTTATGTGGATGAAAGACAACAACTCCCAGAATGCACTTGCTTGCTGCCCTAGGAGGCCACTCCCAAGCCACGCCTACCGGTAAGAGAGCGCAGTTGAAAACAAACAACAAGGCTAGGCTACTATTGAGACTCCGTGATGAGTTTGCCAGGGATTTCGAGATCGGCCAAAATGTCCGGGATTCGGCTTTTGCGTTCTACAGTCGCCATTCATCATGTTTACTGTGGCGAGCAGGACGAGGCTGACGGCCGCGGGAGAACGGCGCGAGGCCGGTGGCGTCATTACTGAGACGCGCCGGTCCTCGCATCTCTCACGGAGGAGCGGGAATTTTCTTAGCAATGGTAAAACGCACATCAACCGATCACTTGTTTAGCGTTCATGTAAACACTACATTCAGATTCACCAATCGGAATGAATTCAGCTAGATTGAAACAAAAGGTGTGCATGTAAACAATGAATGGTGACTGCAGAAAGCAAAAGCCGAATCCCAGACATTTTGAACGATCTCGCCGCCGGACAAGTCCGGGAAAAGGAGGATGGTAACCCCTACTACTCAGCTTTCTCCTACTACTCAGCTTTCTTCGCAGAACAAGAGCCTGCTAGCTTAGCTTCCAAAGAAAGACGGCTGACTGCGTGTACATTCTGTGAGTGAGATCCAACCCTCTATGGGCGGGCTGAAAACATGCGGAACAACGCCTTCTACTGCATGTAGTCTTTAACCTCTGGCCAGAAAATCCTCCGATGACGCAAAAAGACGATTTTTGCGTCATCGGAGGATTTTTTCCAGACAAAAAATACATAAATCTCTTGTCTCAGGGGGATATGAGGATGGAAAGCACGGTAATTCGAAAATACTACAGGTTTTCTACTAATACAAAGCTTAATGCTAAATCCTGAAGTATCCCTTTAAGCGAGACGTTCTGTTGTCACTCTCTTCTGCACAGAGAGCTTCCATTTCCTGCGATGCTTGGACATCTAGATCAACACAATCGTATGTTACGATAACATGCCACTACATTTCTCCACAATGGGAACTTGTCTCACATGTTCTGCAGACTAGAGTGATGTTTGACAATCACACCGGAGAAAACATCGCAGATTTGCTAAATGATGTGATGCACGAATGGGGAATAAAAGACAAAGATCCAGTGCTTGTGACTGATAATGCATCTAACATGTCAGTAGCTGCAGAACTAGCCAAATTAGTTCATGTGAGATGCTTTGCTCACTACTTGAATCTGGCTGCTCAACGCGCTCTGAAGTTACCGAAAGTTTCCCGTCTTCTCGGAAGAGTTCGGAGCATCACTACATTTTTTAGGAAAAGTACAATCGCCTGCCATGTCCTGCACGAGAAGCAAAAGGTACTTGGTCTTCCCGAGCATAAGTTGATGACCGATGTCTGTATGTTTTTTTTTGTATGGCCTACCAACTCAAATATGTTCTAGAACAATATAAATTTTTATTATGTGGTCTACAAAATATGGGCTACATGAGTTTACAATACACACTTTACAATAAGGTTCATTTAAACATGAGTTAATGTATTAACTAACAAACTAACCATGAGCAACACGTTTGTTACTGTATTTGTTAATTTTTGTTAATTTTAGTTAAAAAAATACAGCTATTCATTGTTTGTTCACAGTGCATCAACTCATGTTAACAAAATTTTAAAAGTAAATGTTGAAATTAACATTAACAAAGATTAATAAATGCTGTAGATGTAAATGAACTAATCACGAATCTTTGTTAGCCTTATTGTAAAGTGTTACCAAGTTATTAATTACAAATGTTATGTTATGATTATTTCAGGACCAGATTAATGAAGCAGATCAGAACAGAAAGAATGCTGAGACAGATCTGTCACCACCCTGCAAGACAAAGAATGTGGACATGTGCTCTTGAGGACTTGTTTGGAGATGCATTTTCCCCTCCCAAAACACAACAATCACCTCTGACACTGTATAATCAGGCAGAGGTTGAAGTCAAGAAATACAGAGAAGCAGAGCCGTTACCTCTTACAGAGGATCCACTCATTTGGTGGAAGGAGCACCAGTCTGTTTTTCCTTTACTATCAAACTTAGCATGTATGTACGAGATATAATGCATGTATGCATGTATGAGATATAATTACAGCAAAGAGGAGTGCTCTTAAAGGAGAACTCCGGTCAATTTTAACATTGAGCTCATTTTTTTGTCAATTTGGAGTGCTCACATGACTCACATGACCTGTGCACTTGTAATGACACATCAAGGATGTTAAGAGGCTAAAAGCAGGTTTATATATTGCCCCATTGAAGTCAACAGGGTGCAAATTTTGAAAAGAGATAACACGGTGTAGGCAACACCGATTTTTGTCGTTGTTTTCTGTATTGACAGCACTCCAAATTGACAAAAAAATGAGCTCAATGTTAAAATTGACCGGAGTTTTCCTTTAACCCTGAGCATGTCGATCAATTGTTGTTTCTGCATAAAAATCTGAAGATGCAATCATTATAAATTTGTTTGGTGCACATTCCAACACCTAAGACCAAATAGTTAAATACTAGGTGTGTAAAAGAGTTTGAGGAAACTAAATTAAATTTAAGATGTTACAGTTTTTGCTTTTATGGAATGTGTTTTAAGTTTTGTTTAGTCATTGAGCTTGTTAACATGCTTCAGTGTCATATAATTGTCATTGCAGTTACTGAGGCAGAAACATTAAAAGCAAAAGGAAGAGCCATTCTAACATTTCAGACATTTTTATTTTATTTCTTTATTTCATTTAAGTCATTGTTTTTTTAATGACAAAAACAAAATAGTTTTTCAGTTATCACAACTGTTATAACACTGGTTATTCAATAAACACATATTACTGTTACTAAACTCTGCTCAAAAGAATTTTAAATTCCAAATTTATCCATATCGTGATACGTATCGTATTGTGGCTTTAGTATCGTGATGCGTATCGTGACATTGTTGGTGATACACAGCCCTAGTTCACACTAGGGTAGTACTCGAGTCCGGTCTTGGATTCGAGTCCGAACTCGAGACCGTTTTTCTATGGTCTCGGACCTGTCTCGGACTCGGACTTGTCTCGGTCTCGGCCACTGGTCTTGCCAAATATGGCTTTTGGTCTCGACCAAGTCCAGGTGTCTTTATTATGTTCCCAGTACGCACACATACGGCTCTTTAAAAAATAAATGTTTTAACTCGCTGAAAGTCCACCGCTAGTGCAACGTCAATATTCACATTTTTAATTGTCCATAACAACCCGAAAACTTGCCTGCTTGCCTTGCACATCTAATTAATGGGCGGCATCCTCCAATAGTACTGACAGCTGGGCTCATAGCTTGCAGGTTTGCTTAGTGGCAAACTTTTTTCACTTGATTGGTGTCAACTGCCACCCGCCCGAATTTAATTAAAATATTATTTTTCGTCACGTCATCCACCCGATCTGCATCTCTAGTGTGTGTGTGTGTGTGTGTGTGAGTGAGTTGGCTCGGCCCTCCCTCATGCAGTTTAATTGGTTGACATCGCGTGTATGATTGACAGGAACAAAATGTGAGGCTGATCAGGCCTATAATATATATTTTTTGTTGTTCTTTGAATAAGTCAATTATTTTAAATAAAATTAAAATCATTCATTATTTTTATTTCTATAGGCTATATTTTTAAAAATAGAGTCAGCTCTTTGACACTGTTTTTGCTTTTAGATAAACAAATAATAGCCCAAAATGATTGTCTTGATAATGTCATGCATAAGACTTTTTTTTTTCTGTCCTGGACTCAGTCTTGACTCGGACTCGAACCTTTTTGAACTCGGACTCGAACCTCTTTGGACACGGTCTTGACTTGGACTCGACCAGTCCTGGTCTTGGACTCGACAAAGGTGATCTTGACTACAGCCCTAGTTCACACTTACATAGATTAAATCATTGGAGGTTGTCAAGTGCTGTTGATTTTTCATTTGCATGAGTTACATCAACGGTCACTGCTAACTCTCATTCACTGATGGATATTTTGAATGAATGAGCTTTTGTTGCCTCTAGTCAGTCTTTTGTTATAGAACATACCTTTAAAAACAAATGCTAGATCTTTAGTGACATCATTTTCTGGGAAATGACATAATTTGGGTGGGGAACAAAGCACAAACATCCATTACTTTTAAAAAGTAATTTGATGAATTTTGATGTTTTGTGCTATGGTTACTTTAAAACATTTCAGCCTGTAAAAATTAGAGAAATCTGTATGATATATATAAAAAGATGGATAAACCCCTTAACAAGCACCCCCCCCCCCCTTTTTTAATAGACATGAAAATGCACATTCCGAACTTAAATGGTTGTAATTCAAGAATGCTTTGGAATATAAGACACTTGGCAATTTTTTGTAGAAGTGAAATAAATGAAGAAAGCTAAACAGAAAAAAAGTTATAGAAGTTTGAGTTTATGAAAATGTACAATATTAAAAATTTAATTATTCATATTTTATATAAAATATATATTTTCAAAACCTGGTGTACTCTAAAACTGCAAAAAAAAAAAAAAAAAATCAAAGCCAAAAATCTGAACAAGTTGTGTTTAAAATTTTAGGTTGATATCTCAAAAAATAAGCTTTCAGTAAGATTTTGTTTGGGCGCAGTACCAAACTTTTTCACTAGTTGACAACCCAACTCCATTACTGCCCATATAAAGGCGCCTCTTTTTCCTTATGTGGTTTGAGTGATCTGAACAATTATTTTTACATTTTTTTTTTTACAAATTTACAATTAGACATCCTATTCAGAAGTAGTATTGGAAGTTTGGCAGATTTTTAAATGAATGCAACCTTTAAGAAACATGAAAAGAACCTCTTTGCATTATAGCTCACTGCCACATCACAAATGGTGAATCTATTATTTTTTTCTTTGTTTAAAACATTTTCAGACCTTTTTTTCTAAAATATTTGAATGGATGCTATTTTTTTACTCTTGGCATGAAAACAAACGTCTCAGGTTACGTCTGTAACCATAGTTCCCTGAGAAGGGAACGAGACGATGCGTCGATGACGCTTTGGG
This sequence comes from Scardinius erythrophthalmus, assembly GCF_964197995.2. Classification (NCBI taxonomy): domain Eukaryota; kingdom Metazoa; phylum Chordata; class Actinopteri; order Cypriniformes; family Leuciscidae; genus Scardinius; species Scardinius erythrophthalmus. The sequence continues at coordinate 7,415,800 of NC_138239.1, forward strand.
AACGCCTCCAGCGTGATTGCGTCTGAAGCATTTATGTCAACTTAGTCCAATGGAATAAATGAAATGCGCGTCACGGGCGGATGACGTCATGACCAGGAAGATACAAAAGCGCATCCGGTGAAACCGGCATTAGCTTCGAATTTGCCGAAGCAAGTCGATCACAGGGATGCAGGAAGTATGGCAGGGCGACGCATCGTCTCGTTCCCTTCTCAGGGAACTATGGTTACGGACGTAACCTGAGATGTTCCCTTTAGAGGGAACTCGCAATGCCTCGATGACGCTTTGGGAACGAGAATACCCAAATCGTCAAACTTACAAATACCTGAGTGTCAACATGTTGTCAGAATTAACACTTAAGCACTAAGCACCTGAGACCCTGGGGCAGCATCCAGGTCCAGGCTGTAAAACCTCACGAATGTGAGCGGTGAGGACCAACCCGCCGCATCACAAACCTCTTGGAGAGAAACTCCCGATAATAAGGCTTTAGAGGCCGCCATACTCCTCGTGGAATGAGCTCTGACCACCAAAGGGCACGGCTGGTCAGAGGACTCATGAGCAATAGAAATAGCCTCAACTATCCACTTGCTAATTGTCTGCTTAGAAGCCGGAAGACCTATTTTTGGTGATCCAAAACAAACAAACAACTGATCGGATCTTCTCCATGAAGAAGTCCGATGAACATAAGTGCTCGCACTGGACACAAAAGGTTCAGCTTTTCCTGGTCCGAAGATGTAAATGGAGGAGGACTGAAAGCTTGCAACACAATAGGCCTTGGAATATTGGTAGGAACTTTAGGAACATATCCCTGTTTAGGGTATAAGAAAGCCTTAGCCATCCCAGGAGCTCCCAACACCGGACCCTGGGACAGGAACCAATGTTTCCTCCATATAACCAAAGCGCGGAGACACCGCCACGTGATCTTGATCATACGAAGTGGGTTTCCCCTCGGGGAGAACCCTCTGGTCCTGAGCCACCACTGCAAAGGTCTCATGTACAGCAGGCCAAAAGGTATCACGTTGGACGCCGCTGCCATGAGCCCTAACAGTCTCTCAAACTGCTTCACAGTGCGTGACTGGCCTAGCTTTAGCTCTTTCATGGCTGTCAGGATAGCAGCTACACGAGCGGGTGATAGACTGGCTCTCATCGTGACTGAATCCCATACCACACCCAGAAAAGTGGTCCTCTGTAATGGAGATAGCACACTCTTCTTGGCGTTGAGCCTCAACCCTAATTTCTGCATATGCGCTAGGACGACATCTCGATGCCGAACCGCCAACTGCTCTGATTTCGCTAGAATCAGCCAGTCGTCTATGTAATTCAGAATGCGTATGCCCTGCAGCCTGAGCGGGGCCAAAGCTGCATCCACGCACTTTGTGAATGTGCGGGGTGATAAAGCTAGACCGAATGGAAGTACCCGATACTGGTATTCTTTGCCCCCGAAAGAAAACCTCAGGAACTTCCTGTGCTGAGGGAGGATGGAGACATGGAAGTATGCATCTTTCAGATCTATCGTGACAAACCAGTCCTCGGATCTGATTTGAGTCACGATCTGTTTGAGTGTCAGCATCTTGAACTTGAGTCTCTGAACTGTACGATTCAAACAACGAAGATCCAATATGGGACGCAACCCTCCATCCTTTTTTGGAACAATGAAATAACGGCTGTAAAAACCCGATTCTCTGTCGGGATAATACACCTGCTCCATAGCCTCCTTTTCTAATAGAGCTTTCACTTCTTGCTCCATTACCAGAGCCTGCTCGGGCTGTACTAACGTTAGCAACACCCCGTTGTAGCGTGGTGGACGAGAACCAAACTGGATTCTGTAACCCTTCTCTACTATCTGCAGGACCCATTGAGATATATTCGGCAGATTCATCCATTCCGCCAGAAAATCTACTAAGGGAACCAGCCTCTCGAGGCTGGCCTCTGGTATATTTGAGACAGCCAGTTCTGGGACCTGAAGCAAACTGGCAGGAGACACCTGAACTGACTGTTTTTGAACCTCCCTCAGAAGGTGCGAGTCTGGCGCAATGTCGGGCACTGCGCCAGAAACTCGCTGGAGACCGCTGCGCCCTGAGACAACGAGGGTGGCGGGATTGGCAGAACGGCCCCCTGAGGGCATCGAGATGGAACGGGCACCGTATACTGAGGTGTACACCGTTCCATCTCGATTGGGGCTACCCTCATTGGTCTGACGCTTGTAGCGTCTGGACTTCTTCTTTTGAGTCGAAGCCTTCTTCGCCTGAAGAACGACCCTCAGATCGGTCTTCGGTTTAGAAGACTTCGACTGAGAGTGTTGCGTCTGTTTCCAATATTTCTGTGGAGGCGCACGAGACGCAACACTCTCCTTTTGTTGTGCTCGATATGAGGAGCTTGACGGCTGGGGCTGTTCACGCCCAGGAGCCCCAGTAAGTTGGACACGGCGAGGGAGAAACTTTTTAAAAACCTCTGCTTGCTTTTTTGACTCTTGAAATCTTTCAACTACTGAATTAACAGCATCGCCAAAAAGACCAGATGGATCAACAGGCGCATCTAACAGAAAAGATCTATCTCTATCTTTTATCTCTGCTAGATTAAGCCAGAGCTGTCTTTCAGTGGCTACTAATGCTGCCATAGACCGCCCAATTGCTCTGGCAGTCTCCTTAGTAGCCCTTAAAGATAAGTCCGTGGCCCGACGAAGCTCTCGAATTTCGTCAGGCCCCACCCCCTCACTTTTGTCCAAATCTCCCAGCAGATCTGCCTGATATGCTTGGAGCACTGCCATAGTATGCAGGCAGGCTCCGGCTTGACCCGCTGCCGTATAGGCTTTACCCACTAAATTAGATGTCACTTTAATGGTTTTGTGGGTAAAGCTGAGACCTTCATGGACGATGCTGTACCGGGAGATAAATAACTCGCGAGCGTTTGTTCTGCCCGCGGCATCAACCCATAACCATACTCTTTCAGCCCCCTTATTTGTGAATATGTGTGTACATGAGGGCTGAAAAGCCGAGATGAATATGGTTTATTCCATGATCTGGATAACTCATTATGAACATCGGGGAAAAAAGGAAGTTCTCGTGGTGGAGGTGAAACATTAGATGATAAGAAGCGCTCGTCTAATTTACTTTTGGGATGAGCACCTCTTTTCTCGGCTGGCCAATCAATGTGTAACTTTTCTACAGCTCGAGTGATAACATCCACCAACTCCTCATATGCGGGGGAAAGAGATGGCGAATCCTCTTCCCCTTTATAATGTGTGTCACTGCCAGTGCTTAATACATCTACCTCCTCAGAACTAGAGCATCGAAGCACTAGGCTCTCTTCCCGAGCGGGAGAATCCGCAGAGCGGGCTCCCGACACGGAAGAGAGAGCGCTGGATCCCCCAGGTAAGGGAGGAGAAAGGATCCTCGGATCCGTCTCCAACCCCGCTGAAAGATCCATTTGCGAACCCCAGGTATGCCTTCTCAGCCGCGGGTCCAGCACCCTGAGGCTCACGAGCCTCGCCACTTTCCTCGAAAAGTGACAGGCGAGAGCGGAGTGTACGGAGAGGAAGCCATTCACAATGCTGGCAATCAGCCCCCTCGAAGGCTGACACCGCATGCTCCACTCCCAAACACATTACACAAAGCTCATGTGTCTCCCCACCCGTTAAATGACGCGGGCAAGGATAAGCACACTGCTTAAATACTTGTTTCGCCATAGTAATGTGTGACAGACAACAGTCCTTTCCTTTATTTATTTATAAAGCACTATTCCAACAACAATAAGTTGTACCAAAGTGCTGTACAAGCAATTCTAAAATAAAAAAAATAATAAAATAAAATAAAACACTAACACACCACAGTAAAATCCACATAGTAAGACATAAATGCACAAGAGCTCAACCCTCTACACCTAAAGAGGACATCTGAGATAAGTGAATTTTCAAAAGGCTTTTAAAATTGCCTAAAGTTGGAGCAGACCTGATATAAAGCGGTAACATATTCCATAGCCTAGGGGCAACTACAGCAAAGGCCCTATCACCCCGTTGCTTGTATTTTGTGCGTGGTACAGACAGCAAAATCCCTTTCTCTGCAGATCTTAAAGCTCTAGAGGGCTTATGGACCTCAAGAAGTTCGGAAAGATATAATGGCGCTAGTCCATTTAAGCTCTTATAGGCATAGATTGGCATTTTAAAATCAACTCTATCTCGAATGGTCAACCAACCTAGGGAGGCCAAAACAGGAGAGACATGATCATATTTACGGGTCCCTGTCAAAAGTCTGGCTGCAGCATTTTGTACCGCTTGCAGCCGACGTAAAGATGCTTGGGAGACACCAATGTATAATGAATTACAATAATCAAGTCTTGAAAACACAAAAGCATGGATCAACGTCTCTAAATCTTTTTTAGTTAAAAAAGGCTTCACCTTTGCCACGAGTCTTAAATGAAAGAAAGCAGATTTCACCACTGAGTTTATCTGTTTTTCAAACTTTAAGGAGGAATCCAACATTACCCCAAGATCTCTTGCCACTGGTGTACAATAGGGGTACAGTTCTCCTAAGATAGGAAGATCACTCAAGGCAGGACCTCCAAACCAGATAAGCTCAGTTTTACTTTCATTTAATATAAAAAATTATTTGACAGCCAAGTTTTTACCTCCTGTAAGCAGACTTTAAGTGAATCCAATGATGATTTATGGTTTTTACTCAAAGGCAAATAAATTTGCGTATCATCTGCAAAAAAATGAAAGGAAATACCATACTTGCGAAAAATAGACCCTAGTGGTAGCATGTACAGGGCAAACAACATTGGGGCAAGAATGGATCCCTGCGGAACACCACAGTCCAATGAAGTAGATGACGAAAAGGTATGTCCTAGGTTAACTGAAAACCTTCTGTTTGTCAGAAATGACCTAAACCATTTTAATGCAATATCACGGATGCCCACCATATTCTCAAGACGCGAAATTAAGACCCCATGGTCTAAAGTATCAAAGGCTGAAGTAAGATCTAATAGCAACAGAACAACAGAATGACCAGAATCCCTAAATAAAAAAAATATCATTTAAGACTCTTAAAAGGGCAGATTCTGTACTATGCTTGGATTTAAAGCCTGATTGAAACATTTCAAGTGCCACATTTTGGTCCAAAAAACTCTGCATTTGAATAAAAACAGATTTTTCCAGAACTTTTGCTAAAAATGGCAACTTAGAGATTGGACGAAAATTCGATAAAACCTCTTGTCCTAAATTTGGCTTTTTAAGAATTGGCTGGACAACAGCATGTTTCAATGAAAAGGGCACCGTACCGGTAGACAAACTAGTATTTATAACAGAAAGAATACTAGGCCCAATGATATCAAATGTTTTTTTTAAAAGCCAAGAAGGAGTCCTATCGCCAGGACAGTTTGAAGGTTTCATCTGACCCACAATATCTGTCAATGTGGCAAGAGATAATGGTTCAAAGTATGTGAGGTAATCAGAACACAGCGGGGCGACCAACGAATCTTGGTTGAGCTTAGCAATGTCCGACCTAATAGTTTTAATCTTGTCACAGAAAATTTTTTGAAGTGTTTCACATAATTTAAAAGATTCCTCAATAAGACCACTCTTAGGGGAATTTATAACAGAGTTAACAATGTTAAATAAAGACTTAGGATTATGATGATTGTGAGCAATAGCATCAGCCAGAAATGTCTTTTTCTCTTCCATGACTAGGCTTTGATAAGTAGACAAGGATTGTTTAAAAATTTCTAGAGACACTTGAAGACTGTCCTTTTTCCACCTTCTCTCCGCCTTCCTACACTCCCGTCTGGAGGTCCGAGTTACTTCATTAAACCAGGGCTGGGGTTTAGGCCTGACAGAGATCTTTCTAATAGGTGCAACACTGTCCAAAATGTCGGAGCATGTGGAGTTAAACACATTGAGAAGCTTCTCTACATCCCAATGCGGTGGTGGATTTTCCAACATAGAGGTTAACGGGGCTCTAATATACAAATTTGAAAAAAGGTCAACAGTTGCATGATTTATATACCTAGTCACTCTAGAAGGAGCATCCAAGTTCTTTTCATCATACTCAAGAGAAAGTTCAAATGTGACTGATTTATGATCTGAGAATGCCACATCATCCACAATAACATTAAGAATTGACAAATTAAATGATAAAACAAGGTCTAATGTATGACCATGAGTATGTGTCGGACCGTGAACATGTTGTACTAAGTTAAAAGACTCAACAAGATTTAAAAAGTCTTTAACTAATGGGTCTGAAGGGCAACACACATGCACATTTAAATCTCCCAAAACCAAGAAACAATCATGGTTACATAAAAGTCCACTTACAAACTCAGTGAACTGCTGAATAAAATGTTTGTTAAACTTTGGAGGTCGATAAATTAATGCACACACTAAAGACCCAGTCTGGATTTTAATCTGAATCAACTGAAATTCAAATGCTGAGTATTCTACAGTCTGAAGGTTTTTGCAGTCTAACGAGTTTTTAAAAATAACTGCCAAACCTCCTCCACGTCCCGTTTGTCTGGGTTTGCTTAGAAAATCACAATTTTGTGGGACTGATTCTACGAAGGGGATCAGATCTCCATTGGAAACCCAAGTTTCAGTCAGAAACAGTAGATCCAACTCTTTAGCTTTAAAAAACTCATGCAGTATAAATGTTTTGTTTGAAAGAGACCTTACATTAATCAGGGTCAGTCTTTTTGTCAAGGAATTGTCCACCTTTGTTTGAAGTTCGCGCCTGACGCAGCAGAGATTCGCCAGATTCACCCCCGTCCAACCGGGCGTGTAGACCGATACCAATTGCAAACCGCATCCAAGTCAGCAGCCGGACACTCCGCACCTTGCAGCACACGCTCACACGGACCACAGAAAAAGGCACAGCAAGTGACCGGCCACAGCTCAAAAAGGACTCGGCGTGAGGATGACGCCTCCACCGCCCTTAGACGCAAACTCGTCGCCGCCAGCACACAACCTCGTTTCCCACGCTTTCTACGCCGTTTCCTCCGGCGAAATGCACAAGCCAGTCGGCACAGATGGGCAGAACAGCGAGGGCGGATGATGACTTTTAGATGGAGCAGTCAAAGCAGTGTCAAGACGGTCAGCCATTCCATGATTAATATCCAACAGCGATTGACGATTATAAACCAAGCGATGTGTAGAAGATTGAGCCAAAGAGCATATAACAAACATTAAAATAACTAGCAGAACAGAAAATTGACCAGAGCACAGACGGCATGCCATGCATATAGGCACCATCTTGTACTTACAGTAAATATAGACAGACAGTTTGACACAGATCGCTTGCTGAGGCAACAGAAGCTAATGCCGGTTTCACCGGATGCGCTTTTGTATCTTCCTGGTCATGACGTCATCCGCCCGTGATGCGCATTTCATTCATTCCATTGGACTAAGTTGACATAGATGCTTCAGACGCAATCACGCTGGGGGCGTTCCCAAAGCGTCATCGACGCATCGTGAGTTCCCTCGAAAGGGAACTGAGGTTTCTACCATTCTTTCAAGATTTTTCATATTCATCACTATTTCAAAATAAAGGTCTGAACACGCCTTAGGAGTAGAAAATATTCTTGTTACAAATTGATAAATTACGGCTCCTCTGTAATTTATTTTGAAAATCACCAAATATGAAAACTAGAGATTGTAAGCTTTCAAATGATATATAGTTTGTCAAGATTAGTTTAGGTTTAGATTAGGATATTACTGTTTTAAATATGTAATGGCTGTGGGCCCGCCGGTGGGCCTATGCCCATACAATATTAAAATGGACTTTAAATTGACTCTGAGGTACAATTGCTAACTTTATTTCCATCCTTTTTGTTATCTTATTTGTTATCTTATTTAATTCTGTGCCATTGGAAATTCAACTATATCCTTTTAGAGAAATACTAAACAACAGAAGCTTATCAGTTCAAAAGTATATCTGTGTGTTTTTTCCTCTTCATTTGCTGTTGTTAGTTTCTCAGTTAGCATAACCCCATGTAATATTTTAATATATGCTTTTGCATAACTTTAGTTCATCGTTGTGGGACAAAGTGAGTGAGAAGGAGCGATCCGAATGTCGTTCTTTGGCCAATGACGGGGAGTTCTGGTGAGCATTAGTTTCAGATATGATCTCTAGCATTAATAAATCAAATGTTTTCAGTAACTTATATTTTACTGCAGGATATCAATGGAGGACTTCACCCAAAACTTCGAAGACATTGATATTTGCTGCCTCAGTCCTGATTTTCTGGACAGTGAATGCAAATTGACTTCCACGTGTTATAAAGGCAGCTGGGTTGATGGGACTACAGCCGGTGGCTGCCTCAATAATAAAGGTAGCTCATAAATATATAATAAGAGGTGTGAGCATTTCATATGTCAATGTTAATGTGTTCCTGCATGTACCTGAAAGTTCTGATTCAATGGATGTCTTGTAGACTCTTTCTGGAAGAACCCTCAGTTTCGGGTGAGGATTGAGCAGCTTGATAAGGAATGTAGTGGACAGTGCCCTGAAAATACTGGTGTCCCTCATGCAGAACCATGAGAAGAGAAACAGAAGTGAAGTTTCTAACTACGTCATCGGCTTCTATGTTTTTGCGGTCAGTAACAAATAATTATATTGGAGTCACAGAATATACAGTCATTTTGGTTTCCACTTATTAATGGTGTGCTATTCTATTTTCTACTTCAACAGATTCCACCAGAGGCAAGTCAAAAATATAATTCAAGCTCAAAAATGTTCAACTTCGCTTTGAAAATGCATAAATGACATGGTATTGCTGTAACAAAATAAACTGGTTGCTTGAATACAAGTTTATATTTCATTCTCCTTTAGATGAAAGATGTGAAGCTCCCGGACAAATTCTTGTACCACAAACAACCCATTGAAAGTAGTGAGAAGTTCATCAAGGCAAGACAAGTGATGAAATTCTTCAAGCTTGAACCAGGAGAGTATCTCATTGTACCAGCCACTCATAATCCTAAAGAGTGTGCAAAATTCACATTGTCCATCTTCTTAAAGGGGGGGTGAAATGCTCATTTTCACTCAATCTCCTGTTAATCTTGAGTACCTATAGAGTAATATTGCATCCTTCATATCTCCAAAAAGTCTTTTGTTTTATTATATTTTTAATTGAAAGATTGGCTGTACCGAGTCTTTCCGGAAAAAAACGAGCGGCTGGGGGCGGGCCGTGTGGGCGAAGCTAAAGCTGTGCTAACGCGCCGAGCTAACAACACACAGAGACATTTGTTCAACAGTTTTACTCACCGTTCCAACGCACGATCGCGAACCTTTATCATTGTGACTGCTCGATCCTTAAGCATTAGACGATCTGGGCTTTGTTTATAAAACAATCATCGTCGAAATGCAGGGAACAACAGCCTTACACAACTCCGTTTATGCTCAGGAAAACAAACTCCATCCACGGGTGCCTTAACGCCGGGTTCTTTGGGAATCTGTGCAGGGTTGTCTTGCCCTGGCAACCAAAAACACACTTCTTTGGTGACATTGACTTCCCAAAAGCCGGGCAGGGCGCTTTGATGGCGAACTGCTTTCACTCTCCTGCTCTGTTTTACGAGTGTGCGCGCGCCCGCGATCTTACCGGAGAAGTGCCCTTAGGACCCATATAAGGAAATTCCGCCCTCTCTTACGTAAGACAGAGCCATACTCGAAAAAAACTTTCCGAAACTTGTGACAAACCGGAAGGACAATTTTTGGAACAAAAATACTCCTTCAAACGTACAACTTAACTTTTGAAACTTTGACCATGTTTAGCATGGGAATCCAACTCTTTAACAGTGTAAAAAACTCAGTATGCTTGAAACAGTAATTCACCCCCCCTTTAAAGAGTAAATCCCAAGAGAAATAAGAAACCTGAGATGACTGTATGAAATGACCTGTCAGCGTGACTCCAGATAAATGAAAAGACCAGAGGTGTCAAGTAACGAAGTACAAATACTTTGTCACCTTACTTAAGTAGACATTTTTGGTATCTATACTTTACTGGAGTAATTATTTTTCAGCCGACTTTTTACTTTTACTCCTTACATTTGCACGCAATTATCTGTATACTTTCTGCTCTTTACATTTTAAAAATAGCCTCATTACTCCTATTTCATTTCAGCTTGTTTTCATTCCGGCTTGTCAACGTAAAAAAAAAAAAAAAAATCCAGATAAATCAAGCAATCCAGATAGAGTGAATTCGATTGTGGTTGTTACATCTTCTAGTTAAATGTGACATTGTTGCCATTAGCTATATAATTGAGCATAGTACATACCAGGAAGGTATTAGTTATAGATTATTAGTAGTAGTAGTAGTAATAATAGAGTTATTATTTTTTTATTAATCACTTGGATTAATCATTCATTTTGACAGCACAAATGTTTATTGTATATAGACAACCATACAAGGGTTATTGTTACTAAATCTGCCCTGGGTACACCAATTTTCTTGTCAGTTGCCCTCACAGATTCCTGCAGCTAAGCTTGGATATACATTTACATTCCAATAAAGGTTATTGATAACATGCCTCTGAAGTTTGACTTTTTGCACTATTACAATACTTATAGGCAACTAGATCATATCTTCCACTCCATGAAACGTATGTTAATGCTCAGTAGTACACATATATAGTTATTTAATGTATTTGCATTGTGCTAAAATGCATTCATTTTATGTGCGGCTGAAACAGGTAGCCTATAGTGTCCCCCAAATTTTTCAACATTAACATTTTGATATAACATTATAGTCATTATGGTCTTTAGAAAAACATGTTTTTGAGGAGGTGTAGGTTATGATATAAATGTATTATACTCTGTTTACCATCCTTTGGAGCACGAATGACCAATATATGACACCATCATAATCTATGCAAATTAGGCTGTCAGAAGGAGACAAAGGAAATCTCTCCCGCTCAAAGTTTCTGGGTGTTATTGGTCAGTTCTACCAGAAAGACTCGGGAGAGTTATTTCAATAAACCATACATTTATTGACAGCTCAGCAAGCTGATAAACTACAAAGTCATTTGGCGTAGGCCCGTCCGTAGTGCATAATCCGAGAGTATCGGATCTGCAATTCCTGCCTAAAGATGAAGGCAGGGGCGCAGCCGACCCCCCCTGGGAGGTATAGACGGGACCATCCTGGTGGTGGTGGGGAGGATGGGGGTAATCGTCGCTTCAGTATCTGCGAACTCAAACATGTGTAAGCACCGTGCTTTTATACAGTGAGCATGAGAATATGATTGGATAGAAGTGAAGGCAATAAGTGACGTAGTAATTGAGTCTTCCCAGCAGAACTTATGCTAAAGCTTTCATTTCTTTCAAAAAAGGTGTGGACTCAGTTTCCTTAAAAGACAAGGATAATGAATTCTTGGGCATCTTTTTTCTTCTTGGGCTTCTTGGTCTTGTTTTCTTCTATTCACTTCTTAGCCTTTTCTTAGCTTCGTTGATTTGATTCGTTGCTGGCTCTCAAAGGTTAATTGTTTGTGATTCTGCCATTCTGTGACCTTCTCTCTTCCTTTCTTATATTTCATTATTTTGCCTATGTATTCTTTGTTTTAAATGTAGTCTATAGTTGTTTTCATAGTTTCATTTATTAAAACCCATTAAATGCTTGATTGTCTCTGTCTGCTGCTCACCTAACAAAGTCCCTTAAATGTCCAATCTTAAGCTACAAGCTTTATAATTTTGAATACTTCAGTTAGTAACCTTAACAGAAAAGTTATTCTTCATGACTAGAAGAAGGACCTTTCCTGCAAGTTTACAAGGAGAATAATCCTTTGTTAGAGTTGATAAGAGATTGCATGTTCGGTTCAGTGGACAAACAGATTATTCGATGTTGAACTGTTAAAGGTTATTCTATAAACTGATTTAGCCTATCTGTATATTCATAGTTGATTATTACTCGTTGTAATTAATTGTCTATATATAGATACAAATACATGAACTAGTCTATGTATTCCCCCTTTGGGCGATATTTAAATTGTGTAGGTAATAGTTAATCATAACCAGTATGATTAATTATTAATTATGAATCATATATTCCCTTATATTTGAGCTGATTCGCTACACATGTGTCGTTCATTATCAGTCACGCCACCAGCCTCACGCCGTTCTCCCACAGCCCTCAGCTTTGTCCTGCTCGCCACACATTACACTTTTACTTTTATTCCTTAAGTAGTGTAACAGCAGCACAGGGGTTTTCAAAGTCTAAGACAGTGGGCCTCCCTTTTGTCACAATTTACCCAATGGCGCGAGGCTGGTGGCGTGATTGCTGATGTTGCGCAACGCACCGGTCCCATATCTCTCGCGATCATCGCTCCTCCTTTTTTCGCTTCCTCTCCTCTGTGAGAGAAACGAGACCGGTGCGTCTCACAGGTGTGTCGCTCATTAGCAATCACGCCCATCAGCCTTGGGCCGTTCTCTCACAACCCTCGGCCTCATCCTGCTCGCCACATAAGCCTATTTTCAACATCATTTAAGGTCTCATTTTGACGATTTATACTGTTTCTGGACCAAATAATCACTCTCAGGATTTAAACAATTTAAACACACATTTATTTCAATGCAATTTCCATCTCACAGACAGTGTGTGTTAGTCCAAAATCATGAAAATAAAAGAAACCAATCAGACCTTTAGACAACTTAGCATCTGTAATTCACGCATCTTTGGATCGTGAGAGAAACCAGATCTGAAGGAAAGACTTTCTGGCTCAGACAGTGTTTCCCACTGAGCCTCTTGTGCTGGTCTTAATCACAGACACAAAATACAGATACTTTGATTATTTCTGTCAGATGTCTACAGAAGTTCATATTGAGAAGTGACAGAGGTTTAGACGTTGATATTTGTTTCATTTGAAGTCACCATTGAGGAGGTCAGTGTTTGCTTTAGTTGGGCTCTTTGGCCTTGACTTGATGTCAGTTTTTCTCTGGCTGCTGCAAGTGTTTGAAAATGTGATCAAGTATGTTGACTAAATCAAAGGAAAGGCTAAATCTAAATCAAACTTTTTTACTACTCGCACCCATAAATGATTTGGGAGTTAAGCGCGCCTGTTCTCAATATAAATCAAAGGAAGGAACATAACCTCTGTTTTTACACAAATAAACAAACACAAATATTGTATTCTAGCTTCATGCATATTTTTTTATCAACACTTGACTGTTGTAGCATATACGACTCAGGGTAAATATGAATTAGGTCAAGAATATGGGGAATTTTGGGAATATGAATTATGACCATGATTCATAAATATTAATAAGTCGCATGTACATTTATTTTATCAATTATCGAGATTACCTTGTTCTGTAACTGGTCTGACCAACATTTAATTCATCCAGCGAAATAAATGTAAGATCATTACAGTTAAGAAGAGGTATTCACAAACTCCAAGAAAGTTTTATGTTCTGGCCACGGACATCAAACTTTCTGAGTTTATTAATTAAAACTACTCAAGTAGTCTATATATCGAGCTTTGTAGCTTATAATTTGATCTTTTAAGTTTCATTGACTTATAAGGTGGATTTTCAAACACAGAGACAGTGAAAAGTATTTATGAATTTTAATAAATGTAAGACTAGAGATTATATGAGCTACGAATATAAACGTACATAAAAATGCAAACAATAAACAAACAAACATATAACCAAACAATAACATAAGTGATCAGAATGAAATGAAATGAAAGAAAGAGAGAAATAGAGAGAAGGGAAAATTAGTAATTATTACATACAGAAACCTTTGTTCACGAGACCCCTGGAAACAGCTTTTATCAGCTCAATATACTTGCAGAATTCTGTGCTCTTTCGGGTGAGGCTGAGGCTGAGGCAGGAAGCGGACAGCGCGGACGGTGTCCTGTTTCTGCTGGGTCTTCCAGTGCCGCGAAGTTTAAAAAGGCTCACTGAAATGTAACGTTACCGAGAAAGTTCAATTCGTCTCCCGGGATGGGAGAGGCCGGATCTTAGTTGCAAAAGACGGCAGGCAACTCTACATGACGCGGGGGTTTGCGTCCCAGAGGCCAAGGCAAGGCCTGTCCAGCTGGAGCAGCGCTGCACGTGGAGAAGGAGGAGGAGGTCAGGGACCGGAGAAGCGAGGAAGTGGGATCAGCGGGATCGATGAGAGAAGAGAGGGAGGAAACAGGGTCTCTTGCTTTTTAAAGACATCTGTTTTCAGTGACAACAGCCAATCAGATCTTCTGATCTGTAGCGGGAAGAAGTCTTCTTTGTGTAAAGAAAAACACGCCCCCTTGTACCATATGTCTTATGAGGGAAAGGATTCATACTTAGAAATATGATATTTCCTGGAACAAATGCATATTATTGTACTTTGCAGTCAAGATTCGTCTCCGTGAGATGGAGAGGATTACAGAGATATCAAAAAATAGAATATAGACATATAGATATAGCAATGCACAGATACATTATTATGCATTAGTATAGGCATTTTACTTCTATTAATGTTACAATAGGACATATATGCTTTCCTATGGTTTACACACTTCTTAATAGGCCGCTGTCAGTAGCCTAAAAGAGGCCTAGAAATAGGGTTTCGTTCCACCAAGTGGGGCACTAAATTTTCTTTTGCTCAATATGTTCAACGTTAATAAAAGGTATCCAAGCAAAAAGTTCTCCACGCATTTTCCTGCAGTTAATGAGAAAAGTGTATTTATTGGCGCACTATATTGATTGCGTATTGAGACGTCTAAAACGGTTGAGCTCGATTTTCAACCAATCAGCATCGAGAATGTAAGTAGGTCACAGCCGAAATCAAGCCAATATCACTACGCACATGTAAACAGAGGAGGACGTAAGCAGCGCATCTTCATCTGATAGCGGCGATCAAGCTCGATTAACACCCGTAAAGTGTATTCTTCATGTCGGAAAAGATGGTGGGAAAGGTCCGCAGCCCTTTACTGAAGTCCGATGGGAAAAAATCAAGCAATGTGCGTAGGAATGGCTCAAAACGTCGGACACTACGGAGCTAACGTTTGCTGTTGTTAATAAACATGTTGCCCTCCTGGACAAACTGGTCTCTGATGTCCCAACAACTACGGGTTTCACCCGGCCTGATATCGGCGTTTTATAGACAAAAAAAAAACGCTTGACTTGTGTGTATGTGCATGATGGGTAGTAATATAACTGCAGGAAAATGCGTGGAGAACTTTTTGCTTGGATACCTTTTATTAACGTTGAACATATTGAGCAAAAGAAAATTTAGTGCCCCACTTGGTGGAACGAAACTGAACGATACAGCTCACGTACAGCGGCCTATAACACAAAAAGGGATATATTTTAGTACATTTAAAAGCGACTTTATTGGTGAAAAGTCTTTTTCCTGTGGTGGGTTTCTGTTTGAAAGTCCACGAGTGTGTGTGTGCGTGGAATGTCATGAGGTTGTAAAGTCACAGGGAGTCCATGCTCTTAGAGGGGATTGTCCAGAACAGGGTTCCTTTGTGACTCAAATGTCCCTCTGGGGAACAACAGATTGCAGTTTTGACTGTTCATGGTAGACTTAGCGACGCCATGGACAGACCCGTTGTCTGAAAAGACAACGAAGGATGTGTTTGGAGACAAGGATTTACTAATTGGAACAGCATGTGACCGCATGTCAGGCATTGTCGCTACACTGTGATTAAGTTTCTTTAAACATTTTGAACAAAAAGCTGAGAAAATGTGTTTTTGTCAAAGCCTACGGATTCAGAACAATGATCAAAATACAGATGGAGTAGAAAGAGTTCATCAACACCCCAAAGCCTCACAGTCATTACCTCTTCATGGGTTCAACATTGTATTCCCACAACCGTAAACAGAGAACAAAATCCGTCAGGAAGCATTGTGACATAATTTACAGAAAATTCCGTCAATGGCGTGGGAAATGGATGGGAAAGAGTAAAGTAGAGTAGAAGAAAACAACTAGCCTACACAAAAATTCATATAGGAACATATCTGTTCCCTTTCGTGGTCACTCCGAGTTACGTCGGATGACGACGAATGGGGTTTTGCTTAGAAAGCCTGTCATCTTCGAGTATATAAAACGAGCCAATGGCAATGAAATGCCATGGGTCTGCGGAATTTGCATAGCGTATCTCCGCCCCACACCGGGGGTATATAAGGAAGTACGCCGGAAACATGTAGATATGTTTTCGCTTCGGAGCAAAGAGTTTCCTTCACTCCTACAAGCCATTCTGTATCATCTTTACTCTACGAGATGAGCGACACTTCAGTGTGTTTGTGTGACGGCGTGTTCCAGCGAGATCGCATTGCCTGCTGCTGATCTGTGCAGTGATCTGCCGACAGTGAGTGTGTTTCTCCCTGGGCGCTTCAGCACACTGCTGAATTTTCCTCTCTCTAAAAGAGCTGCACGCGGCACGTCTTTTTCAAGACGGTTCGCCCGTGTATTACTGGATGTGGGCGCGTGACTCATCTGTTTTACGGTCGCGAGCGCTGTTTTGCGTGTTGGGCTTAATCACGCTCGGCAGCGCTCGCTGATGAGTCATGTTTTCTTTGCGGGAACATGACCATCGCGATGTTTATAGAAAACTCAATGATCTCTGTGTGAGAGTCCCCTCTGCCACACCCCAATCTATCTCTTTCTAAAAAGACCAGGGTGATCTGAGGGTTATGGTGTGACATAATTCCGACGAGCTTTCCTCGGACCACGCCCCCCTCCACATCGCAAACCGTGGGGCTTCCGTGTGTGCCTGGTTCCTCTCGGGGACCCAGTGTTTTCATTCGGGACTCCAGCAGATGCTGTCATGTCACTCACAGCATCATAAGGCGGGCTTGATTCCTCTGAAAATGAGGATTCGACTGCGTTGCCTCCCTCGGGAGTGTCAGCGTTAGTTGAGTTAGATCCAGAGCTGATGGCCATGCTTTCCCGGGCAGCTGAAAGCATCGGTTGGAGTGGCGTCCTCCCCCCGAGCGCTGTAGGCTTCCCGGATGTGCATCAGGGCGCTTCTGGCCCGCGGGAGTCCACGTGACTTTCGCGGCCCGTGGGCGTCCTCCACCTTCGCTGTCCTTGATCGTGAGGCGATCTTGGTTTGTATGTTCTCTGTCACTATTGTGACACAGGCATGCGGCTCCTCCCCTCGAGCCTTCACCGGCCCGAGCATGAGGAGGTCGCTGGAGGGTGGCACCGCCTGTCTCTGCCCCTTAGCCGACTAACACCTGGTTAAGCAGCACTCCTGAGACGGGCGGCTTAGAGTTAGGGCTCAGTTCTTTCAGGAGCTGGTAGCAGGACCACTCCTTCCCCCGGTGGAGGGCTGGGGGAGAATCTCATTCAAAAAGAACTGATGCTCTTTCTCTGAGCCCCAAGAGGCTGTGGATGACAGCACGCGCCGCCCACGGGCCACGCTCCTCTCATCCCCCTCTGTCGCCAGACCCCTGCCAGAGCACGCCTATGGTTCCTATGACCCTGCTGGTGCAGTTTCTGGAGGCCTGGCTAGAGCTTCCCAGACTGGCCCGCTGGGTCGCGAGAACCATCAGGCTCGGCTACACGATTCAGTTCACGCGGTCTCCTCCCCGCTTCAGGGGAGTCCGCTTCACTATGGTCGGTGGCAATGCCCCTGTCATGAGAGCGGAGGCCGACACCCTACTGGCGAAGGGTGCGATCGAGATTGTCCCTCCAGCCGAAATGAAGTCTGGCTTCTACAGCCCTTACTTCATTGTACTGAAGAAATCCGGTGGGTTACGGCCAATCCTCGACCTGCGCATCTTGAACCGCTCCCTTCACAGGCTGCCGTTCAAGATGCTTACGGCCAAACGCATCCTCCAGTGCGTGCAGCCGCAGGATTGGTTTGCAGCGATCGACCTGAAGGACGCCTACTTCCATGTCTCCATTTTACCTCGACATAGACCGTTTCTTCGGTTTGCTTTCGAGGGGCGGGCATACCAATACGCGGTTCTACCATTTAGGCTAGCCCTGTCTCCTTGCGTCTTCATGAAGGTTGTCGAGGCAGCCCTTGTTCCTCTCCGGGAACACGGGGTTCGCATCCTGAACTCTCTCGATGACTGGCTGATTCTAGCTCACTCTCGAGACCAGGTTTGCGAACACAGGGACCTTGTGCTCCGGCACCTAGCTCGTCTGGGCCTTCGGGTCAACTGGGAGAAGAGCAAACTCTGCCCCGTGCAGAGGATCTCTTTTCTCAGTATGGAGATCGACTCGGTCGCCATGTGCGCGCAGCTACTGCTGACTTGTCTTCACCAAATCGAGGACAACAGTGCGGTTCCACTGAAACTATTTCAGAGGCTCCTGGGGCATATGGCATCCGCAGCCGCAGTAACGCCGCTCGGATTGCTTCATATGAGACCGCTTCAGCTTTGGCTTCGCGATCGAGTCCCGAGGTGGGCATGGCAACACGGCACGCTCCAAGTCCCAGTGACTCCAGCCTGCCGTCAGACCTTCACCCTGTGGATGAACCTCAGTTTTCTACGGGCCGGAGTGCCCTTAGAACGAGTTTCCCGGCATGTTGTTGTATCAACGGATGCCTCCACCATGGGCTGGGGCGCCATGTGCAATGGACATGCTTCCGCGGGCTCCTGGACAGGACCCCAACGCCTTTGTCATGTCAATTGCCTCGAGCTGCTGGCTGTACGTCTCGCCCTGCACCGCTTCCGTGCGCTGCTCAAGGGTCAGCACCTACTAGTCCGATCAGACAATACCGAGACTGTAGCATACATCAACCAACAAGGTGGTCTACGTTCCCGCCGTATGTCGCAACTCGCTCGCCACCTCCTCATATGGAGTCAGAAGCATCTGAGGTTGCTTCGAGCCATTTATATCCCGGGAGACCTGAACCAGGCAGCCGACGAGCTGCTTCGGCCTCTCGCTGGAGAATGGAGACTCCATCCCCAGTCGGTCCAGCTGATTTGGGATCAGTTCGGGGACGCACAGGTAGATCTGTTTGCCTCCCACGACTCGTCCCACTGCGGCCTGTATTATTCCCTGACCGAGGGCACGCTCGGCACGGATGCACTGGCGCACAGCTGGCCGTGGGGCCTACGCAAGTATGCGTTTCCCCCAGTGAGCCTCCTTGCGCAGACCTTGCGCAAGATCAGGGAGGACGAGGAGCAGGTCATTTTGGTTGCCCCGTATTGGCACAACCGGACCTGGTTCTCAGAACTAGTACTGCTTGTGACAGCACCTCCCTGGCCAATCCCTCTGAGGAAGGACCTGCTTTCTCAGAGACGGGGCACCTTATGGCACCCTCGTCCCGATCTTTGGAACCTCCACGTGTGGCTCCTGGATGGGACGAGGCAGTTTTGAGTACCCTACCACCAGCGGTGGTGGCTACCATCACTTCCGCTAGAGCATCGTCCATGAGACATGCCTATGTGTTGAAGTGGAACCTCTTCGTCAACTAGTGTTCTTCTAAACATCAAGAACCCACGAAATGCCCGATCAGTGTCGTGCTTTCCTTCCTGCAAGAAGGGTTGGAGCGAAGGCTGTCTCCCTCACCCTGAAAGTGTATGTTGCCGCCATTGCCGCACATCACGACGCAGTTGATGGTAAGTCTCTGGGAAAGCACGACCTGATCATCAGGTTCCTGAGGGGAGCGAGGAGACTGAATCCTCCTCGTCCTCCCCTCGTACCCTCTTGGGACCTCTCAGTGATTTTAACTGCCCTGCAGAGTGCTCCCTTTGAGCCTCTGCAATCAGTGGAGCTTAAGACAGCGCTCCTGGTTGCATTGGCCTCCATCAAGAGGGTAGGGGACCTGCAGGCATTTTCGATTGATGAAGCGTGCCTGGAATTCGGGCCGGCTAACTCTCACGTGATCCTGAGACCCCAGCCTGGATATGTGCCCAAGGTTCCTACCACACCCTTTCGAGACCAGGTAGTGAACCTGCAAGCGCTGCCCTTGGAGGAGGCAGACCCAGCCTTGGCACTGCTCTGTCCAGTATGTGCCCTCTGTGCTTACGTAGACAGAACGCAGTGTTTCAGGACCTCAGACCAGCTCTTTGTCTGTTACGGTGGGAAGCTGAAGGGAAAGGCTCTCTCCAAGCAAAGGTTGTCTCACTGGATAGTGGACGCTATTGCTTTGGCATACCAGCAGCAAGGTCGACCGTGCCCCCTTGGTGTGACGGCCCACTCCACTCGGAGTGTGGCATCCTCTAGCGCATGGCGCCTCGCGAACAGACATCTGTAGAGCTGCAGGCTGGGCAACACCTAACACATTCGCGAGATTCTATCATCTCCGAGTGGAGCCAGTTTCTTTCATGTACTCGCTTCAATTAGCCGGTACTAGATTCTGCTCAGGTGTCTTTGCTTGCTCGCCATTCCTCTCCACAGACGGGATGCATGCGATATTTTCCTCAGGTGAGCCTCATAAGCCCTGAGTCTCCTCCAGCACTGTCGACGTCAACGCCAGAGTTATGCCTTCGGCAGCTTTCGCGCTTGGTGCCTCCATGTGCATGGTTTCCCCTCCGGGCGACCCCCACATGTGTATTTCCACTGTAAGCCTCTCTGAGCATGTGTCTTTCCCTCAGCAAGCCACCTTGCCACCCCTGGGGTTGAAATATTCCACCTGCGGCTGGACACCCCAGTGATACTCCTTATGCAGCCCCTCTGGGTCATATGTGTATTCCAAGTCCCCCCCCCTTAGGGCTGGGCATAATTGCATATTTCCTCTGAGATATGCTTCTCAGTGTACCTTGGTATTCCTGTGTTAAGTAGGACTCCTTCGTCGTTCTTGTCCTTCACGACAGGGAGCTCAGACTTACGCAGGGCACTGGAAGACAGCCGAGGTGGCGTGATTAGACTGGGGACCCCATTTGTCGTCATCCGACGTAACTCGGAGTGACCACGAAAGGGAACGTCTCGGTTACGTATGTAACCCTCGTTCCCTGAGTTACGTCTCCCTGCCACATCCGCTGTACCGCTGGGAATGCCTGAGTTCAGTCTCGGCTCCTCAGCGAAGACATATCTGCATGTTGCCGGCGTACTTCCTTATATACCTCCAGCGTGGGGCGGAGATACGCTATGCAAATTCCGCAGACCCATAGCATTTCATTGCCATTGGCTCGTTTTATATACTCAAAGATGACAGGCTTTCTAAGCGAAACCCCATTCGTCGTCATCCGATGTAACGTCTCCATTCCCTACTCAGGGAACGAGGGTTACATACGTAACCGAGACGTTTTCTTTATAAATAAAACAATGTAAGTTTATAAGACAGTATGTAAAACTAAAGGCTACTCAATCAAACACAACTACAAGCCAAGTATATGCTCAGAATAATTCATTACCTTTAACCCCCTGAGGCCGGCTATCGCGCCGGCGCGATAGGCTTGTTTTTTTTCCGTATGAGTGCAAAAAAAAAAATATATATATATATAATTTTTTATCTTATATGCTTGTGTTATATATCAATCGATCCTGTTTAGTGTGTATTTTTTTTGTGTATGCTCATAATAAAACAAAGTGTTGTGCTTTTCGCCAAATAAAGAAAAATAAACATGATGCGAGTTCTGCCTACTCTCCGTCAGTGAAGTCAATTCTGAAAAGCGTACGAAAATGAACTGTAACTCAGCGAATACTCAGTCAAACAGGCATACAGTCACACAGGCATGAAGCTTGAATAATCTTCTTTTAAATGAAGTATTTTTTATAAAAAAACAAATATTTACAGTTTATGTAATATGTATGCAAAGAGAGAGATGTCAGTCGTTCTCATCTCAGCTAATTAAGTTTTAATGTGCTCCGCCCACGGAGAGCGCGCGCTATTCAAATGCAAATGTGAGGCGATCCAAACAAACCTCTGAAACGCCCACATCAGCTGGATAACACACACCGCGAGTTCACTTTCAGACTTATGTACTTCACGATGCTGTGAGGAATAATACTATATTGATAATAATCCTGCAAAAATTTACCTCAGAAGTTCTGGAAGTATCATTTCTAGGAGCAAACGGATCCCGCTGAGGAATTAGGTCAGTTCTGTTTGCTTTGTTCTAATCGGAATGAATGAACGCAAAGATGCGTGCTGTTGTGGAGCTACTACAGCTGGCAAAAATACTGTTTAAATATGAATCGTGTTTCTGTGTATGAATGAACGCACAGATGCACGCTGTTGTGGAGCTACTACAGCTGGCAAAAATACTGTTTTAATATGAATCGCGAATACAAAGAAAGATTACACTGGAAATATTGTTACAATTTTAAATGTTGTTGTAATTGTATAACCTTAAAATAAATAAATAAATAAATAAATAAATAAATATATATATATATATATATAAGGATAGATACATCTTAAAAGGTCATTATAAGCCTTCTCTTTAAATAATTTTATTATGCTTTATTAGTGACACATTTGGGAAGAGAATATATTCCAAATCTGAAAATTCAGTTTGAGAACAATTAACTGCACAATTATTAGAAATGTTTACCTTGGATATTGTACAATTTGCAAGCAAAATTTGTGGAAAAAAACAACAAACCAGTTATATATTGTCCTTGCATTCTTGTGGCTCAGTCACACACCTGAATGAAAGGCTCATTACGTATGCAGCCTCATTATGCGGGCCCCATTGTCTCCGCAGGTGTGAATCACGCCCACCCGCATATGGCCTTTCCAAACAAAAAGTGTTTTACAAGATTTAAATCAATGTATTGTGTTATGTGAATGATAAGGCAGGATGATTTTCACATAATTTTGAAGAAAAAATTCTAGGCAACGTCATCCATTAGTCAAAAGTCTTATTTACATATATTTAGAATGTGTTTTATGGCCTTATTTCAGAAACTTTAGTTTTTTGTTTTTGAAAAAAAACATGCATAAACATTATTCTATCAAAAATACAAACATGTACATGCAAGTTGTTCACATATTATGGTAGCCCTGTTTGTGCTAAATAGAGTGAATTTACACCTTTGCCATTAATATGTTTATAAGCAACTGAAAAAAGCACAAATGTCAGGGCATGTCAGAACATCTCAAGGACCCCAAAAACCCCTCAGACCCCAGAGGGTTAAGTATATCTTGATCAAAAAGTACAAGTATTGGCCAAGTATACTTTTCTGTAAGTTTAAGTCAAGTATACATGTGTAATTTTAAGTATATTTCTGAGAAGCCCATAAAAAGTAGACTGAAATTATTTTCTTATTTTTTTTTATCTAAAAGTATACTAGTAGCACATTTGTATAAACCTTTTAAGGGAAGTCTCAGGTGAGAACTTGAGTGAGATTTGTGAAGAGATCGGTAGAGTTTCTGTATTTTCATGATCTTTTATATAATTTTAACTTTATTGATAAGTCATATGAAGTGTCTTTATTAATTCAATATTATATATATATATATATATATATATATATATATATATATACAGTATATATATATACAGTATATATATACAGTATATATATACAGTATATATATATATATATATATATATATATATATATATAGGCTACAATCTTAAAAAGACATTTGAAGTTCAAACTGCTTTCCGTGTTCATTTGCATATTTAATTATTTTTAGAGTTAAGGCTATATATGGTGGAACTGTTACGCAACTGCACAGGTGGGAGGAGTTTTTAAGTCTTTTTAAGTTCACACAATAGTGTCTCTGAGCAAAACCAAACCTACACACTGCTCTTCACCTTTCCTGAAAACATTCGGTCTGAGCGCGGAATTCCAGAGCCGAGGGCAGAACAAAGAGAATCGGTCAAACCTAGTAAGAGAAAACTGCTCAATTAGGTGAGTTGTTATCCTTGAAGGTAAAGTATATAATTTATATCTTAAAAACTGAGTTTAATCACTAATTATATTGTAAGTCTCTTAAAAGCTATCAAGATATGTCTTCCAAAGGGACAATATTTATCTCCCAAACAGGTCTAACAAGCCTAGAGTCTCTTATCTATTATAGGTCTTTGGAAACAAAACATATTATAGCATATACATATTATATATTATAGCCCTTATAGGGACCACAATGGAAATAAGTCTTTGGGCTTTATTGTGTCATCCCTGACTATTTACATTTACATTTAAATTTAGTCGTTTAGCAGACGCTTTTGTCCAAAGCGACTTACAATTGAGGACTAAAGCAAGCGAGTCATTGTGAATAGGTAAAAACAACGTAAGAAGTGCTCAAAATACGGAGTTCAGGCATTGCTCAGAGCAATAAGGCATAAGCCAGACAAGGGAGGATTAAAGGAAAAGGAAAGTGTTCTATTTATGTATTCTTAATGTATGATGCAGAGCACTGTTTCATATTTTTATATTTAAAGGTCCCGTATTATGCCCCTTTTCACAAGATGTAAAATAAGTCTCTGATGTCCTCAGAGTGTGTATGTGAAGTTTCAGCTCAAAATACCCAACAGATCATTTTTTACAGCATGTTTAAATTGTCATTTTTTGGGGCTCAGAAAAACGCGCTGTTTTAGTGTGTGCCCTTTAAATGCAAATAAGCTGCTGCTGGACGACACAGGGGGCGGAGCTTCATGAGCTCGCGCTCAGTCTCTCAGGACAATTTAATCTCACGAAATGATGATAATATCAGAAACTCTCAGTAACATGTTCATTTCGAGTCAGACAATAATGCTTACAGAGTCAAGAGTGCTGTATAGAGATGAAACAGGTATACCGGTAGTTTAGTAGTTTAATTACGGTTATTATAACCTATTTGTCATCTGCTTGTATGTATCCATTATTTATTAATAGCCTACAAGTCTGCTGTCTGAATGATGATCAAACATATACTGATGAGTTTAATAAAGCTTATTGTACATCACACAAAAGATGAAGCGTCAGTTTTACTTCAGAAAATCACCGTAAGAGCTGAGTAAACACAGTAAGTTATTAGAAGTGTGCAAGTACATAAACGAATTTCGGTAGAGTTGAGGGAGCATTCCTGTGGGCGGAGGTTAGTCAAAAAACTGTTCTACTGACGTCATTAAAGAAGGAAGTATAGGGATGTAGTCCAAACGGGCCGTTCGAGGCGACTTCTGTTAAATAAAATATCTCGCTTGGCATTGAACTTGGAGCTTTATATTTTACAGATATTATTTATACTCTAACAACAACATTACACACTAACTAAAGTTTGAAACATGGGATCACGAAGAACGGGACCTTTAAGTGGTCAAATAAAATCAATCAATCAAAAGCATAGTGTTGTGTCATCTCACCAGTAACAGATGCCAGATGTGACACTTTTATCTGTTTTTCTTTATATTGTCTCCTAAAAATCTGACTTTTACAGCTGTAAAAATGCCACCACCTCTTGACGCCCCTTTGAAATTCTTGGATCAGGACTACCAGGAGTTGAAGAAGAGCTGCTTGACCAATAAAATGATATATGTTGATGAGAAGTTCCCTTCAGACAGCAGCTCCATTGACCCAAAGAAGAAACTCAGATTGGATATGGAACAAATCAAATGGTTGAGGCCATCAGTAAGTTACCTGTATTGACTTTCCATCTTCAGAAACTTTCAAGAAGAGTAGATAGACATTATTGTTTGAACGGATCTAAAATAACTTGTTGATACCTGTCATCATCAATTGTTGCAAAATGTCTCTTAGGGCTTGTAAGAACAGGTTTTTCTGTAGCATTTCCCAACATATTTTTGTTATTTACAATTATGGCAAGACATCTTAAATCAACACTAAGTAAGAATTTTTTACCTTCAAATAATGTTTCCAAAATCGTTTCAGTGGTTCATCAAGTCGTAACAGGGTGAAAGGCTCTTATGCCTTCGCTTTGTGGTCCTTTATCTGCTATAACCACGCTATGTAAGATTGCCAGTTCGGGTCGCGTTTCTGTAGTTCTAATGAGACAATTCCGCTTCCAACCTGTAGGGCGACCGCAGAGGAAAAAGTTCCATAGTGTTACTTTAAAGGCACAATATGTAAGATTGGTGTGTACTTGCATGATCGCCAATGTTTCCAGCAATGTTTAAATCCAGAGAAATCAGGTATTTTAACACTAGAACTACCGGAATTCCAAAACTACTACGACCATAGTACAAAGGCTTTAGCCATGATTTATGTATCAATAATGCGTGCGGTCAAAATGACCGCTATGGCCATTCTAGATAGAAATAGTCAGAACTGTTTTGTGTTTTATGATTTTAATAAAATAACAGTGTCAGAATAAAATATACACATATTTAGGAAAAGTCAGAGCCTACTGTCAGGATTCCATCACCATCTCCTTCCACTCATTCCCTCACTCCGCCCACTCAGTCATTCACACTCTCATTGTCACCTGATTACTAATAACCGTCACCTGGACCTCATCATCAGTTCACCCATATATACCTGCTACAAACATTCAGTCATTGTCTGATCTCGTCTATACATGACACAGACTCTCTGCCTTGCTTGTATACCTACCTTCGATCCCGATCTTCTCAGCCAGTCACCATTCCGTCTTCTAAGGAACTCCTTCATCATCATCTGCAAGAGAAAGAGAGACTAGGTTACACTTCAGTTAAGCTATCATCTGAAATTCAACTTACAGTTTACTCACCTGTTTCGCTGTACCGATCCATTCTGCAAATTAAAGCATTTAACTTACCATTCTGTCTGCTTCGTCTATGCCAAAACCTGACACTTACAGCCAAATTCATTTTATTTTAACAAAGTTATTACGCTGTAAAATTTAAAAACGGTCAAAATGACCGTCTTGGGAGTTCTAGTGTTAACCGGTGTAATGGGCCGTGTCTTTGTGTCGCCTGTCAATGACATAATATATCCACATTACCAGTAGGACATATTTGTGTTTGAATACTTTTATTGACAGAAAACTAATCATTGTTATATAGTTCAATATGGTCAGTCTTTATTGCTTGAATCTCTTGTTTTCTTGATTTACTGTGAGTAACATGTTTGCACCATGCATCAGAGACACTGTAATTTAGTTAAGTGGCTAAAGAGCTTGTAGTAACAGTACAGCATTTTTTCCACCATGCAATATATTTAAAAATTAAGTGCATGCCATTTAGCAACACAAGTCACCCAACTTTTAATAATGTGATATTCTAATATCGATCTAGCTTACTGCAATTAACCAGCCACCGAGCGAACGCACAGAGCAACGTTAACATAACTTTCAACACACTCAAATGTATTTTAGTTTTCTAAGACATTTTAGTCATTTTAAGATGATAACTCCCATGATTCCACGTTCAGTCACGGCATCATCAAGCTACGCCTTTTTTATTGTTTTGAAAAAGGAAATTCTAGAGGCGTACTGTGCCTTTAAGTGTCTTGAAAGCAGATTCAAAATACATTATAAGAGTCTAAATGTCTTCTGTTGTTCCCAAATCCTTAGGGGAAATTTTATTGTATAATGTATTAATTTAATTAATCTCTCTCTCTAGGATATAGTGACAGACCCTCAACTCATTGTTAAGGGGGTTTCCAGGTTTGACTATTTCCAAAGAGATAATTTAGGTATGCTTATATCTGTTTATTTATATACTCCAGTAGGTGTTGGTTTTGAATGATACTGTGCAGTAAATAATATCTATGCAATAAAAAGCATAACTCTATATAGACTAGAATGCCTTTTTGTCAACTCAATGAAAGATACATTTTTGCTAATGTTTGTGCTTTTACCTTAGGAAACTGCGCGTTTCTTGCTCCACTTGGATCTTTAACCTTTCAAAAGGATCTCATGGACCAGGTCATGCCAGTTGGCCAGTCATTTGGTGAAGATTATGCAGGGATATTTCACTTTAGAGTGAGTTCTTTGGTCTTTTCAAAATAGCTTAAATACATTTTATGAAATCAAATAATCAGTACTTAAACCTTCTGCTTTATTCATATAGTTCTGGAAGTCTGGGGAATGGACTGACGTTGTCATTGATGACAAACTGCCAACAATCGATGGCAAGCTCATTTTTCTTAGTTCAAAAACATCTAATGAGTTTTGGCCTGCCTTGCTGGAGAAAGCTTATGCCAAGTAGGTTTATTCTTAAAATTCTTCTTCTTTCGGTAACACTTTACAATACGGGTGCACTAATATGCATTAATTCATGCTTAACTAATGCACAGATAGTCATGTGTTAATGTATGACTCATGAAGAACTAAACCATTCATTAATAATTACTGCATCAGCAACTAATAAAGATTATACTGTATATGGTTAATATATTAATATGAATTGTTATTAATTAAATGTGTCATAATGTATTAATTTCTTAATAACATATTTTATTAACTAAAAGTGTAAATGAATGCGTTAATTACCACAATTTGGTCAAAGCAATGTACTTCAACTTCCAGTTGTCTGCTTTGAGCCAGCAGCCATATCACCCTGTAGCCCAAGACTGGTTGCCCACTGAAACTAAGCAGGGCTGAGCCTGGTCAGTACCTGGATGGGAGACCTCCTGAGAAAAACCAGGTTGCTGCTGGGAGAGGTGTTAGTGAGGTCAGCAGGGGGCGCTCACCCTGTGGTCTGTGTGGGTCCTAACACCCCAGTATAGTGACGGGGACACTATACTGCCAAAAGAGCACCGTCCTTCGGATGAGACCGAGGTCCTGACTCTCTCTGGTCATTAAAAATCCCAGGATGCCCTTCGAAAAAGAGTAGGGGTGTAACCCTGGCATCCTGGCCAAATTTGCCCCTTGGCCTCTGTCCATCATGGCCTCCTAATCATCCCCATATAATGATTGGCTTCATCACTGTCTCCTCTCCACCAATAAGCTGGTGTGTGGTGGGCGTTCTGGCGCAATATGGCTGCCGTCGCATCATTCAGGTGGATGCTGCACATCGGTGGTGGTTGAGGAGATTCCCCCCTTCTATGTAAAGAGCTTTGAGGTCTCAGATAAAGCGCTATATAAATGTAACGAATTATTATTCATTATTATTATTATTATTATTATTTAATGAATCATTAACTAATGATTTGCAAATGTATCATTATGTTATGACTTTACTTGTTGAGGCACATGACTATTAACTAATTGTTAAGTAATATGCCATTTATGGGTTTTGACAGTTTGCACATGCAGTGAATGAAATGTGTATTGTGTAAAGAATGTGTTTGAAGGATGGGTAAGTTGGGCTGCATCATGCACACAAATATCAGCACACCAGAATCTGAACTCCTGACCACTGTTACACTGTGTTTAAACTGGACGAGACCAGCTGTCTACACTGGACATGACAGACCATTGCAAGTCCATTTGTCCTTCGTAACAGAACTAGCGCAAGAGCTCGGAGTACGTCGGAAATAGAATGTGGCATCAGTTTACTGTCGGGGTTTTGTCGTGTAGCGTCATGCCGTATCCAGTGTAGTATCATAATGGACGTTCTATTGTCTTTGTCCAGTCTAGACACAGTGTTATGAAGTAGCAGTGATCGGCTGCATGTTCTCAGTGTTCCACGACCTCAAGCTTAACCTGACATAGGCCTATTCCTATGCATGAACAACAAGGTACTGGATGCAGCAGTTCATCGGACTCAGTGAAATCTTGGTTGTAGATGGTTGGAAATTGAAATCCATGGGTTAGTGTGGATGTCAAAACCAAAATGGCATATTACTTAACAATTAGTTAATAGTCATGTGCCTCAACAAGTAAAGTCATAACATAATACATTTGCAAATCATTAGTTAATGATTAATTAAAGCAGACAACTGGCAGTTGAAGTACATGGCTTCAACCCATTGTGGTAATTAACGCATTAAGCATGAATTTATGCATATTAGTGCACCCATATTGTAAAGTGTTACACTTCTTTCAGTATAAAAGCATGTTTTTTCAATGAAGATACAAATATTACACTGTAAAAAAATTCTAACCCTCCCAAATCAAAAATTTCAAGTGACCGATAACATCTAAATTTTTCAATTGGCCCAAGTGAAATTCTTGTTGCAATAGTCTGTTAACATTGGCTCAAATGAGAAATAATACGTCAGACTAATCGAAAAATTTAGATGTTATTGGTCACTTGAAATTTTTGACTTGGGGATGTAATTTTTTTTGACAGTGTAGGTTACGCTTGATTTTACAATATGTGTACTTACAGTGTACTTACCCAAGACAGCACTGGTAATATAAGGTAACTACATGGGTAATTTTTAAGTTTAGGGGTAGGTTCAGGGTTAGTACCTAGTTATTACCCAGTTATTGTAATTGATATAATAAGTACATATGTACATGGCGAACAAGATCGTAAATAAAGTTGGTTACACTTTATTTTAAGGTGTCATTACAGTGTAATTATACATTTAAGTACTGAGTAATATTAAGCAACTACATGTACTTACTATAGGGTTAGGGTAGGATAAGGATTTGGTTGAGGGTTAGTTGCATGTAATTATGCACAATTTACTGTTATTATGCTATACATGCAACATATGTAACAAGGACACTGTAAAATAAAGTGTTACCATAAAGTGCTACCAAATATTATTTAACCATAATTACAAGAGATTTAGGCCCTTTTTATGTTGTGTATGTACCCTGGTTCTGAAGTTGCCTTACAGATGGAAGTGTATTGGACATTGTCACAGTCCAAACCCGGTGCTGGAGGGCCACTGTCCTGCAGAGTTCAACTCCAGCTCGCCTCAACACTCCTGTAGGACCTTGATGAGCTGGTTCAGGTGTGTTAAACTCGGGTTGAAGCTGAACTCTGCAGGACACTGGCCCTCCAGGAGCAGGATTGGACACCCCTAATTTATTTTATTCATCAACAACTTGAGTAATCCCACAGAATCAATCATTAAAGGCTTGTTGGTCCACTGTATTGAAATGTAGAATGGCTTTTACAGGTTTTGCGGCTCCTATGCTTACACGAGTGGGGACCTATCTGAGGCTCTGTTGGACTTCACTGGTGGCATTCACGTGCACTATGAAACAGCAAAAGCTTCTATTGATTTGTGGAGCCTGATGAACCGTGCAGCAAAAGCAAAGGGTCTGATGGCGTGTTGCAGCTTTTTTGAGGTAAGCAGTGACCTCAGACTTGTCCTGAGGTCCTGACGTGTTGCAGCTTTTTTGAGGTAAGCAGTGACCTCAGTCTTGTCCTTTCATTACTGTGACAGATTATCACCATGTCTATCTAAAACACTGTCACTGAAGTAGCACTTTTAAAGCGTTAAATATTTCAATGTTCAATTAAATACAAATTACTATAGTGAACATATCTAAAATGTAAGATGCAGGGAACAATGTAGAGCATTAGCTGTACATAAAACAATCTTTTCCTATTTTCTGATACATATTTCACCGAGCAGCATTATTGATGCAATGTCTGTTTTTCATACCATATCAGAGATCAGGACCAGCCAATGGCATTTTGCTAGCCCATGCATATACAGTGACGGGGTTTGACGAGGTAAGTCTGCACATAATCAAATGTCAGATTACAGTGCCATCCGATTAGACAGACAGACAGATATATACAGTATATATATATACAGTATATATATATATATATATATATATATATATATATATATATATATATATATATATATATATATATATATACAGTTCCCCTCCCGGTGTCTGTGTCTAGAATATGATCCTTAAACACATGTGTACATGCAATCTATAGTCTAATTCATGCATTTTAAACATCATAAGATAATACAACTGATTATGAATACTAATCAAGAATAATAATACAGATACATAATATTAAATAATGAAATTATATTAAAAGATGAAATGTTAGTCTTCAGACAGTCTGTCTTATTTCTTATTGGAAAGCAAGAATAGTGCGTTCTTTTCCAAAATGTAACTGTAAGTAAACTCACCAGGGTTCCTTCCAATTCCAGTCCTCTAAGAAATTATCAAAACATGTAAAATCTTGCTGTCTAGAAACTTTCTGAATTCTGCATCACTTTTTAGCTATTTTAGATCTTCAGGAGCACTTGATAATTACAGACGGGTGTGTTAGATCAGGGTTAGATCTGAACTCTGCAGGTTTGATCTATACGAACAGGACTGAGCACCCCTGAACTACAAAAATACTTGCTTTGTTCTCATATTAACCGTTTTTGTTATTGTGTACACCAGTAGTTATTTACTGATTGCATTCAGATGTATTCAGCATGAGCCGTCCTTATCTCTTACGTCAAGCCTGTGATTTTGCAAGATAAAGTTTCTTGAAATAATGTATTGTCCTTTTCATAACTTAAAGCATTGTGTTTAGACACTTCAGTCCTGAGGTAAATTGGTTATTTATTTCACAATATCCCTGGTGAAATGGCATATTCTGTATTTAAACTATTCTGGTGAAATCCCACAGAAGAAGCAAGTAGCCTACACTAAGGTTTTAAAGACTTTTATTACAAGCATTTTGCATGAAAAGTGTCATGTCATTTTGTATTCTACAGGTAACATGCAGAGATAAACCA
Organism: Scardinius erythrophthalmus; assembly: GCF_964197995.2. Taxonomy (NCBI): domain Eukaryota; kingdom Metazoa; phylum Chordata; class Actinopteri; order Cypriniformes; family Leuciscidae; genus Scardinius; species Scardinius erythrophthalmus. The sequence goes on from NC_138239.1 coordinate 7,448,086, forward strand.
GTTCGGCTGGTGAAAGTGTTGAACCCTCAGGGAAAAAACGAGTGGACCGGTGACTGGAGTGACAAGTAAGAGTCATGAAATTCACTAATCACAACCCTGATCAAGCGTCACTCTTTGTTTGTACCACTAAATGATTCATGACTATTATATATATTAAAAAAAAAAATTCTTAACAGGTTTGAGAGTTGTATTAAAGGGATACTTCAGGATTTAGCATTAAGCTTTGTATTAGTAGAAAACTGTAGTATTTTCGAATTATCATGCTTTCCACCCTCATATCCCCCTGAGAGGAGAGATTTATGTATTTTTTGTCTGGAAAAAATCCTCCAATGACGCAAAAATCGTCATATTGCATCATCTGAGGATTTTTTGGCCAGAGGCTAAAGACTACAGCCAGTAGGAGGGGCTGTCCCGCATGTGTTGTACCCGCCCATAGAGGGAGGGATCTCACTCACAGAATGTACACATCGTTCAGCTGTCTTTCTTTGGAAGCTAAAGTTAACAGGCTCTTGTTCTGTGGAAAAAACTGAGTAGTAGGAGAAAGCTGAGTAGTAGGGGTTACCATCCTCTTTTGTCCGGCCGTCAAGATCGTCCAAAATATCCGGGATTCGGCTTTTGCTTTCTGCGGTCGCCATTCAGTGTTTACATGCACACCTTTTGTTTTACAATCTAGCTGAATTCATTCCGATTGGTGAATCTGAATGTAGTGTTTACATGAACGCTAAACAAGTGATCGGTTGATGTGCATTTTAACATTGCTAAGAAAATTCCCGCTCCTCCAGTATCTCAGTAATCACACCTCCGGCCTCGCGCCGTTCTCCCACGGCCCTCAGCCTTGTCCTGCTCGCCACAGTAGAACGCAATAGCCGAATCCCGGACATTTTGGGCGATCTCAAAATCCCAGGCAGACTCATCACAGAGACTCGCTAGTAGCCTAGCTTTGTTGTTGTCAACTGCGCTTTCTTACCGGTAGGCGTGGCTTGGGAGTAGCCTCCTAGGGCAGCGAAGCAAGTGCATTCGGGGAGTTGTTGTCTTTCATCCACATAAGCCAAAAATTAATTTTCTGGCTTTTCTTAGTCTAGAAAGCTCCAAATTCAAAAATAATTTCACATTTCTTCTACATAAATAACCTATTTTAAATACACATTCATCTTTCCAGAGGTGAAGTATCCCTTTAAGTTATTAAATAACTTTTTTCAGTTAGCGTGTTAGCTTACAAATGGTAAATCTTTAAAAGTAATTTGTCCCCTTCATATATTTAGTAGATAAAATATGAATCTTACCAAGCTGAATACTATATTATTTTTTTCTAGGATTCTTTGATCAAAACATCAATAATTTTAAATTATACCACTACTTTGGTTTGCCATTTTTGTCAAGTCCCCATGTTTTAAAATGTATGTGTTGTGTTTATAATATATATATATATATATATATCTGTATCCCAAGTGTTTCATTTTTTTTTATATCAAAATGATAGCAATTGGTGATCAATTTTATACTGTATATTTTTGGGGAATAAGTCCTTGAATATCTGAAGAATAACCAAAACCTTATGTTAAGATGGCTCCCGCACTGAGTATTGTTTATTAGGCAATGAGATACTGTAGGTTGCATGTGACCATAATGTCTGCTGTTTTTTCATTGAAGTAGTGGTTTTATCTCGCAATTATCAGTTTTCCTTCATTGTTAGAGTGTGCAGGCCTTTTTGAATCTTAGGGTACGTTTACATGACAAAGTAAACGTTTTTCCTTTGCGTTTTTTTTGCGTACAACGACAATGAAACTACATGTTGCCTATAGACTGAACATGTAACACGCATGCACATGACATCACCGTTTTCACAAATTTGCGTTTTTGTATTTTACATGGAGACGATAAAATTTTCGTTGTATGCAAAAACTTGCACAGGCCCCCAAAACGCCGTTGTCGTGTAAATAAATGGCCAAAACGCACAAAAAGTATTCTGTTTTTAATTTAAATTGGTGTCTTGTAAATGCCCCCTCAGTCCTTGAAGAGGCCTTTACCATTAGGCTACAGTCTTGTTAAGGAATGTTCACACTAACATAGATTAAAATGCTGGAGGTTATTAAGTGTGTTGTTGTGTAATATGTAATATTACATGTAATATTTTAATATATGCTTTTGCATAACTTTAGGTCATTGTTGTGGGACAAAGTGAGTGAGAAGGAGCGATCCAGGTGTCATTCTTTGGACAATGACGGGGAGTTCTGGTGAGCATTAACTGTAGTTTCAGATATGATCTCTAGCATTATTGAATCAAATATTTTCAGTAACTCATATTTTACTGCAGGATGTCAATGGAGGACTTCACCAAAAACTTCAAAGGCATTGATATTTGCTGCCTCAGTCCTGATTTTCTGGACAGTAAATGCAAATGGACTTCCACATGTTACAAAGACAGCTGGGTTGATGGGACTACAGCCGGTGGCAGCCTCAATAATAAAGGTAGCTCATAAAAATATAATGAGAGAGAGTGGCATGTGAGCATTTCATACAATTACATACTAGAATGCATGAATAGAAATATTAGATACAACATGCAACATGCTTTTTGGGTATCTATGCATAATATTGGCCATATGGTGTGTGTGTGTGTGTGTGTGTGTGTGTGTGTGTGTGTGTGTGTGTGTGTGTGTGTGTGTGTGTGTGTGTGTGTGTGTCAATGTATGTTTTTTCTGTACCTGAAAGTTCTGATTCAATGGATGTCTTGTAGACTCTTTCTGGAAGAACCCTCAGTTTCGGGTGAGGATTGAGGAGCTTGATAAGGAATGTAGTGGCCAGTGCCCTGAAAACATACTGGTGTCCCTCATGCAGTACCATGAGAAGAGAAACAGAAGGGACGTTCCTACCTTTGCTATTGGCTTCTATGTTTTTGCGGTCAGTAACAAATAACACTATTGGAGTCACAGAAAATACAATAATTTTGGTTTCCACTTATTAATGGTGTGTTATTCTATTCTACTCAAAAATATAATTCAAGCTCAAAAATGTTCAACTTCGCTTTGAAAATGCATAAATGACATGGTATTGCTGTAACAAAATAAACTGGTTGCTTGAATACAAGTTTATATTTCATTCTCCTTTAGATGAAAGATGTGAAGCTCCCGGACAAATTCTTGTACCAAGAACAACCCATTGAACGTAGTGAGAAGTTCATCTATATAAGACATGTGATGAAATTCTTCAAGCTTGAACCAGGAGAGTATCTCATTGTACCAGCCACTCTTAATCCTAAAGAGTCTGCAAAATTCATATTGTCCATCTTCACAAAGAGTGAATCCCAGGAGAAATAAGAAACCTGAGATGACTGTATGAAATGACCTGTCATTGAGACTCCAGATAAATGAAAAGACCAAAGGTGTCAAGTAACTAAGTACAAATACTTTGTAACCTTACTTAAGTAGACATTTTTGGTATCTATACTTTACTGGAGTAATTATTTTTCAGCTGACTTTTTACTTTTACTCCTTACATTTTCACGCAATTATCTGTATACTTTCTGCTCTTTACATTTTAAAAATAGCCTCATTACTCCTATTTCATTTCAGCTTGTTTTCATTCCGGCTTGTCAATGTAAAAAAAATAAATAAATAATATCCGGATCAATCACGCAATCGATTGTGGTTGTTACATCTTCTAGTTAAATGTGACATTGTTGCCATTAGCTATATAATTGAGCATAGTACATACCAGGAAGGTGTTAGTTATAGATTATTATTATTAGTAGTAGTAATAATAGAGTTATTGTTTTTTTATTAATCACTTGGATTAATCATTCATTTTGACAGCACAAATGTTTATTGTATATAGACAACCATACAAGGGTTATTGTTACTAAATCTGCCCTGGGTACACCAATTTTCTTGTCAGTTGCCCTCACAGATTCCTGCAGCTAAGCTTGGATATACATTTACATTCCAATAAAGGTTATTGACAACATGCCTCTGAAGTTTGACTTTTTGCACTATTACAATACTTATAGGCAACTAGATCCTATCTTCCACTCCATGAAACGCATGTTAATGCTCAGTAGTACACATATATAGTTATTTAATGTATTTGCATTGTGCTAAAATGTATTCATTTTATGTGCGGCTGAAACAGGTAGCCTATAGTGTCCTCCAAATTTTTCAACATTAACATTTTGATATAACATTAAAGTCATTATGGCCTTTAGAAAAACATGTTTTTGAGGAGGTGTAGGTTATAATATAAATGTATTATACTCTGTTTACCATCCTTTGGAGCACGAATGACCAATATATGACACCATCATAATCTATGCAAATTAGGCTGTCAGAAGGAGACAAAGGAAATCTCTCCCGCTCAAAGTTTCTGGGTGTTATTGGTCAGTTCTTTCAAAAAAGGTGTGGACTCAGTTTCCTTAAAATACAAGGATGATGAATTCTTGGGCATCTTTTTTCTTCTTGGGCTTCTTGGTCTTGTTTTCTTCTATTCACTTCTTGCTTTTCTTAGCTTTGTTGATTTGATTCGTTGCTGGCTCTCAAAGGTTAATTGTGATTTTGCCATTCTGTGACCTTCTCTCTTCCTTTCTTCTATTTTATTATTTTGCCTATGTATTCTTTGTTTTAAATGTAGTCGTATGTTTTCACAGTTTAATTTATTAAAACCCATTAAACGCTTGATTGTCTCTGTCTGATGCTCACCTAACAAAGTCCCTTAAATGTCCAATCTTAAGCTACAAGCTTTATAATTTTTAATACTTCAGTTAGTAACCTTAACAGAAAAGTTATTCTTCATGACAAGAAGGACCTTTCTTGCAAGTTTACAAGGAGAATAATCCTTTGTGAGAGTTGATAAGAGATTGCACGGTCGGTTCAGTGGACAAACAGATTATTCAATGTTGAACTGTTAAAGGTTATTCTATAAACTGATTTAGCCTATCTGTAAGTTCATAATTGATTATGACTCGTTGTAATTAATTGTCTACAAATAGATACAAATACATGAACTAGTCTATGTATTCCCCCTTTGGGCGATATTTAAATTGTGTAGGTAATAGTTAATCATTATTAATTATGAATCATATATTCCCTTATATTTGAGCTGATTCGCTACACGTGTCGTTCATTATCAGTCATGCCATCAGCCTCACGCCGTTCTCCCACAGCCCTCAGCTTCGTCCTGCTCGCCACACATTACACTTTTACTTTTATTCCTTAAGTAGTGTAACAGCACAGGGGTTCTCTTACGAGAGGTTCTCTCGTATTGCGTAAGTAGCTTACGCATCGGGAAAGTCTTCTTTCTTCGAGATCTGAAGCCAAAAAATTATCCTTAATTTTGTATTCATTGTCAACGCAGTGCAGCAGCCGACAGACCTAGGCAGGCTAAATAAGCGTGCTCATTGGCTGCTCGGCTGCAACTGCTTAAGCCTATCGGTGAGCGCTCTGAACGCGGCAACCAATGAGGGCGCTTCGCGCCCTCCACACCCTTCTAACCGTCAGAATGGGCGTGGCCAGCGTGTATATATTCAGCGCTCACAGGCTAAAATTCTGATTTTCTTGTCTTCAGCGACGCTCTTCGCATCGCTGGATCTTGAGAGCCGCCGCCGTTGAAACCAGCGACCAGCAAGCTTAGGACAGCGCCTGAGGAAGCCGGCCGTCTTCGCCGCCTTCAGCCATCCGTGCCTGCTACGCTATCCGGCGACATATCCTTTACATTATTACTGTTTCTGTGTGTACTCTAAAAGAGCACGAGGCGTTTTTGTAAAAAGCGACTCAGCAACGGAGACCGCCACCTCTCTGCGCTCTCCGCCTGGGCCGCGGGCACGCCGCCACCGCACTCTCCGAGTGCGAAGAGCTTTCAATGTCGACCCTGCGGGCTCGACTTGAAGCTTTCGACCAAGCTGTCGCTCCGCCTGTCCCTGCCGGGCCGCGCAATAAGAAGCGCCGCTCGCAGTGACCACCGGAGACTGTTGTGACTGAGGAGCTCGCCGGAACCTCTCCCTCGAGCTCTCTCTCGTCCTCTCCCTCCCGGCCGCTCAACCGCCGGCTCTGCCCGCGCCGCCGCCGCGTCAGGAGATGAGGTGAATGTGATAGATACCCGTACTCTCCCTCTGTTCGAGCCGTGCAATACGCCGCTCACAAGGGATGGCAGAAGCGGACGGTCTCGGAGCGAGTTTCCTCTCCCTCTGTTCGAGCCGCGCAAACTGAGCCGCTCACGAGGGATGGCAGAAGCGGACGGTCTCGGAGCGAGTTTCCTCTCCCTCTGTTCGAGCCGTGCAATACGCCGCTCACGAGGGATGGCAGGAGCGGACGGTCTCGGAGCGAGTTTCCTCTCCCTCTGTTCGAGCCGCGCAAACTGCGCCGCTCACAAGGGATGGCAGGAGCGGACGGTCTGAGCTCTCTTTACGTTACAAGAAAGCTACTCCGTCCTCGCGCGTCACTGGTGAAAGGGGAACAGAGTGTTTTCGTCCCGCCGTGGCCTGGACTATAACCTCCATTCTCACACATTTCTCAGTCCCCTCTTAAGTTCAGGCGACTGGAATTGTTACTATTGCAGTATACGAGCCTGTTATAAATACACGCTCGCCTGCAAGCAAACGCTGTCACAAGACATGATGACGCTAACCGCGTACTAATGTATTCTCCCCTGTGGCTCAGTGGCGGAATCCTAGACTGTCAAGCTAGAGACCCGGGTTCGGTCCCCGCTCACGCGGCAGTTAAAGTTTATGCTGTTCGCTTCTCCGAGCTCGCGGCCAGTTTTTCTTACATACAGAAAACAAGCCCGCTCTCTCCCTCGTTGGGCCGTGCAGATTGCGCCGTTCAAGGGATGACAAAGCATACGGTCACGAGCAGCGTTCAGCGTGCGCGCCTCACTCACCGGCGAAAAGAGAAGAGAGTGTGTTAGTCTCGCTACGGCTGGACAACCGCCAATCCTCACACATTTCTCAGTCCCCTCTTAAGTTCAGGCGACTGGAAATATTACTATTGCAGTAAACGAGCCTGTTTTAAACACACGGTCGCCTGCAAACGAACGCTGACGCGACACATGAGGTCGCTTTTTATATGCTCGCGCTAACTGAAAGCCTATGTGATTCCCCTGTGGCTCAGTGGCAGAATCATACGCTTTCATGCGAGAGACCCGCGTTCGATCCCAGCTCTCGGGGAAAATAAAATTTATGCTGCTTGCTTCTCCGAGCTCGCGGCCAGTCTTTCTTACTTACAGAAAGCGAACCCGCCCCTCGCACCACACCTTCTCAGGGTGCTCGAGTATTTTTTGAGCGTCTAAACACGAGAGAAGAAAAGACGGTTAAATCCCGCAGCCCTGCGGCTGGACCACCGTCGAAGCTTAACGCTCTGTCAGTCCCCGTTGCCACGGCTACTGCAGCTGTTTACCCCGCAGTCAACGAGCCGGTATCTACTCGCTCGCCTGCGCGCATCCGCCGTTCTCACGGCAACCCAGAAAAATGTCAAAAGAGCATAATGTCTGGTTGCACGGCTGACGCCGTATGTGTTTCTAGTACAGTGAATGTGCCCACGTTCTGTGCTCACCCCTGTACACAAGCACTATACATCCCGTGTCTCTCACAGAGCCCACTCTCATGAAGCAGGCAAAAGCCGCTTTAGTGTTAAAAGTAGGTCACGTGTCCACTTCTCCGTGCCCACACCTACTCACTGCCCGCTCTGTCACACGGCCTTGCACGACCGGTCATGTTTTAAATGTGAGTCCTGTGCCCGCCCTCGAGCGCTCACACATACAGTTTTGCGCTTCACACTATATGTTCCCCGTCCAAAGCCACCGGGACACTGTGTGTAAAACGGCCAGCTATCGCTACGTGCGATCCGCCGTATCTAACCACCAAGAGCGCGCGCGCCGCGCCCGCCCCTGAATGTAACTCCTGTGCCCGCCCTCGAGCGCTCACACATACTAACGAACATTTTCGCCCCGACGCCGCCATCGCGCGTCGCGCCTCACACTTTATGTTCCCCGTCTAAAGCCACCGGGACACTGTGTGTAAAACGGCCAGCTATCGCTGCGTGCGATCTGCCGTATCTAAGCACCAAGAGCGCGCGCGCCGCGCCCGCCCCTCCGTTTCGAGCTCTCGAGCCCGCGATGCGCGGCGATCGGAGCCCGGAGGCCATTCTGCCCCTGGCTGCACACGCAAAAGCGTGGGAAACTATTCCAGGCGCATCAGAACGGGTGCTAAGCACAGTAAAACAGGGCTATACTCTGCAGTTCGCTCGCCGCCCTCCGCGCTTTCAAGCGCGTATCGAGACCAGAGTGAATGGGGAAGTAGCACATCTACTTCGAGCAGAAATAGCTACACTTCTGTGCAAAAGGGCTATGGAACCGGTTTCCCCTTCCATGAGCGAGTCGGGCTTTTACAGTCGTTATTTCCTCGTTCCCAAGAAGGACGGAGCACTCAGACCAATTTTGGATCTGAGACGTTTGAACGAGGCTCTTATGAGAAGACCGTTCAAAATGCTCACAACCAGACAAATTCTCGCGCAAATTCGCCCGAGGGACTGGTTTATATCTCTCGATCTAAAAGACGCATGCTTTTCAGATCCTGATAATACCCCGTCACAGGCCATTCTTGAGATTCGCCTTCGACGGTCAGGTATATCAGTACACGGCCCGCCTGTCGACACAGCGCGCGCGCTGCATTCGACGCCTGGCCGCGTCTCTCCGGCCGGGCAGCACCGTACCTCTCAAAACATTTCAGAGGCTACTGGGTTGTATGGCCTCAGCCGCAGCAGTGCTTCGGCTGGGTCTTTTACGAATGCGCCCGCTACAATGCTGGCTGAATGCCCGAGTGCCTCACAGAGCATGGGCTTCCGGCGGTATTCGCATCAGAGTGACTCAGAGCTGCGTTTCAGCTCTGAAGCCCTGGTTAGCGGCCGACTGGTACCAGCGGGGAGTGACAATGGGAGCTATCTCACACCGCAAAATTATCTCGACGGACGCTTCCACCTCAGGCTGGGGCGCTCTGTTCGAGGGCAAACCGGCTTTTGGCCTATGGTCAGACCGGGAAAAATGCCTCCACATAAACTGTTTGGAGATGATAGCGGTCGAGAACGCGCTCAGGCGCTTCCTCCCATTCATACGGGATCACCATGTGCTAGTCCGCTCGGACAACATGTCCGTGGTATCCTATGTGAACCGACAGGGCGGTGTCAGATCCAGGAATCTGTGCAGGCTGACAGAACGCCTTCTCGTGTGGGCTTACCGCTCGCTGCGCTCGCTGAAAGCCGCGCACGTACCGGGCCACCTGAATGTCGGTCCAGACAGACTGTCCAGGGACAACATTCCCCCGGGAGAATGGTCTCTGCACCTCCAGACAGTCCAGTTTCTCTGGCGCCTATTCGGCAGAGCGGAAATCGACCTCTTTGCGTCGAAAGACAATGCTCAATGCCTGAAGTTTTATTTGAAGAGCGAAGACGCGCTGTCCCAGACATGGCCCAGCCTCCCGCTGTATGCTTTTCCTCCGATCTCCCTGTTGCCACAGGTCATTTAGAGGATCAGAGAAACGCACCACTCAGTGCTGCTTATAGCCCCGCGATGGGAAAACCAAACTTGGTACCCAGAGCTAGTGAGGCTTTCGCACTCACCCCCGTGGCCGATCCCGGTGAGAAAGGATCTCCTCTCCCAAGCCGCTGGATCGATCTGGCATCCCCATCCAGAGCGCTGGTCGCTGCATGCATGGGTGATCAACGGATACCCGTTGACCTGTCAGAAGGGGTCGTGAACACGATCACACAGTCGAGAGCCCCCTCCACGAGACGGCTCTATGCGTCTAAATGGTCGGTGTTTTCTAAATGGTGCGCTACTCAAAACCTGGATCCGCGCACATGCGGGGTCCCGCGGGTGCTCTCCTTCTTACAAGAGCTGTTGGAAAAGGGCAGATCCCCTTCCACGCTCAAAGTATATGTGGCCGCTATTACAGCGTTCGCTGAGACGACGCGCGGCCGGGCAATGGGAAGGAATGAGCTCATTATCCGCTTCCTCAGAGGAGCTAGACGGATGAATCCCCCGCGGCCCCCCTCGGTTCCCTCGTGGGATCTGTCCTTGGTCCTGGCGGCCCTAAAGGCTTTTCCCCTTTGAACCGCTTGAATCCGCGGATCTAAAGTATCTGTCGCTTAAAACCGTTTTTCTGATAGCTCTGTCTTCAGTCAAACGAGTGGGTGATTTGCACGCGCTATCTGTTAGCCCTGCATGTCTCGAGTTCGGGCCGAATGACTCGAAAGTCATTCTCAGACCGAGGCACGGTTACATCCCCAAAGCGATTGGAACCCTGTTTAGGGCACAAGTTATTTCCCTCTCGGCTCTGCCAGCATCCGATAGTGGGGACAGTGATAACCTCCTATGCCCTGTCCGGGCGCTGAGAGTTTACATCACGCGCTCCGCCGCTTTCAGGCGTTCAAAGCAGCTCTTTGTTTCCTTCGGCGGACGCACCAAAGGTCTTGCCGCCTCGAAGCAGAGCTTGTCCAGGTGGATAGTGGACGCGATAGCAGCAGCTTATGCCTCCAAACACCTGCAGTGCCCTCTGGGCATCAGAGCCCATTCCACTAGAGGCATGGCCTCGTCGTGGGCCTGGTCCAGCGGAATTTCTATCCACGACATTTGTATGGCGGCGAGCTGGGCCTCCCCGTCAACATTCGTGAGGCTTTATAACCTGGAAGTTCCTGCCCTACAGGCAAAAATATTGTCAGTATAAGTGACATGTATGCTCTGCCCAGCTCCCGTGTGCAGACTACGTTCATATGCTGGCGCTATTCTGGTAACTACTCAGGGTGAAGTGTTTGACTCAGACCGGCTGATCCGTTCTGTTTCCTATTTCCCGTTACGCGCTGTTATCGGTGCTGGCCCGCGCTGCTGGCCGCCCGCATTATTCTCTGCCGCGCGGGAATTTTTCTCTTCATGTGAGACCGACTATGTCGTTTTCTCCTACCCTTATGAGTGCTTATGTGCTGTATGGGCTCGCTCCGCCGGCCCTACTGTTTGTACTGTTATGTTTATAGACCGGCCGCGCCGCTCTATTTCATATGCTGCATGAAGTGCATGTACTGCGCTGGCCCGTCTCTCCGACCGGCCACATTTCCCAGCAGAGTGTTTTCCCCGGTTCCCCTGGGATTCATGGGCTGGATGCTCGGCGCACACGGCGTTGACAAAGGGTTCCCGATGCGTAAGCTACTTACGCAATACGAGAGAACCTCTCGTAAGAGAACGTACTCGGTTACTAATGTAACCTCGGTTCTCTCTAGAAGAGGGAACGAGTATTGCGTAACCTGCCGTGTCGCGCCACGAGCTTTTGCGCTTCAGACTGCGAAAACCAGAATTTTAGCCTGTGAGCGCTGAATATATACACGCTGGCCACGCCCATTCTGACGGTTAGAAGGGTGTGGAGGGCGCGAAGCGCCCTCATTGGTTGCCGCGTTCAGAGCGCTCACCGATAGGCTTAAGCAGTTGCAGCCGAGCAGCCAATGAGCACGCTTATTTAGCCTGCCTAGGTCTGTCGGCTGCTGCACTGCGTTGACAATGAATACAAAATTAAGGATAATTTTTTGGCTTCAGATCTCGAAGAAAGAAGACTTTCCCGATGCGTAAGCTACTTACGCAATACTCGTTCCCTCTTCTAGAGAGAACCGAGGTTACATTAGTAACCGAGTACGTTTTCAAAGTCTAAGACAGTGGGCCTCCCTTTTGTCACAATTTACCCAATGGCGCGAGGCTGGTGGCGTGATTGCTGATGTTGTGCAACGCACCGGTCCCATATCTCTCGCGATCATCGCTCCTCCTTTTTCCGCTTCCTCTCCTCCGTGAGAGAAACGAGACCGGTGCGTCTCACAGGTGTGTCGCTCATTAGCAATCACGCCCATCAGCCTTGGGCCGTTCTCTCACAACCCTCGGCCTCATCCTGCTCGCCACATAAGCCTATTTTACACATCATTTAAGGTCTCATTTTGACGATTTATACTGTTTCTGGACCAAATAATCACGCTCAGGATTTAAACAATTTAAACACACATTTATTTCAATGTAATTTCCATCTGTAATTGACAGTGTCTCACTGACAGTGTGTGTTAGTCTAAAATCATGAAAATAAAAGAAACCACTCAGACCTTTAGACAACTTAGCATCTGTAATTCATGCATCTTTGGATCGTGAGAGAAACCAGATCTGAAGGAAAGACTTTCTGGCTCAGACAGTGTTTCCCACTGAGCCTCTTGTGCTGGTCTTAATCACAGACACAAAATACAGATACTTTGATTATTTCTGTCAGATGTCTACAGAAGTTCATATTGAGAAGTGACAGAGGTTTAGACGTTGATATTTGTTTCATTTGAAGTCACCATTGAGGAGGTCAGTGTTTGCTTTAGTTGGGCTCTTTGGCCTTGACTTGATGTCAGTTTTTCTCTGGCTGCTGCAAGTGTTTGAAAATGTGATCAAGTATGTTGACTAAATCAAAGGAAAGAACATAACTTCTGTTTTTACACAAATAAACAAACACAAATATTGTATTCTAGCTTCATGCATATATTTTTTTTTTCAACACTTGACTGTGATTAAGTTTCTTTAAACATTTTGAACAAAAAGCTGAGAAATTGTGCTTTTGTCAAAGCCTACGGATTCAGAACAATGATCAAAATACAGATGGAGTAGAAAGAGTCCATCAACACCCCAAAGCCTCACAGTCATTACCTCTTCATGGGTTCAACATTGTATTCCCAGAATTTCCCACAACCGTAAACAGTGAACAAAATCCGTCAGGAAGCATTGTGACATAATTTACAGAAAATTACGTCAATGACGTGGGAAATGGATGGGAAAGAGTTAAGTAGATTAGAAGAAAACAACTACCCTACACAAAAATTAATATAGGAACATATCTGTTTTCTTTATAAATAAAACAATGTAAGTTTATAAGACAGTATGTAAAACTAAAGGCTGCTCAATCAAACACAACTAAGCCAAGTGTATGCTCAGAATAATTCATTACCTTTAAGTGTATCTTGATCAAAAAGTACAAGTATTGGCCAAGTATATTTTTCTGTAAGTTTAAGTCAAGTATACATGTGAAATTTTAAGTATATTTCTGAGAAGTCCATAAAAAGTAGACTGAAATTATACTTTCTTATTTTTTTATTTAAAAGAAGTAAACTATAGCACATTTGAATAAACATATATTGACTACAATCTTAAAAAGACATTTGAAGTTCAAACTGCTTTCCGTGTTCATTTGCATATTTAATTATTTTTAGAGTTAAGGCTATATATGGTGGAACTGTTACGCAACTGCACAGGTGGAAAGAGTTTTTAAGTCTTTTTAAGTTCACACAATAGTGTCTCTGAGCAAAACCAAACCTACACACTGCTCTTCACCTTTCCTGAAAACATCATTCGGTCTGAGCGCAGAATTCCAGAGCCTAGGGCAGAACAAAGAGAATCGGTCAAACCTAGTAAGAGAAAACTGCTCAATTAGGTGAGTTGTTATCCTTGAAGGTAAAGTATATCATTTATATCTTAAAAACTGAGTTTAATCACTAATTATATTGTAAGTCTCTTAAAAGCTATCAAGATATGTCTTTCAAAGGGACAATATTTATCTCCCAAACAGGTCTAACAAGCCAGAGTCTCTTATCTATTATAGGTCTTTGGAAACTAAACATATTATAGCATATACATATTATATATTATAGCCCTTATAGGGACCACAATGGAAATAAGTCTTTGGGCTTTATTGTGTCATCCCTGACTATTTACATTTACATTTACATTTAGTCGTTTAGCAGACGCTTTTGTCCAAAGCGACTTACAATTGAGGACTAAAGCAAGCGAGTCATTTTGAATAGGTAAAAACAACGTAAGAAGTGCTCAAAATACGGAGTTCAGGCATTGCTCAGAGCAATAAGGCATAAGCCAGACAAGGGAGGATTAAAGGAAAAGGAAAGTGTTCTATTTATGTATTCTTAATGTATGATGCAGAGCACTGTTTCATATTTTTATATTTAAGTGGTCAAATAAAATCAATCAATCAAAAGCCTAGTGTCATCTCACCAGTAACAGATGCCAGATGTGACACTTTTATCTGTTTTTCTTTATATTGTTTCCTAAAAATCTGACTTTTACAGCTGTAAAAATGCCACCACCTCGTGTGAACAGATTACCCAGGGATGAACAGCCCACAAGAAACAAAACGGGCACTCTTGACGTCCCTTTGAAATTCTTGGATCAGGACTACCAGGAGTTGAAGAAGCTGCAATACCAATAACAGGAGATATGTTGATGTGAAGTTCCCTTCAGACAGCAGCTCCATTGACCCAAAGAAGAAACTTTGATTGGATATGGAACAAATCAAATGGTTGAGGCCATCAGTAAGTTACCTGTATTGACTTTCCATTTTCAGAAACTTTCAAGAAGAGTAGACATTATTGTTTGAACGGATCTAAAATAACTCTAGGAACTCTAGAGGCGTACTGTGCCTTTACGTGTCTTGAAAGCAGATTCAAAATACAATATACAAGTCTAAATGTCTTCAGTTGTTCCTAAATCCTTAGTGCAAATTTCATTGTATAATGTATTCATTTAATTAATCTCTCTCTCTCGGAAATAGTGAAAGACCCTCAATTAAGGGGGTTTCCAGGTTTTACTAATCCCAAGGATTTTTAGGTATGTTTATATCTGTGTTTATTTACATACTACAGTAGGTGTTGGTTTTGAATGATACTGTATCTATGCAATAAATAGCATCACTCTAGTCTATATAGACCAGAATGCCTTTTGTTAACTCAATGAAAGATCTATTTTTGCTAATGTTTGTGCTTTTACCTTAGGAAACTGCTGGTTTCTTGCTTCCGTTGGAGCTTTAACCTTTCAGGAGGATCTCATGGACCAGGTCATGCCAGTTGACCAGTCATTTGGTGAAGATTATGCAGGGATATTTCACTTTAGAGTGAGTTCTTTGGTCTTTTTCAAAATAACTTAAATACATTTTATGAAATCAAATAATCAGTCCTTAAACCTTCTGCTTCCGCAAATGAATATAGGCCAAAATATTGTCCAGAGGCCACAAATAAAGTGCAAAAGTGGCCAAAAAGGGCAATTTAAGTGTTGGCTGGCCCATTTTTTTTTTAATGAAAACAAAACCCACTGTAAAATCTCAGGCTGCCACCTTCAATCTTGGCAGACTATCTGCTTTTAGATCGTCACGTGTACGGAACCTGGGTGTTTCACTAGATGAGTCTTTAAACTTTGAGAAACAAATTTCATCTGTAATAGGCTCTTTTTATCAACTTTGTCTGCTGTCTAAAGTCAAACCTTTCCTTAATCATAAAACTCTAGAGATGGCTGTTCTAGCATTTATCACCTCACGTTTAGACTACTGCAATTCACTTTCCTGCAGGATTTCAAGGTCTCAAATTGCTTGTCTTCATTTAGTGCAAAATGCTGCTGCAAGATTTCTTTTTTTTTTTTAAAGAAAAAGGCACCCATATCACCCCTATTCTGAGGTCCCTATTGGCTGCCCATTAATTTCAGAATTGATTTTAAAATCCTCTTATTTGTTCATAAATCTCTACATAACCAAGCCACCAGCTATCTATCTGAACTGCTGCAATATTCCTTCTAGAATTCTAAGATCAAGCGACAAAAACCTGTTATTAGTCTCACATTCCAGGCTCAAACGCAGAGGGGATCGAGCATTTTCTGTGGTCGGGCCTCGTTTGTGGAACAGTTTGCCATTAGAAATAAGGATAGCCCCTTCTGTAAACACTTTTAAGTCACTTCTAAAAACGCACTTGTTTTTCATGGCCTATAATTAAGGTTGTGTCATCATTCTGATATCCTTCTCTGTCTCCCTCTGCTGGTCACACTTGCACACACACACACACACACATCACCTCAGTTCACCTTCTTTTATCCTCAGCTGTTTCCAGTTACCACTTGTCATCACGCTAATTCCTTCACACCTGTTCTCTGTTCTCTCTAATTGTGTTTGCTACTTCTAGCTTTCCTTTTTCCCTGCTTCTTTGCCAGATTATTTTCGTACGCTACAGATGCAAGAAGTCTTTTCTTACCTGCTGACCAAGTCCTGCCTGAGTCCTGTCTGAGTCCTGTCCAAAACCTCCTGCCAGTTGCTGACGATCACCCTGAACATTCGCCTCTTCATCTGCTTGCTGCTAATTCACATAAGAGTTCAGAGGACAGTGCCCACTGGATCCCTTTCTCAGACTGTTTGCTGCTGCCTACACAAGACGAGTCTTTCTGTTATCTGTTATTGAGTATCTGCCTTGTTGGCGACATTTCTGTTGTCTTTCTAAGAAGAGGAATTTTTCTGTTGAACTCACATTATCTCTCAATTAAAGAGACTGTTCCTCTATTTCGCTTTTGGGTCTTGTCTTCTTCATCACAGGTTGGTTGGTTTGACTATTTTCCATTGAGTCTGATACTGTTTTTGCCATTCCTGGTTCTTTCCATTTTATATTTGAGTCTGATACTGTTTTGCTTCTCCTGTTTTAACATTGCTCTTATTTGTGTTGAGTTGTTATAAAGGTATTATTTTGTTTTAATTTTTGCTGTTCTGTAAAGCACTTTGGCCAACCAGTGGCTGTTGTAAAAATGTGCTAAATAAAAAGAACTCGAAGAGTGAAAACGTTTTCGTGTTCAACAGCGGTCATTTAAACACTTTATTGAACATAAAAATATTAGGTTACACTTGATTTTACAGTATGTGTACTTACAGTGTACTTACCCAAGACAGCACTGGTAATATAAGGTAAAAATATGGGTAAAGGTTAAGTTTGGGGGTGGGTTCAGGGTTAGTACCTAGTTATGACCCAGTTATTGTAATTTATATAATAAGTACGTACACTGTAAAAAATAATTCTGTGGCTTAGTAAATATTACAGAAATGTTTAACTTTATTAACTTAATAAAATCTCTGTATATCGTTTACTTGATTGTTTGAGTTAAACATACCAAAATAATTGAGTAAAAATCCAACAGTTCATTTTATCTAAAATTTACAGATATATTTAAGTTTTTTTCAATAAAATAATTTAGTATTTGACTAACCAATTATTTCTTTATAATATACTTAATATATTTGTGAAATTTCTATCAAAATATTTGAGAATGTTTAATTAAACTGATCTGTTTCAAGAAACAAAAAAATTACTTAATTCAAATCAATATTATTAATATATTTAACACGCTCTTAAAATTGAGTAAGTTTACTCAATTAAAACAATGCCCCCCCCCTCCCCCACCCTCTGACGTGACGAAAACTCGACGGTTGGAGTGAGCGTGGCTGTTTGAACTCTCCAGTCTCCAGAACAACAGCTCTCTTCTCAGCGTCGCAGATTTGGTGCATTTTCACTGTGAAATTGAGGTTGGTGTATGTTTTATTTTATCTATAAAATCATTACTGTGCTTTAAATCATATTTAATGCAAAACAACATAGCCTACAGAGTCGTAATTCGACACCTAAACGAGACGAGAGCCGCGTTTGTCTTTTTGCTGATTGAAACGCTTTGCATAAACACATGACTTTCATAATGATAATGAATATAATTATTATCATTTGGATGATAAAATGTCCTCAGAACTATCACTTTTTGTTTATTGGCAGGTTATGTCAGTCGCTCGCAGTATATTTCGGCTGTGCCTCAGACAGTGACTGTGAGTGAAACGCAGGACGGCGGTATGGAGATCAAAGTTCACCCGCAGAGCGCGAGTCTGTCTCCGGCACGAGGACCAGCGCAGATTCGGTGGATATTGGATAACAGAGCTTTTGTTGCCTTTAGTCAGTCTTTTGTTATAGAATATCCCTTTAAAACAAAAGCCAGTTCTTTAGTGACATCACTTTCTGGGAAATGTCATCATTTGGGTGGGAGTTGATGAATTCTGATATTTTGTGCTATGGTCACTTTAAAACATCTGTAATCTGTATGATAATATATAAAAAGAAGGTTAAACAATATTAAAATGGACTTTAAATTGACTCTGAGGTAAAATTGCTAACTTTATTTCCATCCTTTTTGTTATCTTCTTTAATTCTGTGCCATTGGAAATTCAACTATACTTTTCAGAGAAATACTAATTACAACAGAAGCTTGTACTTTCAGTTCAAAAGTATATCTGTTTTTTTCCCTCTTTATTTGCTGCTGTTAGTTTCTCAGTTATCATAACCCCATGTAATATTTTAATATATGCTTTGGCATAACTTTAGGTCATCTTTGTGGGACAAAGTGAGTGAGAAGGAGCGATCCAGGTGTCATTCTTTGGCCAATGACGGGGAGTTCTGGTGAGCATTAACTGTAGTTTCAGATATGATCTCTAGCATTAATGAATCGGTAACACTTTACAATAAGGTTCATTAGTTAACTACATTAGTTAACATTAACTAATAATGAACTGCACTTATACAGAATTTGTTCATCTTTGTTAATGTTAATTTCAACATTTACTAATACTTTATTAAAATTTTGTTAACATTAGTTAAAGGTATAGCGGAGGATTTTCTTTTTCCGGGTGGGTAGTGTAAACTATTGGTCCACCTAAGTGTCAATCATTCTGGTGATATGTTTACGTAAGGCCGTCGTACGTGCTCGTCCCTTAGTTTTCGCTTTCTGCGCATGCGCACTTTCAGGTGTTTATGTGTGGTGAGCTAGAGCTAAGCCATTCATTGAAGCTCGCCGTTTCACCGGGTCCTTTGAAAATGTCTGAGGGTCGCAAGAGAAAAAGTTTGTACGAACTGTATGAGAAGAAGAGAAAGGCCTCAGAAGAGAGAAACAAGATCAGAGTGTTTTTGGGAGATTGTTTCACACGATGGCGTGCGCTGAAAGCACAGGTTGAGCTTCCCACTGATGCCTCAGTCGCGATGTTTCTACTCGACAGGTAAAGTTTGGCATGCTATTTGGAGAAAAAGTGCAAATCTTCTTTTGGAAAGTAATCTTGTATGAGCGATGCCGACAGCAACTTGTAAACAGAGCGTACACGAGGAGAACCTCGCACACGTTTAATAGGCGTTCCCTCTCGGGAGCAGGTAGAGTGTTGCGCATGTGCATTTTTTCAAAAAGTGGAGAGGACGGTTCTTATCTAAAATTCGGAAAGATCCTCCGCTATACCTTTAATGCACTGTGAACTAACATGAACAAACAATGAACAGCTTTATTTGTATTAACTAACATTAACAAACATTAACAAAAACAGTAATAAATGTATTGCTCATTGTTAGTTCATGTTAGTTAATACATTAACTAATGTTTAATAAAGGAACCTTGTTGTAAAGTGTTACCAATGAATCAAATGTTTTCAGTAACTCATATTTTACTGCAGGATATCAATGGAGGACTTCACCAAAAACTTCGAAGACATTGATATTTGCTGCCTCAGTCCTGATTTTCTGGACAGTTCCTCTGAATGCAGATGGACTTCCACATGTTATAAAGACAGCTGGGTTGATGGGACTATAGCCGGTGGCTGCCTCAATAATAAAGGTAGCTCATAAATATATAAAGAGAGAGAGTGGCATGTGACCATTTCATACAATTACATACTAGCATGCATGAATAGAAATGTTAGATACGACATGCAACATGCTTTTTGGGTGTCTATGCATAAAATTGGCCATATTGTGTGTGTGTGTGTGTGTGTGTGTGTGTGTGTGTGTGTGTGTGAATGTTTATGTATACCTACTGCATGTACCTCAAAGGTCTCATTCAATGGATGTCTTGTAGACTCTTTCTGGAAGAACCCTCAGTTTCGGGTGAGGATTGAGGAGCTTGATAAGGAATGTAGTGGACAGTGTCCTGAAAACATACTGGTGTCCCTCATGCAGAACCATGAGAAGAGAAGTGACGTTTCTAAGTTTGCCATCGGCTTCTATGTTTTTGCTGTCAGTATTAACAAATAACTCTACTGGAGTCACAGAAAATACAGTAATTTTGGTTTCCACTTATTAATGGTGTGTTATTCTATTTTCTACTTCAACAGATTCCACCAGAGGCAAGTAAAAAATATAATTCAAGCTCAAAAGTGTAAAACTTTGCTTTTAAAATGCATAAATTACATGATATTTACCCCTCCTTAAACTGCCACCTTAACGTGATGGAGGGGTTTGAGTACCCGAATGAACCTAGGAGCTATGTTGTCCGGGGCTATATGCCCCTGGTAGGGTCTCCCAAGGCAAACAGGTCCTAGGCGACGGGTCAGACTAAGAGTGGTTCAAAAACCCCTTATGAAGAAAACTAAACAGAGGACCTTGACGTCGCCCGGTATGGCGCAGCCGGGGCCCCCCCTGGAGCCAGGCCCGGGGTTGGGGCTCGAATGCGAGCGCCTGGTGGCCGGGCCTCCCCCCACGGGGTCCGGCCGGGCTCAGCCCGAAGGAGCGACGTGGGGCCGCCTTCCCGTGGGCTCACCATCTGCAGGAGGGACCGTATGGGGCCGGTGCTAAGAGGATCAGGCGGCAGTCGAAGGCGGGGGCCTCGACAACCCGATCCCTGGACACGGAAGCTAGCTCTAGGGACGTGGGACGTCACTTCGCTGGCGGGGAAGGAGCCTGAGATTGTGCATGAGGTTGAGAGGTTCCGACTAGAGATAGTCGGGATCACCTCTACGCACGGCTTGGGCTCTGGAACCACACTCCTCGAGAGAGGATGGACTCTTCACCACTCTGGAGTTGCCCATGGTGAGAGGCGGCGGGCTGGTGTGGATTTGCTTATAGCCCCCCAGCTCAGCCGCCATGTGTTGGAGTTCACCCCGGTGAACGAGATGGTCGTTTCCCTGCGCCTACGGGTCGGGGATAGGTCTCTCACTGTCGTGTGTGCCTACGGGCCAAACGGCAGTGCAGAGTACCTGGCCTTCTTGGGGTCTCTGGGAGGGGTGCTGGAAAGTGCTCCAACCGGGGACTCCGTCGTTCTACTGGGGGACTTCAATGCCCACGTGGGTAGCGACAGTGACACCTGGAGGGGCGTGATTGGGAGGAACTGATCTGAACCCGCGTGGTGTTCAGTTATTGGACTTCTGTGCTAGTTACAGTTTGTCCATAACGAACACCATGTTCAAGCATAAGGGTGTCCATCAGTGCACGTGGCACCAGGACACCCTAGGCCCTAGGTCGATGATCGACTTTGTAGTGGTTTCATCTGACCTGCGGCCGTATGTCTTGGACACTCGGGTAAAGAGAGGGGCGGAGCTGTCAACTGATCACCACCTGGTGGTGAGTTGGATCCGATGGCAGGGGAGGAAGCTGGACAGACTCGGCAGACCCAAACGTACTGTGAGGGTCTGTTGAGAACGTTTGGCCAAATCCCCTGTCAGAGACATCTTTAACTTCCACCTCCGGTGGAACTTCGACCGGATCCCGAGGGAGGCTGGAGATATTGAGTCCGAGTGGACCATGTTCTCCACCTCCATTGTCGAAGCGGCCGCTCGGAGCTGTGGCCGTAAGGTCTCCGGTGCCTGTCGAAGCGGCAATCCCCGAACCCGGTGGTGGACACCGGAAGTAAGGGATGCCGTCAAGCTGAAGAAGGAGTCCTATCGGGCCTGGTTGGCTTGTGGGACTCCTGAGGCAGCTGACGGGTACCGACAGGCCAAGCGAACTGCAGCCCGGGTGATTGTGGAGGCAAAAACTCGGGCCTGGGAGGAATTCGGTGAGGCCATGGAGAAGGACTATCGGCTGGCCTCGAAGAGATTTTGGCAAACCGTCCGGCGCCTCAGGAGAGGGAAGCAGTGCCCTACCAACGCTGTTTACAGTAGAGGTGGGGAGCTGTTGACCTCAACTGGGGATGTCGTTGGACGGTCGAAGGAATACTTCGAGAATCTCCTCAATCCCGCCGTCACGTCTTCCATTGAGGAAGCAGAGGCTGAGGGCTCAGAGGTGGACTCGTCCATCACCCAAGCTGAAGTCACCGAGGTAGTCAAGAAACTCCTCGGTGGCAAGGCACCGGGGGTGGATGAGATCCGCCCTGAGTCGGGGACAGTGCCTCTGGGGTGGCAGACCAGGGTGGTGGTCCCTCTTTTTAAGAAGGGGGACCGGAGGGTGTGTTCCAACTACAGGGGGATCACACTTCTCAGCCTCCCTGGGAAAGTCTATGCCAGGGTACTGGAGAGGAGAATACAGCCGATAGTAGAACCTCGGATTCAGGAGGAACAGTGTGGTTTTCGTCCGGGCCGTGGAACACTGGACCAGCTCTATACCTTCTACAGGGTGCTGGAGGGTTAATGGGAGTTTGCCCAACCAGTCCACATGTGTTTTGTGGATCTGGAGAAGGCATTCGACTGTGTCCCTCGCGGCGGCCTGTGGAGGGTGCTCCGGGAGTATGGGGTCTGGGGTCCTTTACTAAGGGCTGTCCGGTCCCTGTACGACCGAAGCAGGAGCTTGGTTTGCATTGCCGGCAGTAAGTCAGACTTGTTCCCAGTGCATGTTGGACTCCGGCAGGGCTGCCCTTTGTCGCCGGTTCTGTTCATAATTTTTATGGACAGAATTTCTAGGCGCAGCCAGGGGCCGGAGGGTGTCAGGTTTGGTGACCACACGATTTCGTCTCTGCTCTTTGCAGATGATGTTGTCGTGTTGGCCTCATCAAACCAGGACCTTCAGCATGCACTGGGACGGTTTGTAGCCGAGTGTGAAGCGGCTGGGATGAGAATCAGCACCTCCAAATCCGAGGCCATGGTGGCTTGCCCACTTCAGGTTGGTGGAGAGTTCCTGCCTCAAGTGGAGGAGTTTAAGTATCTTGGGGTTTTGTTCACGAGTGAGGGAAGGATGGAACGGGAGATTGACAGACGGATCGGTGCAGCTTCTGCAATAATGCGGTCGATGTACCGGTCTGTCGTGGTGAAGAAAGAGCTGAGCCGCAAGGCGAAGCTCTCAATTTACCGGTCAATCTACGTTCCTACTCTCACCTATGGTCATGAGCTTTGGGTCATGACCGAAAGGACAAGATCCCGGATACAGGCGGCTGAAATGAGCTTTCTCCGCAGGGTGGCTGGGCGATCCCTTACATATAGGGTAAGAAGCTTGGTCACTCGGGAGGAGCTCAGAGTAGAGCCGCTGCTCCTCCACATCGAGAGGGGTCAGCTGAGGTGGCTTGGGCATCTGTTCCGGATGCCTCCTGGACGCCTTCCTGGGAAGGTGTTCCGGGCGCGTCCCACTGGGAGGAGACCCCGGGGAAGACCTAGGACACGCTGGAGAGACTATGTCTCCCGGCTGGCCTGGGAACGCCTCAGTGCCCCCCCGGAATAGCTGGAGGAAGTGTCTAGGGAGAGGGAAGTCTGGGCATCTCTGCTTAGACTGCTGCCCCCGCGACCCGGCCCCGGATAAGCAGAAGAAGATGGATGGATGGATGGACATGATATTTTGTTACGTCCCCAGAGTTCTGGGTTCGTTTTATAGTCATTTTGTGCTGGTATTGCTTGTGGTTTGTGTGTTTGTGTTTTTCTACCAGGTATATGGCTTCTGTGACTGTTCCGGCAGCTGATTGGTGGTTCAACGGCTGATTGGGACTTGGAACTCCGCCCACTCATCAGTGGCTGCAGCTGGCTGGGCTCTTTAAAAAGCTCAGTTTTGGATCAGTTCTTTCTCTCTGTTCCTGCTTTTGGTTTGGTTTGTACCCTGTGTGTTTGTTTGGTTTTCTGACATTTTTGCTTGAAACATTTGAGAATAGTTTTAAACTGTTTTTGTGTGTTAGTAAACCTAACTTGTGTTTCATTTTTTTTTTTGGAACTTGTAGTAGCAGGACGGAGCACTTGTTTGTTTGTGAATTCTTATAATTTGTATTAATTAATTTTTTTTTTCTTTGTTGTTTATAGGGAGCTGGGGAGTAGATTTAGAGCTACCCCGGGGTATACATACAACACTCATAGGTATATTTCTCTGTCTAGAAACACCAGCTAGACCTGGGCGGACCACCAGCTGTAAGTTTGGTCAGGGCGCCTTGATCGTGTGCCAGATAGGGATTGTATTTATTTTATTTATTTTTTTATTTTTATTTGGGATTAGTATAGGTTAGGGGTGGGGTCCTTTTTGTTTATTTCTTTGTTTTGGTTCGTCCAGCCCTCCCCCTTTCCCAGGAAATTATTGTTTATTGTTTATTATTTACAGTATTACCGTGGCTAAATAAAAGTTTAAAAAGCTTTGTTTTTATACAGTATTTGCTGTTTGTGTCCTTTTCTCGCACTGCGACTCCATACCTCCTTTGCTGGCATCGGTGGGCCTGAGCAGTGGGTTGTCAGGCTCCCCTCCCTTTGGGGGAGCTAGAACGTAACATATTTACTAAATAAACTGGTTGCCTGAATACAAGTTTACATTTAATTCTCCTTTAGATGAAAGATCTGAAGCTCCCGGACAAGTTCTTCTACAGCAAACGCCCCATTGAAGGTAGTGGGAACTTTGTCAAGGCAAGAGATGTGATGAGATTCTTCAAGCTTGAACCAGGAGAGTATCTCATTGTACAGACCACTTTAAATCCTAAAGAGTCTGCAAAATTTATACTGTCCATCTTCTCAAAGAGTGAATCCCAGAAGAGAAATATGAAACCTGAGATGACATATTTATTAAATGACATAGCGACTCCAGATAAATGAAAAGTCACGACTGTACTGACAGTTTCCTACATCAGTGCTATCTATGCTATATATATTCCTGGGGATTTTTGTTGTTTACAAGCATTAATGTTTCTCTTAAACTATTGTTATTTCATGTAATATCTGAATTTTTGAGCTGTGAAATTAATGTTATTAGTCATATTTATTGTTGTTTATGTGTAAGGTTTTAGATTTTCTGTCATGTTGTAATGTTGTGTTTGGGTCAGGTCAGTCAGTAACATAATGACACCTTGTTAATGCCATTTCAGTGAGTGCCCATCATGTCTTCAAAATTAATCGTATAGACTGAAGTGTCACAAAGGATCCAATACTAAAAAAAATAAACAATGTTTTTCAAATAATTATTTTCCCATGTTATTTCAAATGTCTGATTACAATTTTAATATTTGCTATGCAATAAGACTGATTGACCGCTAGTGCGGCTGCGTCGAGTTTTTCCAGCTAAACTGCTCCAAATCCATAAAACTATTATTTATGGGACAGTGTTTTGAGAATCAGAGGAAGACGGAGGAACTGTTTCAGGTAAATTTATTGTACAGTGAAAACGGGGGAAAAAATGGAGATGTACAGTAATCTAAAAATCAAAACTTGTGTAGTCGTCTCTGTTAGTAAGGGTAGACAGCATACTGAACTTAAAGACTTTACAATGGCTGTATACAAGTATTTTATTAAATGTTCAAATCTCACAACTTTTACTGGTGTAGCCTAATGAGTTTTTGTCCTCTGATCCTTTTTTACTGTTAACCCTTTAACTGCCCCCCCCTTTCCCGCATAGACAAGAAAATCCCTATCCAAACTTAAATAGTTGTAATTCAAGAATGCTTTGGAATGTATTACTGCAGACACACTCACACGCGCTCACTGAGTCCTGACCTGGTGTGTGTGGAGGGTCTGATAGACCTATGGTTTGTCTTGTTTTAAAGAAGACATGTCCCAGATTATTGTAGAAGTTAAATAAATTATGAAAGTGAAACAGATATTTTTTTTTATAAGTTTATGAAATGTACAGTGTAGAAATTTATATATATATATATATATATATATATATATATATATATATATATATATTACAAAATATATTTTACTCTAAAACTGTAAGAAAATTAAAGTAAAAAATCTGAACAAGTTGTGTTTCAAAATTTAGGTTGATATCTCAAAAAATTAGCAAAATTTTATTTGAGCGCAGTGCCACTAGATGGACAGCCAAGCTTCCTTACTGACCATATAAGGCTGCCTCAATTTTCATACATGTTTTGAGTGATCTGAACCATGTATTTCCATAATTTTCATAGAATTTATGAAGCAGACATCCTAAACAGAAATAGTATGGGTGGGTTGGCAGTATTTGATTACATTTCAACCTCTAATAAACACATAAAAAGAGCGCAAATGTGCGTTATAGCTCGCTGCCACATCTCAAATCGAGAATCCATAATATTTTTCCTTATATTCAAACATTTTCAGACCTTTTTTCTCATAAAATTGAATTGGGCGACCACCATTCAACCCGAAAAAAACAGTCCAATGACTCTGTCAGCTGTTCAGTTTTAAGTAAAAAAAAAACTGCATTCACCTTTAAGTCAGTATTTCTGGAGCATGACATTTCATGGGTGTGACAAGCTTATCAAGTCTCCTGAACAAAATAAGGGTGTGTGGGATGTCATGGCAAGAAAAAAAAGAAAAGAGAACATTCCACAGGTGTCGAGTACAAAACCAGATGCACTGGGCGAGAAAGCACCATTTTATGCTACCTTCCTGACCAACCAGATTCTTACAGGTAAAATGCATATTCTTCTTTTTGATGAATGTATTAATTTTATCTAATGCATTTAATATCTAAATATTTAAATGCATTTTTTTTATTTATTATTTCTCGTAAGTATATTTTGTTTTGAAACATATATTTAGCAGATACATGAGCTGATACATGAGCATTAGCTATAACACATGGGACAGCATAATATGAAATTAGAAAGTCACAGCCCATTTTTGTGTTTGTAGTTTGTCTTTATAGAAAGGCTTCTCTGAGTGAAAAATGCCTCCTCCTCATAAGCGCAACGACATCACGACGGATCATCATGTGGGTTCTCTGACTAATCCTATGGCGTTCCTGGGTCAGGACTATAAGAAGCTGCTCCACCAATCTCTCCATAGAAAGAAGCTGTACACTGATAAGTTGTTTCCTCCAAACAGCAGCTCTATTGGCACTCTGGCTAAAGACTCTGATCTGGACCTCAAAAAGATCAAGTGGAAAAGGCCATCAGTATGTAAACAATGTTTATTAAAATAAATAATTTTAATTCTCTCTTCATATCCATGGTATGAATATAAAGATACTTTGATCATTCTGTCTAAACAGGAATTAGTGTCACCTAATAAACCTTTCTTCACTGTTGATGGAATATCCAGGTTTGACTACAAACAAGGGGAATTAGGTAAGGCTGGGTTAATAATTCGGCTTAGGCTGCATCATCTTAAATGAAAAATGTGATAAAAAAAAGTTCTTAAAAAGTGCACTGTATAGGGGATATGGAACGATGTTGTAAATAGACAGTGTAAACAGACTTTCCACTGGGGAGCATGAAGTCAGGTTTCACGTTAGTGTCGTGCAAACTGACGCAGCTCCGGTCCATAGACACGATAGCACAGAGTGTGTACTGTACTGCTCATCGCCGTGGGCGGCCTTCTGCGTCTGCCCTTGCTCCCGCGACGCAGTAGCAGCCTCCACCTAAAGTGTGTACATTGTTACATTTGTCATTGTTTGTTTCCTATATTGCATGTATACATTGGTCAAACTCTATTCAGATTTGCACATTTTTATTTGTGTTTAGGAAACTGTTGGTTTTTAGCTTCAATTGGGGCTTTGACCTCGACAGATGAGAAGACATCGGTTATGACTACAGATATAATAAACCAAGTCATTCCAGCTGATCAGTCATTCAGCAGCAATTATGCAGGGATATTTCACTTCAGGGTGAGCTGAATTAGATAATTCGATGTTAATGAATCTTTGAAAGAATTTCCCTGGTTTAGCCTCTCTGTAATTTATCTTACAGTTCTGGCGGTTTGGTAAATGGATTGACGTTGTCGTTGATGATCTACTTCCAACAGTCGATGACAATCTCATTTTTGTTCATTCAATAACATTGAATGAGTTTTGGCCTGCTTTACTGGAGAAGGCTTATGCAAAGTAGGTGGCAGTAGGGGCTTTGAAATAAACACTGAATCAATTGAATTATTGTTTCTTGTCTCAAAAATATTGGTTGGAGAATGGATGCATGATCTTTCCTTTGATTTGTCTCTCTTGGATTTGTATGTTGTTGTGTGGAGTAACATTTTAAAGTTTTCAGTTATATGTGTAAACAGGGCATATTACATCATATTCATTAAATCGTGTCTGTGACATTGTAGCATTTACATTGCACCATAAAAATGGTTCTTGCCTTGACAGGGTGTGTGGATCTTATGAGGACCTGGATGGTGGATTCATATCTGAGGCCCTGATGGACTTCACTGGTGGGGTGCACATTGAGTTTGCGCTGAATGAAGCTCCTCCTTATCTGTGGGACATTATGGATCGAGCAGCCAAGTCAAAAACCCTTATGGGCTGTTCTACTTACAACGGGGTAAGACCTCAACTGCAGTAATCCTGGATCTATTTTTCTTTAACAAATATTGTTGGCATAAATCTTTATTAAAGTTGACAAATTTAAATAGACAAATGCTTAAGAGTCTATGCATTGCAGTGATTATTATGTTTCTAGCATGTTAAATGTTTGGCAACAGTTCTTCAGTTTAATTTACGTGTTCTAAATACTCAACTTTATGAAAGTCCTTCCATGGACTGAAGGACTTGTTTGTTTTTGATTTAAGGAAACACGTGAACCTGTGTCATCCAGTGGCATAGTTGGGGGTCATGCTTACACTGTGACAGGGGTTTCCAAGGTAAGAACACAGAAAATCAATTCTCATAGCAACCAAATACCTGCAGTGATGGACATTCGTTTCAGACGTCAGACGTCCCTTTGCTTTTTTAGGTTTATTCCTAAAACCATAACATCTTCCTGATTATGCGTGCATTAACTTTTGTACTTTTTTTGTATGTTAACGCCCCCTCTACTTATTCATGTATACGCTATTACCTGCCCTCTTAAATGTTTTAGTCTGACAGCATCATTCTTGGTTTTCAGGTGATGAGTAAAGGACACCCAGTTCATCTGGTGAGAGTGTTAAACCCATGGGGAGACACAGAGTGGAATGGAGATTGGAGTGACGGGTTAGTGTTGCCAATTTGCTTTTATGTACTGAGTAACAGCTTTAGTACTTTATTCTTTATTGACAAACTTGCATCCACATATTGTCGCTAACCGGTGGAAATCTCATATCTGTATATTTAGCCAATGAAAAGTATTGAAAAAGAGCTTGTGACTAAACTTTCTATCTCCATTGTATCCTCAAACTGTCGGTAAACCGCCTCTATCGCAAATGAAGTGCCATCTTGCAGTGCAAGGGTAAATAAAGAACTGGTTCTTTACAGCATTTGTATTATTTAAGAAACACTATATATATATATGTCTTAGTCAAGCATTTGTGGTCATAGGTATGGGTAGCAATATTAGGTATATATATTCAATTTGATATAGGTAGCAATATTCAATTTGAAATGTAATATGCAAAATGACAATGCAATATGTAAAATGACAATGCATTTATTAAATTTGAATTTTACCATACATTTGTGCAACGTTTGGTGCAAAATGAAAATGAAAATTCAATTATATAATTTACATTTGCCATTTCATACACTAGTTTTAATATGTAAATTGAATACATATTTTAACGCTTTATAAGTTGCAAAATTTAAATTAAAATGTATTACAGAAATGATTAGATATGTTTAGCATGTTCAAGCAAAAACTAGCAAAATTGTAATTTAAATGTTATTTTTTCTTAATTGCATTTACACTCACAGTTAAGACACTTGCTATTGCATTTCCATTAAAGGCACAATATGTAACTTTTTTGCTTTAAAAATAGCAAAAATCACTATATCTATGTTATATATTTTTTTTAGTTGTGTACTTACATTATCCCACTGTTTCCAACAACTTTCAAACCAGGAGAAATTTGTAATTTAATTCGAGAAACGTCCCGTTTCTTTATTTCCGTTTTGTCGCCGCCAATGCCGTCATATCCGCGTTGTCCCTGGTTTCCGCTCGTGCTGCCATGGCAACCAGAGCTATGAACCAGAGCCGTCTGATAGTAACCTAAGCGACTGACGCGGACAACTTTGTAGTTCGCAATGTCTATTTGCACGCTGTTGTTGTTTTGGATAAAAGACTTTGGATAAAAAAAGGAGAACTAAAACGAGAATCAATATCAGCCCGGTGTTTTCAAGATGCCGAGAGCTCCCATAGACAGTATATAAACGAGAGCTCCACGTCCGAGACTTCGACCGCTCCTACATGTACTTTATTAAACAGGTGAGCACATTTACATAAAACTAATCAATGTTATATAGTTCAACAATGATAAAATGTCAGAATATGATTTGTATGTTATTCTAATGTTGATCTAGTTTAATGCTAGTCTCATACAGACAGACTAACACATACATTTCAACACATTAAAATGCAGTTTAGTGTGCTAGTGTAATGTTAGACCAAGTGAAACGCGTTACCTCACAAGTTTATTTGGCTAATAAACTGACCTGTGAGTAGTAATTCTGCGTGTAGCTCGGTAGAATTAAATGTCCATATTCCTTTTATATCCGCGGGACTCGCGTTGCGTTTGGAGCTGATACTATAGCTGTCTCTTAGCAATCCCGAACTGCTTCATATCACAGTCATGATAAAAGCATTGATGTATTCAGTCATCCATAAACATTATTAGATCGGTCGGCTTGACTTTGACGACAAGATCCATAATTCTTAGCAAATGTTGCGTCATCAATCTACGCCTTTGTTATTGTAGATAGGTTAGCGACCCCTAGTGGCGAAAAATGCCATACTGTACGTTTAAGTGTCCCGCAATGAATGTAGCAAAATTCAAAGTGCAATATGAAAATGCATTGTGAGCCGATCACGTTCCTGCCCCGCCCTGTCAATCACTGCGTGAAGGCGTGGCTCGGCGACAGGTAAACATAGGCTATTTTGGCGTATTTTGAGGTGTTGGAAGGAAACACGTTTGCGCCAGAGCTTCACTAGCAGATGAAGTGGAGCGTGAGCAGAGAAAGGTAGTGTTTCCGAAGATTATTACACGTCTGCAGGTGATAGAACCAGGGCGGCTGCTGGCCTCGACGCCTTCTCGCCCAGCGGCAGACAGGAGTGGCGTGACCGAGGTGGCGCCACTGCTATCTGAGAGCTGGGGAGAGGGGACTGAGAGTGGCGAGACCCGAGGGTGGCGCACACTGCCGTCCCACTCTGTAACGGGAGAGACTGCTTGTTCAGCAGACCCAACCGTGAATGACCCAGAGGAGGAAGAATCTGCTCTTTTAATGAAGTTTTGGGTACCACCGACCGGCTGGTCGGCGGCGGAACAGAAAAAACAAACACAGGATTCTCCACCCGGCCCTCCCCCGGGGGAAGGAGGGGAGCAGAGGCCCCCTCCTGAAGAGCAGCTGTTCGGTCCTCTGGGTCGCCCGTCTCAGGAACGCTTCTTCCCTCTGGTGTTCTTCTTGGGGGTCGAAGACGGCTGAGCGGGCGGGGGAGCCCTCTTGCGACCGGCACCCCGCCTCCTGGGTTTAGACTGCTGCCCAGGAGGAGGAGCAGAGGGGGCCGCAGGAGGGCGCCCTCGGCGACGAGCAGCCTGAGGTTCCTCGGCCGCAGAAGACGGACCACCAGCAGTCCGCTTCCTGGGCAGGACATGCCGAAGCGCCTCAGACTGCTTCTGGGCGGTGGAGAACTCTTGGGCGAAGTCCCCCACCGCGTCGCCGAAAAAGGCCCCCTCGGGATATGGGAGCATTCAGAAATCTAGCTCTTTCTGAATCTCGCATATCCGCGAGGGTAAGCCAAAGGTGGCGCTCCTGGACCACCAAAGTGGACATCGCCCGTCCCAGAGAACGTGCGGTGACTTTCGTCGCCCGGAGGGCGAAGTCCGTCGCCACACGCAGCTCCTGCAGCACCCCTGGGTCGGGACCACCCTGCTGCATGTCATGAAGCGCTTTGGCCTGGTGGACCTGAAGCAACGGCATGGCATGCAGGGCGGAAGCGGCTTCTCCACACGCCGTGTAAGCCTTCCCGCGGGAGGGGAGTGAAGGGGCACCCCGCCAAGTGGAAGCGGTCTTCGGACACAGCTGCATCGCTACTGACCGCTCCACTGGGGGGATTCCCTCGTATCCCTTAGCCGCCCCACCATCCAGGGTGGTGAGGGAGGAGGAATGAGAAGGTCTATGTCTGGCAGCCAGGGGTGCCGTCCACGACTTCGTCAACTCATGCACTTCCGGGAAGAATGGGACCGGAGCGGGACGCTCAGAACCAGCGCGAGCCGCCCCGATACACCAATCATCAAGCCGCGAAGGTTCGGGACACGGTGGAGGGTTCCACACGAGCCCGACATTCGCGGCCGCCCGGGCAAGTATAGCGGCCAACTCAGGATCCGGCTCGGCCGCAGCCACCACACCCGAAGGGGGTAGACCCGCCGAGTCGTCACCTGAGGATGACCGCTCTCCCTCCGATGCAGCGATAGACATCGCATCGTCAGGTGACGCCCCGAAGGAGACTACCGGAACCGCACGGGGCGGCACCAGCGGCTCCAACGGGGGCACTGATGGCAACGGCGCTACTGAGGAGTGGGAATCTCGTGAGGATCTTTCACCTGGCGAGATATTCCGCACTGAAACCCTCACACGCTCACCAACAGCCACAGCCGAAGTAGCCGCCCGCTGGACTGAACCAGCAGACGAACTAGAACGGGTGTAGACTGAAGGGACACCCTCAGCAATTTTCTGCTGAAGGATTTTAAGTCTCGAGCGGAGCGCCGCCAGAGTCATGTTCCCACAATGAGAACATGACTCGTTCACAAATGCTGCCTCTGCGTGTGCTAAGCCCAAACACGAGACACAGTAATTGTGACCATCACCCTGCGATAGAAGTCTACCACATCCAGAAATGCACGGGCGAGATGACATCTTTGTCACGTAGACAAAGGCGCAGGTCGCCCGTAAAAGCTCTTTTAGAAAAGAGAGAGAACCTCTCTTTTATGTGCCGAAGCACACAGGGACCCACCGCGGCCACACACGGGGAAACTGCAAGCCCGTGTGGGCACTCAATACCAGCCGTGAAAACGGCTTTTTGTTTACTCAAAAACAAGCGCGGCTGGCAACAGGAAGCGGCAATCGCTGACGAGCGCTGTAACACCGGCAGAGAGAGGGCTCTTTTCCAGAAGAGGACTCGTTGAAAAACACTCTTTTTTGGCACTCAAGCGAAGGAAACAGTAGAAATGAATCCTGTTCGGCTCCGAGGCGATAAGCATTGCGCAATGTTTACTTCCGCCTTTTATACCCGCGCTGGTAGGCGGGCCGCGGAATGCAAATATTGCATGCCAATTCAGTTTCTCTTTCATTGGCTCGTTGTTAACTCTCTCGAAGGCAATTGGCTCCCTAGCGTGATCCCAATTCGTCAGGGGAACTCCCCCGACGAGGCGTCGGAGTTCCCTGCTGACGAAAGGGAACCAGTACGATGTTGGACCGTCTGGGTCTGGGAGAATGTTCTGCCTTATCAAGCGTCGACACCCATGTCAACATATGCTGAGCTGCTGTTGTCTGATGCTAGACTGTGTTGGTTTTGTTTTGTATAAAATATTCTCTTTGTCTGATACATGCTTATCTTTATTAACTGTAATACCCAATGATGTTGGAGATCCTATAGTTTTTCCTTACAAATGCATAGGCCTATTACTCTTGAGATCACATAATATGACAAAGCTCCGTTGGTATTCGGTATTAATAATAATAATAATAATAATAATAATACATTTTATTTGTTTTGCGCCTTTCTGGACACTCAAGGTCGCCTAATAGCTACCGAAAAATGTGACCACTCTTTATTTATTTATAACTGTCTGAGTGTAGTGTTCAATAAAGTGACGAATGTGATGTGTGACCATCTCTGTTTATGCAGCGCTGTATAATCATATATGAGGCAGACATGCGAGTCCCCTTTCTATTTTATAAAGCGTATTGATCAGGTATTAATACATATGTAGCCTACATTGTCACGGAATCTGACGGGTCAAATTCATAACACGTAATTTACGCGTTAACACGTAATAACAAGTCATTTACAAGTAAATACATTTTTGGGACATTAGCACCACCTACTGGTTTGGTGCTGCTCTTGCTCAAACCCAGAGAACCTAAATTAAGCTTGTAAATAGCAGTTTTTAAGGTGAAAATACATGTTGAACTATGACTTTTCAGAATATAGGCTATAACTACAATATTTACAGCATATTTTAAATGGGCCTATTTAGACAGTTAACTATAACTGTTCAAGCCCTAAAAGTCATGACCGTTTTCACAATCACAATAGAAATTGTGTAATATATTTACACATTTCTCCAAACAGTATTTACATGTACACTTATGCTGTAGCATATTTCTAAAGCATCTTTTTATAATTTAACCACTATGCATTTTGTTAGAGAGCCCCTTCTGATAACACCATTAAGCCTTAAATCTGAGAATTTGAGAAGAATCTGAGATTTGAGATGCATTGTTGTGCAGTGTTTTTCGAAGATAACAAGCTCAATATAATATAACAAATAATATATATATATATATATACATACATATATATAGCCTATATGCTGCTTAATAAATTACATTTAAATATAAATAACATTTTTCAGGAATTCAACTTGAAAGGTGAATCTAATATATTATATAGACTCATTACATGCAAAGTGAGATATTTCAAGCCTTAATTTGTTATCATTTTGATGATTATGGCTTACAGCTTATGAGGCCTACATGAAATTAGGCCTACATGAAAAAAAAAAAAAAAAAAAACTATTGGCCCTCTGAAAAGCATATGGTATCATCAAACAGCGCTGACGTGGAAACCTGGAAGAAACATTGTGCCATGAATGAACTATCCAGTGTCCACAGATCAGCAACATTCACCATGGATTTACTGTAGTAACATGGAACCATGGAAGTTTGG
The DNA here is from genome assembly GCF_964197995.2 of Scardinius erythrophthalmus. Taxonomy (NCBI): domain Eukaryota; kingdom Metazoa; phylum Chordata; class Actinopteri; order Cypriniformes; family Leuciscidae; genus Scardinius; species Scardinius erythrophthalmus. The sequence continues at coordinate 7,482,844 of NC_138239.1, forward strand.
CAGGAATAGTAGGCTATAATCCAACCCAGCCATTAGGGAGGCACAAGCCAGTGCACTCTTAGTGCCGGTCCCAAGCCCGGATAAATGGGGAGGGTTGCGTTAGGAAGGGCATCCAGCGTAAAACATGTGCCAAATCAAATATGCGGGTCACGAATAAGAATTTCATACCGGATCGGTCGAGGCCCGGGTTAACAACGACCGCCTCAGGTATCGTTAGCCAACAGGGTACCGGTGGAAATTGGGCTACTGTCGGCCGAAGGAGGAGGAGGAGAGGAGGAAGACGTCTACAGAGGCGACGGGGAAAGGAGATGTGTAGGAGAGTGGAGGTTCGGGTTGGTACTTTAAATGTTGGCACTATGACTGGTAAAGGGAGAGAGTTAGCTGATATGATGGAGAGGAGAAGGGTAGATATGTTGTGTGTTCAGGAGACCAAGTGGAAAGGGAGTAAGGCCAGAAACATTGGAGGTGGGTTTAAACTGTTCTATCATGGTGTGGATGGAAAGAGAAATGGTGTAGGGGTGATTATGAAGGAAGAGTACAGTAAGAGTGTAGTGGAGGTGAAGAGAGTTTCTGATAGGGTGATGATCGTGAAGGTGGAAGTTGAAGGGATGATGATAAATGTCATCAGTGCCTATGCTCCACAAGTCGGCTGTGAGATGGAGGAGAAGGAAAGATTCTGGAGTGAATTAGATGAAGTGGTAGATGGTGTACCTAGAAATGAACGATTGGTGATTGGGGCAGACTTTAATGGACATGTAGGTGAGGGGAACAGAGGTGATGAGAAGGTTATGGGTAGGTATGGCCTAAAGGAGAGAAATGTGGAAGGGCAGATGGTGGTAGATTTTGCTAAAAGGATGGAAATGGCAGTGGTGAATACGTATTTTAAGAAGAAGGAGGATCATAGGGTGACCTATAAGAGTGGAGGAAGGTGCACACAGGTGGACTATGTTCTATGTAGGAGATGCAACCTGAAGGAGATTGGAGACTGTAAGGTGTTGGCAGGGGACAGTGTAGCTAGACAGCATCGGATGGTGGTCTGTAGGATGGTTTTAGAGACGAAGAAGAAGAGGAGGAGAGTAAGGACTGAAAGAAGAATAAGATGGTGGAAACTGAAGGAGGAAGACTGTAGTGTGAGGTTCAGGGAAGAGGTCAGACAGAGGCTAGGTGGTGGTGAAGAGGTGCTGGATGATTGGGAAACTTCCGCAGGAGTGATGAGGGAGGCAGCTAGAAAGGTACTTGGTGTGACATCTGGAAATAGAAAGGAAGACAAGGAGACGTGGTGGTGGAATGAGGAAGTGCAGGGGAGCATAAGGGGAAAAGGTTAGCAAAACAGAAGTGGGATCGACAGGGTGATGAGAAAAGTAGGCAGGAGTACAAGGAGATGCGGCAACAGGTAAAGAGGGATGTGGCGAAAGCCAAGGAAAAGGCATACGAGGAGCTGTATGAGAGGTTGAACACTAAGGAAGGAGAAAAGGATTTGTACCGATTGGCCAGGCAGAGAGATCGAGCTGGGAAGGATGTGTTGCAAGTTAGAGCAATAAAGGATGGAGATGGAAATGTGTTGACTAGTGAGGAGAGTTTGTTGAGAAGATGGAGGGAGTATTTTGAGCAGCTGATGAACGAGGAAAATGAGAGAGAGAGAAGGTTGGATGATGTGGTGTTAGTAAAGCAGGAAGTGGATAGGATTAGTAAGGAGGAAGTGAGAGCAGCAATTAAGAGGATGAAGAGTGGAAAGTCAGTTGGACCAGATGACATACTGGTAGAAGCATGGAGATGTTTAGGAGAGATGGCAGTGGAGTTTTTAACCAGATTGTTTAACAAGATTTTGGAAGGTGAGAGGATGCCTGAGGAATGGAGAAGGAGTGTGCTGGTACCGATCTTTAAGCATAAGGGAGATGTGCAGAACTGCAGTAACTACAGGGGAATTAAGTTGATCAGTCACACCATGAAGTTATGGGAAAGAGTAGTGGAAGCCAGGCTGAGAGAAGAGGTGACCATCTGTGAGCAACAGTATGGTTTCATGCCGAGGAAGAGCACCACAGATGCCATATTTGCTTTGAGAAAGTTGATGGAGAAGTATAGAGAAGGACAGAAGGAGCTGCATTGTGTATTTGTGGATCTAGAGAAAGCGTACGACAGAGTGCCAAGAGAGGAGTTGTGGTATTGTATGAGGAAGTCAGGTGTGTCAGAGAAGTATGTGAGGGTGGTGCAGGACATGTATGAGGACAGTGTGACTGCAGTGAAGTGTGCAGTAGGAACGACAGACTGGTTCAAGGTGAAGGTTGGACTGCATCAAGGATCGGCCCTGAGCCCTTTCCTGTTTGCAGTGGTGATGGACAGGTTGACGGACGAGGTCAGACAAGAGTCTCCCTGGACTATGATGTTTGCGGATGATATTGTGATTTGTGGTGAGAGTAGTGAGCAGGTTGAGAAGAGCCTGGAGAGGTGGAGGTACGTGCTGGAGAGGAGGGGAATGAAAGTCAGTAGGAGTAAGACAGAGTACATGTGCGTAAATGAGAGGGAGGGCAGTGGAGTGGTGCGGTTACAGGGTGAAGAGGTGAAGAAGGTGGAGGAGTTCAGGTACCTGGGGTCAACAGTGCAAAGTAATGGAGAGTGTGTTAGGGAAGTGAAGAAAAGAGTGCAGGCAGGGTGGAGTGGGTGGAGAAGAGTGACAGGAGTGATTTGTGATAGTAAAGTATCTGCAAGAATGAAAGGAAAAGTTTATAGGACTGTGGTGAGACCTGCGATGTTGTATGGGTTAGAGACAGTGGCATTGAGTAAAAGGCAGGAGGCGGAGCTGGAGGTAGCAGAGCTGAAGATGTTAAGGTTTTTGTTGGGAGTGACGAGGATGGACAAGATTAGAAATGAGTTTATTAGAGGGACAGCGCATGTTGGACGTTTTGGTGACAAGGTGAGGGAGGCGAGATTGAGATGGTTTGGACATGTGCAGAGGAGGGACATGAATTATATTGGTAGGAGAATGCTGAGGATGGAGCCACCAGGAAGGAGGAAAAGAGGAAGACCAAGGAGGAGGTTCATGGATGTGGTGAGGGAAGACATGCAGGTAGTTGGTGTAAAAGAGGCAGATGTAGAGGACAAGGTGGTATGGAGACGGATGATCCGCTGTGGCGACCCCTAATGGGAGCAGCCGAAAGAAAAAGAAGTAGGCTATAATCCCTTCAAGTAACATTACGTCGGTTTTATTTTGACATTATGAATACAATTGCTGCCCTCAAATGTTAATCTGAACTAAACTAAACCTTTGTTTATAACAATATTACATTTCATTTTTTCCAAGGAGCTGTTTTGTTTTATATGCTCCTAAGAAGAGTCAATTATTATGGAAGCTTGTTTCCGCCACAGAATAAAACATTTTAAGAGATAATTGCGACTTTTTATCTCACAATTGCGAGTTTACATCTCGCAATTCTGACTTTATTTCTCAGAATTTCGAGATATAGTCAGAGTAAATAAAAAGTGATATAAAGTTGCAATTGCGAGAAAAAAAGTCAGAATTCTGACTTTATAAGACCCATTGCGATTTTATTTCACGCAATTGCGACTTTATATCTAGCAATTCTGATTTTATAACACACAATTGTGACTTTATTTCACGCAATTCTGACTTTGTATCTCGCAATTCTGAGAAATAAAGTCAGAATTATCTTTTTTTTTTTTTTTTGTGGCGGAAACAAGCTCCCATAAATTATAGCTGTAGAATTGCTCAAAGTAAAAAAAATCATACTTTATGATGTTAGTTTTAATATAAAAAAGAATAAAAAAAAAATTTTAAATCAAGGAAATTTCTCTGCCATTTATTTCTTTTTGCTGTATCAAAAACGTACCGAACCTTACCGAACCGAACTGTGACACAAGTGTATTGTATTGAACCGAACCGTGAATTTTGTGAACAGTTACACCCCTAATATATATATATATATATATATATATATATATATATATATATGTATGTGTATGTGTGTGTGTGTGTGTGTGTGTGTGTGTGTGTGTGTGTGTGTGTGTGTGTTATCAGAAGGGGCTCTCTCAACAAATAATGCATTGTGGTTCAATTATAAAAAGATTCTTTAGAAATATGCAGTAGGAGTACATGAAAATACTATTTGAAGGAAATGTGTAATTATCCTTACACAACTTCTATTGTGACTGTGAAAATGGTCATGACTTTCAGGGCTTGAACTGTCTTACTGTCTAAATAGGCCCATTTAAAATGCTGTAATTATTATATGTAGGCCTATAGCCTATATTCTGAAAAGTACATTGTTCAACATGTATTTCCACATTAAAAACTGGTATTTACAAGCTTAATCTAGTTCTCTGTGTTTGAACGCGTTAACGTGTAAATACATGTTAACATGGCAGTTTTACACGTTTTGGCATTTTTGGCCTTCCATACTTCTTCAGCGCGATTTCCTACTGATAAAATTCACGTCTCTTGTTGACGCCACAGTTTCCCATTGAACGCAATGGAGTTCCTAATTCATATAAGTTTCTAAGTCATATAGTGACGTACAGGGGCACCTTTGGCGTCTTTATTGTGACGCCGGGGGCGCTTGACCATGCTTCAGTTTTTGACGCCTTTGGAGTGAGACTGGGTTGACTTTGACGAGGCAGTGTTTAATTAAAAAAAAAATATTTAATTTAAAATTTAAAAATTTAAATTTAAAAATTTAAAAATTTAAAATTTAATTTAAAAAAAATACTGTGTTTTTGGAGATATGAGGTTTCTACCAAACAGCGACAATATATATATATATATATATATATATATATATATATATATATATATATATATATATATATATATATATATATATATATATATGTGTGTGTGTGTGTGTGTGTGTGTGTGTGTGTGTGTTTGTTAGGTAATGCATCAATACGATTAATAAGATTACTTTTTGAAGCAACTAGTGAATAAATGCATTACTTTCAAATTTACAGCAAAATATTTAGTTTTTCAATTAGAACTAAACAATTAGAAGAAACTGAGAAAAAGCATAAGTAACAAAATGCATTACTTACAATAAAAAGTAACTAACACAATTAGTTACTTTTTAAGGAAGTAACGCACTATTGTAATGCATTACTCTTAAAAGTAACTTTGATTACTTTCTCCCATCACCTCACATTCACGAACTTAAATGGTTATTTGCTATATATCATAGGGTTATATCATATATATCATTCTATACATACAGTATAATAGGGTTGCAGTGATGCTGGTATGGCACATCAAAGCCAATATATTTTGTGTGTATACTGTACATAATTCTTTCAGATCAACTTTGTGGGACACAGTGAGTGTGGAGGACCGCAAGTGCCGTGAAAAACTTGAAAATGGAGAGTTCTGGTTAGTATTGATCTGAAACCTTAATTTACAAATGTGTGATTCACATATTGGGTATTATTTACTCAGGATCATTGTTTTACAGGATGCCAGTGAAAGATTTCACCAAAAACTATGAAAGCCTGGATATCTGCTGTTTCTCTCCTGATTTTCTGGATAGATCTCCTGGATATCACTGGACATCACAACGCAGTTTTGGCAAATGGATTGCTGGGACTACAGCTGGTGGTTCCATGGACAATATAGGTATGTATACAATAGATCAGCGATTCCCAAACTGTGGTCCGCGGACCACTAGTGGTCCGTGAGGGTACTGCAGGTGGTCCGTGGAAAGGCAAAATGAAATATAAAATAATATTTTTTTTACCTTCATTTTACCAGGAAATTCACATACAAAAAAGTAAAAAGAATATGTAGGCCTATATTGATGTAACATTTTAATTAAATTGTCAAGTTATTGTGTGATTACTAAAAAAGCCTAGTGGTGTTCGGCCGTGACATTCAAGTTTGTGCCGTTAGAACCACAACATTGGTTCGGTGGATAGCAACAGGTTCTCTGAAGAGAAAAGGGCAGTGTTGCCAGATTGGGCGGGTTCCCGCCCAATTGGGCGGTTTTGAATTTGATTGTGCGGGTAAAAAAGGGTTTGGGCGGGTGGACAAAATTTGGGCTGGTTTGGGATCAGTTCGGCGGTTTTCAAACATCTACATTTTAAAGTCTAATTGGTTAAAAAACTAAAATAAAGTGTGCATGTAGTCCATAAAATCAGTCATCATGACATTACTGTACACACACGCCCATGCAGAGTCAGCTGGCATTGGTGTTGACATCACCGACGAGCACGCACTTTTAGCCAATCAGCGATCAGCAGGCAGATGCGATTGAGCGCGATAAGTTGTAGCTGTATATTCAAGTGATGGCTAATGCCTCTACTAAGTTGTATGTACACAGTAAAGAGTGAGATAGTGAGCAACTCTAAAAATGTACACGTGGTGGGAGATATCGATGGTGACTATAACTCTGAGAGGAGAGCACAGTTATGTCCATGGTCATGTGCACACTAGCCTAACTGTACCAGACATCGTCAACTTTACACCGTCCAGACTGCACTATACTCGCCCCTGACACCTGCTGAAAAAGGTTTGAATCAACGATGAATCAGTTTTGACTGCTAAATTCTGCGTTATGTTCTGCATTGTGTACTTTCCTAGGGTTAAAGTCATCGGTTCATTTCTTGATTGCCGTTTTGACAGTGTCCATCTGGACATTTTAGTCATATTGGCTAATTCTCCTTAATTATTGCCGTTTTGATCTGTTTTCCTGGTTTTTTTTTTATTTTTTTTTTTTTTTATTTTTTTTTATCATTGTTATTTGTTTTAAGGAGATACAAATTGTGCTTATCAACCTTGAATGACATGGTAATGAAATTATATCATATTATTTTGGCAGTAAAATTTTGGGCGGTTTTTTCTTGTAGTGGGCGGGTTTTGGTGAGCTTTTGGGCTGGAAATCACCGTTCCAATCTGGCAACACTGGAAAAGGGCAGAGGCAAATATTATCTCATTATCACATCACACGCATATCCTTTAATGGTGCGTTCACACCGGACGAAATTTCGCTTCAAACTTTTGTTTTGACGCGGGAATTGATACAAAGTGGTCAAGCGTATCACTAGACGCGGCAGGCGCGATTTTGACATATGATCCCTTTTTGAATTTGACGCGCTCGCGTCCGGTGTGAACGCACAGTTAGGCATAGGCAGTTTATATGAAACGAAATGTTTATAAATGGAATGAATAAGGCCTGTTATTATTTTAATTTCCAGTTAGTTTCTTGATCTCGCGTTTCTGAAATGTTTTGCGGATGTGCTGTTTAGTGGACAAACTCAAGCCTAGGTACTTTTTGAGGAGTTGTAAAATTCTGAAGATTAATAATCCCCTAAAATCACCAAAGGTTTTGAAATGTTGACTATATTCCAGTGTTCTTATTACTGTATAGATTTCATACTCCATTGCTATGGAAATAAGCCTGTTGTTCAAATGAACCTGATTATGCCCTCGGGCGCTTGAGTAAATAAATAAATTAAATATGTGGCAGCCGTTGTGTGCAGTAAACTTTCTTTTAACAAGTCTGTTGTACTGATGTGATGACCAATGATAGTTTTAGAGCTAGTAAGCCTATTTAGAGGTGCAGATTAATTCAGGTAGGACTCTGTGTAGACATATTTTATTATGTGTATTATGAGGTGGTCCGCGAAAATTCTTGATTACAAATAGTGGTCCACACACAAAAAAAGTTTGAAAACCCCTGCAATAGATGATCTGTGATATACTGTACTTTATGCTATTAACAAAACATTTTGTGCAAATGCTGTTTTCAGTAATGACTCTTTTCTCACACATTTTATGGACTTGTGTAAACAGTTGTTTTCACCTTCACCTTCACATTCTGAATTTGATTTATAAAAAGTCCTGTGCACAAGCTTAACTATTTTGTTGTGATGTAGAGACTTTTGGGAAAAACCCTCAGTTTCGTGTGAGGATTGAGGAGCATAGTGAAAACATTACACATGAGAAGGGAGCTGAAAACATACTGGTGTCTCTCATGCAAAACCACGAGACGAGACACAGAAGTAGCCAAAACAACTACATGATTGGTTTCTACGTTTTTAAGGTTAGTATTGACATATGTAGGGACACTTTTTTTTAACATTGTAACTTTTTTTTGTTTTACATTAGGCTACAATTCCCTACAAATGATTTTAAATTAAACCCTTTATTTTCATTTAATCTTCTGTAACCTCGGGAGAATGACGGTCATGATCATGATTTTACTCCAGTAGCTATTTATATTTATAGAAACTGAGGGTACGTTTACACGACAATGATGTACTAAAAATGGAAAAGTTTTTACTTGGCTTTTTTAGCATACATAAGACAACGTTGCCAAGCCGATCCCCGTTCACAAAGATCCGCAAAAACGGCTAAAAATGCTGCCTATAAAGAAATATTATGCACCTATAGAGCTGGTAAATCCCGCCCCTTCCGTAAAACCCCACTGGAGCTCTAGGTTGAAAAATCGTCAATGCAAGTGAATGGGAGAAAATAATTATTTTCTGGTCCCGTTTGAATTTTGCCATGAATGTGAACATATGTCGTCTGTGAATTTTTTATATAATTTTTCGTGTAAAGAATGATACAATTTAGCGGGTAGAAGTTTGATACGGTTAGACTTTGTGTGAGAGCACTTTGTGGACTACAACTCTTCGCTGCTTTCGACGCGTTTGAAACATCACCACCATTCGCACACGGACACTAGCTCACGGATCCCGCTAAACATGGCTGTGTCTTTGGTGCACTTCATCGCCTTCTTTCAGGGAGAGGACAAAATCGTTGAGGTTGGCGAAAACCACGGGTAAGTCAACTTTATGGGGTGACGTCACATAGGCGACATGTAGTCTTTCTCGTTACGTCTTTTCCACAACTGCTAGCCGAAGAATCATACCATATACTGTCAAACTCGTAACATGAAAAATTATATAAAAAATTCACAGACAACATATGTTCACATTCATGGCACAATTCAAACAGGACCAGAAAATTATTATTTTCTCCCGTTCACTTGCATTGACGATTTTTCAACCTAAAGGTCCAGTGGGGTTTTACGGAAGGGGCGGGACTTACCAGCTCTATAGACCTTATGTAGCCCCGCCCCTTTTCAGCGCTGCACTCATTGTCTTTTGACATCTGGTTTTGTATTTTCACAGTGATCTTGCGTATGTATGAATGAACGGCTCGTTTTAAAATCTTCCCGGTCTACTGACATTTGTTAAGAGATCTGCTTGAAACATTACAATCCTCATGATTACTTTTGTTAACTTTAAATGATGTTATTCCACTTCAAAAGCCAATTACCTCTGGACAGTAATGCCATAGAAATAAACAGAGCGACCGCAAAACAGAAGTTCAAAGACAATATTCCAAAGATGGCAGCACATAATTTGTTTCTCTGCTGCATAAGATATATAGACTGAACACGTAATACGTATACGCATGTGTTGAGGCAAAAACAAGTAACTAACAAAATAGCATCAGGCATAAGAGACATCAGGATTCAAATTGTCCTTAAAAGATATTTATTCTTGCAAGAATGTTCCCAGTCCATCCACAGTCCAGCTGCAGGTGGAGTGAGACCCAGAGCAGAGGTTGACCAGCTCCTTATAGTGTTCTATTCAAAAGCTATCTCCTACAGCCCCCACTAAACAAAATAACAAAAGGGACCCCCCCCCCTTGAACCCTTCACAGCACAAGGAACAAAAGGGACCCCCCTTGACCCCTCCCCAGCACGGGAATCTCCTTACCTCTGAAATCTCACACACACACACCCTGCAGCTGTATCAATATCATAAAAGAAACTCAAAATACAGCCAAAGAACGCATGGCATTCGTTTGTTAAATCGTTGAAAATAAAATACAAAGAAAAGATGAATTTTTCCACAACATTTCCTCCTCTTTATCATTCTCTGATAAACAACATAGAAAAATTCACTCTTGTTTTCTAATCAAACCCATTATACTATTAAATCTTTAAGAATAGAATTAATTCAAGTCTTAATTCAAGAACAGTTATACCCTTCATGTATATCAATACTAAGCCCTAATTTGATTCAATCAAATAAAATCGCAAAACTTTTCTTCAACCATTAATTGGTCAACATTTTCTCCAGATATGTTGATCATCTCGTTGCCTCATGGACGTTCCATCTTCACCAATATGACACTTTGCATGCCGTAGAGAGGATTTTTTCCAACGTTGGCAGGGGAGATTTGTTTCTAGCACATATCATTGATCCCCTACTTTATTCTTTGCGCTGGCGTGTGAGGTTGTTGATGTTGGTTGGTATAGTTTAGGTCAGATGCTTGGACCCAGGTCTAACATCCTTCAATCATTTTCAAATCCTTACAAGATTTTCCCTTAGATCACGATCGCACCCCCACTGGAATGAGTCATTTACTGTCTACTGTCACCTGCGAATGGAGGCCTTAAGTGATTTTGTTAGTGAGCGCGTGTCTTGTCGTCCCTTTGGTGTGACCTGTGAAATTTTCAACCTGAAACATATCACCGGATAATTTCTTGCTCATTGAATAGCACTCAGGGTCCTTGTTCCCCTGAAAAAAACATTCAACCCATGTTGTTCATGTTAACAAAACAATACAGAATCAGTTCTGTTTGGTTCAATCCATCCTGACATCCTGCAAAATGAAAATTTTAAGTTAGGCATTACACAGGGTTAGGCACTGTTTCTTCACTTTGCTCATGCCATGCGCAAAAGTCTGCATCTTCTGTAAAGAAAAACAAATGTTGAGGTTATTGTCACATAGTTTTCTTTTGTCTGCTGTGCTGCCACATCTGCTCCGGCGTTTCCTGTCAAAACAATTCTTGTTATTAGCACACTTAAAATACAAACAATACACACAATTAAACCCAATGTCCTCCCAACATTTATCTTCCCACCTGTGCGATGGCTTTCAGCAAATGTGAACCCCTTAGTAAACCAGATCTAGCTGGTTAATACAAATAAAGTTCTTCAAATAAACCCCTCCTGGACTTTACTGTCCTCATATACCGATGAGGTCAAAGCTAGATAACCTCTCAGCCTGCTGTGAAGACAATGGGTTTAGCCCTCCCCCCCTGGATTTACTGTTTTCCCACCTGTGAGGCCGAAATGTCTTTGTGGCCTGAATACAAATTATTCATACTAAAAAGTTCAAAGACTCATCTGACCACTTGTTTTACTGTGCGTTCTCTTGTTCCCGCCATGAGCATATTCATCCTCCTCTTGATGCACGACACCCATCTCGTGCATAAATTTAACATAATAAAATTCTCTTACTTTTATCAGACGCTTTTATCCAAAGCGACTTACATTTCAAGGTACACATTTGCATTCTTGTCAGGTCAGGTCGTGGTGTGCACACTTCGTCAACGTCAGTCGAATAGCAATCTCCCCCTTTTTTACAATACATAACTGTTAAGGGCTCTCTGGATAATCTGATATTTACTTAGCCTACGTGTTTGTTGCTGTCAAATCTATAACTTTTTCTCAACACATGACTGACGGCTATCTACGACTTCACAATTCTAATTTACACATCAATACCTAAACCTGTCCAGAAAGTAATTCAAATCTACTGCACATCATAAATGACCAAAATAATAAATAGACAGAGCTCGATGATCAATCAACTTAAAGCTCATCCTGTTCTGTGTTGCCTTCTCATCAGATTGACTCACAATCCTCAGCTTACTTTTCAAATTTGTCATTCGCCTTAACCCATCTATAATGCTAAAACACTCTTTCCAGAGGTTAATGACAAATTTATACACACTATTCAGACAGAATAGTTGTCCTAAACTAACACATACTGTACAAACATGAATTAACACTCACACTCATCCCTGACTATGAACTGCTCATATTTCTTATTCATATCTTTTCTCTAAAAAGATTTAAATTTTAAATGACATTTTAACCTTACATTTTCCTGTATCTTTTATCTAATGTTTTTATGGCCTCTTAACCAGTTTCAAAGCATGTCTGTTCATTATTCATCTGATTTTAGAAAAGTCAGCTGGATTGTTTTGGTGCATAATTATTACTTTGCTTCAGCTTTCTTTGGCTGACTGATAACAGAAGAACAGACAGAGTACCATCCTCTTCCTCCACTCAAGCAGTCTCTTTCTCTCTCATTATAAGCAAATAATCTTTTCAACAGCCTCCTAGGACTGTAACTAAAATAATCATAGTCATAGTCAATCCTTAATAGTTCACAAATGTCAAAATACAAATGTTTGACTCAAATTAGAACCGTTACAATAATCTAAAATACATTATGCTATGATCTTTTTTCTAAGGTTATTTTTAGTTTAAATACTCAATTCACCTAACCTTCGTTTTTCAGAAATTTCTCTTGACTCATCACAAGCTGTTCTCATCTTTAGCCACCACCATGTCTAATGACCTTCAGGAGTTAAAAACTAGTTCAATATCAAACATTTTTCTTTGCCCATAAGGCAACCAACATCATGTTCCTTATGTCACATCTTTGATCTTCTGTTAAAACAGAACGGTCAAATGTTTAAGGTGACAAGCTATTCGAAGTCCCCGTAATCAAGATGGTTGTTGGTTGTGCTCTGTGATTCTATTTACATATTACTGAGATTGGATGTAATTGTCTCTATATGATAATTAAGCTCTTTTAAGTGAAGGAACATTTTGATATATATATATTGGAGTGGAAGTTGTAGGGAACAGACCCCTCTTTGATGCTCTTGGCCCCAAGTAGCATCACAACCACTCCCTTCTTGTAGGTAACACCTCCCGAACCTGGTGGGCAGGTGCCCCAGTGGCGGCGATAATCCCTGCCTTAGGTTGTTCCCATCTATGGCCATCAGAGAATCTTACCCGTCTTTGGGATCTACGCCTCCTGCACACTGAGTTATGGCTCTACTTCACTTGAGCAAAATTATCATAGTTTGTGGTAATGAAATTTTTTTTTTTTTTTTTTTAATCGAGGTAATCAAGAACCATCATATCCACTTGGAACATTTAATATTGACATTCAGTGTACTGTTACTTCTGTAGCCGGAGCCATCGGCCCTGTTTTATGGTGGAGGCTAAAATCAGACAAAGAAGCGGTCAAAAATGTCACTTCTATCATTTAAGGTCTGCATTATTATTTTAAAGACTTCTTTAAAATCATTCAGTTTTACTTTTAAAACATTTACAAATTGTCCTCTAAATTTGTCAAATCTGATTTGTTTTAGCTTTTCCACATCTATGAATCTTTTCAACTGAAACACTGTGCTTTACACAGCCTCAGACAACAGCTTTCAGCTGATATTGAATGAGAGAGAGACTCTTGAGGCATTCAGGACTGGTACACTGCATTCTCATAAACTTTTAACTTCAGACTTTATCTACCATCTTTTTCAACTGTAGCCCATCTTAAGGCATCTTTTCCATGAATTACATGTATTGTAATTTAGACATAATATCCACTCCGAATGAGTCTCTGTTGCACTGAAACTGTGGCAGTTTCAGTCACAGCACGTGCCAGATTCAGATAAGCAAACCTGTTTTGGCCAAATCACAATCTTATCTTTTAAAATCAACATTAACAAGCCTTTGTTTAATCAAATGCCTTTTACACATTTTACATTTAGCAACTGTTAATCCTGTAACACTGCTTCTGTTTATTTTATCTTAAAGAAATAATACGAATTATTCTAGTTCTTAATAACAATTTCATTTCAATTTTACTTCAATGTTTTCTCTAGGAGTTTATCAATCTGCTTCTATGATTCACTTTTGAGGCTGCTCCCTGCTTGTGATACATTTTTTTGATTATCATTATAAATCATTCATTAGATTTGTCTCTCCATATCATCTAAAACCTTATCAAAGCATTTCATTCAAAAACACAATCATCCTTTTAGTGACCGGTACTTTTAAAATATTTTGCAACTCATTTAGTCTTATCCGTAATTTTATGTCAACCGGTACTTTTTATAGTTCTTTCCTTTCAAAAGGAATTCCTTACACTTAAATCTTTCAATCTTCTTACAACTTTCAAAAGTTCCAACTATCAACTTTATTTCTCCCTCATTTACTTTTACAGTCATACAGTGCGCATACAGTCACTGAATGACCCAGCTGACTGCAATAAAACACTCTCTGTTATTCTGCCTTTTATCTTTCTAACAGCTTCACCCTATTTTGCACTTCTGAAACATTGTGTTGTATTCAGGAAATACAAACAGAGCCACTGATAAGTTCTCTGCATTCTCCCCCACTGTCCCAGCTGCAAATTCAATTACAATAGCCGAATTATAATCTTCATCATATTAACATTGATCTACTTTCTAACCCATATTAACACAGACTTTTCTTTAAATTTGTGTCATTTTGGCACTTTCTTTCTTTGGAGCCAGTTAAGTTATTGTTTATCTTTCTAATTACAATCAAACTTTTACTAAACATCATCTGCAAATCTCTTCAGAGCGTGAGCAGAACTGCTTACAGCATTTGCTCTCTTTTATCTCACTATTTATCAGGACTGTTCAGTTACTCTTCATACAGTATTAAAACTTTAACGTGTCATTAATTTCATCAACACTGGTTTTTAAAAGCTTATTCTTCTATCAAATGGTTAGTTTGCAGATTCAACTTAAATCACAAAATTGTATTATAATTATTCAGTCCTACTTATCTCTACTGTTTCACAGAAAACACAAGATTCTCTAAATCTTCTCAGTCTCTAAATTACACAGACAGCTATCTTAGCCGCTTGCACCTTCAACTCTTGTTACAAAAATATGGCAATCTATTCTTCAATACTCTGTTCTCTTTTCATAACATTAATACAATAAAGCACATTCACATCACTATTATTGGCAGAACATTAATTTTCATAAGCGACACGGAAAATCTAAATATTCTAAATGGGTTTCACAAAGTTTCTGATTAACTTTAGTCACACATGTCTGGGGAAATTATCTCCAACCCATAATTTCCTTTATAAAACAATATATTTCCTTAAATGGCTTAATATCAACAAAATATCCAATCTCTGGACATTTTCTAATTTGATATTATCATCAACAACACTGATTACAAAACAAGTATACATTTAACATCCAGAAGCTGGTTTGAACAAGCAAGCGCTGTTGCTGTACTCCCAGCATAGCTGGACCCTTTAGGTTCAAAAGACAATCGTTTTACTTAATGAAACATTCCTTATCCTTATATCATGCCAATCCCTGTTAATCATACTCAACGCCCCATTTCCATCTAAAACTCACTTTTCGTACCATTTCAACTTAATTTGACTTAATCAGGCGTTCATAAATAGTTCCATGAACTCTATCGTTCCCTACATATCAGTTCCTTCTGCATCGACTCTGTTCTCTTTTATCTGCTTCTTTCCCATCCAACAATTCACTGTCCGTTCACAGTTTTACACTCATGAACAAACTTCAACAACCCTTTCTGACTAGTAACGGATAAGTTAGCATTTCAGAAAACCCTGTAGGCTACCTTTGTACAATCTCATATGCTCATCATTCACAACACTGCTCAAATCATCAGTCATAGCTTTGCTCAAAGTTTCATCAGCCACACATAAAGATTTCCAACCGCGTATGCATTCGTGTGTGCGTCCTTTACACACGTTTAACACACACACACAACAACCATTCTGTTTTCCCTCGTTCTTTTCTATTGATTCTTTTACGACATTGAGTCTTATCTTACTCAAGGTTCCCGCCTCGGGGAAATACATTTACATTTACCACCATCATTATTTCTCCTTTGACAGAAAATTGGTGTATAAAAATGATCTACTTTACTGTTAGATGACCCCATTTTGGCTGAGTTCCTCTTTTCTGGATTTCACAATTCGACACGTGTCTTACAGAATCTGTCAAACGTCTTCGACAGACCCGATCTTTTACTCCGAGATCGGACGGACCTCTGCTTGTTTACGTTCCACTCAAAGTTTTCTCACGTGCGCTTATTCGCTCGCTCAATTCTTTTTACTTGATTAATTCAACCTGGTCTTGTAATTACGTTCCACTCAAAGTTCCCCCACGTGCGCTTATTCGCTTGACTCAATTCAATGTGGTAAAACTTCGAGTAGAGCACAATCACCCAGAAACTTCTTTTTTACTTGATTAATTCAACCTGGTCTTGTAATTATGTTCCACTCAAAGTTCCCCCACGTGCGCTTATTCGCTTGACTCAATTCAATGTGGTAA
Organism: Scardinius erythrophthalmus; assembly: GCF_964197995.2. Taxonomy (NCBI): domain Eukaryota; kingdom Metazoa; phylum Chordata; class Actinopteri; order Cypriniformes; family Leuciscidae; genus Scardinius; species Scardinius erythrophthalmus. The sequence continues at coordinate 7,499,028 of NC_138239.1, forward strand.
AACTTCGAGTAGAGCACAATCACCCAGAAACTTCTTAATCCTGTTTTAAACTTTCTCTAAGGTTTACATAAATTTCGAGTAGAACGTAATCATCTCAGCAGCTGTGATTTCTCTGAATCACCAGTGGATCCCCTGTCCACTAACGAGCTAAGTGAGGCAGAAACTGGTCTGCTCTGTCAGATCAATTTCTCCCCATAAACATTTGTGATTAACTGACTCGCCTCTCGCTCGTACCAAAAAAGCAAAACTCAGCCAACATGGTTCACGTTCACTCACAATTATCAAAATAATTTAACTGTCTCTTACCCTAGATGCTTTTACTGCCTCCGAGTTCTTTCTGAATCCAGTGGGTTCCTCCTGGCCCTGATAGCAGTTTTGGCTCTTCTCTCTCAATTCTGCGAGGTAAGACTAAAGCCTTTTGTGCTTTAGGGTGATCAGTCCGTCAATACGCTTTCTCAGGGCCAGAAGAAACCTCATGGTTCGCACTTCTGACACCAACTTGTTGAGGCAAAAACAAGTAACTAACAAAATAGCATCAGGCATAAGAGACATCAGGATTCAAATTGTCCTTAAAAGATATTTATTCTTGCAAGAATGTTCCCAGTCCATCCACAGTCCAGCTGCAGGTGGAGTGAGACCCAGAGCAGAGGTTGACCAGCTCCTTATAGTGTTCTATTCAAAAGCTATCTCCTACAGCCCCCACTAAACAAAATAACAAAAGGGACCCCCCCCCCCTTGAACCCTTCACAGCACAAGGAACATAAGGGACCCCCCTTGACCCCTCCCCAGCACGGGAATCTCCTTACCTCTGAAATCTCACACACACACACCCTGCAGCTGTATCAATATCATAAAAGAAACTCAAAATACAGCCAAAGAACGCATGGCATTCGTTTGTTAAATCGTTGAAAATAAAATACAAAGAAAAGATGAATTTTTCCACAACACATGACGTCAACTTTTTCACAAATTCACATTTTTGTTGTTTGAATATAGACGATAAATGTAACGTTTTCATAAACTTGCACTTCGAATCACGATTTTAAAAGCTTGCATTTTCAGGCCGCCAATACGCTGTTGACGTGTAAATGTAAGGCCAAATGTGTAGTTTTTTTGGTTGAAAACAGTGTCTTGTATTATACAGCCCCTAAATAAATAAAAAAATATAGATTATGTGATGAGATGCTTCTTTATTCTTTTTATTTCACTGTTTTATCAAACTTTTTTGTACTTTTGCAGATACACATACTCACAAAAATATATAACCAAATACAGTATTGATTCATTCTTCTTTAGATGAAACGTAAGAGTGGGAAGTTCTCAGCTGTGTTCTTCAAAGACAAAACACCTGTGGCAAAAAAGTCTTTCGATAGTTTGAGAGAGGTGATGGGGTTTTTCTGGCTGGAGCCTGGAGAGTACCTGATTGTGCCATGCACCGAGAATCCTGATGAATCGGCCTCCTTCATCCTGTCTATATTTTCAAAGCATGAGACACACTTTGAGTAAGTTGTGGTGCAGTCAAAAGTTTGTTCATTTTGAAAGTGACAAAAGCAAAGACAACCCAGGGCCACAAACACATACACTCAAATATCATGTTAAGGCTTATTTGTGTGAATAACAACCATTAAATAAATGAATAAAATGCAACATTGATGTGCATTACATATATGATGGTACAATACAATTTTCAATCTTTTTAGGCACACATGATATAGAAGTATATGCTGTAGAAAATGAATTCACTGATTCGTATCCTGGGATTTTTGTGTTAGCTTCTGTCATCTAAATTTATTTTCCCATCAGATACATTGAAGAGACTGAGGAGAATGAAGACGATCCCTGATGAGAGTGAACCTGTCACACAAAATGGCTTCTTGGAGAAATAAGTCAGCATATGCCTCATCACTTTTTCTTTGTTTATTCATGCTCAGTTCAGAATGGGTATCAAGTGTAAATGGTTTTCTTTTTGTCTTTCTCCCCTTTATGTAATCACTTTTGACATCACATAACTAAAGCTAATGTATTCTCTGATTGGTGCTTGATTTACTGTGTAGTTATATACTTTTCGGTAACACTTTATTTTACAGTGTTCTTGTTACACGTGTAGGGCTGAGCAAATATGGGCAGAACTCTTTACTGCCCTAGTTTTTCAAAAAGCCCTTTAAAGGGGTGGTTGAATATGACTGAACTTTTCTCACTTCAGTGTAATGTTGCTGTTTGAGCATTTGCTTTTAAAGAAATGTTTTTTTTTAAGGACTACAACAAACGGTTGATAGGGACTACACAAGCTTCCTCCCGGGTTAGTGACATCACTAACTCTAAAATTTACATAAACCCGCCCCCCGGAACACGATTTATAGATTATCATTAACTTTATCCCCCTCTGGATCTATTTCCCTTATCTTTTGGTTTCCTGTTTTCGGTTGGGTTCGGTGTTGGTATTCCACTCATGTTTAACAGGTATAATAAGGAAAGGTAACTGTTGATCTAGGAGAAAGGCTTTAACCCCGCCACTCCCGCACATCGGTGCATAACCTCATACAAGAAAGACTTTTAAAGCCTCATCTGCACAACAGTGCATTATTTGTTTTCTATACAGTATGTTGTTCCATTCTACTGTCTGTATATGTAAAAATGTAACTTAATAAATAACTTTGCTTGCTTTAAAGGATTTAAGAATCTTTCCTTTTATCACTTATTATGTTGAAAGCTAAAGCTGAATCTAAACGTTCAGGTTAAATCCTACGTTTTCCTATTAGTTTTAAGAAAGATCTTTACCTTTAAAGAATAAGAGGTTAAAGAATTACAACAACTTTAATAAAGTCAGATGAATTATATTGGAGTCAGATAAATGTTTGGATCATACACGTCATCCTTCAACTGCCTTTTGTTTCCGATTATGGTTCAAAATAGCAGCGCAAGTTTCCATACATGTAGTTATAGTAATAACTATAAAATATGCATAATTGCATGCAACTAGCCCTAAACCAAACCTCAATCATGACCCTATAAGTACATGTTGTTAATTATTATTAGTCAGTACTTAAAATAATATACTGTAACTGTCACGGGTGTGTGCAAAGGAAGACGAAGTCGAAGAGGCTGAAGGCTCCAGTGCAAGAGTTCAATCACAGAAATAACTCAAGGAACAAACAGGCAGGTAACACACTCAAAATAAGACTAACTACAGACAAAGACTGGTTGAACTGAAGGAAACTAAATACTAACACTGATGAACAGAAACAGGTGACACAGATGAACTATTTAACTGTTGACTTGAAGGCCACAAGCATATAGGCTGTGCATCGCGGTAGGGCTGTGGGATAGGAGGGCACAGTCATCAGCGTATTGCAATTCATGAATTGTGGTCGTGGTGGTCTTGGTGTTGGCTTGCAGGCGGCGGAGGTTAAAGAGGTTCCCATCCAGACGAAACTGTAGGAAAACACCATCGTCAGGGCTGAGGGAATTGCGGGTGAGGAGGGTGACTGCTGCCAGGAAAAGGTTGAAGATCACTGGAGCCAGTATACACACCCCTGTTTCACTCTGCTCCACGATGTATCTTTCACTGCGTGAGGACATGGTGTGGCGTGAGAGCAGCGTAGCTTGTCGGACATAGCGACAGTAACTAAGGGGGGCGGGTCTTTGCGAACGGTCAATTGTGTAAAATTTGCTGGCCCCGTTCAGACTGCAGGCAAAAGTGGCCCAAATCCAATTTTTTGGGGGGTCAAGTGACCAGGTCAGACTTCTTCAGAAGTAGTGTGAACACTCAAATCTTGTCCAGTATTGATTTTTTCAAATCAGATTTACACCACTTCCATATGTGGTGCCGAATCAGACCCAGATCAGATTTTTTTTCAAAGCGGCCACAGTGTGAACAACCAAGGCAGATTTGATGAGACTTTTACGCCAATCTACATCGACATTGATACATAAAATTGTAAGTCCCGCCCCAGCTCGTGAACAGAACAAATGAGAGTTGAGGCGGCAGTGCTGCATGAAGTTAACGATGAACTTGGTGGAAGAGCAGGAGACTGACTGACTGAAACATGTCGGGGAAAAGAAGGAGAGGAAGGCCAGAGTTGTTGTATCCCAATCAATCAAGACGTTCTTAAAGACATAGGCCGCAGTACGTGAGCTTTATCGTTCAGTTTTGTTCCGACAAATGGGGCACTACTTTTTATTTTGCTCAATATGTTCAACATTAAGAAAAGGTATCCAAGCAAAAAGTTCTCCACGCATTATCCTGCAGTTAATGAGAAAAGTGTAATTTATTGGCGCACTATATTGACTGCGTATTGAGACATATAAAACTGTTGAGCTAGATTTTCAACCAATCAGCATCGAAAATGTGAGTAGGTCAGAGCCAATATTAAGCCAATATCACTACTCACATGCAAACATGGAGGAGGACGTAAGCAGCGCATCTTCATCTGATAGCGGCGATCAAGCTCGATTAACACCCGTAAAGTGTATGCTTCATGTCGGAAAAGATGGTGGGAAAGGTCCGCAGCCCTTTACTGAAGTCCGATGGGAAAAAAAATCAAGCAATGTGCGAAGGAATGGCTCAAAACGTCGGACACTACGGAGCTAGCTATTGCTAATAAACATGTTGCCCTCCTGGACAAACCGGTCTCTTATGTCTCAACAAACTAACGTTACGGGTTTCAGGTTAGGTGTTTTTTTTTTTTCATATATGCAGCCGCCTACTAAGACTACAAAGCCGTTTCTCAATATGCGTTCTTGTCTGTACTTTTGTTCTTGTGGACTTGTGAAACGTCATCAGTCGCTGCCCAAGTACTGTTCCAATTCAAAGTTCACATCTAAACAAGTCCAGTTCAAATCCCCGGATGTGTTCTTGATCCGCCCCTTTTACCGAGGATGTATCGAGAGGTGACTTGTGAGGAATTGAGACAGCCAGGTATCCCAGAATGCATCTCACACCAACCAGCAAGCGTCAATAGCAGAGGAGAAACCCAGCGAAATTTAAAAATACTGCTGTAATTGTGTCACGAAATGTAGTTTTAAGAGTATTTCAGGCGAGAATGTAGTTGTTTAAAGCTCAAATCTTTGGTTTATTTATAAAGATAGCGCCTATTTGAAAACCAGGTTGTGAGAAGTCAAGTCAAGTCAAGTTTATTTATATAGCGCTTTTCACAACACAGGTTGTATCAAAGCAGCTTCACAGTAATAAATTAGAACAATACATCAATGTTTGTTTCTAGTGGAACGTCTACGTTCGGTAATGCTGATCAATAGTATCGTTGATTGATTAATTCAATTAAATATCCCCAAATATCCCCAACTGAGCAAGCCAAAGGCAACAGTGGCAAGGAACCGAAAAACTCCATCAGGTGACCTAATGGAGAAAAAAAAAACCTTGGGAGAACCCGGGCTCAGTCGGGGGCCAGTTCTCCTCTGGCGTTTATGAACTAGAGGTCGGATTTAACTGTAGGATTAAAAGTATTATATGAATGCCTGGCTGAAGAGATGCGTCTTTAATCTAGTTTTAAACTGGGAGAGTGAGTCTGAGCAACGAACAGTATCCGGAAGACTATTCCAGAGTTTTGGTGCTAAATGTGAAAATGCTCTCCCTCCTTTGGTGGATCTGGATATCCTAGGTATGACCAAAAGCCTCGAATTTAGTGATCTTAAAGAGCGCGATGGATTATAGGGCGATAGAAGATCGGTTAAATAGACTGGAGCTAAGCCGTTTAGGGCTTTATAAGTCAGTAGCAATACCTTGTAATTAATACGGGACTTTATAGGTAACCAATGTAGGGATGATAAAATCGGTGTTATATGATCATATTTTCTTGATCTAGTTAGAACTCTAGCGGCGGCATTTTGGACTAACTGTAGCTTGTTTATTAAGGATGCAGGACAACCGGCTAATAACGCATTACAGTAATCTAGTCTCGAGGTCATGAATGCATGAACTAACTTTTCTGCGTCAGAAACTGATAGCATATTACGTAGCTTAGCAATGTTTCTAAGGTGGAAAAAGGCTGTTCTTGTAACATATGAAATATGATTTTCAAAAGACAGGTTGCAGTCTAATATAACACCCAGGTCTTTTACTGTAGAGGATGAAGTAACAGGACATCCTACTATGTTAAAGTTGTATTGTGAGAGGTTTTGTGGGTGGTTTTTTGAACCGATAAGTAGTACCTCTGTCTTGTCTGGATTTAATAAAAGAAAATTATGCGTCATCCAATCTTTTATATCTTTAACACACTCTGTCAATTTGGATAATTTAGCGTTTTCATCTGGCCGTGATGAAATATAGATTTGAGTGTCATCAGCATAACAATGGAAACTAATTCCATGTTTCCTTATAATATTTCCAAGTGGCAGCATATATATTGAGAATAATAGAGGGCCTAACACAGATCCCTGCGGCACTCCATAGTTTACTGGAGTTATGATAGATTTTTCTCCATTTAAGTAAACAAAATGGTAGCGGTCAGATAAATACGATCTAAACCAGCTTAATGCTTGTCCTTGAACACCAGTATAATTTTGTAGTCGATCTAAGAGTATTGTATGATCTATAGTATCGAACGCAGCACTAAGATCAAGTAAAACTAATATTGAGATACAGCCTTGGTCAGAAGCTAAAAGTAAATCATTTGTGATTTTAACGAGCGCAGTTTCAGTGCTATGATGCGGCCTGAATCCAGACTGAAACTTTTCATAGGTGTCATTTTCTTGTAAGAAAGAGCCCAGTTGAGCGGACACAACTTTTTCTAGTATTTTAGACATAAAAGGTAGATTTGAAATGGGTCTATAATTTACTAGATTATTCGGATCTAATTGTGGTTTCTTAATGAGAGGTTTTATAACTGCCAATTTAAATGTTCTTGGAACATGACCTAAAGATAAAGACGAGTTAATAATATTGAGGAGAGGCTCTTCCACTACAGGTAACACTTCTTTCAATAGTTTAGTTGGTATGGGATCTAATAAACATGTTGTTGTTTTAGAGGAAATGATAAATTTATTTAACTCTTTTTGTTCTATAGTTGAAAAGCACTGTAATTGTTCTTGCGGCGTGATAATTGAGGCTGAATTATAAGGCGCGATTGAGGATTGAACGTTTACAATTGTGGTTCTGATGTTTTCTATTTTCTCAGTGAAGAACTTCATGAAATCATTACTACTAAACTGTAATGGAATACTTTGTTCAGGAGACATCTGTTTATTTGTTAGTCTCGCCACGGTGTTAAATAAGAACTTAGGATTGTTATGGTTGTTTTCTATTAGTTTGCGTAGATGCTCAGCCCTGGCCGCTTTTAGGGCCTTTTTATAACGTGACATACTGTCTTTCCATGCGATTCTAAAGACCTCTAAGTTGGTTTGTTTCCATTTACGCTCTAAATTACGGGTTTCTCTCTTTAGAACACGCGTAGTACTGTTGTACCATGGTGCTTTACTTTTCTCTCTGACCTTTTTTAATCTAATGGGCGCAACAATATCCAATGATCCAGAGAGAATGGTGCTCATAGTGCTAGTTAATTCCTCAAGTTCATCTGTTTGTTTGGGTTCACTGAGCAGCTGAGACAGATCCGATAAGCTGTTTGAAAAATTATCTATGGTGGATGGAAGGATTGTTCTGCCTAATCGATAACGCGGCGCAGCATTATCCAGGCATATAATGAACCAGGCAGTCGGACGCTCGGCGCTCATGTACCCCGCTGAGAGCAGCCTTTCCTCGGTTAGTGCAGCTGACGTTTGTCGCTGGCTCGAATGTCTCTAGTCTAGTGGTTTAACATGAGATATAAATCGTCTTGTGTATATCTAACGGACAATTTATTTATTTATTTATTTTATTTGTCTCATTAATCTATAATTTGTTCCACCTACAACTTGGAGAGTTGGCAATGGCTGCGGTGCGAAAGTGGTTTGCCACACCATTCAGGAATCGACCATAAGCCTGTAAGTCTTCAAGCACATCTAAAGGGGGAACTTTATTCATTTTATCAACATATCTGAGCTCAAGACTGTGCACGCACACATGCATATCCAGGTTTGTTATACTATACTTTTGGGGACAGGCATCAAATATAGCCTGACAGTATTCGGAAAATAGCTGTTCTATAAGCTTAACTTGGTCACTATCAAAGCATCCTGGGCTTCTAGAACACCTCAGCAGTGCCACAGGTTGTTACCTCTGTACCACACCACACTGATGCAGTAATTTGTTCTAAAACAGGCACCAACAAAGTATTGAGTGCAGAAATTAACATATTTATCAGAAAGTTGACACTTTTGTATTTTAAGTTAACCCATTTGGACCTGACTCTATGAGGTTGACTCTAAAGAAGTCTTCTAAAAAGCAAAGCATCTACAAAGCATTTGCGGCCCATCTATCTGACCACCTAATCCCGCTGCCCATCGGCCAGATAGGATAGTCAGATAGGTGAGCCGCATGCATTTTCTGAGCATGTTTATTGTAATGATATATCATCAATCAATTTATGGCTTTTTGTTGGGCTTTTTAGGTCAATTGAGGTCTGAATCGTTTTTTAAATTGTTTTCTGTAATGTAAGCTATATGCTCTAAGACTTAATCAAAAAATGTTTCGTTATGTGCAATGAAATGTAGACTATTACAGTTCAGCTTTTTGAATTAGAAATGCACCGAATCTTTACCAAATTGTAAAGCTAACTAGACTTGTCATAAAACAATAATTTCTCTAGTGAGAACAAGGAAAATGGTCCTCACAATGTCTATATTTTAATTATACTATAGTCGGAAGACATTTGGTCCTTACTCACTTGCCCTCTCTAACTCTCGCTCTCTTGTATTTTCTTTTTTAGCCTGGAATAAACATGGTGGAGTACCCTCATGAGGCCAAGGCATGCAAACCTCCACTGCACCAGTTCCACTATATTGTTGCTATTAATTAATGTAATATTATAAAAAAAATTCAGACATTCCATTGTTGTTTTGTTTTTGGATTAAGTGTTTATTGCATAATATATGCATAAATCTAGCATGTATTCTGTTCTAAGTTTGTAGTTTAACAGTTTTATAGCTATGGGTAGTCTATTTATTTTCTTAAATTGTACTGTAATGTGTTAGAATTAATCTGGCATTTGGGTTAATTTTACCCAGCATTTGTGAACACTTTATAACAAATAAGTAGTTGAATCAACCCAGAATTGTAATTAATTTGACCCAGCATTTGGGTACACTTGATAACAAACAAGTAGTTGAATCAACCCAGAATTGTAATTAATTTGACCAAGCATTTGGGTACACTATATAACAGATATGTGTAGTTAAATCAACCCATAAATGTATTTAAATTGACCCAGCATTTGGGTAGAATTTTTAAACTCATCTGTTGGGTTAAAAATGACCAACCCATCTTGCTGGGTCAAATTAACTACTGCTGGTCTGGTGCAATATTGATCCAGCGGTTGGGTTATAAAACAACCCAAGTTGGGTTGTTTTTAACCCATCATTTTTAAGAGTGAAACTAAGCCCTAACCCTACCCCACACACAGACAGAGAGCTTCCACGACCAATAATAAAGATAGAGAGATTTCTCCGCCTCCACCTTTTGGCATGTCCATTACTCCAACCTGCAGATACTCACACTTGGAGAAAAGAGATAGAGATTATCCTACCACTCATTAAACATTCACTACTAGGCTTAAAAGACCCTCTACAATAGATAATGCTTTACTATGAACTCTGTTAAAGAGCTTCATGTATCTGTTAAATAAAATACCTTACTCACCTGATGAGTAATAAAAAATGCCACTTTTACAACATTTCAAATCCCTAGTTCTCGCCATCTCCGAAAAGCCAAAAACAAAGTGGATTCTTGCTTTATTAAAAGCTCTGTCGTGTTCTCTTTTTGCCAGCAGACTTTTCCCGGAGACTGGAGATTTAGCTGCTCCATGTCAACATTTCTCACTCGTTGTGACAACGAACCTGTTCCACTCCCACACAGACACACGATAAAATAGCTGGAGCTACTATGAGACACGAAAACCTCCCTGCTGGGTCTAATATATATATATATATATATATATATATATATATATATATATATATATATATATATATATATATATATATATATATATATATATATATATATATATATATATATATTAGGGCTGTCAAAGTTAGCGCGTTAATAACGCGTTAACGCAAAATCATATTAACGGCACTAATTTTTTTAACGCTCGATTAACGCAGCGCGTATTTTCTGTTTGACCCGTGGCCCAGCCCCTAGTTGGAGAAATGGAGATACACAGTGTTGCCAAATTAGCGACATTGCAGACCCCTTTAGCGATTTTTTTCCCTTTAACAAAGCGCCCAAAGCTTATTTAGTTTCTGAGAATCTACCGGTAATGCCGGTACTGCTCTCTCAGCATGCGCGCGCGCCTCTCTCGCTCTCTCTCTCTCTCGCTCTCTCTCTCTCTCTGCGTCTCGCGCTGGAGGAGCAGCTCTTTAATTCACAGATATTATGTTGCTTCTCTAATTTTACAAGTATAGCCGAAATCAGAGCACAGATATTGTCTTTATCTTATGTGTATTTGATTTCATCAGACGACGGCTCGATTATCAGAACTTTTGTGCAGATTAACTTAACATCTTAGAAGGAAGAGCTGGTTATGTCTTAATGGGTCGCGTTTCAGTCACCATTTCAAATTCATTCCGTTGACAACAGAAACAGTAAAATATACCAATGAAAACATTTTTATTGAGAATTTAGCTTCATCAAAATGGGCACAGAGAGAGACAAACTACAATGTAATAATAAATAATTAATGTAGCCTACATTTAGCATTTTCAGAAGAGCTGCCCCTGTCATGCAAAAATCTAAACAGGTTTGTGTTAATTGCTCAGTGCAAAGAAAGAGAAGTAATGGTAACCTGGCATTTTTTTGTTCTTTCTACATGTCTAATAGACTTGAACAAGTTCTTTGAAAAACATCTATGACCTTTGAAACATGTCTCGTCCTTATGCTCTATATTGACTATGGTTTCAATAATAAACATACATTTGCATAAAGCATCTATTTATCCATGCCCACGTTGATTAGAGTATTACAAACTTGAAAAGTATTAATTTAAGGTACATTTAGAACAAATAAAAAAACGTGCGATTAAATGCGATTAATCGCGAGTTAACTCATGACAATCATGCGATTAATCGCGATTAAAATTTTTAATCGATTGACAGCCCTAATATATATATATATATATATATATATATATATATATATATATAAGTTCTCCAGTCTTAAACTCCAGTCTTCACAGAAATAAATTATATTTTAAAGTATATTACAATAGAAAACAATTATTCTAAATTGTAATAATATTTCACAATATTAAATTTTTTCCTGTATATTTGATCAAATAAATGCAGGCTTGATGAGCATAAGAGACTTTTCAAAAACATTAAAAATAACAATGCTTCCAAACTTACACACACACAATAGTGTGTGTAGTTTGGTCAATGGTCACCAAAACTGGTTACCAACATTCTTCAAAATATATTTTGTGTTACGCAGAAGAAAGAAATCCATACAGGTTTGGAACAACAAGAGGATGAGTAAATGATGAAAGAAATTTCATTTTGGGTGATATCCCTTTAATGCTCAACATACCCTAATACATTGGACAAGTACGCAAGGAATCAGAATGTGACTTATTAAAAATATATTTATCAAAACTAGTAAAGGTTTATGTGTTTTCCTGGACTTGCAGCTCTAATTGAATAAAACTGTTTTAAGTGGTTCCTCTAAAAGTTTAAATATTATATTGTATTGCTTGTAGAATTATTTTTTTGTTACAATTTTGTTGTGGTTCTCTTTGTTCAGTCTGGCATCAGTGTGATGTTCCGCATTAAAGTAATTCGGGCAAAGTTTCAGTTATATGACTATAGTATTGATTCATTGTTATTTTAGAATGAAATGATCATGTCAGAAAAAGCTAAATGGATAAGGTCTTTTACTGGCCTGTTCCAGCAGGACACAACAATAAGTACTCTATTCTGCTGAATTATAATTGCCCCTCCTCAAAAAAAAAAAAAAGAAAAAAATAAGTTTGGAATGTTACTGTCTAACAGTAAGTGTATAGATGAAGTCTTGAGTTTGTGGTTAAACCGATGCCACAATGTTCTTAGTTTCTGTTTATAATTATGGTCATTATAATCGTGTGTCCCTTTTTTATCTTATCAACCAATCTAACACACAAAATTTTCCGTCAAAACATTAATTGGCTTAGCAACAATCTTAAAAAGACATTTGAAGTTCTTGAGCGCTGTCCACGCTCATTTGCATATTCAATTGTTTAGAGTTAAGGCTATATATGGTGGAACTGTTACGCAACTGCACAGGTGGGAGGAGTTTTTAAGTCTTTTTAAGTTCACACAATAGTGTCTCTGAGCAAAACCAAACCTACACACTGCTCTTCACCTTTCCTGATCATTCAGTCTGAGCGCAGAATTCCAGAGCCTAGGGCAGAACAAAGAAGAATCTGTCAAAACTAGTAAGAGAAAACTGCTCAAATAGGTGAGTTGTTATCCTTGAAGGTGAAGTATACAATTTATATCTTAAAAAACTGAGTTTAATCACTAATTATATTGTAAGTCTCTTAAAAGCTATCAAGATGTGTCTTCCAAAAATCTGACTTTTACAGCTGTAAAAATGCCTCCACCTCGTGTGAACAGAATACCCAGGGATGAACAGCCCACAAGAGACAAAACGGGCACTCTTGACGTCCCTTTGAAATTCTTGGATCAGGACTACCAGGAGTTGAAGAAGAGCTGCTTCACCAATAAAAGGAGATATGTTGATGAGAAGTTCCCTTCAGACAGCAGCTCCATTGACCCAAAGAAGAAACTTGGATTGGATATGAAACAAATCAAATGGTTGAGGCCATCAGTAAGTTACCTGTATTGACTTTCCATTTTCAGACCTTCAGAAACTTTCAAGAAGAGTATATAAACATTATTGTTTGAACGGATCTAAAATAACTTGAATATTACCTGTCATCATCAAATGTTGCAAAATGGGCTTGTAAGAACAGGTTTACATGTAGCATTTCCCAACATATTTTTATTTACAATTGTGGCAAGGCATCTTAAAGGCACAATATGTACGATTTTTGGATTAAAATGTCCAAAAACCACAAAAATAATGTTATATATTTTGTTGATGCATACTTGATCACATCATGATCCCAAATGTTTCCAACAATGTTTAAATCAAGAGAAATCGGGTATTTTAACCAGTGTAACAGCCCGTGTCATTATGTCGACAGAAAACTAATAATTTTCAACACGGTTCTTATTGCGTGAATCTCTTGTTTTCTTGATTTACCGCGAGTAACGTGTTTGCACCATGCCTCAGAGACACTGTAATTTAGTCAAGTGGCTAACATGGCATAATCAGAAAGAGCTTGTAATAACAGTACAGCATTTTCTCCACCATACAATATATTTTAAAATTAAGTGCATGCCATTTAGCAACACAAGTCACCCAGCTTTTAATAATAGGCTATGATATTCTAATATCGATTTATCGAAGTTACTGCAATGTGCAACAAGTGTCTCATATCAGCCACCGAGCGAACGCACAGAGTAACGTTAACATAACTTTCAACACACTCAAATGTATTTTAGTAAGATTGTAAAACAGTGCTGTGTTACCCCACAGTTAAAAATTTTCAGATAAAGTGACCTGTATGGGAAGTCAGCACTTGCTGTCAGGTAAGTGGAGATAGATAGGACCCGAAGGCGTGAAGCAGATTTAGTTATCCTTCAATAGAAACAAGGCAGGCCGAATAGGCAGACAGAAAAACAAGTCTCTTCTTAATATAATGTCCAAACGAAAACGAGAGACAATATAACAGTAGGTCTCTACTTAAATTACAAACAGAAAGCAGCGCTGATCTGCAACGTCTGGTCAGGTCGGTGAAAGCGGGGAAGCTGGCGGCACCACGAACCCACAGCAACTCTCCTCAGCAGGAGAAACTGGCTGAGCACAAAGAGAGAACAAAATAACAGGAGGTAGATACCACACAGTGTAACACTCGACAGGACTGGACTGGGCAGTGGTCAGGACCTCTGTAGACAGAGATAGCGATCAGTTACATACGTGACAGTCAGCAATAATCCGACAGAGGAAAAGAGAAAGAGGGGACTAGAAATAGAGATGATAGAAGATGGGAAACAGGTGAGGAGAGAGGGGAGAGGAAGATGGGGTGACGAGATACAGCTGGAGGGAATGAGCGTGTGTAATAATGGGTGTGTGTGTAAACGGGTGTGGGCGGAGGGGAGTGTGTGAGTACGAGGGAAAGGGAAAAAAAAAAGAAGGAGGAATAAAGAGAGAGAGCCATGATCATGACACTTGCGGCTGTTTTATTAGAATTAAATAAAATGAGGGGAATTTAAGTGATCAAACATAACTGTAACAAAGTTTAAGTTCAGGAAAGGAGGTGAACTTTAAATGTAACTTTAATAAAAACAGCAAGGTAAAATGTCCCACGGCTCTCGGCCCCGCCCTGCTTCATACCACAATAACTTTAATAAAATTAACACATTAGCTCAATCATTAATCATCAATCAGCTCAAGGCTGTGGAGGTGAAGAAGACAACTCCCATGATTCCACGTTCAGTCACGGCATCATCAAGCTACGCCTTTGTTATTGTTTTGAAAAAGGAACCTTTAGAGGCGTACTGTGCCTTTAAGTGTCTTGAAAGCAGATTCAAAATACATTATAAGAGTCTAAATGTCTTCAGTTGTTCCCAAATCCTTAGGGCAAATTTCATTGTATAATGTATTAATTTAATTATTCTCTCTCTCTAGGAAATAGTGGCAGACCCTCAACTCATTATTAAGGGGGTTTCCAGGTTTGACTATTCCCAAGGATCTTATTTAGGTATGTTTATATCTGTGTTTATTTACATACTACAGTAGGTGTTGGCTTTGAATGATACTGTATGCAGTAAATAACATCACTCCATATAGACCAGAATGCCTTTTGTTAACTCAATGAAAGATCTATTTTTGCTAATGTTTGTGCTTTTATCTTAGGAGACTGCTGGTTTCTTGCTTCAGTTGGAGCTTTAACCTTTCAGGAGGATGTCATGGACCAGGTCATGCCAGTTGGCCAGTCATTTGGTGAAGATTATGCAGGGATATTTCACTTTAGAGTGAGTTCTTTGGTCTTTTTCAAAATAACTTACAGTTTTTCTCAGTTGCTTTGGTGCATTTCTCATAACACTATTTACATTTGCACAACAGTTAATGCAGTTCTCAAAACAATTAGTACAAACTGCAAAACCTAGTTGATAACCTGCGAAAGCGTGTCACTTGCTCAAAATGGATAGCCCATTCCTCAAAATCAAGTATTTATGTCAATGAAAGTGTCAGTGTCATCAAAATAAAAAGTCCTGACATCATCGTTTATGAACAAGATAGTCAAATGGCTTTTTATTAGTTATGTTTTCATTATGACAGTTTACTCTGTAAATTTTTTCCAATGATAAAAGTCAGATCTTGGTGACACTACCTGAAAATGCTCAATACAGCACTAAATACTATTTGCACAGCCATTTGAAAAAATACAGTAAAGTTACACATTACTGTATTTATGAGGTAACTGAGTACAAGACACTGAATATATGTATGTTTCACATTTTTACTGCATATGCTCTTTGCAGTTCTAATTTGTTCACAGCATTGTGCAAAAAAATAAAAAATAATACACCATTATTTACAACAAACATAAACTCCCTTTGGGTAGAGCTGTGCACAACTGTACACAATATTGCAGTAGGCCTATATACTGTATTGGAACTGAACATACAACATACATAGGACTGTAATCATTCATGCACACCCAGACGTTCCTCTCTGTCTAGTCACATAATTTCATCTACATCACAGCGAATATCCTCTCTTGCTCAATTGCAAATTGTTCAATTTAGGAGACTTTTTCAGGATTTTTTTTTTTTTTAAATGACAGATTTTGACAACTAGTTCAACATTTTTGTATGTAATGACTCAATCAATGAAATGAGGACTATTAGTTTTATATGGAATGACTATTCAGCATTCACAAGTATAGTTAATTTTGACTGACATGACATAAGCAAATGATAATGTTATAAAACAGCAGAGAGTTGTATGAAAGCAATTGATGCATGTCCAAAAGCATTTGCAATTTGTTGGAAGGAATGAGAAACTGCTACTATGATGTGCACAAATGACTAAATGTTGTGGAGGTTGAACTATCTGTTGTGCAAATGTAAATAGTTATGTGAGAAATGCACCAAAGCGACTGAGAAAAACTGTAAATACATTTTATGAAACCAAATGATCAGTCCTTAAACCTTCTGCTTTATTCATATAGTTCTGGAGGTTTGGGAAATGGATTGACGTTGTCATTGATGACAAACTGCCAACAATCGATGGCGAGCTCATTTTTGTTAATTCAAACACATCTAATGAGTTTTGGCCTGCCTTGCTGGAGAAAGCTTATGCCAAGTAGGTTTATTCTTAAAATGATTCTTCTTTCATAGTATAAAAACATGTTTGTGCATTGAACATAAAATTATTAGGTTACACTTGATTTTGCAGTATGTGTACTTAAAGTGTAAAGGTAACTACATGGGTAAAGGTTAAGTTTAGGGGTAGGGTCAGGGTAGTACCTAGTTATTACCCAGTTATTGTAATTGCTATTATTAATAAGTACGTACTACATGTACTTACTATAGGGTTAGTGTAGGACTAGGATTTGGTTGAGGGTTAGTTAGTTGCATGTAATTATGCATGATTTATTGTTATTATGGTAAGTAACAAGGACACTGTAAAATAAAGTGTTACCATAAAGTGCTACCAAATATTATTTAACCATAATTACAAGAGATTTTGGCCCTTTTTATGTTTTGCATGTACCCTGGTTCTGAAGTTGCCTTACAGATGGAAGTATTGGACATTGTCACAATGATAACAGTCCAAACCCGGTGCTGGAGGGCCACTGTCCTGCAGAGTTTAGCTCCAGCTCGCTTCAACACCCCTGCCTGGAAGTTTCTAGTATGCCTGTGTAACGGAAGCCAGCTAGTCGCTGTGCGAGTAAACCTCACTGCTCTGATCTCAATAGGTGCTCTGGCGACAGATGCTAGAGGCTGCAGTCTTTAGCCTCCTTGTTAGAGCACCTGATTCTCATGCCGGAGACCTGGGTTCGATACCCGCACAGAGCGGGGTGAGAAGGACCCGGGTGGAGGGGTTACACCTAGTAAGACATTGATTAGCTGGTGTTTAATTGGGGTTTGAGCTGAACTCTGCAGGACACTGGCCCTCCAGGAGCAGGATTGGACACCCCTGGTCTATTTTAATCATCAACAATTTGAGTATCCCACAGAATCAGTCATTAAAGGCTTGTTGGTCCACTGTATATATTGAAATGTAGAATGGCTTTTACAGGGTGTGTGGCTCCTATGCTGACATGCAAGCTGGTCTTGTATCTGAGGCTCTGTTGGACTTCACTGGTGGCATCCACGTGCACTTTGAAACAGCAAAAACTTCTATTGATTTGTGGAGCCTGATGAACCGTGCAGAAAAAGCAAAGGCTCTGATGGCGTGTAGCACCTTTGTGGGGGTAAGCAGTGACCTCAGACTTGTCCTTTCATTACCGTGACAGATTATCACCATGTCCATCTAAAACACTGTCACTGAAGTATTTTGCATTAGAGATTTTATTTCAATGTTCAATTAAATACAAATTACCGGTACTATAGTGTACATTTCTACAATGTAAGATGTAGAAAACAATGTAGAGCATTAGCTGTACATAAAAAAGTATTCACCTGGCAGCATTATTGATTCAATATGTCTTTTTTTCATACCATATCAGAAAACATCTGCAAACACAGTATTACCCAATGGCATTGTTCAAGGCCATGCATATTCAGTGACAGGGGTTTACAAGGTAAGTCTGCACACAATCAAATGTCAGATCACAGTGCCATCAGACAATCTGATGATAGATAGATAGATAGATAGATAGATAGATAGATAGATAGATAGATAGACAGACAGACAGACAGACAGACAGACAGACAGACAGACAGACAGACAGACAGACAGACAGACAGACAGACAGACAGACAGACAGACAGACAGACAGACAGACAGACAGACAGACAGATAGATAGATAGATAGATAGATAGATAGATAGATAGATAGATAGATAGATAGATAGATAGATAGATAGATAGATAGATAGATAGATAGATAGGACGGACGGACGGACAGACATACAGTCTGTCTTATTTCTTTTTGGAAAGCAAGAATATTGTGTTCTGTTCCAAAATGTAACTGCAAGTAAACACACCAGGGTTCCTTCCAATTCCAGTCCTCTAAGAAATATCAAAACATGTAAAAATCTAGCTGTCTAGAAACTTTCTGAATTTGTTCTCCATAGGAGCATCACATTTTCCGTTGCATCATTTCCAGTCCATTAAGTTTTAAAACCTCCTGCACTTTAACTTTGTGTTGATTTCCTAAGTAGTGTCATCAAGGCTCTGTTCTGGGACCTGTCTTCACATGTAACCACCTGGGAAAATTTTCAATAAGCCTGAGGTTGATTTTTATAGAAAGACAAGTGTTTAACTACTACAGGGGTGCCAAATCCTGTTCATGGACATCTACCTTTCTGCAAAGTTCAGCACCAATCTTGATCAAACACAACAGAACCAGCTATTGTAGATCTTCAGGAGCGCTTGATAATTACAGACGGGTGTGTTAGATCAGGGTTAGATCTGAACTCTGCAGGTTGATCTATTCTATAGGAACAGGATTGGGCACCCCTGAACTACAACAATACTTGCTTTGTTCTCCTGTTAACCGTTTTTGTTATTGTGTACACCAGTATTTATTTACTAATTGCATTACAGACTTTGATATGTCCTTTGTTCAGTTTGCATGATTCATTCCTGTGTATCTCTTACGTCAAGCCTGTGATTTTGCAAGAGAAGTTTCTTGAAATAATGTTTTGTACTTTATGTAACTCAAAGCATTGTCAAGTATTTATATGGCACTTTTTACAATACAGATTGTATAAAAGCAGCTTCACAGTGATACAATAAAGTTGGTTTCTAGAAGAAAACTGCATCATCGTCCACCTTAAGTAAGGCAGATCAATAATATTGTTGAATATTAAATGTCCCCAACTAAGCAAGCCAAAAGCCAAGGCAAGAGTGGCAAGGAACCAAAACTCCATAAGGTGACAGAATGGAGAAAAAAAAACCTTGGGAGAAACCAGGCTCAGTCAGGGGCCAGTTCTCCTCTGCCCAACGAACGAACAGTGTATGATTATGATTCAGGCAGCATTACAGGTCAGAAGTTAGACTGGATCAGAGCATTCACAATATTTATCCAGTTCCATCTGGTTGGAGGTCAGAGTCATGACGCCGGTATGGAGACGAGTTTGTTGAGGATCAATGCCGATGGCTGTCGTGTCCATGAGGCCTTCACAGGGATGATGAGCCTGGCACTTCAGGGGTGCATTGTGGATGGGTCCAGGCACAGGTCCACCATCTGATCTGCATATGGCCCGGATCCGGCTGACTTCAGTAAACCTTGGAATAAACGGAAAGACTAACATTAGCGTAAATGCCATTCTTCTTATGATGTAACGAGTACATCAGGTGTTATAGGAAGTGTCCTTGGTTCCGGCTGACCTAATCTATGCAGCCTAATAATCATTTAACTGATTTGAATAATATGAATGTATAATGTTCTATGTGAATGCCAGGTAAAAGAGATGCGTTTTTAGTCTAGATTTAAACTGACAGAGTGTGTCTGCTTCCTGGACAATGTTAGGAAGACCGTTCCAAAGTTTTGGTGCTAAATAGGAGAAGGATCTACCGCCAGCAGCCGATTTTGATATTTTGATCGATTTTGATCGATATGACATCTCTTCATTTACTGCAACAAACAGATAACGGTCAGATAAGTATGATTTGAACCATGTTAGTGCAATTCCATTAATGCCAACATAATTTTCGAATTTAAAATTATGTTGTGGTCGATGGTGTTTAGTCACTTCAGTCCTGAGGTAAATAGGTTATTTTACAATATATATATATATATAAGTTTTATGTAACAAGGTTTGGGAGGAGCACATTCAGGTAATCAACCAATCAGCACAAGAGGAAGCCGGCATAAATATAGCCTTCCCTCACCTCTGTCCCATGACAGTTTCACAGCATCCCTCCACCACCCAATCACCTCACTCTTGGCTAGTTTTCTATCCCAGTCAAAAGGGGGGATACTCTGGGTTTGGGCCAAATTCCGTGCTCGCAGCCCTCTCCTGGACAGCACGCCAAAATATGCATAAATTACTACATGTGATTTCATGTACGTGTGAACTTGTGAAATCCCTGGTGAAATGGCAAATGGCATATTCTGTATTTACAATGTGGTTGTGACATCCCACAGAAGAAGTAAGCAGCCCAGACTAAGGTTTTAAAGACTTTTATTACAAGCATTTTGCATTAAAAGTGTCATGTCATGATGTATTCTACAGGTATCATGCCGAGAAAAACCAGTTCAGCTGGTGAGAGTGTTGAACCCTTGGGGAAGAGGCGAGTGGACCGGTGACTGGAGTGACAAGTAAGAGTCATATGAAATTATAGGTTCACTAATCACAACCCTGATCAAACGTCATTCTTTGTTTGTACCACTAGATGATTCATGACTATTATATAAAAAAAAGTCTTGATGAGGTTTGACAGTTGTATTAAGCTATTAGTATGCTAAATAACTTTTTTCACTTAGCTTGTTAGCTTTTTAAACTGTAAATCTTTAAAAGTAATTTTGTCCCCATCATATATGTAGTATATTAGATAAAATATTAAGCCTATCAAGCTGAATACCATATTAGGTTTCTTTGATCAAAACATCAACATTTTAGTAATTCATTTTAAATTATACCACTACTTTGGTTTGCATGGATGCTGCCATTTTTGAAAGCTGCTATTTTTGACAAGTCCCCATGAATGCAAAATTCAGGTGTTTAATTTTTTTTCTTTTCAATTTCAATCAAGATGATAGCAATTGGTGATCATTATATATATATATATATATATATATATATATATATATATATATATATATATATATATATATATATATTTCAAGGAATTACCCCAAATATAATTCCTTGAATATCTGAAGAATAACCAAAACCTTATGTTAAGATGGCTCCTGCACTGAGTATTGTTTATTAGGCAATGAGATTGCATGTGACCAAAACGTTTGCCGTTTTTTCATTGATGTTGTGGTTTTATCTCGCAATTGTCAGTTGTCCTTCATTGTTAGAGTGTGCAGGCCTTTTTGAATCTTAGGGTACGTTTACACGACAACAATGTACTAAAAATGTAAAAGTTTTTACTTTGTGTTTTTGACAAAGTTGTCAAAAGTATTACCATTCACACGGATCCGCAAAAACGATTAAAAGCACTGTATTATTCATGCCAGGCCAGTAGTTGGTGCTGTCACTTTGTAAAGAAACACTACACGTCTATAGACTGAACATAATACACATTATAATACACATTATACACATGTGTTTTTGTACTTTACACAGAAATTATAACATTACCGTTTTCAAAAACCTGCACAGGCCCCCAAAACGCTGTTGTCGTGTAAATAAACGGCCAAAACGTTTACTGTTTTTAGTTTAAAGTCTAGTCTTGTTAAGGAATGTTCACACTAACATAGATTAAATCGCTGGAGGTTTTCAAGTGCCGTTGATTTTTAATTTGCATGAGTTACATCAACGGTCACTGCTAACTCTCATTCACTGATGGATATTTTGAATGAATGAGCTTTTGTTGCCTCTAGTCAGTCTTTTGTAATAGAACATAATTTTTAAAAACAAATGCTAGTTCTTTAGTGACATCATCTTCTGGGAAATGACATAATTTGGGTGGGGAACAAAGGACAAACATCCATTACTTTTAAAAAGTAATTTGATGAATTTTGATGTTTTGTGCTAGGGTCACTTTAAAACATTTCAGCCTGTAAAAATTAGAGAAATCTGTATGATATATATAAAAAGATGGTTAACCCCTTAACAACTAGATGTACCGCATCGCGGTACAAAATATGACCGCCGCTCAGGCCTGCACTGGCTTTCCACAAAAATAAATGACGTGGAGTAATTTGGCTGTATTGCGTGTTTATGTATATACCTAAAAAAAGTAATAGTATGTGCATGTCTGTCTGTGTGTGTGTGTGTGTGTGTGTGTGTGTGTGTGTGTGTGTGTGTGTATGTGTGTGTGTTTGTGTATGTGTGTGTCTGTGTGTGTGTGTGTGTGTGTGTGTGTGTCTGTGCGTGTATGTATGTGTGCGTACATGTGTGCACGTGTGTGTTTGTGTGTGTGTGTCTGTGCATGTGGATTTGTATGTGTGTGTATGGGTGTGTGTCTGTGCGTGTGGATGTCAGTGTGTGTGCATGCTTGCGTTTCTTTGTATTCCTGCATGTGTGTGTGTGACAGTATCATCCTAAACCAGCAACCCTTCGCTCAACAGCACCATCTACAGGCCGATGAGTGTACAGTCACTAAATGTGCACATAAATGAATTTATTTTATACCCCCCCATGGATGAAATTCTACAAAACTTAGCAGAGGATACCCCCAGAGGATGTCAAGTTAATCATACACATGAAATATGGTGCAGTTCTGAACATCTCCACTGAAGATAGGGGCGATTAAAGCAGAATAATATTGCATTTTCATTTTTTATGGGAGGGGCGCAAATCACAAATGAGTGATTATGGGCTAGGTTGATGTGGGCCCTTAAGAGCAACATACCATAAAAATTTCTTCATCCTCGTTGCCACGGTTCAGGTAGTTATTTAGGAAAAACTGCATTTTTTTGGGTTTGGGGGGGCCCAGCGCGGGGGGGGGAGTGGCCCCCGGGGACCAAACGAAATTTTTCCGTAGAAGTCTAGTGGGGCTACATGCCCACCAAATTTCATGTTCCCCGGTGCTTCGGTGTCCCTGGTATCGTTGACGAAAAATTTACGGGGGCCCCAGCTCAGGGGGGGGAAGTGGCCCCCGGGGACCAAACGAAATTTTTCCGTAAAAGTCTAGTAGACCAACATACCATAAAAATTTCTTCATCCTCGGTGCCACGGTTCAGGTAGTTAGTTAGGTAAAAAATTTACATTTTTTTTCAAGATGGCGCCGGGCTGTTTGCTGGCTTGCCGTCGGATGTCAATGCCATTTGTTTTATATGTATTGCTATGGGCGATTTGTTCGATTTGGTCGGTGATTGAAACCACTGCTGTACTCACCTACGATCGTCAAGCCCTTCTTTATTTACGTCTCTCTTCGGCGGACTGCTGCGGACGCATCCCTATTGAGGATTATTTCTTCAACTCACGGGCCTCCTCTATCTTTCCTGCGATCAGCTGTCACTCGACGGGCTGCTGTCTGCATCGTAAAAAGCGTGCCAGAAAACGAGGAAAACGCAGTGGACTTCTTGTTAGGCTAAAAAGACGCGGGGCTTCATCGCCACGGATTATCCACGCCTGGCCTGGAAGCTATCGGTTGCCTAAACACAACAGCGCCTCGGAGTTACAGACTATGGGTCCTGTTCCAGTCCTCTCTGACTCATGGACCCCCTGGCGCCAATTGTTAAGACAACGCCGCGTCAACAGAGGTGTCGACATTCGGAACCTTCGCACTCTGGAATATGTCAAACCACCGGCTGTACTTACGGACACCGGACCACAACAGGTGAAATTGGCGTTGGTAAACGCAAGATCCATCTGCAACAAATCATTTATTTTAAATAATTTTTTTACATCTCATGACCTGGACTTCCTATTTTTGACGGAAACCTGGCTCAATGCTGGTGAGCTGGATTCTCTGACTGATTTATCTCCAGTTGATTGTGTCTATTTTAGCTCTCCTAGGCTAGTGGGCCGCGGCGGAGGCGTGGCTACAGTTTTTAAAAAACGTTTTAGGTGTAGGCTTTCGCCTGCCACCCAATATCATACATTTGAATTGCAATTATTCACAATTCAGCTATCCAGCCCAGTGACTTGTGCCCTTATTTATAGACCACCAAAATATAATAAGGACTTTATGCAGGAATTTGGGACATTTCTTTCTAATATAGTCCCGACTGTGGATAAATTGCTAATCCTGGGTGATTTTAATATTCATGTCTGCTGTCCTTCCCATCACCTGGTAAAGGAATTTCTACAACTCATTGACTCATTCGATCTCATCCAACATATTAATGGCCCTACACACGAACTCGGACATACCATTGATCTTGTTTTAACTTATGGACTCTCAGTATGTAACATTGATATTGAGCAAAGCTGCCTGTCGGATCATATGTCTGTCATGTTTAATATAATACTACCATATCTACCTCCTAACGACGAGAAGGATGTACATTTTTCTCGTGTGATAATTCCCTCTACTGTAATTGAGTTTTCTAATGCCTACACAGAGTCTTTAACAAGGTCTGTTTTGGAAGCCCCATCGCTTAACCTCAATACTGAGGAAATTACCATGTTGTTTAATGAGACATGTACAAATATCTTAGATTTGTTTGCACCACTAAAATCAAAGCGCTTTAAACGCAGCTCTCGCCCTTGGTTTAATCATCATACCCGGGCTCTCAGGCAGGAGTGCCGTAAAGCAGAACGTAAATGGAAAAAAGATAGGCTACATGTCTCAGCTGAGATTTTCAAGTACCACCTGTCTACCTATCAATGCGCTGTCAAAGCAGCTAAAATTGAGTACTTCTCAGATTTTATAAAGAAAAATTCACATAATCCTAAAGTACTGTTTAATACTTTTGATAAAGTGGTTAATCCGAAGCCTTCTTCATACCCAGATGCTACCCCTGAGTTGTGCATACAATTTCTTGATTTCTTTAGGAATAAGATTGAACTTCTATACTCTTCTGTCCCCAGCTATCATGCCTCTAATTCTTCCAATTCTAGCCCTAATAAGGTCCAGCTAACACATTTTAATCCAATTGATCTTATTAAAATGACAGAGTTAATTTTAAAACTGAAACCGACCACCTCACCAGCGGACATTATGCCAACACGTTTCTTTAGAGAGGTGTTAGGAGTAATTGGCCCATCTGTTTTGACTATCATGAATAGTTCATTATGTACAGGCATTATTCCATCCTGTTTTAAGCATACCGTGATTAGGCCATTTTTGAAGAAGCCAAGTCTTGATCCATCTGAGTTTAATAACTTTCGACCTATCTCCACAATACCTTTTCTGTCTAAAGTGTTGGAGAAGATTGTTTTTCTCCAACTCTCTGCATTCTTAACAGACCAAGATCTCCTTGATAAATTTCAATCGGGATTTAGGACCCGTCATAGCACTGAAACTGCCCTCCTTAAAGTGACAAACGACCTTTTGCTCACTTTGGACTCGGGTAGCTCCGCTATTTTAATTTTGCTCGATCTAACCGCCGCCTTTGATACAATCCATCATAATATTCTTTTAGATCGTCTAAAGCAGGAGGTTGGGCTTAGCGGCATGGTCTTACGCTGGTTCTATTCATATCTTTCAAATAGGTCTGTCTCAGTTAAAATTGGCAATTACTCATCACCTTCAGTTCCACTATCATGCGGACTCCCACAAGGGTCCATACTGAGTCCTATTCTATTTTCCTTATATATGTTACCTTTGGGCTCTATTTTCAGGAAATAAGAGATCACATATCACTGTTATGCTGACGACACTCAAATGTATGTCCCACTACATCCTCTTGATAAGTCTTGTTCCAATCTTGTAAAGTGTCTTGATGAGGTAAAGTGCTGGATGGCTAAGAATTTTCTCCACTTAAATGAGCAAAACTGATGTTGTTGTTTTTGGCCCTTTTGGCTTTTCACCACTTATCTCTACTTATTTGGGCCCACTATCTAGAAATGTTCACCCATGTGCAAAAAATCTGGGTGTATTTTTCGATTCTGAACTAAATTTTACAAAACAAGTGAGCGCTGTGGTTAAAAGTAGCTTCTACTACTTAAGATTAATAGCGAAAATGAAACCTATGCTCTCATCGATGGATTTGGAGACGCTCATCCATGCTTTTATACTATCTAGATTGGACTATTGTAATGTGATATACTTGGGACTCTCTCAGTCATTGCTGAACCGATTGCAGCTGGTTCAAAATGCTGCTGCCAGACTATTGACCAATACGAGAAAGAGTGATAGAATTACCCCAATTCTAACATCCCTTCAATGGCTACCTATCAGATTCCGGATCGATTTCAAGACTTTAATATTCATTTTTAAAATTTTAAATGATCTCGCACCCTCCTATCTATCTGATCTAATTATTTTGCACCAGCCAGTAAAGAATCTGAGATCGGCGGATAAATTATTGCTCCGGGTACCGCGGTCCCGACTCAAGCGGAAAGGTGATCGAGCCTTTTCGATAGCCGGTCCTAGGTTATGGAATTCCTTACCTCTTGCCATCCGCTCGGGGAAGTTGAAGTGGCCCCCGGGGACCAAACGAAATTTTTCCCTAAAAGTCTAGTAGACCAACATACCATAAAAATTTCTTCATCCTCGGTGCCACGGTTCAGGTAGTTATTTAGGAAAAACTGCATTTTTCTGGGTTTGGGGGGCCCAGCCCGGGGGGGGAGTGGCCCCCGGGGACCAAACGAAATTTTTCCTTAGAAGTCTAGTGGGGCTAAATGCCCACCAAATTTCATGTTCCCCGGTGCTTCGGTGTCCCTGGTATCGTTGACGAAAAATTTACGGGGGCCCCAGCGCGGGGGGGGGAGTGGCCCCCGGGGACCAAACGAAATTTTTCCGTAAAAGTCTAGTAGACCAACATACCATAAAAATTTCTTCATCCTCTGTGCCACGGTTCAGGTAGTTATTTAGGAAAAACTGCATTTTTTGGGGTTTGGGGGGGCCCAGCGCGGGGGGGGGGTGGCCCCCGGGGACCAAACGAAATTTTTCCTTAGAAGTCTAGTGGGGCTACATGCCCACCAAATTTCATGTTCCCCGGTGCTTCGGTGTCCCTGGTATCGTTGACGAAAAATTTACGGGGGCCCCAGCGCGGGGGGGGGGGGGGGGGAAGTGGCCCCCGGGGACCAAACGAAATTTTTCCCTAAAAGTCTAGTAGACCAACATACCATAAAAATTTCTTCATCCTCGGTGCCACGGTTCAGGTAGTTATTTAGGAAAAACTGCATTTTTTTTGGGTTTGGGGGGGCCCAGCACGGGGGGGGGAGTGGCCCCCGGGGACCAAACGAAATTTTTCCTTAGAAGTCTAGTGGGGCTACATGCCCACCAAATTTCATGTTCCCCGGTGCTTCGGTGTCCCTGGTATCGTTGACGAAAAATTTACGGGGGCCCCAGCGCGGGGGGGGAAGTGGCCCCCGGGGACCAAACGAAATTTTTCCCTAAAAGTCTAGTAGACCAACATACCATAAAAATTTCTTCATCCTCGGTGCCACGGTTCAGGTAGTTATTTAGGAAAAACTGCATTGTTTTGGGTTTGGGGGGGCCCAGCGCGGGGGGGGGGGGGGGGAGTGGCCCCCGGGGACCAAACGAAATTTTTCCTTAGAAGTCTAGTGGGGCTACATGCCCACCAAATTTCATGTTCCCCGGTGCTTCGGTGTCCCTGGTATCGTTGACGAAAAATTTACGGGGGCCCCAGCGCGGGGGGGGAAGTGGCCCCCGGGGACCAAATGAAATTTTTCCGTAAAAGTCTAGTAGACCAACATACCATAAAAATTTCTTCATCCTCGGTGCCACGGTTTAGGTAATTATTTAGGAAAAACTGCATTTTTTGGGGTTTGGGGGGGCCCAGCGCGGGGGGGGGAGTGGCCCCCGGGGACCAAACAAATTTTTTCCTTAGAAGTCTAGTGGGGCTACATGCCCACCAAATTTCATGTTCCCCGGTGCTTCGGTGTCCCTGGTATCGTTGACGAAAAATTTACGGGGGCCCCAGCGCGGGGGGGGGAAGTGGCCCCCGGGGACCAAACGAAATTTTTCTGTAAAAGTCTAGTAGACCAACATACCATAAAAATTTCTTCATCCTCGGTGCCACGGTTCAGGTAGTTATTTAGGAAAAACTGCATTGTTTTGGGTTTGGGGGGGCCCAGCGCGGGGGGGGGGGGGGGGTGGCCCCCGGGGACCAAACGAAATTTTTCCTTAGAAGTCTAGTGGGGCTACATGCCCACCAAATTTCATGTTCCCCGGTGCTTCGGTGTCCCTGGTATCGTTGACGAAAAATTTACGGGGGCCCCAGCGCGGGGGGGGAAGTGGCCCCCGGGGACCAAATGAAATTTTTCCGTAAAAGTCTAGTAGACCAACATACAATAAAAATTTCTTCATCCTCGGTGCCACGGTTCAGGTAGTTATTTAGGAAAAACTGCATTTTTTGGGGTTTGGGGGGGCCCAGCGCGGGGGGGGGAGTGGCCCCCGGGGACCAAACTAAATTTTTCCTTAGAAGTCTAGAGGGGCTACATGCCCACCAAATTTCATGTTCCCCGGTGCTTCGGTGTCCCTGGTATCGTTGACGAAAAATTTACGGGGGCCCCAGCGCGGGGGGGGGAAGTGGCCCCCGGGGACCAAACGAAATTTTTCTGTAAAAGTCTAGTAGACCAACATACCATAAAAATTTCTTCATCCTCGGTGCCACGGTTCAGGTAGTTATTTAGGAAAAACTGCATTTTTTGGGGGTTGGGGGGGCCCAGCGCGGGGGGGGGAGTGGCCCCCGGGGACCAAACGAAATTTTTCCTTAGAAGTCTAATGGGGCTACATGCCCACCAAATTTCATGTTCCTCGGTGCTTCGGTGTCCCTGGTATCGTTGACGAAAAATTTACGGGGGCCCCAGCGCGGGGGGGGAAGTGGCCCCCGGGGACCAAACGAAATTTTTCTGTAAAAGTCTAGTAGACCAACATACCATAAAAATTTCTTCATCCTCGGTGCCACGGTTCAGGTAGTTATTTAGGAAAAACTGCATTTTTGGGTTTGGGGGGGCCCAGCGCGGGGGGGGAGTGGCCCCCGGGGACCAAACGAAATTTTTCCTTAGAAGTCTAGTGGGGCTACATGCCCACCAAATTTCATGTTCCCAGGTGCTTCGGTGTCCCTGGTATCGTTGACGAAAAATTTACAGGGGCCCCAGCGCGGGGGGGGAAGTGGCCCCCGGGGACCAAATGAAATTTTTCCGTAAAAGTCTAGTAGACCAACATACCATAAAAATTTCTTCATCCTCGGTGCCACGGTTCAGGTAGTTATTTAGGAAAAACTGCATTTTTTGGGGTTTGGGGGGGGCCAGCGCGGGGGGGGAGTGGCCCCCGGGGACCAAACGAAATTTTTCCTTAGAAGTCTAGTGGGGCTACATGCCCACCAAATTTCATGTTCCCCGGTGCTTCGGTGTCCCTGGTATCGTTGACGAAAAATTTACAGGGGCCCCAGCGCGGGGGGGGGAGTGGCCTCCGGGGACCAAATGAAATTTTTCCGTAAAAGTCTAGTAGACCAACATACCATAAAAATTTCTTCATCCTCGGTGCCACGGTTCAGGTAGTTATTTAGGAAGAACTGCATTTTTTGGGGTTTGGGGGGGCCCAGCGCGGGGGGGGAGTGGCCCCCGGGGACCAAACGAAATTTTTCCTTATAAGTCTAGTGGGGCTACATGCCCACCAAATTTCATGTTCCCCGGTGTTTCGGTGTCCCTGGTATCGTTGACGAAAAATTCAGTAAGGTGACGGGGAAAAAAAAAAAAAAAAACTTTGACAATCCCTATATGACCGCTTTCGCTAGCTACGCTAGCGGCGGTCATAATTACCCCCCTTTTTTTAATAGACATGAAAATGCACATTCCAAACTTAAATGATTGTAAATCAAGAATGCTTTGGAATATAGATGTAAGATTGGTCTTGTTTTTAAGAAGACACTTGGCAAATTTTTGTAGAAGTGAAATAAATTAAGAAAGCTAAACAGAAAAAAAGTTATAGAAGTTTGAGTTTATGAAAATGTACAATATTAAAAATGTAATTATTCATATTTTATATAAAATATATATTTTCAAAACCTGGCGGACTATAAAACTGCAAAAAAAAAAAAAAAAAAAAATCAAAGACAAAAATCTGAACAAGTTGTGTTTAAAATTTTAGGTTGATATCTCAAAAAATAAGCTTTCAGTAAGATTTTGTTTGGGCGCAGTACCAAACTTTTTCACTAGTTGACAACCAGACTCCATTACTGCCCATATAAGGGCGCCTCTATTTCCTTATGTGGTTTGAGTGATCTGAACCATTATTATGACCGCCGCTAGCGTAGCTAGCGAAAGCACTCATATAGGGATTGTCAAAGTTATTTTTTTTTTTTTTCGTCACCTTACTGAATTTTTCGTCAACGATACCAGGGACACCGAAACACCGGGGAACATGAAATTTGGTGGGCATGTAGCCCCACTAGACTTTTACGGAAAAATTTCGTTTGGTCTCCGGGGGCCACTCCCCCCCGCGCTGGGCCCCCCCAAACCCAAAAAAATGCAGTTTTTCCTAAATAACTACCTGAACCGTGGCACCGAGGATGAAGTAATTTTTATGGTATGTTGGTCTACTAGACTTTTACGGAAAAATTTCGTTTGGTCCCCGGGGGCCACTCCCCCCCCCCGCCCTGGGGCCCCCGTAAATTTTTCGTCAACGATACCAGGGACACCGAAACACCGGGGAACATGAAATTTGGTGGGCATGTAGCCCCACTAGACTTCTACGGAAAAATTTTGTTTGGTCCCCGGGGGCCACTCCCCCCCCCGCGCTGGGCCCCCCCAAACCCCCAAAAATGCAGTTTTTCCTAAATAACTACCTGAACCGTGGCACCGAGGATGAAGATTTTTTTATGGTATGTTGGTCTACTAGACTTTACGGAAAATTTCGTTTGGTCCCCGGGGGAAACTCCCCCCCCCCGCGCTGGGGCCCCCGTAAATTTTTCGTCAACTATACCAGGGACACCGAAACACTGGGGAACATGAAATTTGGTGGGCATGTAGCCCCACTAGACTTCTACGGAAAAAATTCGTTTGGTCCCCGGCCAACGTTTATGTGTGGATGTGAGCGTCTGTAATCGCAGCTTTCTATTTCATTTTAGTGATAAGTTATGTTTGTTTTTTAATTTTATCTGTATTTACCTGCTGCTACTACTTAATTACTACTACTTACTACTACTCACAAGAGATCTATTCAGTCTATTCAGGTGTAATTGCACATTAAAGTACTGTCTGTATATAATACTTAAAATATTGTAGTGTCCAATGTTTTCGGAGAATATTTGTTTATTCCTGATGATTATTTTGCATGTTAGGCTCTGATTAGGTTCAGCTGTTACAATTTAAAGAGAATACTAGCAAACGTGTGTGATATATTCAGCCGTCAAGAAAGTCAAACTTCAACCAGGTAATCAAGGTTGGCATTTAGCAACCATGGCCATCACACTACTCATTGTTAGCATGATATACGTTTACACCATCAAAATTAATGATCACTTAAATAAGAGGAATTTAAACAAAATGAAAATTACAGTCGTGGCCTGCTGTCAGATACCTCAAAGGGCATTTCATTACATATGTCACACAAAGAATGTTCTTGTTGCCATTTTTTTTATTGATAATTATATTTAGTTATTTCATTTAATTAACATTTTCATTTAATTTAAATATATTTTAAAAATCATCAACCGTTTCAATCGTGACTTATACAACCAGTTAAATTAATGTAATTGAAAATATGAATTCAAATAAATGTACATTCTTTATTGTCACTAAAGCATATACACAAGTATCGAAGTGAAGGTCTTGGATGCAATTATGTTGTGACCGGAAAGAACAGAATCCACAAAACATTAACTGCATAATATACATGTAATGCACAGTATTCTCATGATATACATTACTATACAAAATGCACAATTACAAATACAGAATACATTTTAAAAATTCATATACATTTTAAATGTTGCAATCAGAGCCGGATTAACGCAAAGGCAAACTAGGCACGTGCCTAGGGCCCGATTGGCGGGATGGGGCCCAGACAGAGAAAAAAAAAAAAAAAAAAAAAAAGTACAAATGTCCTATCTACAATTTATTTCAATATTTATTAATTAACTAAAAATAGTGACGATGTTTATCTTAATCATAGACTGTTACATTACTGCAGTTAAACCAATTAATGTGTCCGTTACAAAGCGGGTGCCGGCTTCTGAAAGTATGTGTAACGAACGCATCCATCAGGTGCGCGAGGCAAAAGCCTAATAAGCAAACAAAGAAGCACAGCTCATAATGCAGGTGTGTGAGTTGTCGTCATCTATTTTGGAGTGATTGCAATGTATTCTAAATATAAACTTGTACTGTAGATCAGCGTCATT
Organism: Scardinius erythrophthalmus; assembly: GCF_964197995.2. Lineage (NCBI taxonomy): Eukaryota > Metazoa > Chordata > Actinopteri > Cypriniformes > Leuciscidae > Scardinius > Scardinius erythrophthalmus. Next base: position 7,531,460 of record NC_138239.1, read on the forward strand.
TCTGGAAAAATCATTCACCGCTTTATTACGAGTTTAAAAGAGCGCGAGCGTCATTAACGTGCCCAGACGCGACGCTTTGAATTTGCGCGTACAATGAATAACATCGCGTCGGGAGCTGACTAGTAAAAAAGCTATAAAATTAAAAGACAAGACGTCTGTATTCTAAGTTAAAAAGCCAATACACTACAACATTTTTAAATGTTTCAAATAGTCTAAAGGATCTCATATCTATGGGTCTATCTTCTAAATTCTGCTGATGATTAGATTCCTGACATTACGCCAATAATATCACTTTATATATTTTTTTCTGCTCAGTAGCGATCGTGTCTTTCTCTTCCACTTGATTTGTGTATAGCATATTTAAGGTGGCAATGCAATATAAAAGCACTTATGCTCATCTACTGAAGTGTGATTCTGGAACTGTGAATAAATTGAATAAAACAGCAAAAAAACAACAACAACAATAACATCTTCATTAAACAAAAAAGAGATTATCTTAGATAAAGTTTGATTAATATGTACATAGAGTACCGGTAAAAGTCTGGACCCATTACTATTTTTAATGTTTTTGAAAGAAGTTTATTATTATGCTCTACAAGCCAGCATTTATTTGATAAAAAAAACAGAAAAAAAAACAGGAATATTCAGCAAGGATGTGTTAAATATATAAAAAGTGATAGTGAAGACTTTTTTAAAACAACTTTTTAATAATCAAAAATCCTGAAAAAAAGTATCACAGGTTATAAAATAAATATTAAGCACCATTTCTAACATTTGATAATAAATCAGAATGATCACGTGGCACTAAATTCAGCTTTGCATCACAGAAATATAAAGTATAGTAAAATAGAAAACCATTATTTTAAATTTTAATAATATTTCACTATATTATTTTTCTGTATTTTTGATCAAATAAATCCAGGCTTGATGAGCATAAGAGACTTCTTTCAAAAACATTAAAAATAGTAATGTGTCCAAACTTATGTACTGTGTAAGTAAAAATATACTGATTTTAAAATTAAATGTTGTATAAATAAAAAGGTTAGGAATCATATTTGTTTCAAGTGTTTTTTTATTGGGGGTGGGGGGCCTCCAACATGAGTTTTGCCTAGGGCCTCCTAATGTCTAGAACCGGCTCTGGTTGCAATGATTCTTTGAGCAGTTCCTGTTGCAGTTCAAGTAACAAAGCAGTGACTGGACACAAGCAGTACAAGGATAGTCCACCCAAACAATGAGCATTCTCTCATCATTTACTCTCCTTCATGCCATCCCAGATGTATATGACTTTTTTTCTTCATATAAACAGACAAAGATATTTAAGGAAATAATCCATCTCTGTGAGTACATAATACAAGTGGATTGTAGCCCATGTACGTAAGATTTTTAATAGTTAAAACAGTTTACATTATTATTATTTTATCTAGCTTATTGTTTGACTTCAGAAGGCATTGATTCATCCACTGAGGTCGCATGGATTGCAGTCACACTCACTGTGTGTGGTTTTTAAAGCGTCTTTAGGACTCGCAGAGATGGATTACTTTCCTTACAATCTTAATTCGTGTTTATCTGTAGAAAGAAAGTAAAATGCATCTGGGACAGCATGAGGGTGAGTAAAACAAGAGAGAATTGTATTTTTGGGTGAACTATCCCCTCAACATTCATATGCTATTGGTATGCTAATCCAAGATTAGCATAGTTTAATAAGAATAAAGTGAAACCTCTTGTGTACTTGCGAACTATGTTTGTTTTAATCTTGAGGAAATTGAAATATTTGCTATATTAAAATAAATCAGGTGTCTGAAGATCAAGATCCCAGTTATTCAAAGGTGATGTGTCTGAACAGAGTAAGATTAGTGTCTGATATAGGGACAGTGGATCTCTGGTACTATCACTCCATCCTCTGTGTCAGCATCAGAATTTTGTTTATGGAAAAGGTGCTCCACTCCCTGGAAAATGAGAGAAGAAATGTATTATAATCTAACAATACAAACTGCTTTGAACTCCCCATACAGTAACAATTTGCAGACTTAAAATATTTATTATATATACAGTATATTTAAGGGATTTTACAGTACTAAATATTTACCTCGGAGTCAAACAGCATTTATCATCTGTAATACTGTTGTGTAACCAGTAGATGGCTGTATTGCCCTATATATAAACATATGGATGTGTATTCCCTAGTTGCTGGATGTTTTCAGTCATAATTACTTGCATGTATTAAAGGTGCTCTAAGTCATGTCACGCGTTTTTTAGGCCAAAACATTTTTTGTCACATACCGCAAACATCTCCTCACTATCTGCTAGCTGCCTGTCCCCTGAACACACTGTAAAAAAACGCGGTCTCTGTAGACACCACAGGCTCCACAAACTGCAACAAAAACAAACCGAGCAACAAACAGAGCGACCCGCAGCACGAAACACAACAAACTGTTCCAGCCAATAACCGACAAGAATGATGTGGGGGTGGGGTTCGGGGGTTAGTGCGCGGATGAGGAGGAGGGAGGGTCTAGCTAGCCTCCGTTTTGTTTGACAATAATTCGAATGTCAACAAGAAGAAACGTCTCCCGGGATCGCTTAGACAACCTTTAAGTTTTTAATTTGGACATATATTTATTATTAAAGACTATTAAAGATTTAACATTTGTCAAAGAAATGTTCATTTGAAGTGCACTTTTTTCATTATTATTAGTCAAATATGGACAGAGAAAAAGCAATTTGTTACTCATACTAGATACATATAATAGCTTTATCAGTCATCTTTATCACACAAAAGTAATCAGAATAAATACTGCAACCAGGGCGATACTTCAAAATAATTGAGTGTTTACATATGATATTACGAACAGAGACGCTCTGTGGTCAAGTCGTGTCTCTCCTCTTTCAAAAACTCTGCATTGCAAATTAATCAGAAATTGAGGAATTCAGGTTTAAATAGCTTTATTGGCATGGTAAAAAAGGCTCTACATTGCCAAAGTTGTCATGTAATGATTGGGCTAACAGTTAAATCAAGACAACACAGCTCAGCTGTATAATGTTATGGGCTCTCACTGAGCTCTAAAATGCCTCTCCACCTGAAAAAAGCCAGTACTGCATTATAAATAGTATTAGCATAGTATTAAAAAAAAATCAAACTTACCACGAGTAGGCTTATCCAGTAACGTTATCCTCCTGATATAGCGACGATGACTAATGATAAATATCATTCGTCTGTACTATTCCTTCTATAAGAGATCATCTCAACAATATAGTGTAGCAGCAAATAAATACAGATATAAACTTAATATCGCTAAAATGAAATAGAAAGCTGCGATTACAGACGCTCACATCCAGACATAAACACACCACTGACGTCTTCACTTCCAGGTCACGAAGCTATCAATCAAAAGCTCAGTAACCAATGAGAACACACTGCTACTAGCCCCGCCCCCACGAGAGAAATGTGTCAGAACGGCGAACGAAAACTCTGGGAGTGTAAACGAAAACGTACTCGGTTACTAACGTAACCTCGGTTCTCTCTAGAGAGAGGAACGAGTACTGCGTAGAATACGCTAGGGGAAAATCCTTTTCCACGAGAATACTGAAGCCAACAAAATTATCCTTTAATTTTGCATTAATGTAAAACGCGTTGCGGCAGCATACAGACATAGGCGAGGCAGCTCGCGCGCCTATTGGCTGGTCTGCTGGCAACTGCTTAAGCCTATCGAGCGAGACCTAGAGTGACGTCAGACCCAATGAGGGCGCTTCGCCCTTCATAAGCGCTCTGTTCAACTGCCGCAGATCTAGTATGGGTCTGAGACCCCCGTCTTTCTTGGGCACCAGGAAGTATCTGCTGTACAACCCCCCCTCGCTTTGAGCTTGAGATAGGGGTTCTATAGCCCCTTTGCTCAACAGTTTCAAAATCTCGGTTCGAAGTAGATGGGCTACTTTCGATTCTACCGTGGTCTCGACGCGCGCCGTGAAGCGGCGGGGGCGTCGGCGAAACTGCAGCGAATAGCCTCCTTTTATGACGTTCAGCACCCATCTCGAAACCCCGGGAAGCTTTTCCCACGCAGGTGCGCGAGTAGCTAGGGGCCGGATGCGAAGCGCGCTCTGATCGGCTCGCGATGCAGCGGCTTTTGTGTGCTGTGACATAAGCGTCGCGCTCATGACGTCTGAGGCAGGGGGCGCGCTGATAACAGCGGGCAGAATGCCCGCGCTCGACTCCTCCGCAGTGTTTAGCTGAGAGGAGGAGGGCTGGGCTAGTTTCATGTCTGTGTGTGGGCGTGGGCGCGGAGCGGCGGGCACGTACACCACCTTTGCAGCATTGCTCGCGTGAGCAGAGCATATGCATACGGGTCCTGTATTCACAGGGACCGTGAGACATGTGGGAAGTAGCGTTAGTGGGCACTGGGTAGTGGGCACTTTTGCTACATTTGAAGCGCAATCGATCTGAGTCGATTTTATGTGCGCGCGCCCTGTGTGAAGGGCTGTGCTTGTGTGTAGGAATGGGCGCTGAGTAGCGGGCATTTTTTCTACACATGAAACACCGTCGGCCGTGGCCGGGACACCAGAAAATACACTCTTTAAGGGATTTATCTGGGTAGCCGTAAAAACGGCTTTTGTGTGCAGGCAAGCGGGTAATGGAACCGGCTTGTTGGCTGCTAAATACGCTGGACCAGTCACATTTCCTGGAACTGGACGAGCGGCAAGCTTTGGTGGAAGTCCGGCCGCAGCGGGACTTGGACACCGTCGCTTTCCTAGGCGTGCTAGGATGATTTCGGGGCCTCTGGCTTCAACACAACCTTCTGCCGCGGGCCACGCGGGGCGGGGCGGCGGCCGGATGAGCGAGAGCGCGGTCTCGAGCTCTGGGCTTGGCGGTGTTGAGAAGAGGAGGCGGCGGGCGGAGGCTTAGGCTGTGAGCTCTGAGCAGACGGTTTCGCACGGCCTGCTGCAGAACTGGAGCGCTTCGGGAGGAAGTGCTTCATGGCCTGGGTCGCTTTCTGCACCTCAGCGAACCTATCGGCGAAATCTTTGACCGAGGTTCCGAAGAGGCCGGCAGGGGAAAGCGGCGCGTCGAGGAACGCGGTGCGCTCCGACTCAGACATGTCAGAGAGCGTAAGCCACAGATGTCTCTCAGACACGGTGAGCGAGGCCATGCTCTGTCCGATGGCCTGTGCTGCTGACTTGGTGGCGCGAAGAGCGAGGTCTGTAGCGCTCCTCAAGTCCGGCACACAGATTGCGTCAGGTCCTTTCTCGTCCATCTGGCGGAGGAGATCGGCCTGGTATATCTGAAGCGTGGCCATGGTGTGCAACGCTGACGCGGCCTGCCCGGCGGCGGAGAAAGCGCGGCGGAGCAGAGTCGACGTCGTGCGGCAGGCTTTTGAGGGCAGCGCCATCTTAGCACGCCGTCCAGCGGAGGGCGGGCATAAGTGCGCTGCGATAGCCTCTTCAACCGGCGGCAGGGAGTGGTAGCCTCTGTTCTTTGCGTCATCGACAGCGGAGAACGCCAAAGAGACAGAGGACCGAGTCCTGGTTGAAAAAGGGGAGTTCCAAGATTTAGCGACTTCTTCATGAAGCTCAGGAAGAAAGGGCGCTGGCTTGGATGCAGGTGAAACGCGCTCCCCAGGCAGGAAGAAGCTGTCCAGCCGGTTATGAGCAGGCTGCTCAGGCGTGGTCCACTCGAGGCCGAGGCTCGCCGTGGCCTGAGTGAGCACGCGCATGAGCTCCGCCTCAATGCTCGCTCTCTTTCCCGTAGAAGCACGGGCAGGAGGGGTGGGGTCCTCAGAGCCCGCCCAATCCTCACTGTCTGATGCTATGAGAGAGCAGGAATCCTCCTCTCGAAGCAGCGCATCGATCTCATCAGCGTCATCGACAGAAGCGGCGGCAGACCGCGGCCGCTGTCCGTCCGTGAGCGAAGCTGATGAAACCGGAGAAGCAGGCGGGCGCACCGGCGAGCTTTGACGGCTGAGAGAGGGCTCCGGGATCCGCTGAGCGCGGCGCTTTTTACGGCGCGGCACAACAGCAGGTGTGGGCGCAGTCTCGGTGAACAGTGCCAAGCGAGTCCTCAGAGTCGCTAAAGGCAACAGCTCGCAGTGATGGCAGCCGCCATCAGCGAGCGCGAGAGCTGCGTGTTCTTGACCCAGGCAGGAAGCGCAGATGACATGGCGGTCCCCGTCGCTGAGTGGGGCTCTGCACGAGCCACAAGCAGGCATCTTGAAAAAGACGCAGCTCTTTTAGATAGTGTGAGTCGCGCCGGCGAACACACACACACAGAGTAAGAAAAAGGATATGGGCGCTGGATAGCGCAGCAGGAAGGCGATGAAGGCGGCGCGGCCAGCAGCTTCTCGACTCGTCCCGCTGAGGTGCTCCTTCGACAGCGCGGCTTCTTCTCGGATCCAGCGATGTGAGTTGCTTCGCTGAAGGATGAAAAATCAGAGAATTAATGCCTGCGAGCGGTATTTATAGACCTAAGCCACGCCCGTTTCGGCGGGACGTGACGCAGAGGGCGCGAAGCGCCCTCATTGGGTCTGACGTCACTCTAGGTCTCGCTCGATAGGCTTAAGCAGTTGCCAGCAGACCAGCCAATAGGCGCGCGAGCTGCCTCGCCTATGTCTGTATGCTGCCGCAACGCGTTTTACATTAATGCAAAATTAAAGGATAATTTTGTTGGCTTCAGTATTCTCGTGGAAAAGGATTTTCCCCTAGCGTATTCTACGCAGTACGAGAGTATCTCTCGTAAGAGAACTTCAGAAGCGTAAATGAAAACTCTGGAAGCGCATTTGTAAGTTCAGATCAGCGATTGAAATATGAGAAATAGTTAGCAAAACATGCAGTGTATTAAAAACGAAGTCAAAAAATGTGCCTGCAATTTATTCTTTTTCAGTTTTAGAGATAATTTATTTAGTTTCAATTTATATTTTCATTAGTTTCTTGAAAAGCTACGTTCATTTTTATTGGCACAAGAATATCTCCATACACATCAACCTAGCCCATAATCACTCGTTTGTGATTTGCGCCCCTCCCATAAAAAATGAAAATGCAATATTATTCTGCTTTAATCGCCCCTATCTTCAGTGGAGATGTTCAGAACTGCACCATATTTCATGTGTATGATTAACTTGACATCCTCTGAGGGTATCCTCTGCTAAGTTTCGTAGAATTTCATCCATGGGGGGGTATAAAATAAATTCATTTATGTGCACATTTAGTGACTGTACACTCATCGGCCTGTAGATGGTGCTGTTGAGCGAAGGGTTGCTGGTTTAGGATGATACTGTCACACACACACATGCAGGAATACAAACAAACGCAAACATGCACACACACTGACATCCATACGCACAGACACACACCCATACACACACATACAAATCCACATGCACAGACACACACACACAAACACACACGCGCACACATGTACGCACACATACATACACCCACAGACACACACACACACACACACACACACACACACACACACAGACACACATACACAAACACACACACACACACACACACACACACACACACACACATACACACACACACACACACACACACACACACACACATATACATATATACATAAACACGCAATACAGCCAAATTACTCCACGTCATTTATTTTTGTGGAAAGCCAGTGCAGGCCTGAGCGGCGGTCATATTTTGTACCGCGATGCGGTACATCTAGTTTTTACAATTTTTTACAAATTTACAATTAGACATCCTATTCAGAAGTAGTATTGGAAGTTTGGCAGATTTTTAAATGAATTCAACCTCTAAGAAACATAAAAAGAACACCTATTTGCATTATAGCTCGCTGCCACATCACAAATGGTGAATCTATTATTTTTTTCTTTATATTTAAAACATTTTCAGACCTTTTTTTCTAAAATAATTGAATGGATGCTATTTTTTTAACTCTTGGCATGAAAACAAACTAAAACAGATTTCTACCATTCTTTCATGATTTTTCATGTTCATCACTATTTCAAAATAAAGGTCTGAACACTAGCCTGACTACATCAGACTTCGTACTTCCGCTCAATTTCATTTCGCTTCTGTACTCAGTCTGAGATAGCGACCATTTTCCCTGTTTTCCTCCAGCCTGAAAACAGCAGGACAATCAACGAACAGAGGGCAGGCTGAGAGCCGTGACGTAGACGCTGATTGTACCATGAATGTGTAGATTTACTTCACATAATCTGCAAAAGTCGCGCACAGCCATGTTCACTCCGGTATTTCGCTCGATGGTTTTGTTTTCGCATCATACATGTGTTTACAGTGAAAGTTAGATGCGGCTGAGCATGCGCATAACACACGTCATAACCAAACGTTATGTGATTGGCTTACGGGTAACCAATGATTTAAGCGCCCCCCCCCCCCCCCCCCCCGTGAGAAAGAAAACGCTTTTCAATTATGCACTTCCAGACTCTGTCTATGAAGCAAAGCGAAGTAGCAGAGTTTGGTATTACCAGGCTACTGAACACACCTTAGGAGTAGAAAATATTCTTGTTACAAATTGATAAATTACGGCTCCTCTGTAATTTATTTTGGAAATCAGTCATCACATATGAAAACTAGAGATTGTAAGCTTTCAAATGATATATAGTTTGTCAAGATTAGTTTAGGTTTAGATTAGGATATTACTGTTTTAAATATGTAATGGCTGTGGGCCCGCCGGTGGGCCTATGCCCATACAATATTAAAATGGACTTTAAATTGACTCTGAGGTACAATTGCTAACTTTATTTCCATCCTTTTTGTTATCTTATTTAATTCTGTGCCATTGAAAATTCAACTATACCCTTTTAGAGAAATACTAATTACAACAGAAGCTTATCAGTTCAAAAGTATATCTGTTTTTTTTTCTCTTTATTTGCTTCTGTTAGTTTCTCAGTTAGCATAACACCATGAAATATTTTAATATATGCTTTTGCATAACTTTAGTTCATCGTTGTGGGACAAAGTGAGTGAGAAGGAGCGATCCAAGTGTCGTTCTTTGGCCAATGACGGGGAGTTCTGGTGAGCATTAACTGTAGTTTCAGATCTAGCATTAATGAATCAAATATTTTCAGTAACTCATATTTTACTGCAGGATGTCAATGGAGGACTTCACCAAAAACTTCGAAGACATTGATATTTGCTGCCTCAGTCCTGATTTTCTGGACAGTTCCTCTGAATGCAAATGGACTTCCACATGTTATAAAGGCAGCTGGGTTGATGGGACTACAGCCGGTGGCTGCCTCAATAATAAAGGTAGCTCATAAATATATAATGAGAGGTGTGAGCATTTCATATGGCAATGTATATGTGTTCCCACTGCATGTACCTGAAAGTTCTGATTCAATGGATGTCTTGTAGACTCTTTCTGGAAGAACCCTCAGTTTCGGGTGAGGATTGAGGAGCTTGATAAGGAATGTAGTGGTCAGTGCCCTGAAAACATACTGGTGTCCCTCATGCAGAACCATGAGAAGAGAAACAGAAGTGAAGTTTCAAACTACGCCATCGGCTTCAATGTTTTTGCGGTCAGTAACAAATAACTATTGGAGTCACAGAATATACAGTCATTTTGGTTTCCACTTATTAATGGTGTGTTATTCTATTTTCTACTTCAACAGATTCCACCAGAGGCAAGTACAAAATATAATTCAAGCTCAAAAGTGTAAAACTTTGCTTTTAAAATGCATAAATTACATGCTATTTACCAAATAAACTGGTCGCTTGAATACAAGTTTATATTTAACTCTCCTTTAGATGAAAGATGTGAAGCTCCCGGACAAGTTCTTCTACCGCAAACGGCCCATTGAAGGTAGTGGGAACTTCATCGATACAAGACATGTGATGAGATTCTTCAAGCTTGAACCAGGAGAGTATCTCATTGTACCGGCCACTTTCAATCCTAAAGAGTGTGCAAAATTCATATTGTCCATCTTCTCAAAGAGTGAATCCCATAGGAGAAATAAGAAAGCTGAGATGACATATGTATGAAATGACCTGTCAGCGAGACTGCAGATAAATGAAAACGCACAACAGCAGTAATGACAATTTCATATATCAGTGCTATATTCCCTGTGGATTTTTGTTGTTTACAAGCAATAAAGTTTCTCTTAAACTATTGTTATTTAATGTAATATCTGAATTTGTGAGCTGTGAAATGAATGTTATTAGTTACATTTATTGTTGTTTATGTGCAAGGTTTTTGATTTTCTTGTAACGTTGTGTTTGGGTCAGGTCAGTCAGTAAAAAAATTATTTCTTCAAAATTATATATATATATGTGTGTGTGTGTGTGTGTGTGTGTATGTATGTATATATGTATATCGTATAGACTGAAGTGTCACAAAAGATCCAATACTAATACTACTTTTTTTCCATGTATTATTTCAAATGATTAAAATGTTAATATTTGCTATGCTATAACTAAGACTGATTGACTGCTGGTGCGGCTGCGTCGAGTTTTTCCAGCTAAACTGCTCCAAATCCATAAAACTATTATTTATTGGACAGTGTTTTGCTCCATTTAGTTTCTGGAGGAATAAGTGAAGTGCCCCTGTAAGTATTGAACTAACACTGCAGTTATGGGTTTCTTACAGTAGAGGGCAGCAGTTTACTAAAACAATGGATGTCACATTGACACAAACAACATAACTTACCAGTTTTGAAAATGTTGTTTTGAATTTATTTAGGGTTGCCAACTTATGGAAAGGAAAATAAGGGACAATTGTGGTTCTTTATATGAAAATAAGGGACACTCAAAATATTTGTACTGTACCACACAGTGCATATCATTTTAGCATCTGCTGTTAAAATGTGTACAAAAGATGTATAAAAGGTTCTCAGACAAACACATTTGGTGCATTTCGTGGAAAAATGCACTCCGTCGTTCTACTGGGGGACTTCAACGCCCACGTGGGCAGCGACAGTGACACCTGGAGGGGCGTGATTGGGAGGAACGGCCCCCCGATCTGAACCCGAGTGGTGTTCTGTTATTGGACTTCTGTGCTAGTTACAGCTTGTCCATAACGAACACCATGTTCAAGCATAAGGGTGTCCATCAGTGCACATGGCACCAGGCCGGAGTTCAATGATCGACTTTGTGGTCGTTTCATCTAACCTCCGGCCGTATGGCGTGGACACTCGGGTGAAGAGAGGGGCGGAGCTGTCAACTGATCACCACCTGGTGGTGAGTTGGATCCGATGGCGGGGGAGGAACCTGGACAGACTCGGCAGACCCAAACGTATTGTGAGGGTCTGTTGGGAACATTTGGCCGAATCTCCTGTCAAAGAGATCTTTAACTTCCACCTCCGGCAGAGCTTCGACCGGATCCCGAGGGAGACTGGAGATATGGAGTCCGAGTGGACCATGTTCTCCGCCTCCATTGTCGACGCGGCCACTCGGAGATGTGGCCGTAAGGTCTCCGGTGCCTGTCGAGGCGGCAATCCCCGAACCCGGTGGAAGTAAGGGATGCCGTAAAGCTGAAGAAGGAGTCCTATCGGGCCTGGCTGGCTTGTGGGACTTCTGAGGCAGCTGACGGGTACCGACAGGCCAAGCGAACTGCAGCCCGGGTGATTGTGGAGGCAAAAAATCGGGCCTGGGAGGAGTTCGGTGAGGCCATGGAGAAGGACTACCAGTCGGCCTCAAAGAGACTCTGGCAAACCGTCCGGCGCCTCAGGAGGGGGAAGCAGTGCCCTACCAATGCTGTTTACAGTGGAGGTGGGCAGCTGTTGACCTCGACTGGGGATGTCATCGGACAGTGGAAGGAATACTTCGAGGATCTCCTCAATCTCCTCTTTTTAAGAAGGGGGACCGGAGGGTGTGCTCCAACTATAGGGGGATCACACTTCTCAGCCTCCCCGGGAAAGTCTATGCCAGGGTACTAGAGAGAAGAACATGGCCTATAGTAGAACCTCCGATCCAGGAGGAACAGTGCGGTTTTCGTCCCGGTCGTGGAACACTGGACCAGCTCTATACCCTCTCCAGGGTGCTGGAGGGTTCATGGGAGTTTAACCAACCAATCCACATGTGCTTGTTCCCGGTGCATGTTGGACTCCGGCAGGGCTGCCCTTTGTCGCCGGTTCTGTTCATAATTTTTATGGACAGAATTTCTAGGCGCAGCCAGGGGCCGGAGGGTGTCAGGTTTGGGGACCACATGATCTCATCTCTGCTCTTTGCGGATGATGTTGTCATGCTAGCCCAATCAGACCAGGACCTTCAGCATGCACTGGGGCGGTTTGCAGCTGAGTGTGAAGCGGCTGGGATGAGAATCAGCGCCTCCGAATCCGAGGCCATGTTTCTCAGTCGGAAAACGGTGGCTTGCCCACTTCAAGTTGGTGGAGAGTTCCTGCCTCAAGTGGAGGAGTTTAAGTATCTTGGGGTTTTGTTCACGAGTGAGGGAAGGATGGAACGGGAGATTGACAGACGGATCGGTGCAGCTTCTGCAGTAATGCAGTCGATGTACCGGTCTGTCGTGGTGAAGAAAGAGCTGAGCCGCAAGGCGAAGCTCTCAATCTACCTGTCAATCTACGTTCCTACTCTCACCTATGGTCATGAGCTGTGGGTCATGACCAAAAGGACAAGATCCCGGATAAAGGCGGCCGAAATGAGCTTTCTCCGCAGGGTGGCTGGGCGATCCCTTAGAGATAGGGTGAGAAGCTCGGTGACTCGGGAGGAGCTCAGAGTAGAGCCGCTGCTCCTCCACATCGAGAGGGGCCAGCTGAGGTGGCTCGGGCATCTTTTCTGGATGCCTCCTGGTTGCCTTCCCGGGAAGGTGTTCCGGGCATGTCCCACCGGGAGGAGGCCCAGGGGAAGACCTAGGACACGCTGGAGGGACTATGTCTCCCGGCTGGCCTGGGAACGCCTCGGTGTCCCCCCGGAAAAGCTGGAGGAAGTGTCCAGGGAGAGGGAGGTCTGAGCATCCCTGCTTAGACTGCTGCCCCCGCGACTCGGCCCCGGATAAGCGGAAGAAGATGGATGGATGGATAGGTCAAAATGGCAATTTTCACCTGAGATTTGGAGTCAGATTACAGGGGGGGTTAAAATGACTTTAGAACTGCATCATTATTTTACTTTTACACAGAGATTGTTAGGTCTATTTAGCTTAATCAGTTGACTTTAGCCATCTTCGTTTTATTATAGCTATGCCAATGGTGACATTTTAAAAATGGAAAAAAGCACTACTTTTGTTTTTTGCCCAAAGTTTGCCTGCAACTCATATTAAAAATATCTTAATATCCTTTTAGATTCTAATTCTTAACACAATTTTCTTTTGGTTTCTTAATTTTTAAGACCGAATATGGTTAATTTTATGTCCCAATACATAGGGATGTTAATGTGGATCCATAATTAAATTAGTACACATTTTCAATGGTCGCACATTTTCTGAAGAACAAATTATGTTGAAACTAGAAATATATCTTGTTTTTTTTTTTCTATCAACACAATTGAACATTACTTAGTGTCATAAATAGTATATTTCCAAAGTTTGTGTGCCTGTAACTCTAAAAGTAATATAAAGTCATCTTAATATCCTTCTATATTCTCATTCTTAATAAACTTTTCTTTTGTAATCTTCATTTTAAAGGCCCTATATGGTTCAATCTTATAATGTGGCTCCATGTTCAAATTGTTGAATTTTACCCATTTTCTATATATAGCTACACCAATGGATATTACTGTATCATCAACCTCTATTCAAAGCGATAAACAAAAGTTTTTTTTTCTTTGTCAGGAAGATATATGGCATAAACATTTAAAAACACAATAACTACTTTGAAATTACAGCAGCAAAAAAAAAAAAAAAAAAAAAAGAAGAAAAAAAGAAAAAGCATTTATGGTACTTACATTTTTTAACTAGGCCTAAATGTTTTTGCAACCGTGTATGAATAAATGAAAAGTGCATACTTTCCAGATAAAGAGAACTTGGATGATTAGTATGGGCTGCTTTTGGTGCTTGAGATTTTATTGGTTATTTTGTGTTTCAATAACGAGGTCCAACAAGTAGCCTACTGTACAAGTTACTTTAAAGTAAAATGTTTTTCTCTATTTAACATTAACGTAGGCCTACAATAGTGAAAGGTTTTTGACAACGTCTTCGCTCAGCAGGGCTACCAACTCTCACACATTCACCGTGAGACGCAATTTACTCTTCTCACACGCTCTCGTCTCAAGGCCTCATTACTTCTGCATCGGACCTACGCCGGAGCCTATACGCCGTAGGCAACGTGTTGGTTTTAATTTATACTTCTGCGTCGTTGTCCGCGTTGACGCGCACCTAGGGAGCATGTGAAACCCCGAGGGAGGGGTTCTGGCAGACCACCAATCACAGCGCTTTGCGTCCGCGTAGAATTGACGCGTTGTTACATTTTTGGAGAGGTGCACGTCAGGGTACGCGCGCTAAACACAGCCTATGACGTAGCTACGGCGGCAGTTCGACGCAGAACTCAACATGAGAGTGAAGGCCTCATTATACTTCTGCGTCGGACCTACGCCGGAGCCTATACGCCGTAGGCAACGTGTTGGTTTTAATTTATACTTCTGTGTCGTTGTCCGCGTTGACGCGCACCTAGGGAGCATGTGAAACCCCGAGGGAGGGGTTCTGGCAGACCAATCACCGCGCTTGTGTCCGCGTAGAATTGACGCGTTGTTACATTTTTGGAGAGGTGCACGTCAGGGTACGCCGTAGGGTACGCGCGCTACACAAAGCCTACGACGTAGCTACGGCGGCAGTTCGACGCAGAAGTATAAAACAGGCTTGAGGAGTTGTCGTCACGGTATAGAGCCCCGCCCCCTCCCCTCGATTCGCCGTGTAAACAATGATGTTTTGCCGCTGGAATCCTGCCAACACGTGTGTTGTTAACTCGGTAGTAGAGGAGGTTTTCGCAATTCCGCACTGTTTTACCATGCCTGGAAGTAAAAACTGCTCCAGTGTTTGTCACAAGAAGCCAAGCGCCGACATTTAGGCATTTCTCAATAGCAAGTACGCAAAGTTCGGACATAAATGCCAAGTCCAGCTCAGGAGAATGACTCCCGAGGACGCCACTCAGCTCGCTCTGCTACTCCGGTTATCTCTGTATGTACATTTTAGGCAACAATAAAACGAAATATGTTATAAAACACTACACTGCCTCTTTTCGTTTTCATTTAAAGAAATCTTAAACATTACACAAACGTGGTTCAGGCAACACATATTTATTATATTCACATCACTACATGTAACGTTAGCATATTTATAACAAAACTTTTTTTTTTAATTGTTATATTTAAATTGTTCTTTTCGTTTAAATTTTAAAAATATTAAACTTATTAATATGGTTCAGGCAATATTATGTGCATTTGTACTCTGATCATCACTGTAATAAAATGTAAAAAAAAATTACAAAACTAAACCCTGTCTCTTTTTGTTGAATTTCAGTTTTATCAATAATAGCCATTATAAAAGTAGCCTATAAGTAAAAAGTACAAGAAGCTATACAATAAGAAATAAAGCAAACGATTCAGTCAAACATACAAAGTCAGCGCTCTAGTCTAACATTACAACAACGGTAAAGTTAAATAGCCTAAATATAAAGTTATGAAATTTCACTTAGCCCTCAGTTTGGCCAGGGAACTAGATTCACAAGACCAAAGATCGCCCGTTAGGTCAACACAAGACGAATTATATCTCATGTTATCTTCTCTAAATACCGCTGTTTTGCGCTTGGTGTGAGCTTGTTCCTGTAGGTCCCTTTTCTTTCGCTTTATCTTTTTGCATTGCTTTACTTTCTTCCTTTTCTTTTTCGTATTCGTAGATCAGTCTGTGTCCCGCTGAAATAATAAATAGCCTAATAATAATAGCCTAAATGAAATAATAATGCGCAAAAATTAAAGAGCTCTGGAATGTTTAGTCGCGCTTCTGTGTAGTTCTGAAGGCGTTGCCCCTGGCAACCGATAGCGTCTCCTTCCATTATGGCCGACAGGCTCAGACCATAGACTGTAAAAAGTAGGCTCAGACCCACTGATCTATATAGAATGACATTGAATGACTAATCATTAGAATCATTATATAGATCAGTGCTCAGACCCCGCCCAAATCAGCCCAAGTCGGCACGTGACTCCTCACTCTCAATAAAGGCCTCATTACGCCACACATCCATTTTCTCACGCACAGGAAAAACAAAGAGGACGGAGACCGACAGACAAGACAGAGCAGGTTACTTATTATATAAAAAAAATCTCAGCTCTCAAATTCTGTCAATTTTATTACGAAATTCAAGCAAAAGGCTAAATACCGTTTGGGCGCTTGTAAATGTGACGTGACAGATCCCTAGCGGCACGTGAACCGATAATCTCTACTAGCTAGATAAAAACACGAATGAACAATGTTGAAAGAGACAGTAGCCTACAACTTACCGAAATGTATATTCATCTATCTATCAATCACACTGAGGCCATGTCCACACTAATACGTTTTCGTTTGAAAACGCATATTTTTCTCTCCGTTTTGGCCTTCCGTCCACACTGAGACGGCGTTTTTATTAAGGAAAACGAAGCTTTTTGAAAACGCACTCCAAAGCGTATGAATTTGAAAACGCCGTTTTTGCGTTGTAGTGTGGACTGTGAAACCGGAGAGATTTAAAAACGATGACGTAATTTTAGTCATGTGACAAATATTGTACCAATAGGTATTCACGTTTATACCAGTATTGTGCCTGTTATGTGCTATTCACTTTCACACTGTTGCTAAAAATATTCTACATTGCACACTCTTCATATCACAGTCCTGCAAAGATGACAGAATTTACTCACATTTGCTGTCCTGCGGTAATACATGAGAACAGTCGCGTTTTAGACCAAACATATGGTGTCTGCGTGCGCCGCATCAGTGAATGGTGAGATATTTTACTAAATAAAATTATCCTGTCAGAAGAATTGCGCGATAACTTTATTATTTATTTTTCCATCTGAATCATATCAGTGAGCGTTTGTGGGTTTTTACACATGCGCAGTAAAGGTGAATTTAGCGTTTTCAGGCGTTTTTCAAAAGTTTCTCATCCACACTGAAACGTCCGAAAACGCTTGAAAACGCTAGTGTGGACGGAGAGCGTTTATAAACGAAAACGCCGTTTTCAAATGTATCCGGATTAATGTAGACGTAGCCTAAGTAAAATAATATATAATGAAAAACGAGTTATTTTAACCTTATTACCAGCTGATAAGTCTCTCTGTATGTTTACAGCATTAGGTGAGTTTTTTTTTCTTTTTTTTTCTTGAGAAAAATTAACGCATATCTTGTGTACCTAATATTTATCCAAATGAGTCAATATTGAATCAAATCACAAGAATTGATTTGAATTGAAATTGAAATTTAAAAACAGCTTACCAGAAATTGTATGTAAACAGTGTAACTTGTCACTAAACCTAAAATTCTGTGTAGTTACTAAAATGTTTTGACAATCACAATACACTTATTGTGATGCAAGGTTTATTTTTTACATGAATCGTGAATTTTTTACATTTTCTGATATTAATCAGAATTTGACAAATCAAATTTGACAGAATTTGAAAAATATATATCAAAACTAATAAAGGTTTATGTTTTCCTGGACTTTTAGCTCTAAGTGAATAAAACTGTTTTAAGTGGTTCCTCTAAAATGTTAAATATTCTATTGTATTGCTTGTAGAATTATTTTTCTGTTACGTTCCACATCCAAGTAATTTGGGCAAAGTTTCAGTTATATGTAAGAACCTAGTAAGAGAAAACTGCTCAATTAGGTGAGTTGTTATCCTTAAAGATGAAGTATGTCATTTATATCAGTGGTTCTCAACTCCAGTCCTCGGGACCCGTTGCTCTGCACATTTTGTATGTCTCTCTTATCTGACACACTCAGTTCAGTTCATGGAGTCTCTCTTAACGAGCTGATGATCTGATTCAGGTGTGTTAAATAAGGGAGACATACAAAATGTGCAGAGCAGCGGGTCCGAAGACTGGAGTTGAGAACCACTGATTTATATCTTAAAAAAACTGAGTTTAATCTCTAATTATATTGTAAGTCTCTTAAAAGCTATCAAGATGTGTCTTTCAAAGGGACAAGATTTCCCTACCAAACAGGTCTAACAAGCCTAGAGTCTCTTATCTCTTATAGGTCTTTGGAAACAAAACATATTATAGCTTAGTGTTGTGTCATCTCACCAGTAAACAATGCCAGATGTGACACTTTAATCTTTTTCTTTATATTTTTTCCTAAAAATCTGACTTTTACAGCTGTAAAAATGCCACCACCTCCTGTGAACAGAATACCCGGGGATGAACAGCCCAAAAGAGACAAAACTGGCACTCTTGACGTCCCTTTGAAATTCTTGGATCAGGACTACCAGGAGTTGAAGAAGAGCTGCTTCACCAATAAAATGAGTTATGTTGATGAGAAGTTCCCTTCAGACAGCAGCTCCATTGACCCAAAGAAGAAACTTGGATTGGGTATGAAACAAATCAAATGGTTTAGGCCATCAGTAAGTTACCTGTATTGACTTTCCATCTTCAGACCTTCAGAAACTTTCAAGAAGAGTATATAGACATTATTGTTTGAATGGATCTAAAATAACTTGTTGAATATTACCATCATCAATTGTTGCTAAATGTCTCTTACGGCTTGTAAGAACAGGTTTATCTGTAGCATTTCCCATCATATTTTTATTTACAATTGTGGCAAGACATCTTAAAGGCACAATATGCACTATTTTTGGATTAAAATGCCCAAAAAACACTCAAACAATGTTATATATTTTGTTGATGTGTACTTGCAAGATCCCAAATGTTTAAATCCAGAGAAATCAGGTATTTTACCCAGTAACGACCCATGTCATTGTGTCGTCTGTCAATGACATATCCATGTTACTGGTAGAAGACACTTTAATATAATGTTTATAATGTATATTATGTTATGTGTTTAATAATTACTATACTTAAATATATTATGTTTTATTAGATAGGTGAGCAACTGTTTGGATACTTTTATCGACAGAAAACTAATCATTGTTATATAGTTCAACACGATTAGCCTTATTTCTTGAATCTTTTGTTTTCTTGATTTACCGTGAGTAACATGTTTGTGCCATGCCTCAGAGACAATGCTATTTTGTCAAATGGCTAACATGGCATAATCAAAAAGAGCTTGTAGTAAAAGTACACCATACAAAATATTTTGAAATTAAGTGCATGCCATTTAGCAACACAAGTCACCCAGCTTTTAATAATATGATATTCTAATATCGATCTAAGTTACTGCAATGTGCAACAAGTGTCGCATACCAGCCACCGAGCGAACACACAGAATAACGTTAAAAATAACTTTCAACACACTCAAATGTATTTTAGTAAGATTGTAAAAACAGCGCTATGTTACCCCACAATTTAAATTTATCAGATAAAGTGACCTAATAAAACAGCCGCAAGTGCTGAATTACTTCTCATACAGAAGTAAATAAAATGAGTGGAATTTAAGTGATCAGACATAACTGTAACAAAGTTTAAGTTCAGGAAAGGAGGTGAACTTTAAATGTAACTTTAATAAAAACAGCAAGGTAAAATGTCCCACGGCTCTTGGCCCCGCCCTGCTTCATATACCACAGTAATGTTAATAAAATAAACACAATAGCTCAATCATTAATCATCAATCAGCTCAAGGCTGTGGAGGTGAAGACGACAACTCCCATGATTCCACGTTCAGTCACGGCATCATCAAGCTACGCCTTTATTATTGTTTTGAAAAAGGAAACTCTAGAGGCGTACTGTGCCTTTAAGTGTCTTGAAAGCAGATTCAAAATACAATATACGAGTCTAAATGTCTTCAGTTGTTCCCAAATCCTTAGGGCAAATTTCGTTGTATAATGTATTCATTTAATTATTCTCTCTCTTTAGAAATTAGTGGCAGACCCTAAACTCATTGTAGACGGGGTTTCCAGGTTTGACTATTCCCAAGGATCTTTAGGTATGCTTATATATGTGTTTATTACATACTCCATTAGGTGTTGGTTTTGAATGATACTGTATCTGTGCAGTAATTTGCATCACTCTATATTTTGTCTTTTGTTAACTCAATGAAAGATCTATTTTTGCTAATGTTTATGCTTTTACCTTAGGAGACTGCTGGTTTCTTGCTTCAGTTGGAGCTTTAACCTTTCAGGAGGATGTCATGGACCAGGTCATGCCAGTCGGCCAGTCATTTGGTGAAGACTATGCAGGGATATTTCACTTTAGAGTGAGTTCTTTGGTCTTTTTCAAAATAACTTAAATATATTTTATGAAACCAAATGATCAGTCCTTAAACCTTCTGCTTTATTCATATAGTTCTGGAGGTTTGGGAAATGGATTGACGTTGTCATTGATGACAAACTGCCAACAATCGATGGCAAGCTCATTTTTGTTCATTCAAAAACATCTGAGTTTTGGCCTGCCTTGCTGGAGAAAGCTTATGCCAAGTAGGTTTATTCTTAAAAGCATGTTTGTTTATTGAACAAAAATATTGTTACACCTGATTTTACAGTATGTGTACTTGCAGTGTACTTACCCAAGACAGCACTGGTAATATAAGGTAACTACATGTAAAGGTTAAGTTTAGGGGCAGGATCAGGGTTAGTACCTTTACCCTGTTATTGTAATTGCTATAATAAGTATGTATGTACATGGGGAACAAGACTGTAAATAAAGTGCTACCAAATATTATTTAACCATAATTACAAGAGATTTGGGCCCTTTTCATGTTGTGTATGTACCCTGGTTCTGAAGTTGCCTTACAGATAGAAGTATTGGACATGATGTATTGGTCACAATGATAACAGTCCAAACTCGGTCCTGGAGGGCCACTGTCCTGCAGAGTTTAGCTCCCGCTTGCCTCAACACCCCTGCCTGAAGTTTCTAGTAAGCCTAGTAAGACCTTGGTCAGCTGGTTCAGGTGTGTTTAATTGGGGTTGGAGCTGAACTCTGCAGGACAGTGGCCCTCCAGGAGCAGGATTGGACACCCCTGGTCTATTTTAATCATCAATTTGAGTAAATCCACAGAATCAATCATTAAATGCTTGTTGGTCCACTGTATATTGAAATGTAGAATGACTTTTACAGGACGTGCGGCTCTTATGCTGACTTGCAGGCTGGTCTTGTATGTGAGGCTCTGTTGGACTTCACTGGTGGCATCCACGTGCACTTTGAAACAGCAAAAACTTCTGTTGATTTGTGGAGCCTGATGAACCGAGCAGCAAAAACAAAGGCTCTGATGGCCTGTGGCACCTTTGTGGGGGTAAGCAGTGACCTCAGACTTGTTCTTTCATTACCGTGACAGATGTTATAACCATATCCATCTAAAACACTGTCACTGAAGTATTTTGCATTAAAGATTTCAATGTTCAATTAAATACAAATTACTATAGTGAACATTTCTAAAATGTAAGGGAACAATGTAGAGCATTGGCTGTACAAAAAGCAATCTTTTCCTATTTCCTGATACATATTTCACAGAGCAGCATTATTGATTCAATATCTTTTTTTCATCCCATATCAGAAAACATCTGCAAACACAGTATTACCCAATGGCATTGTTCAAGGCCATGCATATACAGTGACGGGGGTTTACAAGGTAAGTCTGCACAGAATCAAATGTCACATTACAGTGCCATCAGATTAGGGGGACAGACAGACACAGATAGATGGATGGATGGATGGATGGATGGATGGATTTTCTGAATTTGTTCTACATAGGAGCATCACTTTTTTCCATTGCATCATTTCCAGTCCATTTAGTTTTAAAACCTCCTGCACTAACTTTGTGATGAATTGCTGAGTAGTGCCCTCAAGGCTCTTTTCTGGGACCTGTCTTCAAATGGAACCACTTGGGAAAATGTTAAATAAGCCAGAGGTTGATTTTTATAGAAAGACAGGTGTTTAACTACAACAGGGGTGCCAAATCCTGTTCCTGGAGATCTACCTTCCTGCAAAGTTCAGCTCCAACCCTGATCAATCACAACAGAACCAGCTATTGTAGATCTTCAGGAGCGCTTGATAATTACAGATGGGTGTGTTAGATCAGGGTTAGATCTGAACTCTGCAGG
This sequence comes from Scardinius erythrophthalmus, assembly GCF_964197995.2. Classification (NCBI taxonomy): domain Eukaryota; kingdom Metazoa; phylum Chordata; class Actinopteri; order Cypriniformes; family Leuciscidae; genus Scardinius; species Scardinius erythrophthalmus. Next base: position 7,553,519 of record NC_138239.1, read on the forward strand.
TTGATCTATACTATAGGAACAGGATTGCGCACCCCTGAACTACAACAATATTTGCTTTGTTCTCCTCCTATTAACTGTTTTTGTTATTGTGTACACCAGTATTTATTTACTAATTGCATTCAGATGTATTCAGCATATGAGCTCCACACTTTGGTATGTCCTTTGTTCAGCTTGCATTCATTCCTGTGTTCCTCTTACGTCAAGCCTGTGATTTTGCAAGAGAAGTTTCTTGAAATAATGTTTTGTACTTTATGTGACTCAAAGCATTGTGTTCAGTCACTTCAGTCCTGAGGTAAACAGGTTATTTCACAATATCCCTGGTGAAATGGCATATTCTGTATTTATGCATTAAAAGTGTCATGTCATGATGTACTCTACAGGTAACATGCAGAGATAAACCAGTTCAGCTGGTGAGAGTGTTGAACCCTTGGGGAAGAGGCGAGTGGACCGGTGACGAGTGACAAGTAAGAGTCATGTGAAATTATAGGTTCGCTAATCACAACACTGATCAAGCGTCATTCTTTGTTTGTACCACTAGACTAGATGATTCATGACTATTATATTAAGTATAAATAAATAAATAAATAAAAAAATAAATAAATAAATAAAAAAAAAGTCTTAATGGGGTTTTAGTGTTGTATTAAGTTATTAGTATGCTAAATAACTTTTTTTCGGTTAGCTTGTTAGCTTTCAAACTGTAAATCTTTAAAAGTAATTTTGTCCTCATCATATATGTAGTAGGCTATATTAGATAAAATATTAAGCTCACCAAGCTGAATACCATATTTTTTTCTAGGTTTCTTTGATCAAAACATCAGCATTTTAATAATTGATTTTAAATTATACCACCACTTTGGTTTGCATGATGCTGCCATTTTTGAAAGCTGCCTTTTTTTCAAGTCCCCATGAATGCAAAATTCAGGTGTTTAATTTTCTTTTCTTTTTTACAATTTCAATCAAGATGATAGCAATCGGCGATCAATTATATATAGCCTATATATTGGGGTAATTCCTTGAATATCTGAAGAATAACCAAAACCTTAAGATGGCTCCTGCACTGAGTATTGTTCATTAGGCAATAGCATTGAGAAACGTTGCATGTGACAAATGTTTGCCGTTTTTTCATTGAAGTAGTCTCAAGGGGGTTGCACACCGGACGTGCACCACGTCTAGGACAACTCACACCTGAAAATCCGATAACATCAGCAATTTTCTGATTTCTGTAAATAAATTTAAAACTAAATGTATATTGCAGAACAGGGTGAAGTCCGTATACATTAACTACGATTTGAGACACATAAATGTACATTTAATATAAAACTGTAAATGGCGCTCTGTGGCGCGGCAGGATTTTGAACACTGTCCTGAGCCGTTGCTGGGCGCCTGTGTGTATTCTCACAGAGAATAGTGTGTTCGAATTTAAAAGACGTGGCGCTGCGCGTCTGACCCCCTTCACTCTCATCTCACAATTGTCAGTTGTCCTTCATTGTTAGAGTGTGCAGGCCTTTTTGAATCTTAGGGTAAGTTTAAACAACAACAATTTCTTAATGTAAAAGATTTACTTTGCGTTTTTTGCGTACAGACGACAATGTTGTCAAAAGTATTACCATTCACACGGATCTGCTAAAACGATTAAAAGCACTGTATTATTCATGCCAGGCCAGTGCATTGGCGCTGTCACTTTGTAAAGAAACACTACACACTTATAGACTGAACATAATACACATGCGCATGATGTCACCGTTTTCACAAATCCGCGTTTTTGTACTTTACACAGAAATTATTACATTATCGTTTTCAAAAACTTGCACAGACCCCCAAAACGCTGTTGTCGTGTAAATAAACGGCCAAGACGTTTACGGTTTTTAGTTTAAAATCTTGTCTCTTGTTAAGGAATGTTCACACTAACATAGATAAAATCGCTGGAGGTTTTCAAGTGCCGTTGATTTTTAATTTGCTTGAGTTACTTCAACGGTCACTGCTAACTCTCATTCACTGAAGGATATTTTGAATGAATGAGCTTTTGTTGCCTTTAGTCAGTCTTTTGTAATAGAATATACCTTTAAAACAAAAGCCAGTTCTTTAGTGACATCACTTTCTGGGAAATGACATCATTTGGGTGGGGAACAAAGGACAAACATCAATTACTTTTAAAAAGAGTTGATGAATTCTGATAATCACTTTAAAACATTTCAGCCTGTTAAAATGAGAGAAATCTGTATGATAATATATAAAAAGATGGTTAAACAATATTAAAATGGACTTTAAATTGACTGAGGTACAATTGCTAATTTTATTTTTTTACTTTTTGGTATCTTATTTAATTCTGTGCCATTGGAAATTCAACTATAGCCTGACTACGTCAGACTTCTTACTTCCGCTCAATTTCATTTCGCTTCTGTACCAGAGAATGTCTAATAGGAAGAGAATTGGCACTCTCTGCTTACTTCCGGTTTCTGGACTGGCTGCAGTAACACGTCTCTGTCCATGCGGGGGCGCTCGCAGGCGAGTGCAGAATGAATGGAGGTCTATGGCGAAAAACCCTCAAAATCCACTTTTCTCAGGATATAATTTGTCTAGTAATTTGAATGTTGTATTCGAAAGGAGATGCAAATAAATTACACATTGCTGGGTGTTAGATTTTTTTTAGAGTCACTTATTTGCTTTAAAAAGTCTTTTAAAATGTCAATGACGTCAGAATGCTGACGTCATTAGCAGAATGCTAGCGTGTTATGGGCAACAACAAGTCAACCTGTAAGAAATCGAAAAGAAATAAGTACTCCTTCATTCAACTTTCGACCTATAACCCATGTTGAACTTGCAAAACCTACAATAAAATCTGAGATTTCTCAACGGCAATCGGGTGAAAGAGACACATTTAGCCGTCTAGCCCCATAGACTCCCATTCAGTCTGCCCTCGCCCGCGATCACCCCCAGTGGAATTCTAATGGAACTGCAACCAAGATCGATACAATGGGGCTAATAGGAAGTGCCAAGGCTTTCCGTAGACGGGCTTTGTCTGTACTCAGTCTGAGACAGCGTAATAGCTTTCCGTTTTCCTCCGGCCTGAAAACAGCCGGCCAATCAACGAACAGAGGGCGGGCTGAGAGCCGTGACGTAGACGCTGATTGTACCGTGGATGTGTAGATTTACTTCACATAATCTGCAAAAGTCGCGCACAGCCATGTTCACTCCGGTAATTCGCTCGATGGTTTTGTTTTTGCATCATACATGTGTTTACAGTGAAAGTTAGATGCGGCTGAGCATGCGCATAACACACGCCATAACCAAACGTTATGTGATTGGCTTACGGGTAACGGGTAGACAAACGCTTTTCAATTATGCCATGCCAGACTATGTCTACGAAGCAAAGCGAAGTAGCGGAGTTTGGTATTACCAGGCTAATTCAACTATACCCTTTTGGAGAAATACTAATTACAACAGAAGCTTGTACTTTCAGTTCAAAAGTATATCTGTTTTTTCCTCTTTATTTGCTGCTGTTAGTTTCTCAGTGAGCATAACACCATGTAATATATATTTAATATATGCTTTTGCATAACTTTAGGTCATCTTTGTGGGACAAAGTGAGTAAGGAGGAGCAATCCAAGTGTCGTTCTTTGGCCAATGAGGGGGAGTTCTGGTGAGCATTAACTGTAGTTTCAGATATGATCTCTAGCATTAATGAATCAAATGTTTTCAGTAACTCATATTTTACTGCAGGATGTCAATGGAGGACTTCACCAAAAACTTCGAAGACATTGATATTTGCTGCCTCAGTCCTGATTTTCTGGACAGTTCCTCTGAATGCAAATGGACTTCCACATGTTATAAAGGCAGCTGGGTTGATGGGACTACAGCCGGTGGCTGCCTCAATAATAAAGGTAGCTCATAAACATATAATGAGAGAGAGTGGCATGTGAGCATTTCATACAATTACATACTAGCATGCATGAATAGAAATATTAGATACAGCATGCAACATGCTTTTTGGGTGTCTATGCATAATATTGGCCATATGGTGTGTGTGTGTGTTTATGTGTACCTACTACATGTACCTGAAAGTTCTGAATCAATGAATGTCTTGTAGACTCTTTCTGGAAGAACCCTCAGTTTCGGGTGAGGATTGAGGAGCTTGATAAGGAATGTTTTGGTCAGTGCCCTGAAAACATACTGGTGTCCCTCACGCAGAACCATGAGAAGAGAAACAGAAGTGAAGTTTCTAACTTTGCCATCGGCTTCGATGTTTTTGCGGTCAGTATTAACAAATAACTCTATTGGAGTCACCGGAAATACAGTAATTCTGGTTTCCACTTATTAATGGTGTGTTATTCTATTTTCTACTTCAACAGATTCCACCAGAGGCAAGTAAAAAATATAATTCAAGCTCAAAAGTGTACAACTTTGCTTTTAAAATGCATAAATTACATGATATTTACTAAATAAACTGGTCGCTTCAATACAAGTTTATATTTAATTCTCTTTTAGATGAAAGATGTGAAGCTCCCGGACAAGTTCTTCTACCGTAAAGGCCCCATTGGTAGTGGGAACTTCATCAATGCAAGAGATGTGATGAGATTCTTCAAGCTTGAACCAGGAGAGTATCTCATTGTACCGGCCACTTTCAATCCTAAAGAGTCTGCAAAATTCATATTGTCCATCTTCTCAAAGAGTGAATCCCATAGGAGAAATATGAAACCTGAGTGACATATGTATGAAATGACATTAGATGTTTTCTAGATGTTTTTCATCTTAGTCTCGTATAGACTGAAGTGTCACAAAAGATCCAATACTAAAAAAATAAACTGTTTTTCCAAAAAATTTTCATGTATTATTTCACATGATTAAAATGTTAGTATTTGCTATGCTATAACTAAGACTGATTGACCGCTATTGCGTACAACTATTATTTATTGGACAGTGTTTTGGTCCATTTAGTTTCTGGAGGAATAAGTGAAGTGCCCCTGTAAGTACTGAACTAACACTGCAGTTACGGGTTTCTTACAGTAGAGGGCAGCAGTTCACTAAAACAATGGACATCACATTCACAACAAACACGGGTAGAAGTGAGAGCATTTACTGAGGTCCGCCTCGGTCACTCGGTCAGCCGAGAAGTATCGCTGTGTAAGTTACACCTGTAACATGAGTCTCAAATGCGTCTCCTTTGACGGTTGACCTGGTATGAGTCGGATTCGGGTGAACGTCTCTGGTTTTGTAACTAAATCATCGCTAAATCAAAGTGTTGCCGGGCGTCAGAGATTGACAGGTTATCGTCTTCTCCGTAGCCCCTGTTGATGCCATAACTAATAACAGCATTCAAAAGTAGCCCTCTATTTCAAATTAATTTTTCACAAATCACGCCATATGTTCATTTCAAGTATTTGATTTATTATAGTAGATATGTGAACACTAGGTTATGTTTGGAGAGCATGAACTTGACATAAGATCACAAAACGTCTTTGGGTTTATTATTGTTGGCTATTTAGCTCTCCACTTTTGATCACCTCATTTGGATCTTATTAGGCCTACCAGGTGTAACTGAGGTCTTAGAGAGCCAATACAGCTTACAACTTTATTTATAAAAGTTATTAAATTATTAGAAATTATTATTACACCATTGTCCCTCTAGCGGTTAAAACCAAAATTGCATGCATTTTGCAGAAGAACGTTGTTTTGGTTCCAACCTGCAGATACTCACACTGGGAGAAAAGAGATAGAGATTATCCTACTGCTCATTAAACAGTCACTACTAGGCTTAAAGGGTTAGTTCACCCAAAAATGAAAATTCTGTCAGTAATTACTCACCCTTATGTTGAAGAAAGACAAACGTAAATAAAGAATAAAGCCAAAATATTAGGATACATGTGAAGGATGCATATTTACTGAGTAATTTACAGTTTTGTAAAATGGGTCAAAATGACAATTTTCACCTGAGATTTGGAGTCAGATTACAGGGGGGTTAAAATGACTTTAGAACTGCATCATTATTTTACTTTTACACAGAGATTGTTAGCTAAATCAGTTGACTTTGGCCATCTTCGTTTTATTATAGCTATGCCAATGGTGACATTTTAAAAATGGGGAAAAGCACTACTTTTGATTTTTGCCCAAAGTTTGCATGCCTGCAACTCATATTAAAAATATCTTAATATCCTTTTAAATTCTAATTCTTAACACACTTTTCTTTTGGTTTCTTAATTTTTACGACCGAATATGCATGGTTAATTTTAAGTCCCAATATATAGGGATGTTAATGTGGCTCCATGATTAAATTAGTACACATTTTCAATGGTCGCACATTTTCTGAAGAACAAATAATGTTGAAACTAGAAATGTATCCTTTTTTTTCTATCAACACAATTGAACATTACTTAGTGCCATAAATAGTATTTTTCCAAAGTTTGTGTGCCTGTAACAAGTAATATAAAGTCATCCTTCTATATTCTCATTCTTTCTATATCCTTCTATATTCTCATTCTTAATAAACTTTTCTTTTGTAACCTTCATTTTAAAAGCCCTATATGGTTCAATCCTATAGATATAATGTGGCTCCATGTTCAAATTGTTGCATTTTACCCATTTTCTATATATAGCTACACCAATGGATATTACTGTATCATCAACCTCTATTCAAAGGATAAACAAAAGTTTTTTTTTTCTTTATCAGGAAGATATAGGCTATAGATGGCATGCAATTTAAAAGCACAATAACTACTTTGAAATTACAGCAAAGGAAAAGAAAAAGCATTTATAAATGTTTTTGAAACCGTGTATGAATAAATGAAAAGTGCATACTTCCCAGATAAAGAGAACTTGGATGATTAGTATGGGCTGCTTTTGGTGCTTGAGATTTTATTGGTTATTTTGTGTTTCAATAACGAGGTCCAACAAGTAGCCTACTGCAGTGGCGCAAAAAGTGGGTATGCGCTATATGCGGCGCATAGGGGCGCGCAGCACCAGGGGGGCGCCAAAGCGATGGTCATTTTATTTTTTATTTTTTTATCTATACGTAGACTGTTGTGTGTTTCTAAATAATTTCTGCATTTCCTCAATGTTATATAACTTTTTAGAGGACTAACAGGCTATAGGATATTCATAAGATTCCATCATATAATTTTGACATGGAGGGAGGGGGGAGGGGGAGGGGGGGGGGGGTATCGCGAGCAGGCGGGGGCACCGTGAGCGCTGAGCGAGCAGGTACGAGTCGAAAAAGATGGATAAAGCAAAAAAGCTATCGGGACTAAAAATAGAAAAAGAAAGAGGGAAAAGGAGATGGCGTGTCAACTGATGCACCAGCAGCTAAATAAGTTGATGGTCAAAGGCAACCGGTAGGATTTAAAGTGTGACGTCCACGCATGTAGGCTAGGAGATTCCCAGTGGGCCGACATGCTTTTTGGGCCGATACATCTAATAGGCTATTTTTTTTTTTTTTTTTTTTTTTTTTTTTGTCTTTGTCTTAATGGACTACAAAACTCGTACATCGACGGCCCATTCGTTTTATTTTGTTTTGCTTAATTGGCGGCGCTGGGTTAGTGCCGTTGTAGCTAATACATTGGTAAAAAAAAAAATAGATATAAATTTATTTTATTTATTTATTTATTTATTTTTCATTACACACGTAGATCAGCGGCCCATTGGTTCTTTTCTTGATTGACACTGGGCTGGCCCAATCACATCTTTAATTTGAAATATAGAAATTAGTACAAAACTAATTATGAAAGTTTCCTTTAGTTTTCAGTGCATTTGTTTAACAATATATGGCTATTACTATCATGGGACTAATATTATAACTATTATTATGTAGTAGTGTAATGTAGACAGACACTGTTACTAAAAAAGGTTTGAATTTTTTCTTTGTTTAATTTGCACACTGAATATGGGTTGGAGCTTTTAATTTTGAACTCTCAAAGTGCACCAGATTGATGAATTCAACATAAAAAGCACAAAATTTTCTTACGGGGGAGCATGCCCCCGAACCCCCCTAGAAAGACAGAGGTCCTCTCAGCTGTGGATTCATCCCTGTGAAGTATACTTCAATTTCATTAATAAATGACAATTTTATACTTATTTCATCTGTTAGCTATCACTCATTCCACACTCATTAGGCTACATGCCACAGTTATTTATTTCTTTGTTGTTGTTTTTTTTGGGTGGGGTGGGGTGGGGGGGCGCCAAAATTGTTGCTGCATACACCTCTGACACTGGGTAGTTGCGCCCCTCTACTGTACAAGTTACTTTAATGTAAAATGTTTTTCTCTATTTAACATTAATGTACAATAGTGAAAGGTTTTTGATAACGTCTTCCCTCAGCAGGGCTGCCAACTCTCACACATTCACCGTGAGATTCACGCAATTTACTCTTCTCACACGCTCTCGTCTTACGCCACACATCCATTTTCTCACGCACAGAAAAAACAAAGAGGACGCGGAGACCGACTGACAAGACAGAGCAGGTTACTTATCATATAAAAAAATCTCAGCTCTCAAATTCTGTCAATTTTATTACGAAATGCAAGCAATAAATAGCCTACCGTTTGGGCGCTTGTAAATGTAACGTGACAGATGCCTAGCGGCACGTGAACCGATAATCTCTACTAGCTAGTAGATAAAAACACGAATGAACAATGTTGAAAGAGACAGTAGCCTACAACTTACCGAAATGTATATTCCTCATACATAATATCTATCAATCACACTGAGTAAAATAATAAAAAATTAGTTATTTTAACCTTATTACCAGCTGATAAGGCTCTCTGTATGTTTAGGCAGCATAAGGTGAGATTTTTTTTTTCTTGAGAGAAATTGTACCTAATATTTATCCAAAATGAGTCAATATTGAATCAAATCACAAAAATTTAATTGAATTGAAATCGTGAAATTTGTGTCAAGCAATGATAAAAAACTGTAGCTTACCAGAAATTGGCTCGGAGGCTGCTAACCTGGTTTTTGTCGACTGAAGCAAAGTGAGCTCATGGTGCGAGCACGGCGGGTTACGCAATACTCGTTCCCTTTTCTAGAGAGTAACCGAGTATCGTTCTCTTACGAGAGGTTCTCTCGTATTGCGTAAGTTAGCTTACGCTATGGTAACCCCTTGTCAACGCCGTGCGCGCCTAGCATCCACTACATGAGTCCCAGGGGAAACCCGGGGAACACAGAAAGGTGGGAATCAGGCGGCCAACAGAGTGGGCCAGCACATGTTCATAAGCACACAGTAGGGAGTGTAGAGCGGCTCGGCCGGTCTATACTGACTTAACACAACCCTTATAGTGCAGCTCAACCAGGGGAGCTAAATTGAGTAAAGTGGCCCGCGCACGATGAATCTGGGCAGGGCACACACACCACTTAGACTGATAGAAGTTTAGCCTGCAGGGCGGGAACTTCCAGGTTGTAAAACCTAACAAATGTAGAGGGGGAGGCCCAGCCTGCCGCTGTACAAATGTCATGAATGGAAATCCCGCTGGACCAAGCCCACGATGAGGCCATGCCTCTGGTGGAATGAGCCCTGATGCCCAAAGGGCACTGCAGGTTTTTAGACGCATAAGCTGCCGCAATAGCGTCCACTATCCATCTGGACAGGCTGTGTTTCGAGGCAGCGAGACATTTGGTGCGCCCTCCAAACGAAACGAAAAGCTGCTCCGAGCGCCTGATAGCGGCAGAGCGCGTGATGTAATTTCTCAGTGCTCTGACAGGGCAGAGGAGGTTCCTATCGACCTCGTTGCCAGATGCCGGCAGGGCTGAGATTGAAATGACCTGTGCTCTGAAAGGAGTGCCCATCACTTTTGGGACATAACCATGCCTCGGTTTGAGAATGACTTTAGAGTCATTAGGTCCAAACTCGAGACACGCAGCGTTAACTGATAATGCGTGTAAGTCACCCACACATTTGACTGATGACAGGGCTATCAGAAAAATGGTTTTGAGCGTGAGATATTTCAAATCCACAGTTTCTAGAGGTTCGAAGGGATGAGCTTTCAGGGCCTCCAGGACCAGAGAAAGATCCCAAACAGGACCCGATGGGGGCCGCAGGGGATTCATCCTCCTGGCTCCTCTGAGGAAGCGGATGAAGAACTCGTTCCTTCCTATTGCGTGGCCGCGTGCCGATTCGGCGAACGCTGCGATGGCCGCAACATATACTTTGAGCGTGGAGGGGGACTTGCCCATGTCCAGCAGCTCTTGAATGAAGCAAAGCACCCACGAAACCCCACACGTTTGTGGGTCTAGATTTTTGACAGTGCACCATTTGTTAAACACAGATCATTTAGATGCGTAGAGCCGTCTTGTAGAGGGAGCTCTAGACTGCGTGATCGTGTTCACGACCCCTTTTGGCAAATCAACGGGTATCTGTTGATTATCCATGCATGCAGAGACCAGCGCTCTGTATGAGGATGCCAGATCGAACCGCGGGCTTGAGAGAGGAGGTCTCTTCACACCGGGATCGGCCATGGGGCTGAGTCTGCCAGCCGCATCAAGTCCGGGAACCACGTCTGGTTCTCCCAGCGCGGGGCTATGAGGAGCACCGAGTGGCGCGTTTCCCTGATTCTCCCGATGACCTGTGGCAACAGTGAGATCGGGGGGAAGGCGTACAGCGGGTCGCTGGGCCAGACTTGGGCCAGCGCATCCTCGCTCTTTGAAAAGAACCTTGGGCAGTGAGCGTTGTCTTCTGACGCAAAGAGATCGACTTTCGCTTTGCCGAAAAGGCGCCACAGAAGCTGGACTGTCTGGGGATGCAGAGGCCACTCCCCCGGGGTAACATTGTCTCTGGACAGTCTGTCTGGACCATCGTGTGCGCTGCTCTCAGCGAGCGCAGTGAGTGCTGAGCCCAAACGAGGAGGCGTCCCGCCAGGGCGCAGAGAATCTTGGATCTGACACCGCCCTGATGGTTCACATAGGACACCACTGACATATTGTCCGTGCGGACTAGTACATGGTGGTCCCGCAGGTATGGGAGAAAGTGCTTAAACGCGTTCTCGACCGCCAGCATCTCTAGACAGTTTATGTGAAGGCGTTTCTCCCGGTCTGACCAGAGGCCATAGACCGGTCTGCCTTCGAAAAGAGCCCCCCAACCTAGGTTGGAGGCATCTGTCGAGATCGTTTGTCGACTCCCATTGTCACTCACTGCTGGTACCATTCGGCCGCCAGCCAGGGCTGCAGGGCTGAAACACAGCCCTGATCCAACCTGACTCGCGAGCCGCCGGCAGTCCATGCTCTGTGAGGCACTCGCGCTTTCAGCCAGCGTTGTAGGGGGCGCATGCGCAGCAAGCCCAGCTGGAGCACTGCTGCAGCTGAGGCCATGTGGCCCAAAATTTTCTGAAACATTTTTTCCGCGGAACCCGACTGCCGTTCTGAAAAGACGTGGCGAGATGTCGAATACGGCGCGCGCGCTGTGTCGACAATCTGGCCGTCATAGCCACCGAGTCCAGCTCTATTCCCAGAAAAGAGATTGACTGGCTGGGCATTAATGAGCTCTTGGTCCAGTTGACCGAGAGACCCAGGCTTTCCAGATGGCTGAGAAGCGCTGTTCTGTGAGATATGAGCTCTATCTCTGACCGCGCCAGTATCAGCCAGTCGTCCAAATAGTTCAGAATTCGCATACCCTGTCTTCTCAGGCGAGCGAGGGCCGCGTCCATGCACTTTGTAAATGTACGGGGTGCTAACGACAGGCCAAACGGCAGGACGGTGTATTGATATACCCGACCGTCGAGGGTGAATCTCAGGAATGGCCTGTGACGGGGTATAATCTGAAAGTATGCGTCTTTCAGATCGAGAGAAATAAACCAGTCCCTCGGGCGAATTTGCGCGAGGATTTGTCTGGTCGTGAGCATTTTGAACGGCCGTCTCATGAGAGCTTTGTTCAAATATCTCAGATCTAATATAGGTCTGAGAGCTCCGTCTTTCTTGGGCACGAGAAAATAACGTCTGTAAAAGCCCGTCTCGCTCAGAGAAGGATGCACCTGTTCTATCGCCCCCTTGCACAGCAGCTTCGCTATTTCTGCATGAAGCAGGTGAGCTGCTTCCGTATTCACTCTTGTCTCGGTCCGTGCTCGAAAGCGCGGGGGACGGCGAGCGAACTGTAGCGAATAGCCCCGTTTTACAATGTTCAGCACCCATTCTGACACGCCCGGGATAGCTTCCCACGCTTTCGCATGCATAGCTAGGGGTAGAATGGCCTCTGGGTCCCGGCCGTCGCACTGCGTAGGATAGGGACCCTGTATCAGAGGAATTGGCGCGGCGTGCGCGCCGTCGATGCTTGAATACGGGGGCTCACTGATAGCGGTAACTGACTGGGCAGCACTCAATGACTTGGTCACTTGGGACGGAGAACATTTTGTGGCGAGAAACTCGTGACGCGAGAGCGGCGTCAGGGGTAATGTGTTTATCAGTAAGTGTGAGTGCTCGTGAGCGGGCACGAGGCTTACGTTCACAACACGCCCAGTGTTTGGGAGCTTTAAAGGATCTGACTCCTGGGATAACTGTGTAACAGAGCGGGCAATGGGTAGGTGTGGGTACTGAATCGACCGTCTTTTCCTCCTTGCGCCCGCTAGGAGGACTTTGCGGGCTCAAGCTTCAGTGCGAACTTGGGCCGGGGTCCCCGGGGGGGAGGCGGTCTGTGACGGCTGGATGAGCGCGACCTAGGGCGCCCGCCCTGTCGTCGCTGCGAAGGCGGAGGCTGAGACGAGCGCTGCGTGGAGCTGCGTGCAGGAGGCTGGGCTTGAGAGTGGCCTGCAGCTGAGCTCGAGCGGCGGGGCAGGAAGAGATTCATAGCCTGCGATGCCTTCTGTACCTCCGAAAAACGATCCACAATCCTGCTTACCGCTGGGCCGAAGAGGCCGGTGGGGGAGAGCGGGGCGTTGAGGAACACGGACCGCTCAGAGGTCCGTCATGCTGCGCAAATCCGTCAAGGCAATGTGGTCCGGGCCTTTCTCGTCCAATTCGCAGAGGAGATCAGCCTGGAGGATCTGGAGAACTGCCATTGAATGCAGGGCGGAAGCAGCCTGGCCGGCGGTGGCGAAAGCGCGGCCGACAAGTGCTGACGTGGTTCTGCAGGCCTTGGACGGGAGGTCAGACTTTGAGCGCCATCTAGCGGATGGCGGGCAAAGGTGCGCTGCGACCGCCTCTTCAACCGGGGGGATCTGGTTATATCCCTTCTCGGCGGCTCCGTCCACTTGCGAGAGAGTCGAGGAGACTGGAGAGCGGAGTCTCGCGGAGAAAGGAGCGTTCCACGACTTTGAGAGCTTGGCGTGGAGCTCAGGCAGAAAGGGAGGCCTAGTTGGTCGACAGCCAGGTGAGGAGGCGGAGAAGCTCGGCGTCCACACTGGCGCAGGCCCAGCCAGATTCCTGAGTCGAAGAGGAGGTGGAGCGGTGTGATCCGGACCACTCTTCACTGTCCGAGGCCAGGAGAGAGCAGCTGTCGCCGATGGCATCTTCGTCCGCTTCATCCCCTGAGGCGATGGCAGTGCGGGCGGGAGCCGGCCGCTGCGCGTCGGGAAAGGGGGGCGGAGAAGGAGAGAGCAAGGCTCGCGAGAAGGGTTCCAGCGAGCGCATGGCTGGCACATCGGGCTCCGGTTGTCTCTGTGAGCGGCGTTTCTTTTTGTGCGGCCCAGCAGAGACAGGCGGAGTGACAACTTCGGCGTCGAACAAGGAGAGTCGAGCCCACAGGGTCGACATCGGCAGTTCTTCGCAAAACTCGCAGCCGCCCGAAGACAGAGCGAGGGCTGCGTGGTCTCGTCCCAGGCAGAGACCGCAGATCACGTGGCGGTCTCTGTCGCTGAGCGGTGCTCGGCAAGAGCCACAGGAAATGCAAGGCATTTTGCAACAAACGCCTCGCGCTCTTTTAGGAAATGTGTGTCGCGGCGGCGAGCACACAACAGAAGCACAGCAAAAGGATACTGTCACCGGATAGCGAAGCAGGCACGGATGGCTGAAGGCGGCGAAGACGACCGGCTTCCTCAGACGCTTTCCTCAGCTTGCTTGTCGCTTGCTTCGACGGCGGCTTCCCTCAGAGTCCAGCGATGCGAAGAGCTTCAGAGACTGACGAAAATCAGGTTAGCAGCCTCCGAGCCCTTCCTTATATACGCTAAGCCACTCCCATTTTGGCGGGCTGTGATGGCTTCATTCATTTTTCGAGAAAAGATGACTTTACCCGTAGCGCAATTCGAGAGAACCTCTCGTAAGAGAACCTAAAATTCTGTGTAGTTACTAAAATGTTTTGACAATCACAATACACTTATTGTGATGCAAGATTTTTATTTTATTTTTTACATGAATCATGATTTTTTTACATTTTCTGATATTAATCAGAATTTGTCAGAATTTTAAAAATATATATCAAAACTAATAAAGGTTCATGTTTTCCTGGACTTTTAGCTCTAATTGAATAAAAATGTTTTAAGTGGTTCCTCTAAAAGTTTCAATATTCTATTGTATTGCTTGTAGAATTATTTTTCTATTATGTTCCACATCAAAGTAATTCAGACAAAGTTTCAGTTATATGACTAATAGTATTGATTCATTGTTCTTTTAGAATGAAATGATCATGTCAGAAAAAGCTAAATGGATAAGGGCTTTACTTGGCTTTTACAGCAGGACACAACAATAAGTATTCTATTCTTCTGATTTATAATTGCCCCACCTCAAAAAAAGAAAAAAAGATTGGAATGTTACTGTCTAAAATTAGGTGTATTTCTATAGATGAAGTCTAAGTTTTATGTAGTTTGTTGTTAGACCGATGCCACAATGTTCTTATTTACTGTTCATAATTATGGTCATTACTGTGTGTCCCTTTGTGGTCTTATCAACCAATCTAACACACTAACCTTTCCGTCAAAACATTAATTGGCTTAGCAACAAACTTAAAAAGACATTTGAAGTTCTTGAGCGCTTTCCGTGTTCATTTGCATAATATTTTTTTTAGAGTTAAGACTATATATGGTGAAATTGTTATGCAACTGCACAGGTGGGAGGACCTTACGCAATAGTGTCCCTGAGCAAAACAAAACCTACACACTGCTCTACACCCTTCCTGAAAACATCATTCGGTCTGAGCGCGGAATTCCTGAGCCTAGGGCAGAACAAAGAGAATCGGTCAAACCTAGTAAGAGAAAACTGCTCAATTAGGTGAGTTGTTATCTTTGAAGGTGAAGTATATCATTTCTATCTTAAAAACTGAGTTTAATCTCTAATTATATTGTAAGTCTCTTAAAAGCTATCAAGATGTGTCTTTCAAAGGGACAACATTTCTCTCCCAAACAGGTCTAACAAGCCTAGAGTATCTTATCTCTTATAGGTCTTTGGAAACAAAACATATTATAGCACAGTGTTGTGTCATCTCACCAGTAAACAATGCCAGATGTGACACTTTTATCTGTTTTTCTTTATATTTTATCCTAAAAATCTGACTTTTACAGCTGTAAAAATGCCACCACCTCGTGTGAACAGAGTACCCAGGGATGAACAGCCCACAAGAGACAAAACGGGCACTCTTGACGTCCCTTTGAAATTCTTGGATCAGGACTACCAGGAGTTGAAGAAGAGCTGCTTCACCAATAAAAGGAGATATGTTGATGAGAAGTTCCCTTCAGACAGCAGCTCCATTGACCCAAAGAAGAAACTTGGATTGGATATGAAACAAATCAAATGGTTGAGGCCATCAGTAAGTTACCTGTATTGACTTTCCATCTCCAGACCTTCAGAAACTTTCAAGAAGAGTATATAGACATTATTGTTTGAACGGATCTAAAAGAACTTGAATATTACCATCATCAATTGTTGCTAAATGTCTCTTAGGGCTTGTAAAAACAGGTTTATCTGTAGCATTTCCCAACATATGATTTATTTACAATTGTGGCAAGGTATCTTAAAGGCACAGTATGTATGAATTTTGGATTAAAATGCCCAAAAAACACTCAAACAATGTTATATATATTGTTGATGTGTACTTGCAAGATCCCAAATGTTTCCAACAATGTTTAAATCCAAAGAAATCAGGTATTTTAACCAGTGAAACGGCCTGTGTCATTGTGTCGTCTGTCAATGACATATCCATGTTACCAGTATAGACGCTTTAATATATTGTTTATAATATGTATATTATGTTATGTGTTTAATAATTATTATGCTTTAATATATTATGTGTTTTATTAGATAGGTGAGCAACTGTTTGGATACTTTTATCGACAGAAAACTAATCATTGTTATATAGTTCAACACGGTTATTCTTATTGCTTGAATCACTTGTTTTCTTGATTTACCGCGAGTAACATGTTTGTACCATGCCTCAGAGACAATGCTATTTTGTCAAATGGCTAACATGGCATAATCAAAAAGAGCTTGTAGTAACAGTACAGCATTTTCTCCACCATACAAAATATTTTAAAATTAAGTGCATGCCATTTAGCAACACAAGTCACCCAGCTTTTAATAATATGATATTCTAATATCGATCTAAGTTACTGCAATGTGCAACAAGTGTCGCATACCAGTCACCGAGCAAACGCACAGAATAACGTTAAAATAACTTTCAACACACTCAAATGTATTTTAGTAAGATTGTAAAACAGCGCTATGTTACCCCACAATTTAAATTTATCAGATAAAGTGACCTGTATGAGAAGTAATTCAGCACTTGCGGCTGTTTTATTAGAATGAAATAAAAAGAGGGGAATTTAAGTGATCAGACATAACTGTAACAAAGTTTAAGATCAGGAAAGGAGGTGAACTTTAAATGTAACTTCAACAAAAACAGCAAAGTAAAATATCCCACGGCTCTCGGCCCCGCCCTGCTTCATACCACAGTAACGTTAATAAAATGAACACATTAGCTCAATCATTAGACCCCCGGATTGCTTTCCATTGGCTGTGGAGGTGAAGAAGACAACTCCCAGGATTCCACGTTCAGTCACGGCATCATCAAGCTCCTCCTTTGTTATTGTTTTGAAAAAGAAAACTCTAGAGGCGTACTGTGCCTTTAAGTGTCTTGAAAGCAGATTCAAAATACAATATACAAGTCTAAATGTCTTCTGTTGTTCCCAAATCCATAGGGCAAATTTCATTGTATAATGTATTAATTCAATTAATCTCTCTCTTTAGAAAATAGTGGCAGACCCTCAACTCATTGTTAAGGGGGTTTCCAGGTTTGACTATTCCCAAGGATCTTATTTAGGTATGTTTATATCTACATACCCCAGTAGGTGTTGGTTTTGAATGATACTGTATGCAGTAAATAGCATCACTCCATATAGACCAGAATGCCTTTTGTTAACTCAATGAAAGATCTATTTTTGCTAATGTTTGTGCTTTTACCTTAGGAGACTGCTGGTTTCTTGCTTCAGTTGGAGCTTTAACCTTTCAGGAGGATGTCATGGACCAGGTCATGCCAGTTGGCCAGTCATTTGGTGAAGATTATACAGGGATATTTCACTTTAGAGTGAGTTCTTTGTTCTTTTTCAAAATAACTTATGAAATCAAATGATCAGTCCTTAAGCCTTCTGCTTTATTCATATAGTTCTGGAGGTTTGGGAAATGGATTGACGTTGTCATTGATGACAAACTGCCAACAATCGATGGCAAGCTCATTTTTGTTCATTCAAACACATCTAATGAGTTTTGGCCTGCCTTGCTGGAGAAAGCTTATGCCAAGTAGGTTTATTCTTAAAATGATTCTTCTTTCATAGTATAAAAGCATGTTTGTTTATTGAACATACCCAAGACAGCACTGGTAATATAAGGTAACTACATGGGTAAAGGTTAAGTTTAGAGGGAGGTTCAGGGTTAGTACCTAGTTATTACCCTGTTATTGTAATTGCTATAATAAGTACATATGATATATACATGGGGAACAAGACTGTAAATAAAGTGCTACCAAATATTATTTAACCATAATTACAAGAGATGTTGGCCCTTTTTATGTTGTGTATGCACCTTGGTTCTGAAGTTGCCTTACAGATAGAAGTATTGGACATTGTCACAATGATAACAGTCCAAACCCGGTCCTGGAGGGCCACTGTCCTGCAGAGTTTAGCTCCAGCTTGCCTCAACACCCCTGCCTGGAAGTTGCTAGTAAGCCTAGTAAGACCTTGATCAGCTGGTTCAGGTGTGTTTAACTGGGGTTTGAGCTGAACTCTGCAGGACACTGGCCCTCCAGGAGCAGGATTGGACACCCCTGGTCTATTTTAATCATCAACAATTTGAGTAATCCCACAGAATCAATCATTAAATGCTTGTTGGTCCACTGTATATTGAAATGTAGAATGACTTTTACAGGGTGTGCGGCTCCTATGCTGACATGCACGCTGGTCTTGTATCTGAGGCTCTATTGGACTTCACTGGTGGCATCCACGTGCACTTTGAAACAGCAAAAACTTCTATTGATTTGTGGAGCCTGATGAACCGAGCAGCAAAAGCAAAGGCTCTGATGGCCTGTGGCACCTTTCTGGGGGTAAGCGGTGACCTCAGGCTTGTCCTTTCATTACAGTGACATATGTTATCACCATATCCATCTAAAACACTGTCACTGAAGTATTTTGCATTAAAGATTTCAATGTTCAATTAAATACAAATTACTATAGTGAACATTTCTAAAATGTAAGGGAACAATGTAGAGCATTGGCCGTACAAAAAGCAATCTTTTCCTATTTCCTGATACATATTTCAAAGAGCAGCATTATTGATTCAATGTCTTTTTTTCATACCATATCAGAAAACATCTGCAAACACAGTATTACCCAATGGCATTGTTCAAGGCCATGCATATACAGTGACGGGGGTTTACAAGGTAAGTCTGCACAGAATCAAATGTCAGATTACAGTGCCATCAGATTAGGGGGACAGACAGACAGACATACAGACTTATAGATAGATAGATAGATAGATAGATAGATAGATAGATAGATAGATAGATAGATAGATAGATAGATAGATAGATAGATAGATAGATAGATAGATAGATAGATAGATAGATAGATAGATTTTAAAACCTCCTGCACTTTAACTTTGTGATGAATTGCTGAGTAGTGCCCTCGAGGCTCTGTTCTGGGACCTGTCTTCACATGTAACCACTTGGGAAAATGTTAAATAAGCCTTAGGTTGATTTTTATAGAAAGACAAGTGTTTAACTACTACAGGGGTGCCAAATCCTGTTCCTGGAGATCTGTCTTCCTGCAAAGTTCAGCTCCAACCCTGATCAAACACAACATAACCAAATTGTAGATCTTCAGGAGCGTTTGATAATTACAGATGGGTGTGTTAGATCAGGGTTAGATCTGAACTCTGCAGGTTTGATCTATACTATAGGAACAGGATTGGGCACCCCTGAACTACAATAATACTTGCTTTGTTCTCATTTAAAAATTTTTGTTATTGTGTACACCAGTATTTATTTACTAATTGCATTCAGATGTATTCAGCATATGAGCTCCACACTTTGGTATGTCCTTTGTTTAGCTTGCATTCATTCCTGTGTTCCTCTTACGTCAAGCCTGTGATTTTGCAAGAGAAGTTTCTTGAAATAATGTTTTGTACTTTATGTGACTCAAAGCATTGTGTTCAGTCACTTCAGTCCTGAGGTAAACAGGTTATTTCACAATATCCCTGGTGAAATGGCAAATGGCATATTCTGTATTTATGCATTTAAAGTGTCATGTCATGTTGTATTCTACAGGTAACATGCCGAGAAAAACCAGTTCAGCTTGTGAGAGTGTTGAACCCTTGGGGAAAAGGCGAGTGGACCGGTGACTGGAGTGACAAGTAAGAGTCAAATGAAATTATAGGTTCACTAATCACAACACTGATCAAGCGTCACTATTTGTTTGTACCACTAGATGATTCATGACTATTATATTAAGTATAAATAAATAAATAAATAAAAAGTCTTAATGAGGTTTTAGTGTTGTATTAAGTTCTCTTACGAGAGGTCTCTCGTACAGCGTAATATCTTACGCTTTGGGGAAAACCTCTTTTCCGCAAGATATTGAAGCCAAAAAATTATCCTTAATTTTGTAATAATGTAAAACGTGTTGCGGCAGCACGCAGACATAGGCGAGACAGCTATTGGCTGCCCTGTGGCAACTGCAGCAGCCTATCGAGAGAGGCCCCTCGTGGGTCACGTCCCGCCGAAACGGGCGTGGCTTGGGCCTATAAATATGGCTCGACAGGCTGTGAAATCTGATTTTTCATCTCTTCATGCGAAGCTCACACATCGCTGGATCCCGAGAGGAAGAAGCCGCACCGTCTGAAAAAGCCTTCTGCGGGACGAGCCCTTCCATCTGAAGCCGCTGGCCCACAACTCGCCGCCTTCAGTCACCGTTCCTGCTACGCTATCCGGCGTCTATATCCTTTTACTCTCTGCTAGTGTGTGTCCGCCGCCGCGACTCACACTCCCTCTCTAAAAGAGCTGAGCGTCTTTTTTAAGATGTCTTGTTCCTGCTGTGGCTCGTGCCGAGCCCCACTCAGCGACGGGGACCGCCATGTCATCTGCGTTTCCTGCCTGGGTGAGGATCACGTACCTCTCGCGCTCGCTGACGGCCGCTGCCCTCACTGCGAGCGGATGCCCATGGTGACTCTGAGGACTCGCCTGGCATCTTTCACCGAGTCTGCACCTCCGCCCACTGCGGTGCCGTGCCGTAAAAAGCGCCGTGCTCAACAGGTCCCGGAACCTCCTCCAACCCGCGGAAGCTCGCCGGTTCGCCCGCCAGCTTCGCCGCCTGCTTCACCCGAGTCCCTTCCTGCCGGACAGCGGCCGCCGTCCGCCGCCGCTTCCGTCATGGATGATAACGAAGAAGCCGTGTGTGTGGAGGATGATACCTGCTCTCTCTTGGCGTCGGGCAGTGAGGATTGGTCAAGCTCTGCGGATCTCGCCCCCTCTGTTCCCCAGCCGCCTGGAAAAAGAGCGAGCATTGAGGCAGAGCTCATGAGTCTGCTCGAGCAGGCCGTTTCAAGCCTCGGCCTCTAGTGGTCTGCGCCCGAGGAGCCTGCACACAACCGACTGGATGGTTGCTTTCTACAGCGAGACCGCACTTCGCCGTCTTCAAGACCTGCGCCCTTTCTTCCTGAGCTTCATGAAGTCGCGAAGTCTTGGAAAGCTCCCTTCTCAGCCAGAATGCGTTCCTCTGTCTCAACGGCATTCTCCCAGGTGGACGGTGCTAAAGACAAGGGGTACCATTCTCTTCCCCCCGTGGAAGAAGCCGTAGTGGCCCATCTTTGCCCGCCCTCTGCTGGACGGCGTGCTAAGACGGCGCTACCGTCTAAAGCCTGCCGCACGACTTCAGCTATGCACGGTCGCGCTTACACCGCCGCCGGGCAGGCTGTGCCAGCGCTGCATTCCATGGCCATCTTCCAAATCTTCCAGGCCAACCTTCTCCGTAAGTTGGATGAGGAAGGACCGGAGGCTATCAGTGTGCCGGATCTGAGGAGCGCGACGGATCTTGCCCTTCGCGCCACTAAGTCCGCTGCACAGGCCATAGGGCAGAGCATGGCCTCTCTCACTGTAGCTGAGAGACATCTGTGGCTAACGCTATCTGAGATGTCGGACTTGGAGCGCACTGCGTTCCTTGACGCCCCTGTCTCCTCTGCCGGCCTCTTTGGATCATCCGTCAAGGATTTCGCGGATAGATTCGCTGAGGTGCAGAAAACGTCACAGGCCATGAAGCATTTTCTGCCTAAGTGCTCCAGCTCCGCAGCAGGTCGCTCTAAGCAGCCGTCTGCTCGAAGCTCCCAGCCGCAGAACCCGCCAGCTTCGCAGCGCCGACAGGCCCGGGAGCTGAGACCGCGCTCTCGCTCTGCCGGCCGCCGCCCCCCTCCGCGTGGGCCCCGGCCGAAGATTGAGGTAAAGCCCAAGGCCTCAAAGTCTTCCTAGCCTGCCTAGGAAGACGATGGTGTTCAAGTCCCGCTGCGGCCAGACTTCCACCAAAACTTCTCGCTCGTTCAGTTCCAGTAAATGTGATTGTCCCAGTGTATTTAACAGAAAACAAGCTGGTTCTTCAACCCGCTTGCCTGCACGCAAACGCCGTTCTCACGGCGACCCAGATAAATCTCAGAAAGAGTGTATTTTCTGGTATTCCGGCCACGGCAATGGTGTTATGAGTGTAGTAAAAATGCCCACAGCCCAGTGCTCATTCCTACACACAAGCACAGCCCACCACACAGGGCTCGCACACATAAAATCGACCCATGTCGATTGTGCATTAAAGCTAGGGTAGGTAAGATTTTTCTAAAAAAAAAAACATTCCAAATTTGTTTCAACTGTCTTTATATACCAATACATAATTAAAATGTAAGTACTCTGAAAAAGAGAGTATAAAAATCGAGTGTCTGTAGACCTCTCACGACTGTTGTAAACACAGCTCATTATTTCCATTCACTCCACCCCCTCCCTTCTGGGCTCCTTCTAAAGCCAAGCCCCCAAAACACATGAACGCACGACGCCAAACGCTCAGGCTCAGGAAGACGCATTTATTTACCTGAGACGAGTGGAGAGGAAGGAGCGCAGTGCATGCAGTGACATCATGTCAGAATCACATGTAATAAAATACCTAACTTTATCACTATGAATTTAAACAAATATGATGGCTTTTAGTACTCACTATCAAGCTAGCATATCGATACTGGTAAAGTTTAAAATATATTTTGTTTGATTCGGTAACAAGCTATATTTAGGCTAATAGGTAACAAGCTATATTTATAAGGCAAAGCTAGGTTGCATTGATACACGTTTTCCCATTACCATCAGTTACACTGTGATGAAGGTGAATTTCGTGTAAGAGTCATAACATATACGGTGTTTTGCATGTAAGAGTTTCCATGATGAAAACATTGACTCTGATGAGGACTAACGTTACACTCCGGTGACGAGTACCGCATCGTCGGTTCGAGGACAGGTCCACTCCGGGGTCGAGGGCGAAGCAGAGGAGGTCGTTCAAGAGTGCGGGCATGGTCCGAGGAAGTAGTTTAGCAAAGTAGCAAAGCTGGCATTGGTACTTTTTGCTGCATTTTCTCAGCCATTGTGCCGCAAACTCCTGCTTACTCGGAGTAGTGAGCTGAATATTTCCGGGAACGGTGACATGTGATGAGTGCACGCAGGGCAGCGCACGCAGTGGGGCGCGGGCACGAGACATGAAGGCATCTGATTGGTTCTTTACACTCGGACCGAGTGGCAGTGATTGGTCAGAGTTTTTACTGTCCTGCAGCTGCTACAGAGGTCTGATTGTTTTCATTCCTTTTTCTGAACACATAATGTATTGACTACTCTCAGGATGGTAGGACCATTTCACCCAGTATAAAAAAAAGTGTTTCTGAACAGGATTACCTACCCTAGCTTTAAACGTAGTGAATGTGCCCACGTCCCAGTGCCCACAAACACTACACACTGCATGTCCCATGGTTTCTGTAAAAACGAAACCAACGCACACACAGTCTGTCCAAGCAGACGGTGTTTTCAGTGTAGTAAATGTGCCCGTTGTCCCGCGCCCACATTCACTCACAGACATGACAAGCCCTACGGGGCTCGCCTCGCTCGTTCTCTCTCAGCAGACCGCTATAGGAGAGTCGAGCAGGGGCAGGCTGGATCTCAGCGCGCACGGTGTTTTACACTGTGTTCCCCATAGCGTAAGATATTAGGCAGTACGAGAGACCTCTCGTAAGAGAACGTACTCGGTTACTAACGTAACCTCGGTTCTCTCTAGAAGAGGGAACGAGTACTGCGTATCTTTGCCGTGCATGCATCACGCTCTGGTTCGCTTCAGCGATGATAAACCAGATTTCACAGCCTGTCGAGCCATATTTATAGGCCCAAGCCACGCCCGTTTCGGCGGGACGTGACGCAGTGGGCGCGAAGTGCCCTCATTGGATCTGACGTCACGAGGGGCCTCTCTTGATAGGCTGCTGCAGTTGCCGCAGGGCAGCCAATAGGCGCGTGAGCTGTCTCGCCTATGTCTGCGTGCTGCCGCAACGCCATCCATCCATCCATCCATCCATCTTCTTCCGCTTATTCGGGGCCGGGTCGCGGGGGCAGCAGTCTAAGCAGAGATGCCCAGACTTCCCTCTCCCTAGACACTTCCTCCAGCTCTTCCGGGGGGACACCGAGGCATTCCCGGGCCAGCCAGGAGACATAGTCTCTCCAGCGTGTCCTAGGTCTTCCACGGGGTCTCCTCCCTGTGGGACGTGCCCGGAACACCTTCCCGGGAAGTCAAGTCAAGTCAAGTCAAGTTTATTTATATAGCGCTTTTCACAACACAGGTTGTATCAAAGCAGCTTCACAGTAATAAATTAGAACAATACATCAATGTTTGTTTCTAGTGGAACGTCTACGTTCGGTAATGCTGATCAATAGTATCGTTGATTGATTAATTCAATTAAATATCCCCAAATATCCCCAACTGAGCAAGCCAAAGGCAACAGTGGCAAGGAACCGAAAAACTCCATCAGGTGACCTAATGGAGAAAAAAAAAACCTTGGGAGAACCCGGGCTCAGTCGGGGGCCAGTTCTCCTCTGGCGTTTATGAACTAGAGGTCGGATTTAACTGTAGGATTAAAAGTATTATATGAATGCCTGGCTGAAGAGATGCGTCTTTAATCTAGTTTTAAACTGGGAGAGTGAGTCTGAGCAACGAACAGTATCCGGAAGACTATTCCAGAGTTTTGGTGCTAAATGTGAAAATGCTCTCCCTCCTTTGGTGGATCTGGATATCCTAGGTATGACCAAAAGCCTCGAATTTAGTGATCTTAAAGAGCGCGATGGATTATAGGGCGATAGAAGATCGGTTAAATAGACTGGAGCTAAGCCGTTTAGGGCTTTATAAGTCAGTAGCAATACCTTGTAATTAATACGGGACTTTATAGGTAACCAATGTAGGGATGATAAAATCGGTGTTATATGATCATATTTTCTTGATCTAGTTAGAACTCTAGCGGCGGCATTTTGGACTAACTGTAGCTTGTTTATTAAGGATGCAGGACAACCGGCTAATAACGCATTACAGTAATCTAGTCTCGAGGTCATGAATGCATGAACTAACTTTTCTGCGTCAGAAACTGATAGCATATTACGTAGCTTAGCAATGTTTCTAAGGTGGAAAAAGGCTGTTCTTGTAACATATGAAATATGATTTTCAAAAGACAGGTTGCAGTCTAATATAACACCCAGGTCTTTTACTGTAGAGGATGAAGTAACAGGACATCCTACTATGTTAAAGTTGTATTGTGAGAGGTTTTGTGGGTGGTTTTTTGAACCGATAAGTAGTACCTCTGTCTTGTCTGGATTTAATAAAAGAAAATTATGCGTCATCCAATCTTTTATATCTTTAACACACTCTGTCAATTTGGATAATTTAGCGTTTTCATCTGGCCGTGATGAAATATAGATTTGAGTGTCATCAGCATAACAATGGAATTCCATGTTTCCTTATAATATTTCCAAGTGGCAGCATATATATTGAGAATAATAGAGGGCCTAACACAGATCCCTGCGGCACTCCATAGTTTACTGGAGTTATGATAGATTTTTCTCCATTTAAATAAACAAAATGGTAGCGGTCAGATAAATACGATCTAAACCAGCTTAATGCTTGTCCTTGAACACCAGTATAATTTTGTAGTCGATCTAAGAGTATTGTATGATCTATAGTATCGAACGCAGCACTAAGATCAAGTAAAACTAATATTGAGATACAGCCTTGGTCAGAAGCTAAAAGTAAATCATTTGTGATTTTAACGAGCGCAGTTTCAGTGCTATGATGCGGCCTGAATCCAGACTGAAACTTTTCATAGGTGTCATTTTCTTGTAAGAAAGAGCCCAGTTGAGCGGACACAACTTTTTCTAGTATTTTAGACATAAAAGGTAGATTTGAAATGGGTCTATAATTTACTAGATTATTCGGATCTAATTGTGGTTTCTTAATGAGAGGTTTTATAACTGCCAATTTAAATGTTCTTGGAACATGACCTAAAGATAAAGACGAGTTAATAATATTGAGGAGAGGCTCTTCCACTACAGGTAACACTTCTTTCAATAGTTTAGTTGGTATGGGATCTAATAAACATGTTGTTGTTTTAGAGGAAATGATAAATTTATTTAACTCTTTTTGTTCTATAGTTGAAAAGCACTGTAATTGTTCTTGCGGCGTGATAATTGAGGCTGAATTATAAGGCGCGATTGAGGATTGAACGTTTACAATTGTGGTTCTGATGTTTTCTATTTTCTCAGTGAAGAACTTCATGAAATCATTACTACTAAACTGTAATGGAATACTTTGTTCAGGAGACATCTGTTTATTTGTTAGTCTCGCCACGGTGTTAAATAAGAACTTAGGATTGTTATGGTTGTTTTCTATTAGTTTGCGTAGATGCTCAGCCCTGGCCGCTTTTAGGGCCTTTTTATAACGTGACATACTGTCTTTCCATGCGATTCTAAAGACCTCTAAGTTGGTTTGTTTCCATTTACGCTCTAAATTACGGGTTTCTCTCTTTAGAACACGCGTAGTACTGTTGTACCATGGTGCTTTACTTTTCTCTCTGACCTTTTTTAATCTAATGGGCGCAACAATATCCAATGATCCAGAGAGAATGGTGCTCATAGTGATAGTTAATTCCTCAAGTTCATCTGTTTCTTTGGGTTCACTGAGCAGCTGAGACAGATCCGATAAGCTGTTTGAAAAATTATCTATGGTGGATGGAAGGATTGTTCTGCCTAATCGATAACGCGGCGCAGCATGATATATTACAGGAGTACGT
This sequence comes from Scardinius erythrophthalmus, assembly GCF_964197995.2. Taxonomy (NCBI): domain Eukaryota; kingdom Metazoa; phylum Chordata; class Actinopteri; order Cypriniformes; family Leuciscidae; genus Scardinius; species Scardinius erythrophthalmus. Next base: position 7,580,234 of record NC_138239.1, read on the forward strand.
AATATGCAAGTTACCATGTAATGGTCAGTGACATCGTCACTTTGTGGAATGATATCTATATCGGTTGGATCGGTTCCATGTGATATAATTAAATCGAGTGTATGATTAAATCGATGAGTCGGTCCGGTAATGTTTTGCTTGACCCCAAAGGAGTTTAATAAATCAGTAAACGCAGCCCCTAACGCATCATTTTGATTATCTACATGGATATTAAAGTCTCCAACAATTAATGCTTTATCGAAGTTAACTAATAGGTCTGAGAGAAAATCTGCAAACTCTTTTAGGAAATCAGCGTAAGGCCCAGGCGGTCTATATACGGTAGCCAAGGCTAGAGATAATAGGGATGTTTTTCTATCATCTAAGAGCGTAACATTTAGTACAAGTACTTCAAATGAAATAAACTTATAACCCGTTTTCTGAGTAACATTGAGAAAATCTCTATAGATTGTTGCAACACCGCCGCCACGACCATTCAGACGGGGCTCGTGCTTATAGGAGTATCCTGATGGAGTAGACTCATTTAAACCGAAATAATCATTTGGTTTAAGCCAGGTTTCAGTAAGGCAAAGTACATCGAAGCTATTATCTGTGACTATTTCATTTACAATAACTGCCTTAGGTGTGAGTGATCTAATGTTTAAAAGACCTAGCTTTAAAAATTGTTTTTGATTACCAATAGCAACATTTTCTGGTTTAATAACAATTAGATTTTTTCTAGATCCTGCAGTAGATTTATGATTTGATCTCACTAAACGAGGAATAGACACAGTTTCTATGCAATGTTCTACACTATTTATATCAGTTAAATTGGTGCAGCAGAGACTATGATTTGGACTTTTGTTTACTAGTCAAAAGGTATTTAACATTTTGGAGATGTTATCTGACAGAAGATCCGATCCGAATCTGTTTGGGTGTAAGCCATCAGCACGGTAAAGCCTAGGACGCTCCCAAAACAGATTCCAATTATTTACAAAGAGAAGTTTCTGCTCATTGCACCATGACATTAACCATTCATTAAGCGCAAATAATCTACTAAACTTTTCATGACCTAGTCGGTACGTGGGAAGCGGTCCTGACACAATAATCGTTATATCAGGCAATGTGCTGCGTACCGTATCGATCAGATTCCTGAAGTCTTTCTTCAAAACTTCCGTCTGGCGCAGTCTGATGTCGGCCCCTCCCGCGTGCAGGACAACGGTTCCGACGCGCTCGTTCAGAATCTCGGGAACGTGAGCAGCGACTTCGGAAACACGAGCACCAGGAAAGCAGTGACTATGCACCTTACTTTTATTTAACGTAACGTGTACGTGTCGAACGATGGAATCGCCGATGATCACAGCATCGCGTTCTGTTTCGCGAAGAGGGGAGAAGCGGTTTTGTGTGGATATCTCGAAAACCGGGAGGGTCGGAGAGAGTTTTCTTGGTCTAGACCTGACTCGCGACTTCCGCTGCGGAAAAATCCAGGCTTCGTGATGGCATGTTGGAGCCGGAGTGAACGAGACCATGGCTGATCGCGACCTCGACGTTCGGGACCGATGTTGAGGAACGCACGGAGTAGACGAGGTCGGAGTCAGCGGGTTAGTAACATTAATCTCTGATTTGTGTGCCTCGGCGCGCGATGTTTCGAGAGCCAAACGCCGGTCTATCAGCTCGGCTTTTCTTACTAAAAGGTCGTGGATCTGTTTCTCAACAGCTTCCAGCTCAGACTGCACCGCGTGCAGCTCAAATGTGTCCTCACCTGCACCAAAAGGTAGACTACTTACATTTGATATATTCGCCATTTTAACAGATGGACAGTAAGTTAAGTTAGCAACGACGCTACCAGTGGTGCTATCAATATTAATACTAATTTATGGCTTAAGTCTTGGATATAATCCGTCTTTTCAGTGGTACGGGTGTAGAGTAGACGCACGATAGGTGAAAAATGTTTGTTTGTAACTTAAATGAGTGCGGAGAAGACGCGTTCAGCCGTGATCCACGGACGTAACCTATAAGAGTATCCAGCGTTGGATCACAAGGCTTGAGACGCGTCTGCTCAACAATCCGCGTTATAACTATGAGGTGAGGAAAAGTAGAAAATGTTCGTTGTAAGTGAGTTTAAAGAGAAATCAAGAATTATAAATCAATCGATGGAGCTCCAAAGACAACAACGCGCTCAGACGCGACGCATGCGCATTCGAAACAGGAAGTTCTATCTAGAAAAAGGAAGTTCCGGAACAGATGCCCGAGCCACCTCAGCTGACCCCTCTCGATGTGGAGGAGCAGCGACTCTACTCTGAGCTCCTCCCGAGTGACCGAGCTTCTCACCCTATCTCTAAGGGATCGCCCAGCCACCCTGCGGAGAAAGCTCATTTCGGCCGCCTGTATCCGGGATCTTGTCCTTTCGGTCATGACCCAAAGCTCATGACCATAGGTGAGAGTAGGAACATAGATTGACCGGTAAATCGAGAGCTTCGCCTTGCGGCTCAGCTCTTTCTTCACCACGACAGACCGGTACATCGACCGCATTACTGCAGAAGCTGCACCGATCCGTCTGTCAATCTCCCGTTCCATCCTTCCCTCACTCGTGAACAAAACCCCAAGATACTTAAACTCCTCCACTTGAGGCAGGAACTCTCCACCAACCTGAAGTGGGCAAGCCACCCTTTTCCGACTGAGGACCATGGCCTCGGATTTGGAGGTGCTGATTCTCATCCCAGCCGCTTCCTATGTTAAGATGGCTCCTGCACTGAGTATTGTTTATTAGGCAATGGTATTGAGAAACGTTGCATGTGACCAAAACGTTTGCTGTTTTTTTATTGAAGTAGTGGTTTTATCTCGCAATTGTCAGTTTTCCTTCATTGTTAGAGTGTGCAGGCCTTTTTGAATCTTAGGGTACGTTTAAACTACAACAATGTACTAAAAATTTTAGTTTTTACTTTGCGTTTTTTGCGTACAGACGACAATGTTGTCAAAAGTATTACCATTCACACGGATCCGCTAAAACGATTAAAAGCACTGTATTATTCATGCCAGGCCAGTGCATTGGCGCTGTCACTTTGTAAAGATACACTATACACTTATAGACTGAACATAATACACATGCGCATGATGTCACCGTTTTCACAAATCTGCGTTTTTGTACTTTACACAGAAATTATAACATTATCGTTTTCAAAAACTTGCACAGGCCCCCAAAACGCTGTTGTCGTGTAAATAAACGGCCAAAACGTTTCTGTTTTTAGTTTAAAGTCTTGTCTAGTCTTGTTAAGGAATGTTCACACTAACAACAATCGCTGGAAGTTTTCAAGTGCCGTTGATTTTTAATTTGCATGAGTTACTTCAACGGTCACTGCTAACTCTCATTCACTGAAGGATATTTTGAATGAATGAGCTTTTGTTGCCTCTAGTCAGTCTTTTGTAATAGAATATACCTAAAAAAAAACAGTTCTTTAGTGACATCATCTTCTGGGAAATGTCATCATTTGGGTGGGGAACAAAGGACAAACATCAATTACTTTTAAAAAGAGTTGATGAATTCTGTTGATCACTTTAAAACATTTCAGCCTGTTAAAATGAGAGAAATCTGTATGATAATATATAAAAAAGATGGTTAAACAATATTAAAATTACAGGTACAATTGCTAATTTTATTTCTTTACTTTTTGTTATCTTATTTAATTCTGTGCCATTGGAAATTCAACTATACCCTTTTAGAGAAATACTAATTATAACAGAAGCTTGTACTTTCAGTTCAAAAGTATATCTGTTTTTTTTCCTCTTTATTTGCTGCTGCTAATTTCTCAGTGAGCATAACACCATGTAATATATATTTAATATATGCTTTTGCTTAACTTTAGGTCATTGTTGTGGAACAAAGTGAGTGAGAAAGAGCGGTCCAGGTGTCGTTCTTTGGCCAATGACGGGGAGTTCTGGTGAGCATTAACTGTAGTTTCAGATATGATTTCAGTTTCAGATCTAGCATTAATGAATCAAATATTTTCAGTAACTCATATTTTACTGCAGGATGTCAATGGAGGACTTCACCAAAAACTTTGAAGATATTGATATTTGCTGCCTCAGTCCTGATTTTCTGGACAGTTCCTCTGAATGCAAATGGACTTCCACATGTTACAAAGACAGCTGGGTTGATGGGACTACAGCCGGTGGCTGCCTCAATAATAAAGGTAGCTCATAAACATATAATGAGAGCATTACATACTAGCATGCATGAATAGAAATATCAGATACAGCATGCAACATGCTTTTTGGGTATCTATGCATAATATTGGCCATATGGTGTGTGTGTGTGTGTGTGTGTGTGTGTGTGTGTGTGTGTGTGTGTGTGTGTGTGTGTGTGTGTGAATGTTTATGTGTACCTACTGCATGTACCTCAAAGGTCTGATTCAATGGATGTCTTGTAGACTCTTTCTGGAAGAACCCTCAGTTTCGGGTGAGGATTGAGGAGCTTGATAAGGAATGTAGTGGTCAGTGCCCTGAAAACATACTGGTGTCCCTCATGCAGAACCATGAGAAGAGAAACAGAAGTGAAGTTTCTAACTATGCCATCGGCTTCGATGTTTTTGCGGTCAGTATTAACAAATAACTCTATTGGAGTCACAGAAAATACAGTCATTTTGGTTTCCACTTATTAATGGTGTGTTATTCTATTTTCTACTTCAACAGATTCCACCAGAGGCAAGTAAAAAATATAATTCAAGCTCAAAAGTGTAAAACTTTGCTTTTAAAATGCATAAATTACACGATATTTACTAAATAAACTGGTTGCTTGAATAGAAGTTTATATTTAATTCTCCTTTAGATGAAAGATGAGAAGCTCCCGGACAAGTTCTTCTACCGCAAACGGCCCATTGAAGGTAGTGGGAACTTCATCAATGCAAGACATGTGATGAGATTCTTCAAGCTTGAACCAGGAGAGTATCTCATTGTACCGGCCACTTTCAAACCTAAAGAGTCTGCAAAATTCATATTGTCCATCTTCTCAAAGAGTGAATCCCATAGGAGAAATATGAAACCTGAGTTGACATATGTATGAAATGACCTATCAGCGACTCCAGATAAATGAAAAGTCAGACTGCAGTACTGACAGTTTCATGCATCAGTGCTATGCTATATATATTCCCTGGGGATTTTTGTTGTTTACAAGCATTAATGTTTCTCTTAAACTATTTCATATAATATCTGAATTTGTGAGCTGTGATTAATGTTATTAGTCACATTTATTGTTGTTTATGTGTAAGGTTTTAGATTTTCTGTCATGTTGTAATGTTGTGTTTGGGTCAGGCCAGTCTGTAACATAATGACACCTTGTTAATGCCATTTCAGTGAGTGCCCATCATGTCTTCAAAATTAATCGTATAGACTGAAGTGTCACAAAAGATCCAATACTAAAAAAATAAACAATGTTTTTCAAATAATTATTTATATTATTTCAAATGTCTGATTACAATTTTAATATTTGCTATGCAATAAGACTGATTTTGGATAGTGTTTTGCTCCATTTAGTTTCTGGAGGAATAAGTGAAGTGCCCCTGTAAGTACTGAACTAACACTGCAGTTACGGGTTTCTTACAGTAGAGGGCAGCAGTTCACTAAAACAATGGACATCACATTCACAACAAACACAGGTAGAAGTGAGAGCATTTACTGAGGTCCGCCTCGGTCAGCCGAGAAGTATCGCTGTGTACACCTGTAACATGAGTCTCAAATGCGTCTCCTTTGACGATTGACCTGGTATGAGTCGGATTCGGGTGAACGTCTCTGGTTTTGTAACTAAATCATCGCTAAATCAAAGTGTTGCCGGGCGTCAGAGATTGACAGGTTATCGTCTTCTCCTGTTGATGCCATATATAATTATAATGGCAGAATGTTTTCACGCCATATATTCACTTAAAGTATTTCATTATATTATAACAGATGTGTGAACACTAATAATTATGGTTATGTTTGAAGAGCGTGAAATTGAAATATTTACGAAAACGTCTTGGGGTTTATTGTTTAGCTCTCCACTTTTGATCACCTCATATCTTAATACTAGGTGTAAATGAGGTTTTAAGAGGGACAAAATTAACTTTAAGTAACTTTATTTATAAAAACTATGATTAAATTGGCCCTCTATCGGTTAAAAAACAGAATTGCATGCATTTTGTGGAAGAACATTGTTTTCGGCTCTGTGCAGATTAATATGGTTCTTTCTTATAGCTAATAGGAGACAGGGATAGCTGCACGTTGGGTTAATGAGTGAATTGCTACAACAGAAACTAACCCTAAACCCTACCCCACACACAGACAGACAATTAAGCTTCCGTGACCAATAATAAAGATACAGAGATATTTCTCTACACCTCCACCTTTTGGCATGTCCATTACTCCAACCTGCAGATACTCACACTTGGAGAAAAGAGATAGATATTATCCTACAACTCATTAAACATTCACTACAAGGCTTAAGAGATATAACCAGTTTAGATGGAGAGGACCCTATTTTTTTACAGTCTATGAGAGGACCTCAAGCTGACTAGCTAAAGACATTAGCTATATCCATTAATAGACACAATATTTCCTTGAAAATAAATTCCAGCACAGCACTACAGCAACTATAATGAAATGACCCTCTACAATAGATAATGCTTCATGAACTCTGTTTGAGAGCTATATATGACAATTTATCTGTTCAATAAAATACCTTACTCACCTGTTGAGTAATAAAAAATGGGATCTCTACATCACTTTTACAACATTTCAAATCGCTATTTCTCGCCATCTCCGAAAAGCCAAAAACAAAGTTGATTCTTGTTTTATTAAAAGCTCTGTCACGTTCTCTTTGTGCCAGCAGACTTTTCCCGGAGATTGGAGATTTAGCTGCTCCATGTCAACATTTCTCACTCGTTGTGACAACTAACCTGTTCCACGATACAAAATTCCCTGTGAACCTTCTCACTAGGTCTAATGTAGGCCTATATATATATATATATATATATATATATATATATATATATATATATATATATATATATATATATATATATATATATATGTATATAAAAGTTACATCCTTTAAAATTCTATTAAAATGAAATGGTATAATATGGAGTTTTTTTTTTGTTTTTTTTTTGTCAAAAAGATGGTGTAAACCCATGTTCAGTGGTGGACATGAGGCCTTATGGAGGATATATAAACACTGGGATAATATTTTACAGACCCAAAGCCTCCTGTTTGCATGCATGGGCCTCTTACAACAATCACAATGTGTGTATGTTGACACAACACACAAAGCACACTGAGCCCCTGCACGTGTACAGCATTTACTTGTTTTTGTTTTTTTAATGTTTTTCCTTTGGACATTCTGAGCCAGTTTTGTCACATTTAATGTAATTAATGTTTGTGTTTCTTCTAACTTTATTTGTTTCACAATCGTTAACATTTTTTTTCAGAAAACTGAATTTGTTTTGATAAGCCTCTTGCTTGATTTAGAAAGTCTGACCCTCAGATGACCTCTGACCTCCTCAGCCAACACATGCACAGGAAACAGAATCTGATAGAGGACTTCCAGACCAACTTCATGAGGAAACGGGTAGGATACATGCAACACTGGTTCAGCAACCTATTTGTAATATGACACACACACACACACACACACACACACAGACAGAGGCGGCCTTTGCAATTTCAGAAGCCCGTTTCAAAGAAACAGTTGGAGGCCCCCATATGAGAAAAAAAAGACAGACAAAAGCATTTCATGTAATGCGACTGCAGTTAATTTATTATCTCTGTTATATTTAACAATGTTATCTCATATTTCACTATTAATAGTCTAATTATAAATGCATTCAATCTACCACTATCCATGCATCTCTTAAACCATAATGAAATGGTACTTTTAAATATGAAACTAAACTGCCAGTAGGTGGCAGCAAATCATTGTCTATACGAGTGAGTCATTGAATCATTTAATCATTTAATCAAATGATTCGTTCAAAATGGCTGATTAATACAGGGACAAAGCAAGTTGCTGAATTCGGAACCACATACTAATCTTGCTGTGTCTCCCATAGAAAGATTTGGTAAACGTAGCATGAGTAGAACTATTATGCGGTTCCAAATTCAGAGAGTGACTTGCTGCGTCCCAATTCGCACACTACCCATCCTAAATAGTTTTCGAAATTAGAATTAGTGTGTCCCAAATCGTAGTTTGTTTTTCCGGTTAGAATCCGAAGTGCAGATCCGTGCACTCTCTAATTGCTAATATCGCCCATTGTGCGTTGGTGATTTGATTAGAACTACAAAGACAAATAAAATGTGTTAAGAAACTACAAACATGGCGGATGTGTGAGTCTGACGGTTGAATAAAGAGATTTAGATCAATGGGTTTGAGTGTTTAATAATCAGTATCTAACCTGACAAAAAAAAAACATTTATTCAATGTTATCCACATTACTGTATATTTAATCTGCATCAGCATTATGAACCTTTAAAAAGATACTTCTGGTCATTAAAGGGTTAGTTCACCCAAAACTGAAAATTCTGTCAGTAATTACTCACCCTCAAATTGTTCCAACCCCGTAAGACTTTTGTTCATCTTTGGAACACAAATTAAGATATTTTTGATTAAATCTGAGAGCTGGATCACTCCTCCATAGGCTTCCATGTTATTGAAACTTGCCGGTCCAGAAAGTTAGTAAAGACAATGTTTAAAGTAGTCCAAGTGACTACAGTGGCTCAACCATAAGTTTATCAAGCGAGAGAATACTTTTTGTGCGCAAAAAAAAACAAAAATAACGACTTTATGCAACTATTAATTTTCTTCTGTGTGGGCCTCTGATGTGAGTTCACGTAGTGTAACAACGCAGCGCAACATCAGAACGTAGGCTGACGCCCGTTTCACACATACTCCGTGTGCAGTGCGTATGCGGTGCGTGTTGCAGTGCGTATGCAGTGCAGGAGCAGCACACGCAATAGTGCTTTCACATATGCTGCGTTTGCAGTTCGTAACTGATCCACTGCTGTAGGCTGTACCACAAATACATACTCACTATTTGTATTTCAAATCCAGAAGTTATCAGCAACTTTTATTTAAAAAAAGGGTTTTTTTTCAGCATTGTGATTCTCTTTGTACACATTTAATAGACGTATTCATGTTTAAACACAATTTAAACAACATATTATTAAATGCAATACTTCTATATAATTATATATTAAGTTGCTCAAGCAAGTGGTAAAATATTTTACCATGTACTTCGCATAGCCTACATTTTAAATTAAAACTTCAAATTGACAAAAACAGCAGACGCAAATCCTTTCTTTTGCATAATTTAAATCTTTAAACAATAAATCTTACATGTCACTAAGAACTTGTTTTTCCACTTCCACGAATGAGACGAGTGTTGTTCATTATCTTGCCTTGTTGAAGTAAATTGTATTTTCCCTTGATTTACCCCGGTCTTAACGTCTCAGCATTGCGATTCTCTTTGTACACACTCTTTAACAGACGTATGCACGTTCAAACACAATTTAAACAACGTACGTCAGCTTATTATTCAATGCATTACTTCTACTTATATTACAGTTTTTTTCGATTGCTAAACGACAGTGAGCACAACTGGAGCTACATGTGCAAAACTCTAACTACAGTCTGCACTACCAACAGTCACCTGAGCTAAACAGTTCACATTACCTGCAAAACTCACTCCAAGCAACACAACTCTTAACACACGGCTCAAAACAGGCTCAGTGCAGCCAAACACTATGCACAACCCTCACTGAGATAACACACACTGTCACTCAGAACACACTGAGAGTAAAAAGACTAGCATCAAACACCAATACAGAAAATACAAACTTTTCATCTTTACAGTTTGAACAATTTCAGTGACTTCATACAAAGTAATATTTTCTTCAAAGAAAAGAGTGACATTTTTTCACATGATTTATTTAATTTTTTAGAACATAACAATTCTTTAAGGTAAATGAAAATTAGCAGTTTGCTTCAATAGTCTGTAGTAATTTACGGAATTACAGTAATGAGAAAAAAAAAGGTAGAAACTAAAAGTACATACGAACATGTAATGTAATGTAATATAATGTAATGTAATGTAATGTAATGTAATTCGAACAAATAATTGAGGGGCTAATCCTGCCTCTCTCTAGCATCAGGCCACAGGTGTTCATCAACATCACATCTAATATTCTCTCTTGCCATGCACCTGGGGAAGAACCTTCTGGAGTGCCTTATCCATCCCTGGCAGTCGTGTCCTCACATCCGGCACGCATGGCTTCCAAAAGAGGCCTTTGGTCATGTGGGTGGTGACCAAACACTTTCCACCTCCACCCATACAGAAAAACAATATATTGAAATATATATATGTGGCATATATTCCAAATACATTGAAATATATTTGCATTGTTGGTCACTTATATTTATCATTTTGAAATATATTCGGAAATATAACAAAAATATATGATGTTACAGTAAGTGTGAAATATATTTAACTAAAATATATTTATTGGGCCAATTTCGAATATTTGCATATATTCCAAAAATATATTTCAAATATATTTATTTTGTGTATGGGAGCCTTTCAGCTGAGATTGCAGTCAGCAGTGTTTGAAAGGCACAAGGCTGAAATCTATTCTGTTTTGAATGTGTGGTTCACAGTTTTGACAGCAGTGTGTTAGCATTTGAACAAAGTGCTGTAAATTCACAGTGTTGTGCAGGTTGTGGTTAAAGTCATGGGATAAGTGTGTAGAGTTTTGAAAACTGTGTTCAAGCAATGAAAAACGAACTAGAGTTTGGTCCACATGAACTGCTGCTGTGCAGACTAGTTAGAATTTTGCACATGTGACTCCAGTTGTGCCCACTGTCGTTTAGCAATCGGAAAAAACTGTAAGTTGCTCAAGCAAGTGGTCAAATATTTAACCATGTACCGGTAGTTATATTAAATCGCAAACATTTTAAATTAAAACTTAAAATTGACAAAAACAGCCGACTCTCATGCATTTTCTTTTTCATTTAAATTTTAATAGGCTACAATTGGCAGATCAACGCGCTACTACATTTCTCTCCGATACGGTATGAAATTAAATTGTGTGGACGATTTTGTCTGTGATAAGATGATTGACGTAACTATGACACAATTATGACGAAGAAGGATGTCCTAAAGCTCGCCTACTATTCTGCTACACACTCAAAAGTATGTACTTTTTCTTCACAAAAACAGTACACAGTTTTAGGGAATAGTAGCCTATATACAGGCGAATATGGATGCAGCAACTGTCTAAGTGAGTCGTTGAGTCATTCATTTGAACGATTAGTTTAAAAACGCAGATACATTCAGTAAAGAAATATTACTAGGACTGCTAGATTGCTAGTGTTGCTCGAGACGTGCAGTGACTCTACTGTGGATTTGTTTGGAATTATGAGCAAATAAATAAATATAAAAATTTTCACCACCATACCCATTTTTGGGATTAGCCTTCTACATGGCTTCAGAATGTAACGGGTCAGCCCTCAGGCTCTCACTGCTGGACATCAGCTGTGAATAACTCTCTCAGTCAGGTCAGAGTTTGCTGAGGTTAAACCCCATTAAAAGCCCAAGTGGAGCCATCTGTGCTGTGTCACCGCTGCTCATTCTCAGTGTAATCTTATAAACGTAGCTTTTCGGGTTTTAGTGCTTCTGTTGCATCTACAGACACTGGAAAATCATATTTACAGAAAACCATATTAAGGCTGGTCAAACCATGCTATCTCCTATATCTCATCACTTTCTGTTATATTCCTGCACATTTAAAACTGTAAATAAGAACAATGAGTTCATTCTGGTAACATTACAACACACTGTGTATGTGTGTGTGTGTGTGTGTGTAGGATATATGTATACAGTGGTGGACAAAATTAATGGCACCCCTGGTAAATATGATCTAAAATGGCTGTAAAAAAATAAATCTGCATTGTTTATCCTTTTGATCTTTCATTAAAAAACTTTCACTGAAGTAAAAGAATTGAAAGTGGGGAGGAAATCACATTATGAAATAAATGTTTTTCTCCAAAACATGTCGGCCACAATTATTGGCACCCCTAGAATTTTTATGAGTAAAATATCTCTGAAGTATATTCCCATTAATATTTACATTTATTTAGCACACCAGGGTGACTAGGAACATGAAATTGTCCAGCTATGACTTCTTGTTTCACAGGAGTTTAAATATGAGGAAACACAAAGGCCAAATTCCCTTAATCATCCATCACAATGAGTAAAACCAAAGAATATAGTTCTGATGTGCAGCAAAAGATTGTTGAGCATCATAAAAGAAGAAAGTGGCTGTAAGAAAATAGCTAAAGAATTGAAAATGCCCATTTTGACCATCAGGGCAATAATTAAGAAGTTCCAATCAACTAAAGATGTTACGAATCTGCCTGGAAGAGGACGTGTGTCTATATTGTCCTAATGGACGGTGAGGAGGAAAGTTTGAGTGGCCAATGACTCTCCAAGGATCACAGATGGAGAATTGCAGAGATTAGTTGAGTCTTGGGGGTCGGAAAGCCTAAAAAAAATGATCAAACAACCCCTACATCACCACATGTTGTTTGGGAGGGTTTCAAGAAAAATCATCCTCACTCCTCCAAAAGTAAACTCCAGCATATTTAGTTGTCAGACACGACTGGATCTTCAAAAGGGACCAGGTTCTGTGGTCAGATGAAACAAAAAAAGGGATTTTTGGCAGCAAACCCACCAGATGTGTTTGGTGCAAACAGGGATGAAGAGTACCCCATGCCTACGGTTAATTATACTGCTGGATCTTATATGTTGTGGGCCTATTTATTTGCTGGAGGTCCTGGACTTCTTGTTCAGATACATGGTATTATGGATTCTAGCAAATACCAACAGATAAAAAATCAAAACCTGACCGCCTCTGCTACAAATCTTACAATGGGCCTTGGTAAGGATCTTCCATCAGGACAACAGTCCAAAACAAACATCAAAATTAACACAATAATGGGTTACTGAGCACAAAATTAAGCTTCTGCCATGACCGTCCCAGTCCCCTAAACTGAACCCTATAGAAAATGAGTGGGCTGAACTGAACAGAAGCACCAACATGAACTTGTGAATCTGAAGGATCTGGAGAGATTCTGTATGGAGGAATGGTCTCTGATCTCTTGTCAGTTATTCTCCAAACTCATCAGGCATTATAGAAGAAGACTCAGATCTGTTATCTTGGCAAAAGGAGGTTGCAAAATGTATTTTATAGCAGGGTGCCAATAATTATGGCCAGCGTGTTTTGGAGAAAAGCATTTATTTTATAATGTGATTTCCCCCCCACTTTCAATTCTTTTACTTCAGTGAAAGGTTAGATTTTTGCGATTTTTTTTAATGAAAGATCAAAAGGATAAACAATGCAGATTTATTTTTTACAGCCATTTTTTATCTTATTTACCAGGGGTGCCATTAATTCTGACCACCACTGTATGTGTGTGTGTATATATATATATATATATATATATATATATATATATATATATATATATATATATATATATATATATATATGAAGAGTTCAGATGCAAAAGCCTCTAAGTGTCATCTGAAATTTTCCTCTAGAATGATCATTTTTATCAAGCTCGTATATTTAAGTTCAGCAGTTTCACTTAAATGACAATTAATAGGTAATTTTCATTGCCATTTAAGTGAAATTACTGAATTTATATGAAATTTACCATTTATATGAAGTTAGCTCCTTATGCTTTTCCCTAAGGCAACCAACAGGTGACGCTGTACAGACTACAGTATCGCACGTGCAAGATTTTTTTTGGTAAATTAAAATGAGGTTAAATTCAGGGTGAAAATTTCTGGTTTCATGTAATGGCCATGACTCAATACTAGTTCTCATTTTTAACTATAACAGCTCACATTTTTACCCTGAAGATGCCTCACTTCCCCTGCAACAGTTACTATGGGAAGCAAACACTTCCTCTTTCTCTCTGGCTTAACCATGGCAGATGTCAAAGGTACTTTCTACAAGTAGGGTACAAAACAGGACCTGGAACTCTTAAAGTAGCCTATTACAAATGTAATTGTTTTCAACTAACGGACAGTGAAAGGAGGTGCTTAACCCATAGGCCAACTTAATATTAGATATGGGTGATTTTTTTTAAGCAATAAACATTAACACTCAACACAACATCAGAATGGGTAACAGGGTTGAAAATTCAGTCCAAGCCAATCAAGAATGAATCTGTAGAAATAGTCCAAATGTATAACACTTCGGTTTTGTGCTAACAGGGTTGTTCAGAAAATGTAGGACACATATACAGTATATTATGTTTAAATTAATTAAAATCATTAAAAAAGTCAACCGTTATAATTAATTTAATATAGTAAAATATCTTACTAAAATGGATTAAATATCAATATTTAATTAAATATTTATTATATAATATACATTTTACTACAATTAATTAAATATCAATTCAACAGACTATGTCAAAAGTAAGACATTTTTGTACAATTTAAATGTTAAATACAGCGTTCTTGAACAGGCCGAAAATATTCATACATTTTATGAATTAAAAACTAGCAAATTTTTATGGTCATTTTAATAATTGTAGGCTATGTTAGTTCTCACTACAAAAATTGGGATGTGTGCCTCTAATGCATGAAACACACTTAGCTGAAGGCAATGACCTTAATAGGGCAGTGAAAACTGTGCCTCATAGCCATGAACCGAGGACTGCAGAGAAGCACAACAATAAATACAGCCTTTTAAGTGCATGCAGAATACACACAGATCACTAATGAAAGTCTGTGTACACAAGCAGAGCCTATTAGAATGGTAAGTGATAGGTTTTTTAAATTATTAATAATACACACAAACTGGATGGCTGGATTTGATTACTCAACACAGCAGGAAAGGATCTGTGACATACGTTTTTACATCATGGACCATCTGGGCCTCTGATTGGTGGACAGTGACATCATGTGGAGTGGTTCTGTTCTGCTTTGCAGACTAGCTGATGGTAGATGTGAAAATGTGTATGCTCAGTTTGCTCACACATTCACAATACAAAAAAAAGAAAAGAAAAAGTTAAACATACAAATCAAGCAATTTATTTTATTGGGCTGAAATAATGCATCTAATCTTAGAAACATATTATCCGCACATTTCATTTCACAGCTTTTTTAAAAGAATATTCTGCGTTCAATACAACTTAAGCTCAATGGACAGTATTTGTGGCATAATGTTGATTCTTAAAAAAATAAAAATAATTCACGGTTTCAAATATATAGACACGTTACCATGATTTTACTGATGATTTTACAACTTTGCTGTCATGGCAGCATAACACATAAAATCCTGAAATGATCATAAAAATTACTAGTACAACTGTACAGTTCAAATAATACTTGAGTTTTAACAGAAGAAATAATGTAAGAAATTTGATAAATTCTATATAAAAATAAATTGTGTAGTATTAATTATATATTATTCATTTATGTGAATTAATTTTAATCATTAATGCTGTCAAATCGATTAAAAGTGATTAATCGCATCAAACATAAAAGTTTGTAAGTATATATGTGTGTGTATGCATGATATGATATGATATGATATGATATACAGTGAGGAAAATAAGTATTTGAACACCCTGCTATTTCGCAAGTTCTCCCACTTGGAAATCATGGAGGGGTCTAAAATTGTCATCGTAGGTGCATGTCCACTGTAAGAGACATAATCTAAAAAAAAAAATCCAGAAATCACAATATATGATTTTTTAAGTATTTATTTGTATGATACAGCTGCAAATAAGTATTTGAACACCTGTCTATCAGCTAGAATTCTGACCCTCAAAGACCTGTTAGTCTGCCTTTAAAATGTCCACCTCCACTCCATTTATTGTCCTAAATTAGATGCACCTGTTTGAGGTCGTTAGCTGCATAAAGACACCTGTCCACCCCATACAATCAGTAAGAATCCAACTACTAACATGGCCAAGACCAAAGAGCTGTCCAAAGACACTAGAGACAAAATTGTACACCTCCACAAGGCTGGAAAGGGCTACGGGGAAATTGCCAAGCAGCTTGGTGAAAAAAGGTCCACTGTTGGAGCAATCATTAGAAAATGGAAGAAGCTAAACATGACTGTCAATCTCCCTCGGACTGGGGCTCCATGCAAGATCTCACCTCGTGGGGTCTCAATGATCCTAAGAAAGGTGAGAAATCAGCCCAGAACTACACGGGAGGAGCTGGTCAATGACCTGAAAAGAGCTGGGACCACCTTTTCCAAGGTTACTGTTGGTAATACACTAAGACGTCATGGTTTGAAATCATGCATGGCACGGAAGGTTCCCCTGCACATGTCAAGGCCCGTCTTAAGTTTGCCAATGACCATTTGGATGATCCAGAGGAGTCATGGGAGAAAGTCATGTGGTCAGATGAGACAAAAATAGAACTTTTTGGTCATAATTCCACTAAACGTGTTTGGAGGAAGAAGAATGATGAGTACCATCCCAAGAACACCATCCCTACTGTGAAGCATGGGGGTGGTAGCATCATGCTTTGGGGGTGTTTTTCTGCACATGGGACAGGGCGACTGCACTGTATTAAGGAGAGGATGACCGGGGCCATGTATTGCGAGATTTTGGGGAACAACCTCCTTCCCTCAGTTAGAGCATTGAAGATGGGTCGAGGCTGGGTCTTCCAACATGACAATGACCCGAAGCACACAGCCAGGATAACCAAGGAGTGGCTCTGTAATGCTGCGTTCACACCAAACGCGAATATGCGTCTGGCGCGAGTGATTTCAATGTTAAGTCAATGGTAAGACGCGTTTACGCGCGTCTGGAGGTCTTGCGGCGCGAATGAGGCGTTTAGCGCGGCGCGGTAGACGCGAATTCGAATTGAGCGTCTGGCGTGTTTCGCGCGTTGAGCGCGAATTGTGCTTTTTGTGCATCACGCGTTTGACATGAATTCGCGTCTGCCGCCCGAGTTGAAAAATCTGAACTTCTGCGTCAATTCGTGCCGCGTTAACCAATCAGGAGCCTGCCTGCTTGCGGCTGTCACGTGGTGAACTGACAGTTTAATGTTATTTTATGTTTGGCCTCAATAAATTATTTTGTAATGTGACTAAAATACACAACAAAGCAAATCTTTCACATAAAAACTCGATTTCAATATGAGAGATAGCCTACTCATTTGTATTGAATGCTATTTATTCCATATCTATTCTAGATTAGCCTATATGAAACTTTATTAATCTAATGTAAAGACACCAAACACAATTAAGTGTATAAAAACTTTTCAAAAAAAATCACAGGACAGGTTTCACTTTTGGAGGCTGCCTCCATTTATTATCAAAACAAAAATAAATGACAGATTAGGTGCGGGAGAGGGTGAACCTCGCGCCGGGCTTTACAGCGCGGGCTCGTCAGGCAACGACCACTCGAGGCCGAGGCTTTATACGGCCTACGCTGTCCTCGTCAGCGTCCTCACCGTTAGGTCCACCAAACCTACCTCCTGGAGCAAATTGTGAAACTCCTGAAACCCTCCGGAGGTTTTGGTGGACCCGAGTACAGCGACGATGTCCCCTACGCAAGCTGTTTCTGCTCTTCAGATCATATAAGAGCGGTGACTCTCTCGATTAATGCTATTGCTAATGCTCGATAAACATCTAAAAAAGATGGCCGCCAACAGCTTTCGAAACTTTCGCCCCCGGACTTCGCCTTTGACGCGCGTAAATTTCGCTTCAAACTTTTGATTTTACGCGCGTCAAGAGTGAAATTGACGCGCGTAAAATCAAAAGTTTGAAGCGAAATTTATGCGCGTCACGCGCGTCAAATGCGAAGTCCGGGGGCGAAAGTTTCGAAAGCTGAATGCACACAAAGTGGTCACGCGTATAACTAGACGCGGCAGGCGCGAATTTTGACGCAGATTCGCGTTTGGTGTGAACGCAGCATTAGAAGCATAACAAGGTTCTGGCGTGGCCTAGCCAGTCTCCAGACCTAAACCCAATAGAGAATCTTTGGAGGGAGCTCAAACTCCGTGTTTCTCAGCGACAGCCCAGAAACCTGAAGATCTGTGTGGAGGAGTGGGCCAAAATCCCTCCTGCAGTGTGTGCAAACCTGGTGAAAAACTACAGGAAACGTTTGACCTCTGTAATTGCAAAGAAAGGCTACTTTACCAAATATTAACATTGATTTTCTCAGGTGTTCAAATACTTATTTGCAGCTATAACGTACAAATAAATAGTTAAAAAATCATACATTGTGATTTCTGGATTTTTTTTTTAGATTATGTCTCTCACAGTGGACATGCACCTACGATGACAATTTCAGACCCCTCCATGATTTCTAAGTGGGAGAACTTGCAAAATAGCAGGGTGTTCAAATACTTATTTTCCTCACTGTATGTATATATACACATACATCCATATATATATATATATATATATATATATATATATATATATATATATATATATATATATATATATATATACACATACATATATACGTATATTTACACACTTTTATGTTTCATGCGATCATTCGCTTTAAATCGGTTTGACAGCACTAAACATTATATATTATGTGTTTTTAAATACTCAAAAAAATTGAGTAATAAATGAGTAATAACTTAATCATAATGTATGTAATGCTTAATATTTAAGTTTTGAAAAAGCAGCAATGAAGTTATAGTAATTAGCAAGCAGCACTAATAAACTGACTGATGGGTTAAACACATCTCAAAAACAACATGAGAAACAGCTTTGATCAAGATCTTGACTTAAAACTGTCAACCACAGCCGATGTAGACACACCCAAACAGAACCTTATCCTCTGCAGGGTTGCCAGATCTCACAGACAAAAATAAGCAAGATGAAGAAAAAGAAAAGAAAGTTGCTTATAATAAGCATACTTGGCAACATTGCCATTATGCCCAAAACAATTACATCGGCCTTAGGTTAGAGGTAGCTGACTGCAAGTCTGCCAACACTGAATCTATTGTTTAGTGTAGAGATAATGTTCTAATGTTCGTTGCACTTGCTTCAGGACACAGCCTTCAAAAGAAGAAGATCCTAATAGCAGCCCTGCAGATAAATAAATAAATAATATATCTAACAGTATACTAGACAAGCACAATGACTAGAATCAAGGCAGCCCTAACAAAGTTATATAACGCAGCCAACATCACAAAGCGGTGGCGTCTGCAATGTGTCATTACATATGCCTGTCAGTGGGTGGCCTACAGACACATCTAAAGCTGGTGTGTGTGAACTAACGTTAGGAAGTGTGCTGGAGCCTGTCAGAGCCTGACGATGCTCTGTGTGCCTGAGAGTGTGTGGGCAGGGCAGTTATAATCAAACCATGAAACTTAACCCACAGTCTGAAGGAAGTGGTTGATAGGATCCTCAAAATCGTAATTTCCAAACTGTCAGTTTTGTGTTCAATTGTTATATCAAACACTACTGCACACTAGGGCTGTTAAAGTAATGCATTCATTTTGTAAAGTGTAGAGGTTGAAATGTTTGAACTTCTCTCTCACTGGGCACTTATAGTGCGTAAAAACAGCGAGAAGAATTAAAGTGCCCCAATTATGCTATCTTAAAGGTTTCTAACTGTCTTGGAGGTGTCCTACAAAAGGTTTACATGCATCCAAGTAAAAAAACAAAAACAAATTTTCTCATAATATACATTTCATTATTATGTCTCATAATATACATTCTCATAACAATATACAAACCTTATCTAAACGGTTTAAAGGATTCAGTCTCTCTAAACCAGGGGTGCCCAATCCTGCTCCTGCCGATCGACTGTCCTGCACAGTTCATCTCCAACCATAATCAAACACACCTGAAGCAACCAATTAAGGTCTTCAGGATCACTTGAAAATTAAAGGCAGGTGTGTTTGATTAGGGTTGGAGATGAACTGTGCAGTCGATCGGCAGGAGCAGGATTGGGCACCCCCTCTCTAAACCCTTTTCGGAGAGCCTACTCTGCTCTGATTGGTCAGATGGCCCAGTCTGTTGTGATTGGTCCACCGTGTCTAAATGGAAACACCTATTACCATATCTGAATTTCAGCTCCAGAGGCTTCCTCAGCGCTTGATACACAGTGATACGAACAGTAACAATGGTGTTGGTTTTACCGTATCAGTTCATGCTCAATTTCTCATCCTTTGTGCATGCACAGTGAATTTGTTTTTGAAGCGCAGAAAACACAACACAAACCAAACTCTTCCAGTCTCAGCTACAACTCAAGTGTTTGAGGGCAGAGCAAAGTAGACATTGTTCACTGGCAGCCAATGAAGAGCATAGGCTGGCATTATGCAAATGTGTTTCGAACCTACATAGGGTCATGCAGGAAGTAGACTGGAATTCCCGAAGACTCGTTTCAGCCAGTTCAGTATCGGTATACTTTCTTTTGAGAGACAATAACTGACAATAATAATGAAACTTTGCAGACCTTTACATTCACAAACAGCTATATTACACTTTACATGAAAGGTAAAATAAAAAGCATAATGGGGCACTTTAAATAAGATACAGTGTTCAAAAATAAGACGAAACGTATTTGGATACCTTCTGCTTGTCAAATGTTAGTAGAACATGTGTTTACTCTGCTATGACTCACTTTACTCAGGTTATAAAAAAAATATTAAGCAGCACAACTGTTTCCAACATTGATCATAAATCAGCATATTAGAATGATTTCTGAAGGATCATAAGACACCAAAGACTGGAGTACTTGCTGATGAAAATTCAGCTTTGCATCACAAAAAAAAAAAATACATTTTAAAGTATATTAAAAAAGAGAACCATTATTTTAAATTGTAATAATATTTCATAATATTACTGTTTTTTTTTTGTTTGTTTTTTAAGGCTTGATGAGCATAAGAGTCTTCTTTCAAAAACATTAAAAATAGTAATGTTTCCAAACTTTTGGAAAGTCTATTA
Organism: Scardinius erythrophthalmus; assembly: GCF_964197995.2. Classification (NCBI taxonomy): domain Eukaryota; kingdom Metazoa; phylum Chordata; class Actinopteri; order Cypriniformes; family Leuciscidae; genus Scardinius; species Scardinius erythrophthalmus. The sequence continues at coordinate 7,601,183 of NC_138239.1, forward strand.
TAATTGGCCAAGGCTGGTTATGCCTCTCTGACTATATATATTAAATGTGACTTAAATGTCTAAATACATTATGATTTTAATTGCGATTATCTCTCTCTCTCTCTCTCTCTCTCTCTCTCTCTCTCTCTCTCTCTCTCTCTCTCTCTCTCTCTCTCTCTCTCTCTCTCTCTCTCTCTCTCTCTCTCTATATATATATATATATATATATATGTTTTATATATATATATGAATAATCGCAATTAAAATCATAATGTTTTTAGACATTTAAGTCACATTTAATATATATATAGTCAGAGAGGCATATAAAACATATATATATATATATACAGTATATGTAGATATGTATATATGCATATAAATAATCACAATTATTTTTCATGTAAGGGCTCTTGAATGTATAAGACAGGGGGCTATGGGGAAATATATATATGTAAAATAAATGATTTAGATTTAATGGTTAAAATACATATCATGGACAGCACTAAAACATTTCTGTCAGTGTACAGCATACAAAAGAATAAATAATAAAATAATTTCTCCATTCATAGTTCAGCTTTTCTCTGAATTTCAATAAAAATATTGTATTCAAGGCCAACCAGCCAGAACCGTTTCCCTCTGCATCTGTAACGTCAGTCGAAAGAGTCAACTCCCTTCTCCCTTTCCTGGCTGTGGCTTCTGTTTGATCTAAGCTCTTTATGGATGACTTTTGGCATATATCAATGTCTATAAACTGGTTTATGTTTGCATGGTTACCACACAGGAATGTGCCACTATAGAATGCAGATTAAACATGGGCAGATCTCTCTTTTTTTTTTTTTTGGACAATTGAAGATACTCTTTCTCAAGAATTATTCCACTTTTAACCCCCAAGCAACATTCACACAACCTTTGCATCAATTTAATACCTCCAGTTTACCATTTACTCAGACATGAACGGAAACACGGGGGCTTAAATGATCTCAGTGCTTTCCTTTGCATGTGGATAGGTCGGGTTTTCTAAAGGTCTGTAATTATGAGTTGTTAGGTGTGAAAGATCTAGCCCTAACTCCTCTTTCAAATCAATAACAGCTCAGCTCGACTATGGCCTGCTATGGGCTTTCAGTGAGTACAGATGTCTCCATTCAGTCTTCTGAACCACAACAGGAAGAGCGCTAACTATAAACCACTTCCTGTGTCAAATGAGGAGTAATGGTATGCAGTGTTTATGAGCACTTGAGCAGGGCAAGACACTTACTGCTAAACTCTGAAACAGACTGATGTCACCGTATTATCTCTTCAGTATAAAGTTTTAAATGCTGACCTTAAGCTTAGCAAGGTGAAATAATAATAAGATAATAAAAATGAGAAAATATATGTGGCACTAGAAGAAATAATTTACATGGCAGACTTGCCTTAAACCTATTACATCGTATGGAAGCCTGTTTCCACCACTGAACAAAAAAAAGAAAAAAGGTAATTGCAACTTTTTATCCAACAATTCTGACTATTTTTTCAGAATTGCGTGATAAAAAAAAAGTCGCAATTGCGAATTATAAAGTCAGAATTGCGTGATATAAAATTGCAATTGCGTGTTATAAAGTTGCAATTGTGTGTTATAAGGTCAGAATCACATAAAAATTCGCAATTGCAAGAAAAAAATCTGAATTGTCTTTTTTTTCCTCATAATTCATAATTCAACTTTTTTCTCGTAATTGCAAGTTTATATCTCGCGATTCTGACTTTATTTCTTGCAATTCTGACGTTATAACACAATTATATTTTGAAATTATGAGGAAAAAATTCTGAATTGTGAGATAAAAAATCTTTTACATTTTTTATTCCATGGTGGAAACAAGCTTCCATAGCATTTGGATTGTATTTTTGCAATAATAAAAATAAATAAATTTGAAATTAGATTTAAAAAACAACAGTTAACAAAACAAAATGTGACTGGGACTTACAAAGAAACAAGAATGAAATAAATTGAAATAAACAACAAACATAACATAACAACAAACATAAACAATAAACAACAAAACAAAACATAAAACAAAAAAGCAAAAAAAAAAAATGTTTTTAAAGAAATTGGATTTAAAACAATAAACTTTAGTGGGTCTCGCAAAGAAACAATTAAAGAAACTGGATTCATAAATACGTAATTGCATTTTACCAAAAAAAAAAAGAAAAGAAAATTGGATTATAAACAAAGCAAATAACAAAAAAAAAAAAAAAAAAAAAAAAAATCACCACCACGATTAGCAGGTTTTAATTAGGTGTTAGGGGTGTTAATAAAATGTTCTGTGTGGCATTTCTAGTGTGAACTGAGTGTTTACTATTATCAAGAGTTCACTCATCTAGTCTGAGCACAGTCACATTTAACAGAAATGCTACAGAAATTATATTAGATTACAGTTCTGCATGCACAAAGTATCGGTTCAGATGACGGCATTCGTCATTGTTAAACTATAGACTCACAAGGACAGGTTTGATCTGACCAGCCCTCTGAACAGAATGAAACAGAATCTGACTCACTCATACTCACACTTAACAGTAAGAGTCTCGTAAGACTGTTGCTACAGCAATGGGAAATCAAACAGGCCTCTGAATGAGTGTATTCTAGTGTAAAATGGGTGGGTCTGCATGTGCCATGGTTACACCCTTTAACCAGAGTGAGTTAACACTGAAAGAAACGCCAACCGATTAACACGACATTAACGTACTTTGGCTCAGTGGGTTGACTCACATGTACAAACAATATCATGTTTGTAAGGACTAGCCAGAGAAATAGGAAAATTATGCGAGGATGCTATGGCATGTTTGTTTCAATCAGAGCCCAGCTTTAAATATTGGCTATGGGATTTATTGCGAATCAAGTTTTTTTTTTGTTAGGGAGGGAACAGTGTTGAACTCTCACTGGCTAACAGATCCATCAGTGAGTCACCATGGGAGGAACCTCATTGGTTACGTAATCTATCCATCATGTCTGAACAGTGAAACAACAATTCTCACATTCCGCCTTCCCATTCATCTACTTTCCCTCTGACTATTTTCCGCTCAGGAAATCCAGCTACAGAATTTCAAATATTCCCATAGGAATGCTTCCTCCAGCCAACAATCCTCCAGCTGCACAACATAAGCAGGACAAATTGTGAGAAGAAGTTGCTGCATAATGTAACCATCCACATAGGCGCTACCAAAGTGAAAGAGCTTTCCAGTCTGGGAATTTGGGAGACTGGATTTGCTTGCAGTGAAATAGTTTATATGGAAAGATTTTATATGGTTTGGAAAGTGCCACAAAGTGTTCATTATATTCCTGAGAATGAAGCTGAGTCGGTGCTATTGGTGGTTTCCCAAGTCATCATTGCTAATATTGATCCTAGAGGTCGGCCTTTGACCTCTCCCGCCATATCCAGTGTTATCCGAGAACATCTGCAGCTAAAGTTCACTAGGTTCAGAGTACACTGAATGTAAACACTGCTCAGAGCCATTAACACATCACTGTACTCCACACATATTCATGTGAGGTATTCTATTTCTGTGAAATGAGCAAGAGTGTGAGCATTTATCGTTGTGTTCATTTCCTACTGGCAAAACCAATAAGACAAAACATTTGGGAAACACTTTATTTTGATGCTTTAGATATTCTAACTATAAGTAACAATAATGATTTGACGCAGCAACACTAGTATGTTTTGCTTGTTTTTTGTTATAAGTGAGAAATGAGGAAATAGCTTAAGGCTGGAATACACTACATGACTTTTGACCAAGTTTTTGGGTAACACTTTATATTGATGGTCCACTTTAGACATTCTACAAACTATCAGTAACTTTGCAAATACATGTCAACTAGCAGTCATTAGAGTATTACTAGACTGTCTGCTTAATATCCACTTACACTTTATATTGATGCTCACCAACAGACATTACTACAAGTAACTTTGCAACTACATCAACTTATTCTACTAACCCGAACCCTTAACCCTAACCTAACAGTCTATATGTAGTTGCAAAGTTACTTAAAGTTAGTAGAATGTCTAAAGTGGACCATCGAAATAGTGTAATCAACATTTGCGATAAATAAATAATAATAATAATACTTGCACCATTATACTTTCAGGTCTTCTGCAAAATAATCATGGACATATTCAAATATTTTTTTTATATTCATGTGCAAAGATGTCCACCTGTTTTAATAGCAGCTCATGTATAGATGTAGTATAGAAATGTCACAGATGCACATATGGAAAATAGCTTCTACATTACAAAGTATTAAGTATTGCAGTTACCAAACCTGTCCTACAGAAACTAGTGTACAAAGCCAACAGTCAAGCTGTACAAACAATCATATTTACTCTTACTGGAAAGGTTAGTGTGTTGGTTGATAAGACCACAAAAGGACACACAATAATGACCATAATTATGACCAGTAATTAAGAACATTGTGGCATCAGTCTAACAACAAACTACATAAAACTTAGACTTCATCTATAGAAATACACTTAATGTTAGATAGTAACATTCCAATCCTTTTTTCTTTTTTTTTCCAGTTGGGGCAATTATAATTCCGAAGAATAGAGTACTTATTGTTGTGTCCTGCTGCAAAAGCCAACTAAAGCCCTTATCCATGTAGCTTTTTCTGACATGATCATTTCATTCTAAAAGAGCAATGAATCAATACTATTAGTCATATAACTGAAAGTTTGCCTGAATTACTTTGATGCGGAACATCACACTGATGCCAGACTGAACAGAGAGAACCACAACTTAAATGAATTGTAACAGAAAAATAATTCTACAAGCAATACAATAGAATATGTAAACTTTTAGAGCAACAAACAGTTTTATTCAATTAGAGCTTAAGTCCAGGAAAACACATAAACCTTTACTAGTTTTGATATATGATTTTTAATAAGTCATTGGGTGCTTATCCTCAATGTATTAGGGTATGTTGTGCATTAAAGGGATTGTTCACCCAAAATGAAAATTCTGTCATCATTTACTCATCCTCTTGTTGTTCCAAACCTGTATGGCTTCCTTTCTTCTGCGTAACACAAAATATATTTTGAAGAATGTTAGTAACAGTTTTGGTGACCATTGACTATTGTCTGTGTGTGTGTGTGTGTGTGTGTGTGTGTGTGTAAGTTTGGAAGCATTACTATTTTTAATGTTTTTGAAAAGTCTCTTATGCTCATCAATGCATTGCATCCTGCATTTATTTGATCAAATATACACAAAGAAAAAGAAAAAAAAAACATGAATACTATGAAATATTATTTTAATTAAAAATAATAGTTTTCTAATGTAATATACTTTAAAGTATAATTTATTTATGTGAAGACTGGAGTAATGGCTGATGGTTTGCATCAGTGTCACATGATCCTTCAGAAATCATTATAATATGCTGATTTGATAGTCAGTTATTATCAATGTTGGAAACAGTTGTGCTGCTTAATATATATATACATATATATTTACATATGATACTTTTTCAGGATTCTATGATTAATAAAAAAAAGAACAGCATTTATTTAAAATAGAAATATTTTGTAACAATATGCACTACCATTCAAAAGATTCAAGAGTCCAGTCGTTTTTTTCTTTATTTTTTTTTTAAAGAAATTATTTTTTTTAGCAAGGATGTATTAAATTGATATAAAAGTGATAGTAAAGATTTGTATTGTAAGAAAATATTTCTATTTTGAATAAATGCAGTTCTTTTTAACTTTTTATTCATCAATGAATCCTGAATAAAATAAATGAATAAAAAAATTGTTTCCAACATTGATAATAACTGAGTATCAAATGATGCATATTAGAATGATTTCTGAAGGATCATGTGACACTGAAGACTGGAGTAACGGCTGATGAAAATTCAGCTTTGCATCACAGAAATAAAGTAGAAAACCATTCTTTTAAATTGTAATTTTTTTGTTTTTTGGATCAAATAAATGCAGGATTGATGAGTATATAGGAGAGGGCTTTCAAAAACATTAAAAATAGTGTTGTTTCCAAAATATTGACAGATACTGTACAATATTTTATAAGTCATACAGGTTTGGAACACATGAGAGTAAGTAAATGACGACAGAATTTTCATTTTTAGGAGAACCATTTGTTTAATATGACAAAGTAATAAGACACTGCACAAGGTGGTCTTCTTTCTTCTTTTGCACTTACGTGTTAAAGATTTGACGTGGTGTTTCGTTAGCACTGGTATACTGAGGGGTGCATTTTTGCCCTCTTACACATAGAGACGACTATTAATAGTGTCTGTGTCATTAGCACAACGCCGGCATCAGCAGAGCCACATGAGCACCACCCAACTGACATCACACTGACCACTTCCCTTTAGATATGACAATGAAACCAGCTCGGCACTAAAAGTTCCTGAGCAGGCAAACACGCACACACTGAGAATGTGGAGAAAAACTGCTGATATGAAAATGGAGAGGAAACATTTGTCACTGTATTTTTACCTTCATTTATCATGTGTGTGTATATAACAAAGTACTAGGATCCTTTCACATAACACAAGCATAATAAGCATTTCACACACATTGATATACTTTCTATTTAAGAAAAAAAGTACAATATTAAGCAGCCGTTTTAAACCTTAATAATGTTTTCTTAAGCAAATCAACATATTAGAATGATTTCTGAAGGAAGACTGTAATGATAATGTAATGACGCTTTACCATCACAGGAATTAATTATATGTGTCCAAATAGAAAACATTTTAATTTGTAATATTTTTGATCAAATAAATGCAGCCTTGGTGTATGTGTGTGTGCGCATATATGTATATATATATATCCACACAAGATTTTCGTCTAAAAAAGGGCATGAATGAGATCATCCACACTTTTGGCCTCCACAGTTATTCATAAACCCACATGCAGCACACACTACATGCCAATGAAGAAAGATAAGACGCAGCCATAAAGCACATGGAGTGTGACAATCACCTGCTTTGTAATTCAAACAGTTCTGATCTTGTAAATGTGACTAACAAACATGCAAATGTCTGTATTTGTGTCTGACAGCGAGTCTCAACAAGTCGGACCACAACAGTAGCTGCTTTATCCCTCAGGATTGGTTACAGTATCTGCTCCTGTGCCGTTAGTACAGTATTTCTCACTTTAAAAAGGAAGCGCTCCAAAACTTCAGCTAAAACAACAGCAGTCGAGCTCATTTCCGGCATTGTGAGCGGCTGATGTGGCCCTTGTGGCTTCGACTGATTTGAATAGCGTCGAGTGTGAGAGAAGAAACAGCCTAACAATCATTCAAGATGGCGTGCAAAGCAACAAGTGAGCCCAGCACTTGTTATTAACAGCTGTGTCAGCAAGAGCAGCATTTGTGGCGTCCAGCGCCAACCGCCCATTACTCTTCTGTGTGTGCAATAGTTTAGCAGCTGTGCGGCCTTTAGAGAGTTAGCGGGAGACATCCTGTTTTTACAGTGGGATTTGCTGGGGGGTGTGTTGAGCTGACCTGTTTCCAACACAGCTTATTTTGGGAGATTAACTACATTGTAAACATAACAAATATTTGCGATAAGACGTTAAAGGAAGATCCGAGTGTGCCGCACTGTATAAATGAAATCACTCACTGAAAGTGTGCCATTTCTCATGTTCCCTTTAGAAAGGTGTCTGGATTCCTGTGTGCAGAAGCACATGATGAGGTCAAACATTAAACCCAACACACATTCTTTACAATCTTATCTGCGGTGGATTCCAAAGTGCTCGGATTCCCAGGTTTGGAAAATTGTGTGCAAATACATATGGGCCTCAAACTCCGGGAAAGCAAACAGAAAAGATTTTCCATGTGCACTACCTAGAACAAAAGAAAAAAGAATTTTCTAGAAAATGCTTAACACACTTTCCATCTGACTTTGGCTTCGGTAAAAGACGGTGGAAACTCCCGTGCATTGATAGGCATCAAAGACAGCATGAATTGGTCAGAACAAGAAGGAACTAAAAGCATTAAAATGACTAAGTTTAATTTGAAGTTACAATTACATAGCTGTTTCTGTACATGTTTCTCAAAATGATTAAAGCAAAGAGAGGAAATGAATAGAGTGAAACATTTCTCTCCAAAATGAAATCTTCAGTCCACTCTACCGCAAGCACTACACTTGAAATGCAAGAATGTAACAATCCCACATTTTAGAGACATATGAGTGTAAGTCAATGCAATTAGCCTAAATGGTATTAGGGCTACAAAAGGCAACCCTCGATGTTTAAAAAATGAAGTCTCTTTAACATTGAACTTGTTTCGGGCTACACTGCAATGCAGACAAAAAAACGTTCAGTGGATTTCCAAGCTTTCGAGAGCACAAGACATCACCGGTTTCGATTATGCTGTTTGAATATAAGTTATGTCTGTGGTAGTAAGCCCGCCTTCCACAATTAGACTCTTGCATAAAATGTTCCATGGATTCATTTACATGTTGATTATCATTGGATGTCAGTGATATCATAACTATGGCACGGTTTAAAACCTGTTACACCACATTAGCTACCTACGATTAGTATGCTACAACCTCCTCAGCAAAACTGTGCTTTGCTACAGTGGATGCCTGGACAGTTTGGATACTCGGTATAAAATGTCTTTAACACACTATTGGACTGTTTGCTGGAGAAAAACTTCATTTTTTTGACTCTGAAATCTCAAAGAAAGAAGCTGTAGAAGAGACAACAAATATAGAAAACCTACAATCAAACAAAAAAATAGATAATCTTCATTCAGGAATGCTTTATCATGTTAAGCAATAGTCCAAGGTGTGTGACAGGGCTGTGTCACAGTAGACAGGAAACTAAAAGCAAGCCAAACCCATTATGTTATTTCAAAAAAAGGGTCATTTGAAAACTAACCAAAAATAAATGTTAACTCTAAATCAAAACAGCACAAATATTGGGTGATGTCATCTGATTTTCCCCATATTGAGTTCATTTGTCCTAAACAGTCAGTGCCAGTATCATTAAGACTTGTAGTTAGATGTTAACCAAGTTAAGCCTTCGTACAGTCCATCTCCGGTGGTCGCACACGAGGGCTGCACGTACCAATTCCTATCTCGGATGCGCGTCAGTCCCAGCTTCTCCTGGATCTCGTGCGGCTTCATGGCGTCCGGCAGGTCTTGCTTGTTGGCGAAAATCAAAATGATGGCGTCCCGCATCTCACGGTCGTTGATGATGCGGTGGAGTTCCTGCCTGGCCTCGTCAATGCGATCTCTATCAGCACAATCCACCACAAAAATTAACCCCTGCGTGCCCGTGTAGTAATGTCGCCAGAGGGGACGGATCTTATCTTGTCCTCCCACATCCCACACGTTGAACTTGACGTTTTTGTAGGTGACCGTCTCCACGTTGAAACCGACAGTTGGGATGGTGGTCACGGACTGGCCGAGTTTCAGCTTATAAAGGATGGTGGTTTTCCCTGCGGCATCCAGACCGAGCATCAATATTCTCATCTCCTTGTTGCCAAATATCTTTGACAGCATCTTCCCCATTTTGCAAACTGTTCATAAATGGTTACTTCCCTCCAAAAGAAAAAATAAAGTTGTATATGGGTAGTTCAAAAGCTAAATAAATGGGCTTTTCCTTTAAGATTTCTTCTTGGGAATGTCAAATTTTAGAAGTGAAACAGAACACGTGTGTAAAGTTATCACGCAGCTGGGCATAAAGTCACTGTTAATAAAATGTATTTCTAGCCGATACGGGCCACTGTTCAGCTGATTAAATGACAGTAAGTTACTGAAAACTTTCAGTACTAGACGAAAAGGTCAAAGCTCGATTTGCAGCGCTTTTGCTTCAGTTGTAGGGAGGTGCCCTTTTGAAAAATGCCACACTCACTATTATTAATCCACAGAGATGTGACAAAAGCAGCGATTTTTCGATGTTTTTCCTGTGGCTGTTAAGTGCTGAGGCCTCTTTAAGAGCCTGCGGTCTTTCAAGACTTCCTCTTGGCGTGTGAATGTCCGTCTCGGGGCTCTCTCACGTCCGTCCCCCAAAAATGTAACCGGATAGCAGCTGAAGACGTTCAGAGCCTCGGCGGAAAAGCGTTCATTTGGCCGGCCGGTGGGTCTGTCATCTGGACCATCTGAAGCGGAGCCGCATCGATTTCAACCGTCCTGAATTCGACTGTCTCACGTGTCCCTGAGAGACAAGAGAGGCTCAGAGGGAGTGCCAGAAAAGAGCAACTTAGCCTGCTAGCTTAGCCGTCCGAACAACCCACACAAAATCGCCACCACAGACTTTTTACACATATTTTCGACAGGATATGTAAAATATATCAATTAACAAGTTATTTTCATTCATTTTAGAGCGACTAAATGCGTTTTAGTTACCTGCGGAGGGCCACCATTCTCTAGCAGTCTCAACCCCGGTGTTCACTCCTAAAATCAGCCGAGTTCTGTGTGAAACTGACGACGTCAACGCAAACCAGCGGAAATGGCCGTTACAGCCCGTATTTCATAATAAAGGTCTTTGCAAACGTCAAACCCTCACATGTTCTTGTTCTGTATTATCTCTTTTTTTAGTACTGAATTTTAATTATGTAAAAAAAAAAAAAAAAAAAAAACCTTTGCTCTAAAAAACACATTTCAAAATACACATAGGCTACAATATCAATATGTTATGAATTATGAATGGCTTGGCTTGTTAAGGGATAACAAGTCAAAATTACAGTTCTGTCATTATTCACCCACCCTCATGTCGTTTTAAAACTACACAAAACGGTGAACACAACAGGAGATGTTTTGAAGAATGTTGGTAGCCAAACCATTCTGGTGTCCATTGACTTATAACAAACAAACAAGGCATCCACCTAGACACATAACTCATGAAGACTGAAGGCAGTCACTTGTCACCATCTACTGGCTTAACAAAGTAACCTACAGATATGGCAAGCCGTTTTAGCTTAAATTGTACCCAGCATTACCCGTCGTAATTGCATTTTTACTAGTAAGAATTCAATTAGAGAGCTCTACAATTCAATTCTTACTAGTAGCAATTACAATTAGAGAGCTCTCTAATTCAATTACTACTAGTAAGAATTACAATTAAAGAGCTCTCTAATTCAATTATTACTAGTAAGAATTACAATTACAGAGCTCTCTAATTCAGTTCTTACTAGTAACAATTCCAATTAGAGAGCTCTACAAATGAATTTTTTCAAGTCATATGTCTCCATTGACTTCCATTCATTTTTAATTATGAAGCTGTACAATTGAATTGTTACTAGTAAGAATTACAATTAGAGAGCTCTATACAATTGTACCTGCAATTCTAATTGTAATTTCTACTAGTAAGAATTCAATTGTAGAGCTCTCTAATTGAATTCTTACTAGTAAAAAATGCAATTACGACGAGTAATGCTGGGTACAATTTGAGAGTGATACAGTATTCTGGCGCTGATTATAACAAGATTATAAAAAATATTTTACTGTCTATGGGCGAAGGCGAAGCCGGTTTCATATGTTTTGTGTGCAAAGGCAAGCGCATATTTAAAGAACACGCTTAATGGCCCAATGTAAAATAATGAAAACCAGGACATTTTCATCATTTTATAAAAAACAGCTAGGATGTGAAAACAGGGCATGTCCTGGGAAAACAGGACGTTTGGTCACCCTAGGTTAATATAACACTAGAGATCTTAATCACAAAGCGATAGTGTTCAGAAAGGTCGAGAGGCCGTCAGGTAACTATTCGTATGCAGTCAGAGTAGATACACTAGTGTCAACCAACACCTGGTGCATAGGGGATTATTATTTTATTTTTTTACCACAGTGGTCAAGGCTACATGAATAAACATGGCAATTCATGAATGAACTTCAACTAAAATGACATGGGTTCTTCTCATTGCTTGGTAAGTCTAAGGTTTGAGAAAACATCTCACGTCTCATTATTTATTGTTATCATTGTTTTATTATTATTATTATTATTTCAAATAATTGTTCCGATACTGATACCTTCATTTGTAATTTTGTACGGTCATTTGTGTATCAGCATGTGTATCAGTGTTCAAAATCGATGCGCTGTCTCTTTAAGAAACCGCATCGTTCGGTTTTGGGATGGACACACACACACGACATTAGTGTGTCCGATATGGCTGAATGCAATCACGTTACCTCTGCTAAGTCTTCAACAAGCATGACCTCGTTAGGTCGAGCTCTTTCTCGCAGCAGGTTAAATCAGTCTGATGTGTTTCAGTCGCAGATATCTCTCAGCCGGAGCGCCACGGGTCAGAGCAGGAGATTCTCCAGCAGCTCGGAGACTCCTGATCACAGCCCCAATGTCGAGGCAAGGGTCCTGGTCATAAACACCGGCGGAACTATCGGCATGACGTATCATAATAACGGTAAACAAACACTGTCATCAGCGCTCACACAGCTGCATATATTCCGCACTAGGAATATATAGCCAAAAGGGTGTAAATATTAATGCATGGGTCTTAGGAGTAATAATTATCTTTAGGATGGACCTGGAATGCATTAATGCTGTTATTGATATCAATAATATTAATATCAAACCAAGGGGCATCTGTAAATAAACAATTTTCTGAGCATGGATGCCATGACTTACCTAACCTGTAAGTTAGCTACCATGATGTAGGCTATTTCTTTTAAATAAAATGTATTATAACGGAATAATTCAGTTATAATATATACTAATTATATATAATTACTGAATTATAATAATTCAGAACAATTTTGTGAAAAATTTGATATCTTACAATAAATGCCTCTTGATTATGCACACATTTTTTATGTTTACATAAGGTTTCTTTGGGACAGTCTGTTCGACTATTTGCTTCAAGTCAAAACTAAAATAACAGTACAGTAAGACATGCGAACAACTTCACATTGAGTGCTAAAACATGCATTGTCATGAACCTGTTATGCATTTATTTGGTGGATGACTTGGTAATTTCATCTTTAATTTGCCATCGTCAGTCTGATTTTTATTATTATCATTTATTATGATTTCATGAATTTAAAGCATGACTTGTCCAGCCAATGGGAATGTTTTTGTTTTAAGTTTAAAATGGAAAATGTTTGTTTTAAGTTTTAAATAAACCAATTGATGCATCTTCAGTGGATCTATATTTAAAGAAGGATCCATATCAATGGATCTGTATTAAAAACAGGGTGCATATCAATGGATGTATATTGTAAGCAGGAATGGATTACACAGCTGAAAGTCTGAATAATGCACACTTGGTGACTTGATTATCTAAAGTAATAAATGGGAATGGGAAGAGTGCTTGAAGAGGATGCTGATCTTGTTTTATGACTTAATTAGCAAATTCTATGAATATGGTTAAATATTTGCCTTCTGTAAACAGATGTTCGTCTTTTCTGACACTGGCCATCTTATCTAAAACGAACACTGATAAAAAAAGGATAGCATCTTTTAAAGGATTTGCAAGGTCAACAAAAACATTCAGCTCTATTTATCAGAGTTCAAGGACAGAGAGTACATAACAGAATTACAATAAACACTGACTTTTTCCACCCTAAATTGGTTTTATCTTTCATTCTGCCATAAACAGGCTCTGTGAAAATCAACCTTCATGTGGACAGAGGTTCTGTTTGAAAGTCCTGTGGGTTATTTTCTTCCCTAATGGAAACCTGGACACATTTTGTTCCAAGACTCTACAGTTACAACAGCTGGTTTGGCTTGTTGAACACATGAACAACACTAGTCATATGGGAAACTGTCCACTGCTTTTTTTTTCTGTAGACTCCTGTAGAATCTGTAGACTTCTGTAGACATGTGCCTGATGAAGGTCATGAGACCGAAACGTTGCCAATAAATATTTGTCATACGGTTTTGCAAGTACAGATAGTGTGCGGGAGTTCTTTTTTTTTCTTTTTCTTTTTTTCTGTAGACTCCTGCCATTACGGGTCTGCATGATGCAATTTTTAAAAATTTCCTCTCCGGCCATCAAAACAGAGATTTTTGATTAGGTTTTTAGTGTTTCGGAGTACGTTTAACTTGTACCACGTAGTTAGGCCTTTCACGATCATTAATTTTGTGTCGACGATTAATTGTCATACAAATCATTTTGATCCATGATTTATTTCTGTTTTGACATGTCACTTACAGTGTAAGCCCAATACTTTTTATTTTATTTTTACTTTGAATCGTATATAATATATGCTAATAAAAAATAGAATTAAATAGGCCTAAATATTATTATATGATATAATATTATCTTTATGTGCTTTGTGAACAGTTTTTTATATTCTTTGGCAAAATGTGATTGAAATTTAAACTGCACAATTATTGTGTTTATTAATTATTAGACCGATTAGACTGAATAACCACTATCATATGATTAATCAATAATCATGACAGGTCTACACATAATTATTTCATATGTAAACCATTTTTTCATTGAACTTCTAGCATAAATAATATAAAGTTAGTTATACTAGATACAATATTTCTTTTTATTCTAGTCTGTAAAAGGGAATGTGATTTAAAATGCGTAAAATGATACAATATTAGCATAGTATACGCAGTTTCAAATATTCAAGATGGTTATTTTGGCTTCATTGCTGATGCTGAATTCTGGTCAAAAGAACCCGAGGGATGCAAACATGAAAATCCATGAAAAACATATGAATTTGTTGCATTTATTCATAACTCTTTACAGGCTTTTCTTCTATATTTGCAGTTCTGTCTCCAGAACCTAATCTTGTTGAAACTCTACGCAAACTCCCTGTTCTGCACGATGAGCAGTACGCACAGCATACCAGACTGTATGACTACTACAAGCCTGCGGAGAACACGCTGGTGCTGCAGTAAGTTCCCACACAGATGCACACGGATGTGCCATCAAGTTAGAAATATGGAGGTGTTATCCTGTTTATAGATCCAGACACTGATTACATTCATCTATTTCTATACAAAATACAGGTTTGAATGGTTGGTATCTACTTTAATTACAGTTTTAATGGAATAGTTCTATATATATATATGTGTGTGTGTGTGTGTGTGTGTGTGTGTATATATATAATATATATATATACTGTACTCTTTTATAATATAAATTTAAATAATATAAATCTCTTTTAAAAACAAATAAATAAATCAATAAATTATTGAAATTGTCTTGTGGCTAATTGAGGATGCTGTTTCTGTCATTTTTACACATTTGAGAATATTACATCCCCTATAATGGGATGTATATGTAATTGCTTAGCTACGTATATTTTCGGATTAGTCTTAGCACAATGGTTATGGCTGTACAATAATTTTTCACGCTATTGAAAATGGTAGATGATTGATGGTAGGTTGAACTGTGTTTTTGTGTATTCCGTGTAATTTACTGTGGCATCGTTTAAGACCTGATAATGTGACTAAATGACACTGTCTAAAAAATTGTAGTATAGCAATTATAATATAGTTATAATATGGTTAATATATAGCAATTTGCCAATCTTAAAGTTCCCCTATTATGCTTTTTCGAATATTACCTTTCATGCAGTGTGTAATATAGCTGTTTGTGAATGTTAAAGTTCTGCAAAGTTAAAGATCAAAGAATTCCTAATCTTAAAAGCTAGAATTGATTCTGAACTGCCAAAATGAGGCGTGAGCAATTCCAGTTTCACTTCCTGATAGAAACCTAGGTTTGTAACACATTTGTATAATGGTAGCCTATGATCTTCATTGGCTGCCTGTGAACAACATTTACTTTGATCCGTCCTCAAACACTCTAGTTATAGCTGAGCCCCGGAAGAGTTTGGTTCGTGTTGTCAGAACTGTTTTCTGTGCATGCGCTTCCAAAGGATGAGGACTCGTGCTCGAATTTATGCAGTAAAATCGACACCATCTGTTTGTATCACTGTGTATAAAGTGCTGAGGAAGATCTAGAGCTGAAATGCAAATATGGTAATATGCATTTTGTTTCTGACACACGCTGTAAGTGGTCAACCAATCATAACAGACTGGGCTATCTGACCAATCAGAGCAGAGTAGGCTCTTGGAAAGTTGGGGTTTAGAAAGACTGAGAAAGACACTGACTGAGAAAAGAGGTTATTCTGCAATGTATATTATGAGAAAATGAATGTGTCTTTTGAACTTGGAAGCATGTAAACCGTTTGTTGGAGACCTTCCCACAGCGATGAGCAAAGTCTGAAGTCTGCTGCCTCTCAACATGTACGCATCCATTGACGCACACATGGTTTTCGTTTTAGCTACAGCAAATCAGTCAGACTCTTGCTGTCAATAAATAATCTATCCTTTTTTTGTTTTTAGTTGATCTAGCTGAACTAACCCATGTTTACCTAATGGTCTTTGCTGGTTTAAATAAGAAATTTTGCTTTACTTTTAGAGCTTGTTGTAAATGTTTGGGTGCGTAAAAAAAAAAAAAAATCATAAACTTTAAAATTTAGCTGTTTTTTAATCATGTTCTCTCTTTTGTTCCACCCCAGACTGTCGAAACAGAATAAGAGGATTGTATATACAGTTTTAGAATACTCTCCCCTTCTCGACTCCTGTAATATGACCACAGATGACTGGGTCACTATTGGAAAAGACATCGAGGTGCTTCCTTTATAACCATCTTTCTCCTTACATTTAAAAAAAAAACTGATTTGTGAACAGAACTGATCTGATAAATTATTTGATTCTGGTATTTTTTTTATTTACATTTTTTTTACAACCATTTGTAATTGTAGGTAAACTTCGAATTTCTTGAAGGTAGATTTTTAGTTGGTATGTTAAAATCAGCACGGAGATTTTGAATGTTTTTTTTCTCGTATTCACAGAAACACTATGAGCAATACGATGGTTTTGTCATCCTGCACGGCACAGACACCATGGCTTACACCGCCTCTGCCTTATCCTTCATGTGTGAGAATCTGGGAAAGCCTGTCATCCTCACTGGCTCACAGGTAACGTGTTTTAAATGGATCATTTGCTCACCTTTGTGTTGCACAAATTGAGCATTTTAAGAGCGTTTTCAAACCTGTCTCGTTTGGAACGTTTTCTTTTTTGGAACCTGGTATGTTTCTCCCTTCGGTGTGTTTAGGCACATATGAACATGGCAATCGCGCTCGGATCCGCGCCAAAACAATCGCTCCGAGATCGCCTGAACGAGGCGACAGACCAACGAACCAAGCAGTATCGTAATTCATTACGGGAATTGGAAATGTGTTATATAGAAAGCAGTGTGAGGTAGCTTATTAGTTATCGTATTTGAGAACTAAAGAGCATTATACATATAAAATTATAAAAATGGTTAAATATATATCATTTAGCAGAACTTGAATGACGGCTACAGATAAAGCCACAATAAGGTCGGGAAGCGAAGATTTTGATCCGCTTTGAGTGTGTTTCGGAAATGTCACGCCCCTTACCAAAACCACGAGTTTCAACACACTACCAATGCAACTCAACCATGGCCCTTTATTTTGAGTATGCCATGGGCGGGAATTATTCAAATGAGGGATATTGATACGGGTCTGTTCTCGGAAGACAACTTAAGACTACAATCGAGGCGTTTCAGGGAGTTCAGATACAGCGCGCACTGAAATAGAGAATACTGTAACTCCCTTTGGGGAAACTTTGTGCTTTGTAACTTTGCAGACCTTTTTCATGCTCATACAGCAACATTAGTTGATGTAAAAAGCTTAATAGGATCTCTTTTTTTAAAGCTACATCCAATATTAACAATTAACTAGTGGTCATCAAAAAAGCATCACAACCATCTTATATGTTGCAGGTGCCGATCTATGAGATGAGGAATGACGGGCGGGATAACCTCTTGGGGGCGCTGTTGATAGCAGGACAGTTTGTCATCCCTGAGGTGAGTTTTGTAATCTCTGTCAGTGACTTGTTTGTAGCCATTACAAATGCATTTTAAAAACTCATGTTTTGGAGGATGTTAAGACTGCAGTTATAAAATAGTTTTAGCATTTAAAACTATTTAGCTTTTAAGCAATTTTATTTTAAATATGGAAGATAGTTTTTAATAAAGTACAGGAAATTATATTTGATTAAATGTGGTTTTAAGTGTCCTTTGAGATGATTATGTTTTGCAGTACACTGTGTTTCTGCCATGCCAATGAAGCACATTAAAGATTCTTTGTTATAAAGTTATTGTAATAAGAATAACATTATTGTAATAATTTTATAAATATTGTTATTGTCATAAAAAAATAATTAGAAAGAAGTTTAAATTGAGTAAAGCACCAGAAAAAGCCCCTTGTGTCTTTCTTCACAGGTTTGCCTGTATTTTCATCATAAGCTGTACAGGGGAAATCGTGTCACCAAAGTGGATGCTGGAAGCTTTAACGCATTTACCTCACCAAACCTACCGCCACTAGCCAATGCTGAAGTCGACATCAAAAGTGATTCCAGTTCTGACAACATTTATACACAGCCTTAATCCCATATGGGTCTATTTAAAAATGGAAAATGCACACAAAATTTCATAATCAGTATATATATATCAGTTAAATTTTCTTTTACATTTTAGTTAACTTATTACTTCTTTTGTTGTGTTTTTGTCTTTTTTTTATTAGTTTTTTTTTAAAATGTCTGTAGTTTTTAATAATGTTTTATTTCAATATTAGTTTTAAGTTTTTCGGACATCGAGGTAAACTAAATTGAAATGAGAAATGTTGCGTTGGCATTTTTTTTTTTTTATTAACAAAAAAGTTTTTGGTTGATGGTTTTAGTTTGAGTAATAATAATAAAAAAGCTTTTTTAATCATTTGCTGTTCACTTTAAAAAAACATAACAGGACATAGGACAGGAAACATTGCAGGACACTGCTTGCAATTTTATAGAAACCTTATTAGTGATGCTGCAGTGCAATTTCTTTTATTCAGATGTATTATGCTTTATTTCTTACTCTTTAGTTAACTGGGACACTGTGTGGCGAGCCAATACAACCGCCAAATTCACTGTCAACACACAATTGAACCGCAATGTGGGTCTCCTGCGACTCTTCCCAGGAATCACTGCTGATACAGTAAGGCCGTGTGGTAATGTCTGCCTTTATTTGACACATATTTTTGCCAAATCTCTACATTCAGTGCATGAACATGTTCATTGTTTTCACATTTTTTAGTAAATAATGACTGAACTGAACTTTTGTAAGTTTCAGATGTTTAGATGAGATCCATTCTCTCATCAGGTCCGGGCCTTCTTGCAGCCTCCTATGGACGGGATCGTGTTGGAGACCTACGGCAGCGGGAACGCCCCTGATAACCGTGCAGACCTGCTGGATGAGATCCGTAAAGCGACCGAGAGAGGAGTCGTCATGATCAACTGCACCCAGTGTCTCCGGGGATCGGTCACTACCTCATACGCCACTGGCCAGGTATGGGAGTTTGCTTATGAAAGGCCTTATGTGTGTGTATTCCAGGAGTGTGTAATTTAATATTCCCTCTCAGGCTCTGAGTGATGCCGGTTTGGTCGCTGGGTGTGATATGACCCCAGAAGCTGCTCTTTCAAAACTCTCCTATGTGCTGGCAAAACAAAACCTCAGTACAGAAGAGAAGAAGAAGGTATGGAAAAATGTCTCTTAAAAAATACATTTAAACCACATTTGGGTCAATAACATATACACTACCATTCTGAGGTTTGGGGTCAGTGATAAATCTTGTATCGCTGTTTCCACATAATATTAAGGAGCACAACTGTTTTCAACATTGATAATAATAATAATGAATGTTTCTTGAGCACCAAAACAGCATATTAGAATGATTTCTGAAGGATCATTTCACACTGAAGACTGAAGCCCAAAATCAGCTTAGCATCACAGAAATAAATTACATTTTAAAATATATCACAATTGAAAACAGTTATTTTACAATTTACTTTTTTTAAATATAATAATATTTCACAATGTTACTGTTTTAATGTATTTTTTTTAATCAATTTGGTGAGCTTCTTTCATTGAAAGAGACTTCTGTCATTGAACAAATCTTACCGATCCCAATTTTTTGAACAGTAGTGTATTAGTGAAAATCAAATTTAAAATACAAATGTTAAGTTCTTGTTGATGCTAATGTGTTTCATATTATTTTTGACTTAAATACCATTTTCAAGAAAAGTGTAAGAAATTTCATGTGGTGTAACCATTTAGTAAATAGTACAAAAAAATTATTTTTCAAAGCTAATAAGTTTTTTTTTTAAATTACATGAATTATTTAACGTCACATTACGTGACCTTTTACAACCTCTTTTCTTTCTTTCTTTCTTTCTTTCTTTCTTTCTTTCTTTCTTTCTTTCTTTCTTTCTTTCTTTCTTTCTTTCTTTCTTTCTTTCTTTCTTTCTTTCTTTCTTTCTTTCTTTCTTTCTTTCTTTCTTTCTTTCTTGTGCATGTTAGTTTTACCGCATGAATTTGATTTGAATTTGAGTTTTTCCAAATAATAATAAGCAGTAAAGTAGTTTTATTGTAAATAATAATAAGAAGATAATAATTATTACTTGTTTTAAATCACTTTAGTTAAGCGTGTTATTTGTTCATAAGATGCTGAGTCGTAATCTGCGTGGAGAGATGATAGCTGACCTGGGCGGAGCAAAGCTTTCTCTCAGCGACAGTCGCTTTATTCAGGTCATCGCCAAGTCCCTCAGCATTAGCTGTAAAGAGGTAATGTAACCTGCACTTTCTCTCTTTCTAACTTTGTTTTGCTCTGGGGTGTGTGATTATTGACAACTATAACCAAAAACATTAAATCCCAATTTTTCTGGGAATTTAGCTTATAACAGTAACTAGATGATATTTTGCTGAGTGTTTCGGGTCGCCTTGTTTTCCGAATACTATGTGTTCGGACATACTACTCTGTTGGCTTACTGTTTTTCGCATACTATATGTAGTAGGGCAGTATTTGATTTCGGATGCAGCGACCTGTCTTTATAAATGGGTCATTGAGTCATTCACTCTATGCTACTTTCAAAAACACTGAATCATTTTGTAACGGAACTGCTGTGTTTCGTACAGTGTACATAACGAGCTTTCGCACCGTTGGAAAGTTTTCATAGTTATAATTTTTGGCGGAAGTACCGGCTTTTTGCCATCTTCGTATCCCAGGAACTGGGAACGATTTTGAGGGGAACTAAATTAGCTCCTACTTCAGAGTAAGTTCTAACCCAGAACATAAGGAACTCCCAGTGACTTAAGTGTACAGTACGTTGATTGGCAGAACATATGCCATACGAAACACCAGCACTCACCTTTTTTTTGAACAGCTGTGTAAATGCAGTTTACGTATACTTAGTCTGGACTAACATACAGAAAGCTAATGTTAATGTTATTTACCTGTTGCCTTTGTCTGTGGCGTTTCTCAGCCTCTGATATGAAGCACTGTTTGTTGTCGTAGGAGTTTTCGTCTCTTAGCTCTCCTTTTTGCTCTTTCAATCACATAACTTATACATCTACATTCCATATCCGTTATCACAAAACCCACAACACACAACAAAAACATAGCTATGTTCACTGCATCCTCCATCCTCCAGTTTTTGAATGCCGCTCTTAAATGACAGCTGTTGGCTTAAATCACTTCAGAGTTCCTACTGGTGCTGTGAATGTAACCAGGAAAATGGCCCTAGGGGAACATTTAGGTCTCGGGTGGCTAGTTCCTAAAACTGAGTTCCTATAACTACCCGGTGCGAAAGCCCCCGTATAGTGTACACCCCTACTTGGAAGTGATTTCACTAAACAGTTGTGGCAGTTTGGTACACATACAAACATACAACCATGTAAAGAAGCAGTAGAGGCTGTGATGAACAATTGTGATCAACTCTAATATTACTGATGTCCACAGGAGCTTGAAGCCATACGAGATGCACTAACTCCCACTCTGGTGTGCGTTGCTGCTAAGATCGGAGACATTGAAGCTTTAGAGGCCATAAGGGAAATGGTAAAATATTGCTACATGTTTGGACACCCATTTAGAAGGGCAAACACTAACTGTAAAAAGTGGAATCAAGTAAATGCAGCATATTCTAAACATTGTACAGTTTGCGCTAATGCATGCATGCAACTTTTTTGTATTTGAATATTTTTTTATTATAATAAAAACTTTATGTATGCATGCAAACAAGGCAGTATTAAATGCAGTCTAGCAAAATAAGATGCGGGTGATGACTCATGTTTCTATATAGGGCTCTGACTTGAGCATGGCAGACTATGATGGGCGCACTCCTCTCCACATCGCTGCATGTGAGGGGCATCTGAAAGTGGTGGAGTATCTGCTGAGTAAAGGGGCTACAGTCTATGCCAGAGATCGCTTTGGCGATACACCACTTCGCAATGCTGTTCGCTTCAGGTACGTAGGACTGATTTAAGTGTCCAAATATTTTTTGGGGCAACAAAAAGTAATCTAATTGCCATAATTTCAAAGTTTTGACTTAACTATTTGTAATTTATACAGTCTTTAAGGCGAACTAGACCACTGGTTTTAAACTGGTGGTTCCGACCTGTAAATGAGTTCTGATGCAACTCGCCATATAATCATTAATAGTTAGCATAGCATTTACTTACCCTCATTCCAAAACAATAGCTGTGTCCAAATTCAGAGGCTGCATCCTTCGAAGGATGCAAATTTCAAAGGCCACGTCAGCGGTGAAGCAATGAACGTCACTTCACACAATGAATCTTGGGATAGGATAGGCTGCGAAGGATCCACTCATTCTATCCTTTGTGGCCCAGGGAAAGATGGACTCATTTGTAGGCCGCATTAAAATGAGCCATCGAAAGCTGCCTTTGAAATATTCAGCCTCTGATTTGGGACAATGACCTTCTTTCTTCCATAAAAGACAAAAGGTGACTTGTAAGGTGAAGTCAGTCAAACACATGTGACTTTAAATGTCATTTTTTTAAATGTCTGTAGGCATAAGGATGTTGTGAAGCTGCTGAGGAAGACTGGAGCTCATTTTTCCCGGGATGAAATGGTTGATGCTGGAACGGAGTTGTGCAGGTCTAATTTACATACACGCATTTCGTCACCATCCATCCTTCTCTTATTGCTTTTATAAACTTGTGGACACAGCAATTTTATAAATGACACAAGTGTCAGTTTTATTTTTATTAGTAGTAGCAGTAGTACTTTTTTTTTTTTTAGTACGGATCTATTTAATTACAATTTATCCGTTAAGTAGTATAGTTAAACATAGGGTGGATTTTTAAATGGCACATTATAGTTCAATTAATGTGCGGTCACAAATATGAGCATCTGTTTTTTTATTTATTTAGAATTTATGTACAGTACAGATCAGTGCATTGAGCACATACCAGAACTGTTTGTCTTCAGTTTATGAACTTCCTGTGATAAGGTTGATGATTGGCCATTTAGCTATTCTAATGTGTGTTTTACAGTCTTGCGGCGAGTGGCGACTTGGAAGGATTGGAGACTTGGCAGTTAGCTGGGGTTGATCTGTCCATGCCCAGTTATGATGGACAGACACCCATTGAAGTGGTGAGTTAATGATGGAGATCTGTGCGGAATACACAATTATAACCAAGCGTTTGATGCCTTCAGTGACATTTTATTCTTATAACTGTATGAATGGAGATACAAGACATTATTTGTTGCATTGGCTAAAAAATGACTTCTGCATTGTCAAAGCAATGACAAATATGGTAATCCATTTTAAAGATGCTTCCTGTAAATCAGGGGTGTCCAAAGTCAGTCCTAGAGGGCCACTGTCCGACAGAGTTTAGCTCCAACTTGCCTCAAAACCCCTGCCTGGAAGTTTCTAGAATACCTTGAGAGACCTTAGCTGTGTTTAACCCTCATTCACTATTCCCTACATTATTCCACTAATATAGTCTACTTGAAGGAGTGAATGAAAACGAGTGAGCAAATTCGGACACTGAGTGCACCGGAAGGGAGACGCGGGAATTAATTTGGCATGACCCTCACAGTGCGGTATTCTCTGGCCGTTGAGTGTGCATCAGGTGTACTCTCGTTATTGTGGGGCATTATTGTATTGAATTAGTGCACTCAGTAAGGTTTGGACACCACTACAAATGGCTGTCCCCTCAAATACTGCCCTATGTAAGGTTATAGTGGGCGATTTCGGACATATCCCTTTGATTAGCTGGTTCGGGTGTGTTTGATTGGGGTTGGAGCTAAACTTTGCAGGACAGTGGCCCTCCAGGAGCAGGATTGGACACCCCTGCTGCAAACTTTTATTAATGGGCTTCTCTCACATGTAGGCAAGAGCCACTGGATGTGAGGAGGCAATTAAGTTCTTACAACAGTACCAAACTCAGGTAGGGAACAAAAACTAATATATACAGTAGTCAACATTTGAAGTGGATCAAAATCTTTCTTCAAAGTTATACATGCATTTTGAACAATACCCGTTCTGGTCTTAGGACAACTTGCAACTCCTCAAAGACTTCATGATACTTTTAAATATTTTTAACATATATTACATAAAATATTTTACAATCTTTACATTACATAAATATACTTAACCTTTTTTAAAGAAAACCTTTTAAAAACTTGAAATAATGATATAGATGTATACACTTACAGCGATAAGAATACTGTATGTTATTATCTTTTACTTAATGGTTTCACCACATGTCATGTTTTAGAGTCATTAAATTGAAATGTTTTCAAATTTTTCAAAACCATATGAAACCTAAATTTGAAGTTTTTGCCTTGTTTTATTTTCAATGATTCTGTGACATGAATTTTTAGAATTCGTATTAGGAATTGTGCTTTTTGACATTTTAATTAAGTTGTATAGTTGTATAAGTTGTATGTATACATTACTAAAGCAGGTTATGCATGCTAACTCCCCAAAATAATTTTGTTACCTGAAATATATAGTATACATACTTTTCCACAGATTGAAGAGATGAAGTTAAATATTAGCAAGTATTCTTTACATAAAACTTTACAAAATCTTTTGACTGATGCTCTTCACTTTCCAGCATCAGACAGATGAGGGTAATGAGGTAAAAACAGTTTAAGTCATTTTACTCAAGAGTAAAAACACATACATTTTTCATCATTTCATATGATAAAAAAATCTAGGTTACACTTTATTTTAAGGTGACGTGGTTACACTGTACTTAAATAAGTATTGAGTCATATTAATTAACTAAATGCACTACTATAGAGTTACGGTAAGGGTTTGGTTTAGGGTTAGTAATTATGCATAATTTATAGTAAGTACACGTTGTAATGTGTAACTACATCACCTTAAAATAAAGTGTTACCAAAATCTATATGTATGTATTGTACACACACAGTGTGTGTGTGTGTGTATGTGTGTGTGTGTGTGTGAGTGTATATATATATATATATATATATATATATATATATATATATATATATATATATATATATATAATATATATATATATATATATATATATATATATATAAATATATATATATATATATATATTGGTTTTTGTTTTGTTTTTTAAGTGCATGCTTCAGAGTGATGCGGAAGTACATGTCTCAATGGTAGGGCTGTGAGTTGATCTCCCATGGTAAAACGATACAGGTTCAGGCTTACAGTAATTAATAGCTTGATGGGCATCTTGACGTTTCCTTCAGATACACAATGAGTGAATGGTCCTGTCTTGTTTGTAAAACATCCACCTTTGTGAAAGGCACTTAAGGGAATGTGCTCATGAAATGTTCAGTCTTTGTGGCATGTTTGGTGTGTAATTGAAGTTACCGAAAATCAATAGCTTTAAGTTAACAAAAAATCCCTCGTATTTTTCTTGCAGCCAGTATTTGAGGGGGATGAGGAGGAGGTAAATTGTGTTGAGCTGTATATTATTCAGCACACTTCATGTTTATCTGTTTAGGTGCATACTTAATGCTGTGCTTTGCTGTGATTGGACAGTTTTTGGTTTGACCATTTTATATGTTCATAAATTGTGAATTGTGAAATACACTGGTCTAAACAAAACAGAAGATAATGTTGAAAACGGCATGAATGTTTCTTAAAATAAACTGGTTAAACTCATTAAAATGTGCATCCAGATCATTCCATATAATAATAATAATAATAATAATAATAAACATTGTGACTGCAATCTACATTTTGCACATTGAACATTGCATAACTTGTTGCAGTTGAAGTGCAGATCTCATGTAATGCTTACATTATTCTCTTTCTGTCTGTTCTCTAGAACGGCGAGTTTGAGTTTACTGCTTGTCCAAGATCTTGAGGAGGCCGTCCTGCTACCTGTCACTTTCTGCCCTTATCATCCATCCAGTTGTTTTATTTTTAGCAGACGAACAGTAGATTTTCCTCACTTAGACAATTATACTCTTAAAGGGGTCATGTGATGCTATTTTAAAAGTTTGTGATTTTAATTATTGGGTGTAATAGAATAGGTTAACATGCTTTAATATTCCCATTTTCACATTATTGCAGCTCCTTTTTTCACAGTCTGTCTGAAACGCGCTCATTTCTTCAAAATGTTGTGTATAGGCGATGCTGTACTCTCCCAAGTTTAGGAAGCTGTCCTCTGTAAAATGTGTTATGCACAAGCAAACTTTTGGGTTGTACTGATTAACCTCTGAAAGCAAAACACACGGCATCTCTGCGACATGACGATAACGCTTCAGTTCACCGAAGCCTCATCTTCTAACTTTGCGCTTTGTAACTTTGCAGATCGTATAAATGCACAAACAGATACATTACATACTAAAGGAAAATATTTAAAAAGCATCATATGACCTCTTTAAAACATAAAGAGCACAAGCCATAATGTTTTAGATCTGTCCCTCTAAATCAGTAAGCAATCAGATATGAATGTATGTGACGTTGACAGTAAAACAATCATAAATACTGTTTATATTCAAGCACACATAACTCCTACTTGGTACTGTAACTCCTGATGTCAAATAATATGCAATCATTGGAATATTATATATTTATTGTTTAGATTTCAAAAGAATTTAGATATTTGAGACAGTAATGACTAATGGCTGTAATGTCTTCATCCAGTGTTCTTCATGTGTTCACATGTTCATCAGATTCAGTATCACCTCAGTGCTGTCATCTTTATATGAATGTACTTTAATAGCAAATACAATTTTAATCTCAGTGAAGGGTAAGGATGGTTTTACAAACTGTAATTACAGAGAAGTAAACCGAACAAATTGTCTGATGTTTCAGAAATGTTTAGTTGTCTGTTAAAACCAAAATAACCAATTGCCCTGTGAGTGACCACAATGAAAATAATGTTCGTATACCGAAATGTAGTGAACTGTCCTGTTCTTTAGTTATTTTCTTCAGTAAATCTGTGTTGTGTATTCATTAGAGGCATTGGTGAATTTTAGTTCACCTCAGTGAAAGTTCCAATCAAATTGTTTTATTGGTCCATTTTTAAATTGTTGTTGCAATAAAAATACAAAACCATGTATGGTTATGCTATTTAAACCATGCAAATGAACATGTCTGCCTGTACTTTTCTTGTTCTTTTTGTTGTGTCATTATGATCAAATACAGTAATAAATATGTTTTGTTGCCAAATTGTGAAATTAAGTTTTCCTGTGCAAAGAGAAAATGACAACAGTGTTCAACAAACCTTTTCTATTCTGGTTCGGATGGGTCGAACAGCTTGCAGCTGTTAGTGTTGAGCAGTGTGGTCTTACAATTCAGATCTTTGATTAAAACGAACAAGTTGAATAGAGATATAAAGTAGCCTTCTCCAATTGCTAGCCACTCCGAAATTGCCTACCCTACCTTTAAAAGTTTTCTACATGGCCTAGAAAGTTTCCCAATATATACAACAAACCTGAAAATTAACTATAGCATACAATTCACTTTTAAATGATTAAAACGATTTCTGAAGGATCAAATGACACCGAAGACTGGATTAATTGTGCTGAAAATTCAGCTTTGCCATCAAAGGAAAAAATTAAATTATATTAAAGTAGAAAACATACAAGTAATAATAAGTATATTATATTAAAAATAATAGCAGTGATTTTTACTGTATATTATATATAAGTTGTACAATGAAAACAAATGATGGTGCAGTAAGACCTTGTTGAAGGTGGATCATCAGACCGAGCGCCACAACACACTTAGCCAATCAGAAGTAGGGGGCGTGTCCACTCAAAATGGGGGAGGAGAGAGAGTGAGCAAGAGGGAGATTTGATTTTGAAGAAAGACTGTTGAAAGAGAGATGGCTGAGAGACATTACAAAAGAGAAAAGGTCAGAGGTATATCACTGAAAAAAGAAGGGTTTTGATCAGGGATCAGGGTTAGAAAAGCTTTCCAGTGCTGGAGAGACCAAAGCGGGAAGGCCTGAAAGCGGACGCTGACTGAGGTCGTGTTGTTTCTGCTCCATCCGTGAGTAACATTTCATGGTTTTGCTGTGTTTCACAGAACCAAGCCATGCTTTTGTTTTAATGTTAGCTATATAGTAACAGGGCAATTTGGAGTGTCATTGTTTGTCTGGAGCTGCTGTGCTGCTGGCGACTAACAACCAACACTTGCGTGTTTACTCTTGTGTAACGTTAGTTAAAATTACTGTATGTTCATTTGTACGTTAGTTCCTTGTCACTTGTCAGTGGACAAGTATTTTACCCAAGGGATAGTTCACTCACAGATGAAAATTCATTGATTAACGTTACTTCCTCTCATGTTGTTCCAAACCCATAAGACTTTCATTCTTCTATAGAGCACAAATGAAGATCTTTTTTGATGAAATCTGAGATATCTGTCCCTCCTTTGACAGCTACACAACTACCACACAAGAGCTCGTAAAACTAATCCTTATGAATTGAGCAGTTTAGTCCAAAATTTTCTGAAGAGGCAGATTGAATGTAGGATTTTATTCACAAATAAGCATTCATCAACTCATATCAGTTGTGGTAAAGGGTTATGTTTGCTTGACGTGCGAGAACCAATGAGGTTCATTCTTGTGTTTGAGCTTCTGTTGTTTGCTGATGAATGTTTATATGTGAATAAAAGACTAAATTAAATCTGTTCAACATATAAAGTGAGTGAGTTTCTTAAGAGAATTTTGACTAAACCACTCATTTCATATGGATTAGCTTTATAATCTCTTCACAAACTTTTTGAAGCGTCAACGTGGTAGTTGTGGACAGAAATCGCTAAAATTTCATTAAAAATATCTCAATCTGTGTTTCGAAGATGAACAGAAGTCTTGAGGGTTTGGAATGACATGTGAGTGAGTAAATTATGACACAATTTTCATATAGGTGAACTAACACTTTGGTCCTGTGGGGGATTTTGTAGAGACTCGTTGAGCAACACTTCCCATTAAACATCATTCAGGACACTTAAGGAGATCGTCTTCCAGGAACAGAATACTTTATATGTGAACATTTTATAAACATAGATGTGAAGATTTTATATAGGTCCCCTACATTAATTTTTCAAATTGAAGAAGTCAGTCTGTTGTAAAAATGTTAGGCTAATTTATAATGCATTACCTAATATTAATGAATTGTAAATTGTTACTACTTTATATTATTAATGTTATAAAAAGGATTAACGTTTTGGGGAGTTTCCACATCAGATGACTGACTAAAGTAAAGTGATCAAATGACTAATAATCAAACATGATTTATTTTGTGAATGAAATGTCAGACAACACGCTGCCTCATTCATAGCCATGGCAACATTGTTTGGTAAATGGTACACTGACATTTAAGCACACTGTATGTTTTTCTTATGGCACCCTTTCATTTAAATGATCACAAACATATGTTTGGGCTCCTCTGAGGGGAGGCTGAACAGTTGGGGCTCTTGCGTGTGCGTGTGTGTGTGTGTGTGTGTGTGTGTTTGTGCGTGTGTGTGTGTTGGGCTGTTTTCACCCCTGCTGTTCTATTGATCCACTGAACAAGGCCTGAGCTGCACCCTCCTCCATGTCTTTATTCACTGGGAGGGATTTTTGTTTAAAAAAAGGAGAGATTAAAGAAATCTTTTCAACAAGCTTTAATCAGCCACATGACACTATTAGCTCATCTGTGCACCTTACAAGGGTGGCCCAATGTAACGGCACTTTGGGGGCCACATGAATATTTATGCGCTTTTAGGATAAGCCGTCTGTTTTTAATTAGAACATGGAGGTCGTGCAAATCTGGCCACTACTTGTGCTTAAATGGGGAAAATCCCCCAGCGCTCCGCCAATAACCCCCACTGACACGATGCACACCCAGAAAAATCTGAATTTCGTATCTTTACAACATTTGCTCATCTTTTCCCTCACTCTCTAAAGACAGTAATTGTTGTGTCTGCACTTTGCCTTTCACTAAAGGGGACGTCCCGCTGCTCAGGCAGACGAGCCCCTGAAATGGATTAAACCCTCCCTCATCTCTTATCTGAATCTGAAGTTTATCCATTTCCCATTGTCTACAAACATGTCCATTTGAAAATAATTGAGTTTTTTTGTTTGTTTTAATTGGCTTAACTTGTGTTGCTTGACTTTTGAAGGAAATATCAAACGTGTGTTTACTGCAAATGGGTCTCATTTTGTCATTTTCTTTCTTTTGCTCACCTCAGACTTTCTAAACTGGACCAGGAGGTTGTACGTTTTTCAGAGAACTGCTCGACTCCACCAACATTATCCCAAATGACTGGTCAACTATTGGAAAAGACATTGAGGTTCACTTTGACACTGGCACTAATAACAGAATATGAATCTGTTCTCTTAAGATTAAAAATATATATATTTTTTCATATTTAAATTTGAGATATTAAGGCATGATACAACCGGCAAAACCATTGTTTTTTTTTTTTTTCATGCACTGGTCAATTTTGAGCTATTTTGCATTCATGACTTCTCTTCTTTCAGACTAGCAGAAACAAAACATCCAAATTAGACATTTAAGTGTTTATTTTATTACACTTCTTTCACTCTTTTTGCATAATGGAGATTTCAAGTACAAAACATTGTTTAAAGGCTGTTACATACATGTTTAAAAAAAAACCTTGTGTTTGCAGGAAAAGCTATCAGGAATAGATGACTTTGTCGTCCTGCATGGCACAGAGCACCTCTGCCTTGTAAATCATTATACATTATCCAGTGTTTAACAAAACAAGCAGTTTTTACATGGTATACTTGTAGGTTTTAAAGTAGGTACAGTAAATGATTTATATACTGTAATAATTCTGGTTTTAAGACTTTTCATAGCAGCAGCCAAAATTGTGTGTTGTTGTCTTTAATGTGGCCATCTTTGAGATGAGGAGTGATGGGAAGGTCAACCTCTTGGTGGCGCTGTTGATCGCAGGACAGTTTGTCGTCCCTGAGGTGAGAGCCATATGTTCACAGAGATGTTTTTGTGGCATTTGCAAGTGCAGTATGTGCATGATACAGACAAATATTTTTTTTCATGATACAGACTTTTTTTTTTTTTTTTTTTTTTGCATAACGCATACATTTTTACCGAACACTTTATTCAGTGTTGTACAAAAGAAAAACACCACATTATTTACACAAAAATCTTGAACTAACTTCTGATTCTGCCATTCACATTTAACTATTGATTTGAGTGACGCACTGTAAACAGACAGTGCAAATGTGCAACAAGCATGTACATTCGTGAAACAAGTCTGTACAAGTTTATTCGGCCCATGCTAAGGTGTTCTAATGAAAGCTGACAACTGAATCTGAGGGAAATTATTATGACGTGCAATAAAGGACAATTATGAAACACAGTTTGGACAAGAAAAGCCCTCTCACTATTTGTCACCAAAGTGGATTCTGGAAGTTTTAAATCATTCGTCTGACAGAACCTACAGCCAATGCTCTCGATGCAGTGATTCAGTTCTTCCATTTATGCATGGCTGCAATCAGAAATCTGTCTAAGCTACTAATGCTTCTAGGTCTACAGAAATGCAAAAATACGTTTGTTGGATGCTCATAATAACTGAGCATAAAGAGCAACAATTCATTGTTGGGCACTTTAACTACCTTTTTAACTAACCTTTCTTATGTTTATTTTATTATTTAGCCTATGTAATTATATATGCAGTATAGGTGTTTCAACTGATAACCACTTTTTAAGTTGTTTATTTATTGCTGTTCACTTAACCCTTAAGCGTCCTTCGTATAGCAGCCTTTTGGGCATGAAGGTCTCAGGTGTGATCCCAATTCATTTTATTTTTATAAATGTCATTACTATCTTAGTGTACTCTAAATGTACCATATATATATATATATATATATATATATATATATATATATATATATATATATATATATATATATATATATATTAGTTAGTATTATGATATTGTATTTAATATTTTTTTAACCTCAGTAAAAATATTAGTTCCAGTAAGTTCAGACAGCCAAAACCATGGTTACTTCTGGTGATATATGTTGGTATAAAAATAGCAACAAAAAGGGTTAGCCACTAGAGTCATAATTGACTCTTATAAAATTGTCTTTTTAACTCTTGTTTAACTTTTTGTAAATTTTCAACTTTTTTATCTCATAATTCTAACATAATAATCTCATTATTGTTACTTTTTTTAAAATATCAAAAAGCATGATTTTTTCTGAAATTTGCTTCCATACTATGATAAAAAACTAATGTTTTTTTTGGATGAAATTCAGAATGTCACACTGCAGGACACCGTTGCCACTGTTTGTGACTTAATGTCAACTCCCCCATTACTGATGTAATTGTTTTATTATTATTTATTTTTATTTTTTTTGTGTGTGTGTGGTGAAATTCACTGTCAATACACAAATGAACCACAATGTGTGTCTCTTCAAGGGATTGCTGCTGATACAGCAAAACAGTGTGATACTGCCATATATTTATGTTAAATATTATAGAACTATACGGTTATCCGGACCACACCTATTAGGGTTAGGTTAACCGTATAGTACATTTACGTGTGGTCACGTGTGGTCCGGATAACCGCATAGTACCAATATTATTTATCTTGAGTGAAAAACCGGTGAGTGGAAATCTGCTACATATCATGAGACTTTAATTCACACGCAGACGTTGCGCTTTTTGAGCACTTCACAGATTTGCTGCAGTGTATTATTTAGTCAGATGCTGTTATTTGGTCTGTATGTAATGAGACCGAGTTATGGAGCATGTCTAATTCTTTACAAAAAAGCCAGGAGTTGGCATTAGGGTTTACGCCACCTCTGTTAAGAGCAGCATGGGGGAAGGAGCAGGTATTTACTACTTCAATCTGGCTCTTTTGCCATGCGGTGCCTCCCATTTTTTTATCTTCTTTTATGACCTCAGTTTTTATGGCAGATCCTTCAA
This sequence comes from Scardinius erythrophthalmus, assembly GCF_964197995.2. Classification (NCBI taxonomy): domain Eukaryota; kingdom Metazoa; phylum Chordata; class Actinopteri; order Cypriniformes; family Leuciscidae; genus Scardinius; species Scardinius erythrophthalmus. Next base: position 7,634,379 of record NC_138239.1, read on the forward strand.
ATACACTTCTGTTTTTATGATTCCACTTCACATTCATTTATAGTCCTCCTAACCCTAATACTCGTGCAACGCTGCAATGGAAATATGGGGTTATATTAAATAAATCATTTAATTGGGGTTATATGCTCTTTTTGGTTGTTACAGTAGTGTCAAATTTGAAAAGACACAAACAAATTGTAGATATTTACCATTACCACACAAAGAAAGTTGCATGGATATGTTGTAAATGACCTCCTATTAGATGCCTGTAGGTGCTGACTAAAGTTTCAGTATTTATTCGCAGCTACCTATTGCATTATATGCCATTTCTGTAGTTTAGTGAACTATTATTGGCTTAGTTGGCTTAACTTGTAAGCTAGCTATCAAGTAGATATATCCTCGATTTGATCTTAAACCACAGGACCTGTCTACAATGTCTCTGAAATGTCCTTGAGCGTGCGGATGTTTGGTAGCAGCTCCAGATGTGCTCTAGCAGGCGTGGGGTCCACCAGGGCTTTAATTTAATCTTCAGCGTCGTTAATTCTTTTCTCAGTGGGACTATTGGGCCACACACACCCTCAAGTATAACAATGTGGCGATGTGATGGGCTAGTCATCCCAGTGGGACACTTCACAAGAAAGTGTAAAATTAAAATATTAAAGAGCTTGTGGTGTCTGTTAATAGATGGATCTTACATGTTTCTCCACAAGTCAGCATGAAATTAAAATAGACCCCCCACTTATTATCATTGACAAATAAGAGTGTCCATTAAAGGACAATATGTATATATATTTTTTGGTTATTCTATATATATATATATATATATATATATATATATATATATATATATATATATATAATGCTGTTAAACACGATTATTTAAAAAATAAGATGAAATAATTCAGGCTGACAGCTTTAGCAGAAACAAGTACCATGGATTAACTTCATTACTCACAAGAGGGCTGTCTTTAAATGTTTACAAGTTAACGTTCAAAATGATTGGAGTTCTTCCGGAACCCGGCTGTTGCACTTTATTGCTGTGATCTCATGTGACTGAAAGATTGTCCCGCCCTCTCCCCAAAACACATAGTCAGTGAAGAGAAGAGATGTCGCTGCAAGAGGAAGATATTTTGGTTAAAGATTGCGAGGTCACATGAATAAAAAATTTTTTAATTATTAATCTTGGTAATTTTGGTAATTTTGGAGATGTGGTAATGCCCCAAACGACCCACTGACCTGCTGGATGAGATCCATACAGTGAGGGTTTAGAGGCCATACAGGGAATGGTGAGCATTTGTTGTAACATACCATAAACCAGAACATGCCTATGCAATGACTGTACTATATAACTCTTTGTTAAAGATGTTTGCTCTCAGGGTGATTCTTCAAATTTCCTTACAACACAAACTGTCAGGCAGGTTGGACCATCTGGCATACAGCCACTTCCTCCAAAAACAAATATTCCAATACCTGTTTTAGTCAAGTTTTTAGACCTGTTCTGACAATCATTTTAAAGGACACATCACACATTCTTTAAAGCAACTCCACGTCTTAAAGCTTCACATTGGTAAAAAAAAATTATATTCAGATAGCCCTGTAGTTCACGGTTGAGATGTCTGTCCTTCTTTATTTGTATAGCCAGATAGGACTGATTGCCTTAATCCTGTACAATTATGTTGTAGATTTGAGTTTCCGTCACAGTGATTATTTCAAGGTTCTGACGAGCAATTTATTCTACATGTGAAGCAAAGCTGAATTTTCATTATCATTACTCAGTCTTCAGTGTCACATGATCCTTTAGAAATCATTCTAATATGCTGATTTGGTGCTCAAGAAACATTTATTATTATCAATGTTGAAAAGAGTTGTGCTGCTTAGAAACAGTGATTGTCATGGTTGGTTGCAGCAATGAGGGTGTGAGACTGGATCTAATCGCAGCAGTCACTTTATTTAACAATACGAACAAAATAACAAACACGCAGGAGAACAGAATAAACGCACAAGTAACACAACCAACTTAACATAGACGAGAGTGGACAAAGAAACAACTGAAAATGTGGGCTATCAATACAGACCCAGGGTAACGTTTACATGACAACGACACTAAAAACGTAAAAGTTTTTCACATACTGTACAGACGACAACGTTGTCAAAATAATCCCTGTCCACATGGATCCGCGAAAATAACTAAAAACGCTGTATTATTCATGCCAGGCCAGTAGTTGGCGATGTCACTTTGTAAAGAAACACTACACGCCTAAAGACTGAACACGTAATATGCATGCGTATGTCGTCACCGTTTTCATAAATACTCGTTTTTGTAGTTTACACGGAGATGATAATTGTATTGTTTTCAAAAACTTGCACTTTGAAACCCTTTTCAAAAGTTTCAAAAAACAGTCCCTTATGCCTCATTTGCACAGTCAGTAAAATGTGACCCAATTTTGCTCATATGTGACACAGACACACAACAAGAAAAAAACGCATGCATTCAGATATTTCGAGTTTCAGGCCTCATTCATATGTGGAAATAAATCAGATATGTGCCAATGCGACTGTCATGTAAACAGGCAGATCGGATTTTCTGAGGCATTAGGCTACGTCTCCGCGGTTTAATGACGAGAGAAACCCCGACGCGCATCTGCAAAGGGACGGATGGCCCGACAAAACGTTGTGTTGTCGTATGAGAGGAATGTGGACAAACGTTAACACAACATATCAAAGGTTGGCTTGCTCACCCTAAAATTTCGGACCCACTGCTCCTTGTTAAAGCCAATATTTAAACACAATATGCTCCCACCAGTCCTGAGATCTCTCTCGCACACATTAACTGAAGCATATGCGCAGGCTGCAATGTTGGCACTTTTCGTCCTCCTCCGCCTCATAATCATGGTGATGTTTTGGCGAACTTTGCATATATCGCAGAGCTAGCATCAAGCATATTTCAAGTTCATCGATCTGTGCAAGAGAATTTAACCCTTTAAGCATGTGCAATGTTTCAGATAGTATGGCAAGTGTAAACACATGAATCAAATATGGGTCACAGTTAAAAAAAACGTGTAAACGGACGGTCAAAAAAATCAGATAAAGGTAACAAATCAGAATTGGGCATCAAGACCTGCAGTGTAAACGAGGCCTTAGTGAAGGGAAAAAACAAGGAACAGGTGAGGTTAATCAATTAACAAATGAGAAACCATGGAAACAAATGGAACATACATAGAAACCATGACAACTAATGGAAAGGAAACAAGAATTAACACAGGTAAACCAGAAACCTCATGTGACAGTGATCTTTTTTTTTCTTCAGGACACTATGATGAATAGAAATTTGTACTGATATATAATTTTTTATTATAGGGCACTCACTTGAGCATGGCAGATTATGATGGCCGCACTCCGCTCCACAGCACACATCAGGGAGTATCTGTTGAGTAATGGGGCCACCATCTATGCCAAAGATCGCTTTCGTCACTTTTCAATGGCGTTCACCTCAGGTAAGGCTGGATGGATTAGTGTAGGACCTTATGCATTAGAATGTTGTGTTGTGTATGTAACTGAATGCTGTAACTGCATATTATGTCGTTGTTTCGCCTAGCTAGTGCACGGGTGTGGAGATGTGTATGGGCATGTTGTATAACAGGTGTTTTTCATGTAACATAATTCTTTCCTTTACTCAAACTAAAACTTTTATGTAATTAATTTTTTAAGTTTAGTTTTAAATATTTCTCCATAGCAGTCTAAAATTATTAAATTATTAAATAGTATAATTAGTAAAATGTTAATTTTGTACACCAAATAATTAAATGTTTTTTTCTAAACAATATGAAACCAACATGAATGTAAAGATTATACTTGACACATTTTAAACTATATTTTTACTTTATTGCCTTCATAGTTTCTTCAAAGCTCCTGCTGTGAGTAGCATTCCCGTTAAAATGTGTAATCCATGTGTAATAAAAATTTATAGTTATTGAACCTTATGGGTAAACCAGATTTCACCAAGTACATCATGTTTCTGGATGAACATCTTTGTTGATCCTGGAACATCCAATCAGATTTGAGTGACAAGTTTATGTCAAGGGACAGTTTATGTCAAGTTTAGGCTTAAAACCAGGGTGCGTATACAGTACATCAGTGTTATTCACCAATCATTTCCCTAGAAGTTATGGGTAGGGTTGGTTTAGGGATATGACCAAATTTTCAGACTGGATTGTTGTTCCAGGATCAAAAAAATATTTTGATCCAGGAACATGTCTTAATTGGCAAAATCACAGTGACCTTATGTTAACCGTAGCAATTAATCTTAAGGGAAATATTAACAATTAATTGTTACAAGTTATAATTTGCTACATAGTTAACCTATTGAAGGGTTGTGCTTAGTTTCTATTAAAGTCACGTAGCCATGACTCTTAGTCATAAAAAAAAAAAAATTTAGTTTTGCACATCCCTGTTATCTAAGGAATGACAAACTCAAAGATTCTTTGCAATTCAGATAAAAAACTTCAATCAGATTAGTAGTATTTTACAGATCATTAAAACCTGCTCTTCCTATAATGGTCATTTCCCTGTGTTCTTCATCAGCTTTCTAGCTCTCGACTGCTATCCAGATGACACAGTACAACAGCGTGGCATACACGGCAATTACAAATCTCTCCTGAATGCATGTTAAGTCTATGTCTGGCCTAATTCCTCAGACTGATAATAAGAATTTATCTTAATGACCAAGTTGCAATCTGTCGAGCAAAGCAAATTATGGCACAACACAAGTAGGATAAAATCTCCTCTCAAATTCTCTATGGACCATCAACAGCCTTTAAACGTCTCATTCGGTCTGTCTCTGTGGAGCGATGCATGATCAGAACTACATGTGGTGTCAACCTCATTAAGACAGTTTAAGAACGAGGCATTAATAAAATCATGTCGAGAGACAGATTGGGATTCAAGTGACTATAAATGCTTAATTAGATTAATCATGAGGTAGATCGTTATTGCCTTATTTTGTGTTCAAAGCCATTAAAGAACCTGAAAAGAAAATCCCCTGAAAAGTCTGTTTGTGGTTCAGGTCTCAAAATACGCGTTCTGCTGCTCGAGTCATGAAGGCTATATCTAGTCATCAATGGAACGCGTGTCTTTTCTGTTTGCCATGCAAGTCCAGACATGTCGCCCCTTTTTAAAAACAATGACAGGTTCAACTGACCTGGGAGCAACACTTAGTCTCGCTCTGAGTCATTGGAACCTGATGGAAAACGCTTTTCTTTAAATGCAGTGACACAGGGTGACACTTCCTGTGGGTACTGTCTGGGCGTACAAGAAATGTTTGGATCTGTGACCTTTTTTTTAATTGAAGATAATAAAATAACAAGGATAAATCTGAAAAAAAAAAACTGCAACAAGAGAAAGAAAGGTGTGTTTTCTAAACCAGCCCTACCTGATTCAAGTTTCATGTTTGGCAGATACTCTGACTAGTGACGAGAAACAGAACGAACTGGAAGGGTGACTGTCACCAGATTTGTCAGAGCTCGGCTGGGAAGGGCCAAACTGAGGTCTGAAGTACCTGAAATAGATTAGGGAACAACTACACCCTGATACTATCTAAGACTGCTGCATTATTTCATATTAGCACAAACTAAGTGCCACTCCTAGTCATATTACTTGGATTAATAAGACTACTTAAGGTTTAATTTGTGGTCTTTGCTAATGACCTTTCTATGCTATTAGACTTTAATCTGGTGGACAATAAAATAAAATCCAATAGACATACTCACATTGAAGGAGGGATCCAAACCATCTTGAGGGTGGGCTTTTTTTTATTTGGGCTAGTAAGCAACAACCTATATCACCATAGCAAACAACTCCAAGTATACAATGGCAATTGTATACATTAAAAATGTAAAAAAAAAATATTTCCACTGTACTGAAATATATAGGGTTCTAATCAAGCCTGTATAACCAATGGCATCAAGAGTTCAGTCCCATAGTACATTTCAAGTCATGCTTCAGTATTCTCTTAATTGCCGACTACACCTCTGCTCCGCACCCTTATCCTATGGCGGGTATTGAAATGGCACTTAAACGCAATTAAAAGGATTTCTCAGGTGTCCATGCTTGTCCCTGTGTGTCTAGACTTCTGCTGCCAGTGTGCAATGGGCAACAATTCATTAAAACCTGAGCGTTATCTGCTCTAGCATGTTTATTAGTAGGTTTACTGAGTCAAGTATCACTATAACAAGTATAACTTTTAAGGATTTTAGCAAACACTAACTACTTAATTCAAATCTGTCATTTACTCACTCTCATGATGTTCCAAACCCATAAGACTTTCGTTCGCATCTTTTTTTCGTCAACACTTGACCCATTAATACTAACACTTACTATTTGTGTGCTGTGCTAGACTAGTCACAGCTCTTACATATTGTTGCCATATTGTTAGTTTGATTGCTTCTTTTGTTCTCCTTATTTGTAAGTCGCTTTGGATAAAGCGTCTGCTAAATCATTGAGTGTAAATGTAATGAGACCTGAGAGATTTGTGTCTCTGCATTGAAAGTAAAACTTCAAAATGTTCATTTAGACTTTGTAAAAGTAATCCATATAAATAAATTGAATCCAAGTCCTGTTACTATATTGGATGTATGTGCACTGATCAATGTTTAATGTGAATAAAAGCCTTGATTAAATCTGTTCATCATATGAAGCGATTGTGTCTTCAAGAACTTTTTGAAGCGTGGAAGTTTTGGTGGAATGGACTTTGAATGGAGGAACCGAAATCTCTCAGGTGTCATTAAAAATATCTTCAGTTGTGTTTCAAAGATGAACTAAAGACTAATGTGTTTGGAACGGCTTGAAGGTGAGTAATTGATGATAACAATTTTGGGTGAACTATCCCTTTAAACATCAGAACAGGTTGTGTGCTATTTGCACTATGGACACGAGTGATGCCTCAAATCATATGGCTTGTTGAGGTGAGGTTTCACAAACAACATGTTTAAAACTTCAAAATTAGTCATAATACAACATATCATGTTTCATGTAGTTTGAGGAATTTCCAAATTCCAGTTAATTTAGATCCAGATTAAACTCGTTGAAACACTGTAGACTAGAATATCATGTCCCAAAAAGAGACGGTGGCAACTTTTGTATGATCAAGCACCACTGACATTTTCTTTATATAATGTAAAAATGTAGTTCTTTTTGCACAGATTGATTTAAATAGATGGTAGAATGCCGTAGACCAATCGTAAGACTTTCTATAGTTCATTTCTCTTTCTGTATGTCACATTTCTATGCCTGCATGCATAAGGATGTTGTGGAGGTGCTGAGGAAAACTGAATTGCAGGAGACGGGAACTGAGCTGTGCTGGTCTTTTCTCTCTCTTTCACAGAAACACACACATTTCTTCGTACCCTGGCCTCTTCTTCATTCACTCAGGTCTGACCAGTCATTCAGGGACTTTCATGAACTTTTCAAATGCTCCCAAACAACATTACATTGAAACAGCAAAGATATTTCTGGAATCTGGCTGTAAACATGACAAGAGTCTTGTGGCCTATCAAACCTTCAGTCAGAATGTCACCGAAGATCTGTAGAGCATTCATGGTTGAACTGTGTCATCAAAGCAAACAGTGGTCAGATATCAGTTTGATAAAAAAGCAAGAATGCTCAAAGGGTATTTTAATAATAATTCTATTAAACAATTTACCACCAAATAGTACTGTACTATTAGTTTACTGAACAAACTGCTGTTTAAATTGACAAGTGACATCAACTGAATCAACTCAGCGACTTCGAACATGGCTCATCCAGTCAGGATTTAGAGTCTGAATGATCCGTTTTATAAAACAAGATTGCAGTCATCACAACCATGTCTGGATATGATTGAACGATGCTGGTTGAAGTGTTAGAAACATAACCATATCTAAAACAACCAATTCCTGCAATGCCATTTCATTCATAAAGCTGTGTCTTCTGTGTTGGCAAAACAAATGTCAAATATGTATGTTAGGATATGTTCAAAATGTTGTCATGCTTCCTGTAATCTTTCATGAATTGGCCTCGCTCATATTTAGGCAATATAGACTTTAAACATAAGGAGGTTTCCTGAAGGCTGCTTATAGTGACCAACTCACATAGGCTTACAATCACACAATTAATTTATCAATGAGAACATAAATAAAAGATAATAAAAAAGATAAAGATAAAAATGTTCAGACTTATCTTGATTTCATATAACACCCCCAAACTGCCTTAATTCTTCATGGCACAGATTCAACAAGGTGCTGGAAACATTCCTCAGAGATTTGGTCCATATTGACATGAGAGCATCACACAGTCGCTACAGATTTGCCGGTTGCACATCCATGATGCGAATCTCCCGTTCCTCCACATCCTAAATGTGCTCTATTGGGTTGAGATCTGGTGACTGGAGGCCGTTTAAGTTTAGTGAACTCATTGACATGTTCAAGAAACCAGTTTGAGATGATTTGAGCTTTGTGACATGGTGTGTTATCCTGCTGGAAGTATCCATCAGAGGATGGGAACAATGGTCATAAAGGGATGGACGTGGTCAGTAACAATACTGCTAGCGTTAAAACAAAGTGTGCCAAGAAAATATCCCCCACACACCAATTTCACCACCAGCAGCCTGAACCGTTGGGACGGCAGCTTTCCATGCTTTTATACACACACACACACACACACACACAGAAACTAAAACTATGTATATACATACATATATAGTATATAGTTTTAGTTTCTTTGGAGAAATTATACCGTAGTTTCAAATACAACTTAACACATTAACAAATAAATAACCCTTCAACTGCATGTGACCACACTTGTTTTTTTTTCTGTCTGTTCTCTAGAACGGCAAGTTTATCGAGTTTACTGCTTGTCCAACAAGATCTTGAAGAGGGCCGTCCTGCTTGCTGTTACTTCCTGCCGTTATTGTCCATCCAGTTTCTCATTTTTAGCAATCATACAAACTGCATAATTATACTTTTAAGGGAATTTTATTGTAAAATATGATAATGTATTGTTTTTGTGTGGTTTTTTTTTCTGGGAAAGTGATGACCAGTGCTATCAACTTGATGTTAATGTATTTAAAAAAATATATATATATATATTATATTATTGTATTTTTAAATGCTTTACATTCTTATTAAAACTTACAGTATTTAAAAATGTACAGCATTTTCCATAGTAATGACAGTGAAGCATATTGATGTCTTTACATTCTTTATTTACAAAGATGTTTAATTAATCATTTGGATTTTCCTTAAAAAAGTTTAATAAATTATCGTTGGGTAACTATCAGAAAAGTATGTTCATAAACCAGAATGGATATTGAATTTAGTGATGTTAGATGTTTTTCTCTGTTCTTTAGTTTTGTTCTTCGTGTACATCTGTGTTTCTTATTCAGATTTAAGTATACTTTACTAAAGGAAAAGTTGTATTTATTTTTATAACATTTTTATTGTTCTATCAATGAAATGCTCCTAAAAATACCAATGTTCCAGCACATCTCTATCTTTTTCCTTTTACACTGTCGGGAAAAGAGTAGCATGCTTTGATGTTAACAAATATAATTGGCAAGCACAAAATGATTTACTTGTGAAAATTCGAGTGAACATTATTTGCATATTCTGAAGTCAGATATTGATTTAAGTGCAAATGCTTATTGCCAAAATCATTTTTAACCTTTAACAAATCGCAATCTGAAGTTTGATATCGTTGTAAGCACAAAGACAAAAGGAAATTTTCGAAGTGATTTACTTCTATTCAATTTCACATTATAACAATGAGCTTATTGTTAATTCAAGTTAAATATTGTCTTATCAAAATCCAAATATGAAGGAAAAACTACAGTAGTCAACATTTGAAGCGAATCAAAACCTTTCATCGAACACTGTCAGAAATAGGGGTACAGTAGGAGTCCATTTCTGTCCCCCAAGGTACAATCTACACTAACGTACCCCATATGGCTTTTTATTGGACCTCAAGGTACAAATATACCTTTTTGAGGGTCAAAAAGCATTAAAAGGTATATGTACCATTTATTTAAAAGGTTAAGGTACAATATTGGGTACAGCCCCAGTGACAAGCCATTGTACCCCTAAAGGTACAATTATGTACTTTATTTTCTGAGAGTGAAGTTAGCCTACATGAATTTTAAACAATACCCGTTCTTGTAGGACAACTTTGATGAACTTGTTTCATCCACTTCAAATGTTGACTATTATATAAAGTGCTGTTTAAGTGTCCAAAACCTTTTTGGGGTCACTGTATATTGACTGTACCATGCTGATAATTAAGAATGAGGATTATATACTGACTAAACTAAACTTTGAAGAGAATAGCCTATGAGGTAAACGGTCGTGTAAGATGCAGTGCTGATTGCTCTTTTGCCCAGGAACCCAGATGAGCCGGTCGGACCTGAAGAGTCGTCATTCCAGTCTGAACGAAAAGAACAGTGTGAGTTATCCACACACCGCACAGTATAAAAGACTGCACACCCAACTTTTACATCGCCGAGGCCAGACCGTTCCAGGAGAACTGCTTGCGCTTTTTAAACAGTCTTTTCTTGGGACGCTTATTTCGGATGGTAACGTGAACCAGGTGCTCTGCAAGATATTTGTCATTGATTGAAGAGATTGTTTTTTTTTCTTTAAAGAAGAAATACCTTCCCGAAAGTTATAGCGCGAGCTTCGTGAGTTTTCGCGTTCCGTCTGCGCCGTTTTTAATCGTTATTCTACGTCCGTCTCGCTGTTTTCATAGGCCTCCATGAGCATTAAACGCAGTTTAACTCCTGGAAACACGTCTCGAGACTTTCCTCTCCTTGCTGCTGTTTTTGAACGAATGAACGCGTTGTGTGTGAACAGGTGAAGAGGAGGACTGGACGGCTTCAGATGGGGATGTTCTTGGTCTCTCTGGTGCAGTGGTTCTTAACAGTTCAACAGTTCTATCTCAAAATTGTGAAATGTTTAGGACCACTTGATCAGGGAGACACTGTCATTGCTTCTAGGACAAAGATGACATGATAATATGCTTTGGGACGATTTGTTCGCTCTATAAATGTTTAACAACTTTTTAAAACATTTAAACAGGTGTCAGTCAAACGCTTTACTCTTTATAACAATTTAAAACACCGTTTAAATTGTTATAAAGAGTCAAATATATATATATATATATATATTTTAAATGATTGGTTGTTGTAAACGCTGAAGACTTACTGACAGTGTATTTGAGGTCGAATATATATAGTGTTAACTCTATGCTTTTGGTTCGCTTTCTGTCTCGTTTAAGGGGAGATTGTGTTAACTTACGTGGAATTCTGTTTAAAAAGTCTGAATTGTTTTTGAGCTTTTTTGGGTAATTTGAAGGTGTGTTCTAGCTAAAACCTGGGACAACTTTTCTGACAATGTCCCCAGAAATTAGAGAAGTGTTTGTGTGTGTATGTGAGTGTGTGTGTCCCAAAAATGAAGGTTGGGTTTGGGATAGGGTTAGTCTATTGCAGGACATATAGCAGTTCACTTTTAAGTGGGTCAGCTTTTCTTTCTTTCTTTCTTTCTTTCTTTCTTTCTTTCTTTCTTTCTTTCTTTCTTTCTTTCTTTCTTTCTTTCTTTCTTTCTTTCTTTCTCCATTTAATAAATGTATTTTTTTAGACACCATGTGTATAGGTCCGTCTGACACATTAAAGACATTTAAAACCTAAAAAAATATTTTAAAGACTTTCTCTCTTGTGCCCCCTTGTGTTTTCCTGTGTAACTTCTAATGCTGAATTGTAATTAGTTGCTCAACTTATTTTTCCATTTTGCATATTCAGTATCAACATATCAGCTTCTTGCCCCCTAAAACACTCGTCACAGCTAAAGGTTAACAGGACACTCACACACCGAACTGACCTATAGTCGTGTCTTCAGTGGTGTGCTGTCCGTGGTGCTGAACCTCAAGTCTCTTGGGGACCATTGACGGACTCTGCTAGTTGGTCGGTTGCCTGCATGATTAAATTGTCCGAGACTTAAGATTTAACGCTTTGTCTTAAGCTTTGACAACAGCACGACTAGGTAACGAGAGCGAACAAACACAGATGAGCGCGAACTGTCATGCAAATCAATAGTCACAATTATCGTGTCTCAACAGTTTCATCAGTTCATTAAGCAAGCAAAAGACCGACCTGTGACCCTGCTTTTAATTAAAGAGTACGACGAAACCATACAGAGAGGCTCCAAGCTGTGCGTTGTTCACCCACTGTACACATATCAAACTGTTTGTGGACAAATCGATTGTGCATGTGTCTCGTAATCAAGAGGGGCAAAATAGAAGGGATGAGAAACATCTCATGAATTGCAAATTAAAGTGGAAACCTTTAAGATGAATCCGGAGAAAATATGGAGAAAATAAATAAATAAAAGGCTATATCAAATAGCATATAGTACGAGACGACTTCCTTATACAGTTTGCACAATCTTTTATATATATAATAATAATAATAATAAAAATACAAACGATTAAATATTATTTTTAAATATTATTTCATTCGGCAGGTCATAGGCCTACAACGATTTCCATTGAGTCTTTAAAGAAAAGAAAAAAGAAACAAAACATTTAACTAAAGGGTCAAAATTTTATGAAGACTCAATCTTCAAAGATTTGTCGTCTTTTGGTGCCCCTAGCGTCAGCTAAACATCAAATTGATTTTTGAACCAATAGACCTTATTCAATGTAGCGCCATATAATTATTTTTACATTCCTGTAAAAAAAAATTTTTTACAGGAATGAAACCAAGGCTGTGAGCCTTAGGAATAGAATACTGTTCGTTCATTAGATTGTAGGCTACTGTTTAACAACAACCCGATTGCTCAACTGAAGAGACTTATTTCCGGAAAATATAAAATCAGTAGTCAAAAACTCCATAAAATAGTATTGCAAGTCGTGAGTTGAGCAAATTAGATGATTTAGGACTTTTATACGTGCGTGCCATCGTAAAGACATCTATTCCTCACAGCCTCGTTTTCATCTGGGTTAAATATGGCGTCTAAACTGATTTAGGTCTATGATTTTTTTAAATACTGTTATAAGTTAATTTATTACTAATACAGTTACTTTATAGGCTATATATATAGGCTATAGTGATCCTAACAGAAACCGCTCATGCGGCCTACTGTTGCTAGATGAAAATATGCAATCTGACCGATTTGTAGTTTTCAAGATGTACGTGTTGGGTGAATTCAGGTAAAATTGGACACATTTTGCTTTTTAGGGGACTGGGAAAAAATGTCCCAATTATTTTGAATGAACCCTAATTTTCAAGATCCACCGTAGGCTAACCTTTTGTTTGAAGCTTATATGTCACATCCCAAAACCACCCCCGCCCATAATTCACTCCAAAAACTCGCTCGAATCGAATGCATCAGTGGAACCATATAGCTGTCCTTTGTTATTGATACATTATTCATGAGCGTTCAATCCAATCAGTTATTCTGTTTATCCGAGTCCTCTCGGGCGCGCGTCGCTTTCTTTCTTCTTGATCTCAGAGGCGCGTCCTAAATAGGGGCAATATTCGCTAAACGCTCCGTCTTGCACCCCACTGGCGGAGCTCAGTATGAGTCAGGGTGGAAGATATTTCAACAGTCTTAATGAGGAGCCCGGAGCGATCCGCGTACATGCGCGAGGGCAGCAGATGTCGAGCAGCTCCCGCGAGACTCGATCCGCGGAATTTCATCATCGTGTCGGGATGACCCTGCGCTATCCCGGAGAGGAGAATGAGAGAAAGGCTTGTGTACGTGGTAAATCACCTTTACAATGGATTGTAATCATGAGGTCCTAAAGGACTAATGCATGAGCGACCCCCTTCCCCATCCAAAACTAATCTGAAGCACTCATTGCGCGAACTGGCTATCAATGCAACTTACGACTTAGTATATTGGGCCAAGTTGATGAGCCAATATCACTTCTAATTCACAATCAGATTTGTCAACAGTCAACTGCCTAATTCCCCGACAAAACCTCGCTCCTTCAAAAGACAGTCTACAGGAACGAGTATATTATTGCAATAAAGCCTGTCTGCTTATCTACTGCATGCTCCTCTGTATGCTCGAGATAAGAGTTTTTATTAAGAGGCCAGCAGTAATGTCCTGTGTTCGGCTTTCAAAGCCCAGCAAACAACCGCCTTTATCTAGCGTATTAAGCCTCGTATTTAAACTGCTCAATAACAGCCCGGGTTTGCATTCGGCTGCTCAGAAATCACGCACCAGGGAGCCTTCTGGTGGATCCGCTTTGGTGTTGAAAGATCTGGCGTTCAAAAATAATGGCAAGTTTTAAAATGAGTCTTTCAAGCTAAAAAAAAAAAAAGACATTATAAATAAATAAATAAATAAATAAATAAATAGGCTAACATACATAGGCTAGATACGTAATTACATTGGCCTACATACATAAAGTAGGCCTACGTACATACAACATACGTACGTACATACATACATACATACATGTTTAAAAAACAACAAAAAACATACAGATATGTTACAAAAACAACATACATGTTTAAAAACAACAAACAACAAAATACTTAAATAAATGTTTAAAAACAACAAAAACCAACATACATGAATACATAATAAATAAATAAATGTTAAAAAAACAAAACAACAACAACATGCATGCATACATACATTAGATCTACATAGCCTACTGTACATACATACATACATACATATACGTTACTGTTTCAAAAGTTACTTTCATTTTCCTTTTACGTGGCGTTTTAAAGCCAGATAGGGCAATTCAAATTCATTAATATTTTTTTAATTGTATGAAATGTCTATATACATGTCTAAAAATTAAGAAGATTATGTTGTTTCAAGCACACGCATGTTCCTTTAACCTCTGAACTATGAGATCTCATAAGCATCAGTATTAATCTATAAGCATTGGAATTTGACTATTTGAAAATTAGCAATGTCGCATAATGAGTCAAAAATTAAGTTAACATTATTTAAGCAACCTTGTCTGCTGCAATGAAGGATACGCATCACTCACAGCGCACGCAAGGAATTGAAGCGCGCACTGGTTGAGCATCAAGCGTGAGAGCGACACATTCGCCATGAGGATGCTAGAGCGGAGAGAGAGAGAGAGAAAGATAGAGAGAGGGGTTGAGAAAGAGGTGGAGTTGTTCAAGGTAGTCCTCAACAGGCTCGGGCGAGTTCACTCCTAGACCTGCAGTGTAGACAAGACAAGGCGTGGACTGCCTATCCAACAAGGATGTATGCCAAAAGCGCATGGATCATGTATGGAGTGTATGGGGTTCTTGAAAGCTTTGACGAGTGTCAACATATGGATGTATGATTTTATACGCGGCAAGTGATTTGGAACAGAAACCGGACGATCTAAATGAGTCAACAGTTGGATGTACCTGAGAGGGACCCTCTGGATAAGACCATGACAGTGCTTTGGATCAGAGAGAACCATCTGTAAAATGACTCGGAACTCCAGAGCGCGCGCGATGACTTCTCCACATTTGCTGTAAGCAGGGCGAGGAAACATATTTACAGCTGCACAATGGATTTACAAAACTCTAACGGGTCATCTGGGGAGGACAAGCAGAAGCCCAGTCTGATTGACCTGGGGACGTTTTTCGTGGACGCTGACATCATTTTTGGATTTACTAGTCATCTGTTAAAGCGAAAAGCCAAGGTAAGCATCTCGCAGGTTTTGAGAGTACAAAAGACTCCACAAGTTGACTAATTTAGAGCTCGTTAGAATCTATGTGGGGTGTTTTGCTTAAACACGCTTAATGTCCTATTAAAAGCTATCAAATTTTGAGGTTCACAAATATGAATAGGAAGTTATCATTGGTTATATGATTTGTGGGGATTTACACTTCAGCACCACGAACAGCTCTCAGCGTCCACATCACTCGCGCTTTTAGCAACTTCCTCTAAAGCATCCGAAATACATTAAAGTGCTATCGCAACTTAAACCATTCATTTTGCATATCATTTTTTCATCATATTGTGAACTTTGTGCTTAATTAAAAGTTTTTTTTCAGCGGTTAAGATTTCAGCAATTCAATTCAGTTATAGGCCTATATACTACCAGGCTTCCTGAAAATAAAAAAGACTTCGAGTAAAAAACAACATCAGTCTGAGGTGTTAACCGCTATAAAGGTGCACAAACTGACATTAATGCTCAAATAAAGGTTTTGAAGCACTCTGTCAGAGAGTTTAATTTATATTGGCTAGAATGTTATTGAGTCTAGACGGACACAAAAGAGCCGAATTTCTGTCAGTATAGGTTTAGCTGTTTTGTTCGCCCACGTTAAACGGTCCGTTATTGATGGTTTATTGGACTGCTGGCGCTCTCACCGACAAAGGATTGAACGTGGGTTATTTGAGGCGAATTGTTTGATTGGCAGTATTTGGGATGCAATTTAAAATCACGTGATCCCAGCATATACATCATCAACATAAAATAATTAGCAACGGGTAATTAAATATTCAAACATTCCCACAATTTCTTGCAAATAAAGAGGTTTGGAAGATGCAGTTAAAGACAATACCAGAGGGTGGCGCCAGAGTAATATGCAAACGACATCAGCACACCCGTAATCTCACAGTCGACACAAGTGAACTGCAACATAAAAGATGACGTAATTTATGTTAGCAGCAATCATTTATTTATTTATTTATTTATTTTTTATTTCAGACATACATTTTTTTTCATACATTTTTTTTTTATATATTTTTTTCCTTTTTGATTAATTGTCTTGTTGAGCACCCAATTTGAGCAACATTTAGCTTTGGATCTGATTTTACAGACATACAAATGGTAAAATAGTAAAATGAGTTTATGGGCTGTTCTTTACAATAATACAATTGCTTTTATTATTATGAATTGTTGTACATCAGACAGACACAATTTGATCAATTGATTAGGTTCACATGAGCACATTCCTCATCACAAAACGCACAATTAATTAAATGGTGAATTCCCTACAACTTTATTTTCACTTTTTGTTTGTGCACAAGCAGCCTATAAACTATCTGAAACAGCATATTCTCAGTGTTTGAATAGCTACTGAATAGCAGCTCCACCCCTCTAACCAAGTGACCGACCCGCGCAGCGCGCACACGCATTGACAGCAGTCAAACTTCACTCCCGCGTACGCGCATCGTCATGGAGCTACAGCAAAACTTTAGGGGGAATCTTGTTGTGCCTTTTGCTTTGCGCTCCCACTGACTATTCATGAACGGTGTTCCTAATCAATGCGTGTAGACAAATAGAGGAGCAATAAAGTACACTAGATATCCGCAGTGCTTTGATCTTTTATACCGAGATGATGGATTTAACTCAAGGGAATGCGCGAGGAGAGATCCAGATCAGCCGGTCAACTGTAAGTCCTCTTATAAACAACAACTGATGCTGAGAAGTTACAGTAATCGAATTGAATGCCAACGTTTGCTGTTTGTTCATTGTGGTTGAATACCTTGCAACACGTTAGAAAGTTTAATCACATGTTGTGTATATAACACGAGTTAAGAACTACCTATGTAGTGAAGCTACGTGTACATGCACTGCCATACATTTTTAAGTGCAATCAACTTGGATATTCAAGCAATTTCAACTTAAATTACATTAAACTAACTTAAAACATTTTTTTAATCTTGTATAACTTATAAAAAAAAGTTACAAATTGCTTAACTTATTTTGATGAGTTAAAGCAATGTAAAAACACTTGTTGTCATAACTTTTTAGCCATATCATTTCCATAGTGTGGAATGGGTATTAATATAATCAACAATTTGTAATATGCAATTAACTGTAATGTTAAAGCTCTAAATGTTAGCAAATTTTGACAGGTGTTTGAAAAGCATATGTGCTCTTTCTGCATTGTGATTTTGTTGTCTTTCAAAAAGGTGGAAGGCTGTTCGAGCGGAGAGTCTTCTCTCTCACTTGAGCTGAGCACGAGGAGGAGGCTGTCAGCGGAGGAGGAAATGTGTGCCGGCAGACCAGCACCTGAAGGCGCAGGAGCCGTGAGCGTCTCGGAATCAGACAGGGACGAGACTAGGCCAGATCTGTGCAAGCAGTGTCAGATGACCGTAGCTGAACTGAGGAGACAAGCCCTCGCTCTGTCCGACCCCGCTTCCTTAAAGGTCAGTGAGCGAAAAGCATTATTAGGATGCCACTCCAAGACAGTGGAAATCTTGCTGCATTTCTTTTTACTAATAAAGTTATCTTTCAAGGATCTTTTCTGTTTTGACTCATGCAGAAATGGATGACTAAGAAGCTTTTGTTAGTCTCAAGAAGCACTTGACTTTCACCTGAGCTTCAAAGCTATGGAAGTTGTTCTCTTTGTTACATTCTGTCACTCTGCTCTTTTCACAGCATTGTGAAAGCCTCACATAAATCAGATGCAATGCAGTGAATGCCTCTTAAAGGCCATTTTTGTGTAAAATCTGAAAAGTTGACACAAATAAGCCCTGTCTTTCTAGTTTTACGACCCTCTTATCAGAAAACTGATATCCTATTCAGGCTCCTATTCAGAAAGTTCACCCAGTCATCAGAAGGTTAATCTGTTTTACTATACCTTCACAGAGAGCAAATATTTCAGCAACCTCTTTTTCAGACTATAGGCTTTGTTGTACTTTAGAATGCTTTCAAGTCATTATTATAATTTGTTGGAAATGCATACAGGCTTGGATAAAAGCGGGATCATGGCTTCACCGCACAACTTCCTTAAATGCTGTTTGAAATGTTTCATTGCTGGATGTTGGTTTATGGTCAAACTGGTGATGAAGCCTCATCAAGCCTTGAGTGGGATGGTTGGAGTGAGATGTGTGTGGCGTGATGCGCCCCTGTGCTTGCCAATGCAGTAAGTGGATGGGCATGATATACAGAGAGCAATCTGGATGCAAAAATTAACTATTAAGGTTGCGCTAAATTGACTGAAACAAAATAAATTATTATAATTTGTGAGGTTATATTTCTAGTGTAGATTTTTGGTGCTGTTTAATCAATATCACATGAGCAAGAGTGCTTTTGTGATGAATTCAATTCAACTCATGAAAAGAGTCACTAGTTTCGTTTCTAAATGATTTAGTCCTTTTGATTGAATTATTTGAGTGAATGATTCAATGACTCACTTATTAAGAGAGTTACTTGTTTCATTCCTGAATGTTTTTTATTTATGAAATGATTGAACTAATTAGTTGAATGAATGAATCAATTATGAAACAAGTTTCCTGAATGAATCCGTGTTTTGGGTGGATGATTTAAAGACAACCTCATAAAGAGAGTTATTTGTTTCATATATGAATAAATCAGTGTTTTTGAACAAATCGTTTGAGTGAATGATTCAAAGACTATCTCATAAATACAGTCACCTGTTTCATTTTTTAATGAATCATGGTTTTTGAACAAGCCATTTGTGTGAATGATTCAATTGACTTTTTTATAAATGGGTTTTGACTGCCTCATAAAGAAAGTTACTTGTTTCATTCCTGAATGAATTAGTGTTATTGAACAAATAATTTGAGTGAATTATTCAATGACTCACTCATAAACACAATTACTAGTTTTATTTCTGAACGAATCAGGAACAGTTGATCTATTTGGCTGACTGAATGGTTCATTGACTCATAAAACAAGATGTTTGTTTAATTTGTGAATTATCAAATCACAAATCATTTGGGTGAATGATTCATTAATTAAGAGTCATTGTCTCATTCCTGAATGAATCAGTGTTTTTAAACAAATTGTTTGACTGAATGATTTATGACCCACTCATGAAGAGATTTGCTTGAGTGAATGATTTAATGATTCACTCATAAAGAGTAAGCTGTTTTGTTGTTTCTAAGTTTTTATGACTCACTGAATAAATCAGTGTTTTATTAACAAATTGTTTGAGTGATTTAATTAGTGACCAACTCATTAAGATTTTTTCATATAATTTCATATAATGAAATTTTTTCATTACGGAATGAATCGGTGTATTTGAATGAATTGGTTGTGTGAATGATTCAAATGATTCACTCATAAAGATGGCCACCTGTTTAGTTTCTGAATGCATCTGCATTTTTGAACGATGTTGAATGAAGGACTCGATGACTTACTCATAAAGAGAGTCGCTTTCAAATCTCCACCATTAACGCACTCTTTGAACGCTGCTCGACCAATCAGGTTTGAGGCCTGGAACTAACTGTTCTTTATTTTATAAAACCAATGCTGTTTTAATCGGAGAGTAATGGAACATAATCAATCAAATTGAGGACAGAATTCCATACCAGTAATGTATAACAAAAGCTGAAAGGAAAAATCCCTGGTACTTTGAAGTAATCCACAATATCCACCCTTGCGTTACACTTTTCTGAATGCTGGTAAACTGAAGTCATTCGCCATTGTTTGTTTGGGGTGTTTACAGTCTATCTGCTCATTCCTAAAGCCAAAAAATGCTCTTTTTTTCTCACAACCTTCCGTTTCTAGAGTTTTCAACAGCTTTCCTTACTTTCACACACTGTTTTCATGCAGAATATGTGAGTGCCAGTTTCTGAGAGTCTGTCGATAGGGGAGGGGCTATTGGAAGTGGCCCATTGTTTTGGGAAACAATGCTTATCTCCCCCCTTGTCCATCGACATTGGGGGGAGAAAACAGTCGAGCGGACTCGCTGTGGAGTCTGTGGAGGAAGTGGAGACCCAGTTGACCTTCATCATGCATTCAAAGTGTTCCTGTATACTCCTCACCAAATTCCCACCACAGTTAAATATAGGCTGTCGACTTTTTATTGTTGTCTGACTTGCTGCTTGGGTTAGCCTCAGGTTTTCCCCCTCCCTTCGCTTTCTTTTGTGGTTGTGTTTCAAGAGAGATCTCATGCTTAGGTAGGATTACAAGCCCTCCGGTTTGCTTTGAACCCCCCCCCCCCCTCAAGTTCTCTTCTCTCCAGGTTACCTCAGGGGATAAAGATAGGGCTTTTGTGTGGGTGTGCATCAGTGTTGGTGGATGCGTATGACCTCGTCCCACCCTAAGATGTGTTATTTGGTTAGTACTCCCTCATTCTCATCACCAGTGGTTGTCTGAAACCATCCCAAGTTTGGCTGTCCGTTTCACTCCTGCTGTTTGCCCTGTGTGGTCGTCTCCAGGTGTGGGGGATAAAGCGATGGGGTCAAGCAGGAGAGGTCTCTATCGGCCCCTCTGCTGATGGCTTAATGAGACTGTGGAAGTATTGGTCATGGGAGTCCTGCTTTCCCTGCAGTTGGGAAAAGAAAGGATGCTTTGTCCAGCTGGAGATGTGTGGTGGTTACCTGACCTGAACTTAGAGACTCAAGTGATATGGTTCTAGCTGAGAAGCTACAGAGGGTTACTGTTTATCAGCTCCTGCCAAAGTGTGGGTGGCCTGTGGGCTTAAATCCTGGGTTTAAATTGGTTGAGTTTTCATTATTCTTGATTTTCAATTGCGATTCACACCTGCTCCCCCCTCATATGTTCATTATGAAAATTGCTCTCAGTTTGCTGGTAAAGTCTGGGAACTGCAGCACTCAATAAGTTTCAGATATCAGGCTGCCCCAATGACCCAGCTGCACTTCACTGGTTCATACTAGAGCTCATTTATTCCCAGCCAGCTTGTGTTGGCTTGGAGTACTGGCCTCTTAGTCAGTTATTTTTGTGTAATTGCTGACATTTATGTTTTTTTGCAGTTTAACTATCCAGTGGCAACATTCAAGTAGGCTTGCAAAAAAAAATTAGGCTGCAAAAATCTACCATCTGACATCTAAAGTGACGTTAGATTAATATTATTTAATAAGATTATATATTAATTCAATGACAAAACAAACAAACAAACAAAAAATTATAATATAACAAAATTATTAGTAATAAAATAATGCATTTTACTGTAATAAAATTATGATAAAATAATTTTATTATAAATTTGTATCATGCATTATATGACATGTTTATTGGTTAATTGCTATCTATCTATCTATCTATCTATCTATCTATCTATCTATCTATCTATCTATCTATCTATCTATCTATCTATCTATCTATCTATCTATCTATCTATCTATCTATCTATCTATCTATCTATCTATCTATCTATCTATCTATCTATCTATCTAACACTCACCCTCTCTTTTGCTACACATTTATAATATCTCATCTATATCTACTATGTACACAGTGTGATGGTTTAATAAAACGGAATACCATTTAATACCAATTAGATTCAAATAAATGCACAACAGTAGTGGTCTGCAAATGATGCAACTTAATGGCACTAAATTCTCAGATTTTGGCAAATTTAATGATAATTTCATCCTCAGAGGGGCTAAATGTAGCAGCCCGGTACCTTGTAAATATGACTTTATTTCCAATGGGTTTACTATGAAATGCTGAGGCTAATACGCAAACTTTAGGTAAATATGTGAAATGTATGTCTCGTAAATTAATGTATTGGCAAGTCCAGCAAAGCAAACTATTCAGAAGTGAAATCCTCATTGAAAAAACTTGAAAGATTGTAAAATCTTAAAATTTGCTCCTGAAAATGTTCCTTCCAGGAAATGCGTGGTCAGCAGCACTGCAGCCCGGCGTGTGACAGGCCGTTTCTTTACAGTCTTCTGCCAAGCACACGCTCACAGGTGGCAATTAGTCTTCCTTCACGCCCCACAGCTTTTAATGGCTTCACTCTTTTTCACCAGGTTTGCTTTCAGTCCTCGCCATCCTTTGTTTTATTATTTATTACCAGTGATTCCTTCGCCTGATATCAGTGAGGAATGGTCTCTTCTCTTCAAACAATAAAGAAGCTCTCCCCTCAGTAGTTCATTCACTTCAATGTCAGGGCACTTAACACCTGAACAATGCCTGAGGATGGAATGCCTGGAAGCTTAACACGGGACAATGGACAAAGACTTCATTGCCTACAATGATTGGCACTTAACTAGTCACAAAGCTCTAGCACATTACCCAAGACTCACAATTTAAAAAAATGGCCGGCGTTAACCCTAAATCATATGTCCGGCTACGATAACCATTAACCGTTGAGAATTAATCTGAGACGTCTAACGTCAAACTCTTTCACTCCACTGGCCATCCGCATCGATTACAGGATCATTCAACAAAATTTAAGGGCATTCGCACCTGGGTTAGAACAATGTAGCGGTATGGAATGTGGCGTTCCCAATCCCATTATTGTGATGATGGACTACAAGGTATCACGTTTAATAAGATGAATATGCGCTTGAGGGCGGCCGTTATTTCATCTCCATTGTCCAAAGAAAGGCACTGAAATGGCTGTCATCAATTATAATGACCACTACAGTTCTAAGGGTCTATAAGCTCTCTGTTGTGACATGTAAGAAGTATAAAGTCCGTTCACAGGGCAGGTCGAAAACACCTGCATCCCTCCATCCTTCAAATGCTGTGTGAAACCTTAGATGATGGTTGTAATGAGAATACTTAGCTCTCATTTGCTGTCAGTCATCTCCTTGAACTCTCTTGTGACCCCCCCCCCCGGGAGGATCATCTAAAACAAAGCTAGATGGATTTGCAGTTTGCCGTTTTCATTTCGAACACTTAAACCCTTGCAGCTGTGTGTCTATATGTGTGTATGAGCGACACTGGGGCTTTTACTGCCGCATGAAAGGTCAGTGTGGTTGGCTGCTACGGGATAAGAATCATAACAAAGTATGAAAATGGGTGGACCGTGTCTGATTAGACTACATTGTTTTGGACAATAAAGATGGAGATCTTTTAAAGGGCATTGGCTAATTGTCTCATTCAATTTGTTGTTGCGTAAGCCACTTAGATGTTATATTGTATGCCAGGGCTCAGAAGAAGTATTTTGAAAAATCTCTGAGGTATTCACCTTATTTTTAACGGAAATACGGACGCAGCCAGTTGACGGTATTTTGTGCGAGACTTCCGGTCAGGCACTTCCGGTAACTGGCGCGCTGATCACTTTTCACCATATCGGTTAATTAAACAAGTGTTCCTAACAACTAACTCATCGTCATGGCTTCGGGGAAGACCGGGATTGTTTGTGCAGTTAGAGGTTGTCATAAACTGATACAAAAGAAAGGTTTACTTGGAGCAGGAGTGTTTTAATCATCGAAATCATTGACATTTTAATCAGGCGCCCTACGACCAGAGACACACTGGCTGCGTGGCGTTTCTGTTGCGTGGCGTTTTACATGTCTTTGCACACCAATAACGTGTCTGACGCGGCACTGCTAGGTGACATATGATCCTCATTCATTGGTGATTATATTCGACATAATGGGGAGAGAGTTGTGGAAGGCCTTTAATGTTAAACATATATATAGCAGCAAAGACAACGTCGGCAGTATTGACGGCAAAACAGGCTACAGAATATTTCGTTCTGGTGCAATATTAGAAAATCGATTTTTTTTCATTGCATTTATATCTGCATTTGTCAAAACCTAAAATTTCAAACATCAAAATGTAATTTATTAATATGTATTCATGTAAAATTAAATACAAAGATCTTTTCCTATTCTATTTTGTCTGGAAACGCTTCCAAAACGCTTGCGTGTCGCGTGAAAAATAGGCGTCGATTCTATTTTGCACGCGTTTTCCGCGCCTGTGAGACGCGCGTGTCACGCAGGCAGTGTGCACGTTCTAACCTGTTAACATGGGAGCCGAAATAAAAACGGACACGCAGTGTGTCGCCGGCCTGAGGAATCCCTTCGCCTGTGGTTAAAAGCTTTACATTTGAAGAAACCATCGAAACGACCGTATGTTTGTTCTTTTCATTTCGTGAGCACCTATAGAAGACCACCCGATACCAGAAAAGTGGCTGGGCTATGAAGTCTCAATAAAAACCATGATAAAAACTCCAAGGAGAAACAAAATCATTATAGTAACCCCTGTATAAAATCTAGTGATCATGGCATAATGGCATGATCATGGCATTTATTTTGTATGATTTACAACTATTTATAGCCATCTACTTATTGCTATCCATCCTATGCTTTGGTTGCATTCTTATGGCATTATTAATACATTTGACATGACAAAATACCTCTATATTAGTCCAGCGTTGGCTCGACTATGTTTAGGGCGGGGCTGAAGGCGCCGGTGAAGTTTTGTCACTCTGCCAGCTAGATGCATGAGTGTTTTCAACCAGGTCCGGTACCCTAACTGAGTGAGGCGGGGCTTTAGTTCTTTGTAGTATTCATCTGCTACGGCATGTGTAACATTTTTCTATCAACTCTGCATAATCCTTCGCGATCGATATGTTATTTAGCCCAGGGAAGCGAGGAAACGGAAGTGCCGCACAAAAACCGGATATTGGACCCATGTTTACTTCCGCGTTCGAAAATAAGGTGGATAGACAGGCTTGAAAAGACGTGACATTTTAAAACGATTCCAGTTTAAAAAGCACTCTACGTATACACTCTTCAAAATAATGGTTCCAAAAGAGGGTTTTCACAGCAATGGCCTTAAAGAACCATTTTGTGTTCCTCAAAGAACCTTTCAGTGAACTTTTTTTTTTCTTAGTGTGAAGAACGTTTTAATAATCTGAAGAACCTTTTTTCACTCACTCTTAAAAATAAAGGTTCTTCTTTAGCTTTGATGGTTCCATGAAGAAACTTTAACATTCATGGAACTTTTCCATTGCACAAAAGGTTCTTTATAGTGTTCTTTCTGGAATCTAAACTGGTTGTTCTATGGCATTACTGTGAAAACTCCCTTTTGGAACCTTATTTTTAGAGTGTATAAATTACCTTTTTTTCAGGTTCCATGGATGTAAAATGTTCTTCATGGAACCATAGGCCCTGTTTACACCTGGTATTAAGATGCATTTTGGTCGATTGGATCACAAGTAGACGAGGGAGACACATTCCCGTCTCTTTTGTCCACTTTCAACCACTTCTGTCCTGATTTCTTCGAGGGGAGGATGGGCGGGTAAATGTATGGACTTCTTTCAGATCTTTCAATCTAATGGACGAAATAAGCTCACGCAATTTACATATGAACGCGACCGGAGACGGAAAAACACAGAGATCATCAGCTTTCATTTCTACTCTGACAGCCGCAATATCACTCTGAATGCTGTGAGGGTGTGTTAGAAATCAGGAATGGTGAGAGAACATTGTGCTTGATAACTTTTTTGTCTTCAATTCAAACTTGGGTCTTCAACTAACAAAGTTTAAATCCCGTCTGGCTAGCGCACTTCCCATAATGTTTACGCATTAGGTCAGTAGGCAGAGAGTAGGCATCTTTTGTGGCTGTTCGAACACATTCAATCACATGAGCGTTTACAATACGAAAGCAATCTGGTCGAATGCGTTTTCGACTACCTCTGGAAGTGGTCGAAAGTGGACAAGCTCAAAACGTTTTAGACCCCGCTAACACCTGTATTTAGCATCGTCCACTTGTGATCAGATCAGACTCATAGATGCCAAGAACGATTGACTATCCTCTTTTGATAGAGTAAAATGTGTCAATAAGCCTGACGCTGTCATGAGCTCATCTGAATTTTCAGGTTACTTAATAGAGTGAAATCTGTCAAGAAGCCTTTTGCTTTTCGTGAGCTCAAATATGAGTGCATGCCCAACGGCATTTTTGGAATGTTTATTCCAAGGACATCAATTATTTCCTCACACCCCTACCAGAGAAAAGCTCTCGGTTCTCACGAGAAGCGAGGCTGGTTGAAGTGGAGTTGAAGGTCTACTGGAAGTCCTGGTTCGACTTGCTCGTCCCATTCTTCACTCTTAACCCTGCAGGGAAGTATTGCCTTGCACATGCCAGAGCAGTCACTATAAATCACTCAATTTAATTGCCTTTATTAGTTTCTCATTCAATTCTCCTCCTGTGCACTTTTCTTGTACTTTCATATGCTCTGAGCTTACAAGAAATTCAAAGGCGTTTATCAGAACATAATAACAGGAGACTTGTGACGAAGATGGGGGTGGATGGCATCCAGCAAGCATTCTTACGTCAACCCACACCTGATTCCTTGAATTGTCTTTTCGTTACGTGTCTCTGATGTTATTTGAAAGAAAAGCATTTTATGATTAATGGGTTTATGACATAAGAAAAGAGAAAAATTAAAAAAATTCGTAAAAAAAAAAACTGTTTTAAAACACACATGCCATTTTGTTTTTATGCTGCAGCCATATGCTTTTGAAAAACTTTATAACAATTTAAAAAAAGTTGACATTTTTAATGTATTTATTTCACATGTATTTATTTTATATATAGAGAGAGAGTTGTATTCAAGTTATTGTTTGTATGATTTGCATTTTAATGCATTTTTGAATCAATTTAATAGATCAGTGACACCGACTAAACCTTTTGACGTTTTATGCATGCCACTCTAAGAGGTCTTCCTCTTAACCTTTCAACCCGTCGACCATAGGAAAACCAGAATGTAAACCACAGGAAATGATGGGTTGAGAGATGAGAGAGCGAAGTACTACACTGCATTATTGATGTTTACTCTGGTGCGCATCTGATTACTATCTGATTGTCAATCAGTGAGTGTTTAAACTCATTGTTTGCTTCCGGGCTGTTTCACTGTAAAGCTGTGTGTTCAGCTGATATGACTATGATAAGCTCTTCCTAAATTGTTTTATGCTCAGTCTCAGGCTTTTGATGTTGAAACAAAGCACTTGTTTTGCATTTGTCTATCTTAGGGCATGCACTGATGCTTGCATATATATATATATATATATATATATATATATATATATATATATATATATATATATATATATATATATATATACATACTAACAAATTTCCAAGGAGGTAATTTGCATATTGAGACTTTGACCTATTTACTGTTTTATGTAAATGGTTCAGACATGTTTGGAGCTGTCAAATATAAATCATGAAGCACTTGAAATTCCTATTTTGTCCTCTAGAGGCATATGGGCTTATTTTTTAAATGCACACTGACCAGTGGTTTTATAGAAGGGACTTGAGCTGGTGAAAGTGGTTTTATCTTTTGCCAGTCAAATCAGTTTCTCAATTGAACCTATTTTCATAATCTATATATTATTATTATTTTTATTATTATTAATTTATTTATTGTGTGAAATATTTTGCTTGAAATGTGTGCTTTATTTATTTATTTATTATACCACTTGGTTATGATAGTTTCAGTGGCATTTATAAGTTGGGGACAACTTTAAAAGTGTAGCACAAAGTTCAGAGTTCAAACACTACTGGATATGCAGTGAAAAAGATGTCAGAGAAAAAAAGAGTTCACACTGGCCAGTTTACAGCCATACAGTGCGTGCAGAATTATTAGGCACGTTTTCCTTTACAGATAAAATAAGATTTAACTCAGACTGAAAAGTCAAAAATTATTAAATCCCCATGAGAAGGATGCAATACTAATGCAATACTAGAAATTACAGTTAAGGCATGACCATTGGACAGTGAAATACTCACTGGGTCAGCAGGGTCAGACAAAAACAGGTGAAGAAGAAAAGACACATGTTAACTGCAAAATAATTAAGAATTAAGGTGAAGAATTAAGTGTGAAACCATCAGGAACCCTTTAGTCTCCAGTGCCACCATTTTCCAGAACTCCAACCTACCTGGAGTCTCCAGAAGAGCAAGGTGTCAGGATCTCAGAGACTTGGGTTAGGTAAAGAATCCTAAAAAATGACCCCCACTTAATAAGAATCACAAGCTGAAGTGTAGTAAAATACATGAAGACTGTTTTTTTTTATAGGCTTTATAGACAGATTGAGAGTGACTCTTGAAGGACCAGCACCACATCCTCTTCTACCACTATTTGAAGAATTCATCTTCCAGAATCTGACAGTAAGTTTTGGGAGTTCATTTTTAGTCCATCTCTGCAAAACGGACTAAAAATAAACTCCCAAAACGTATTAAAACGTATTCTGGAAGATGAATTCTTCAAATAGTGGTGCACACCTGAATATAAGGCGTTTTTCATTTCCAGCCTTCATGAACAATTATGTATCACTTGATTAAATATAAATGATTAAATACAAAATGAATAGTAGTTATTACGATTAATGTGGTTTGGAATTGGTAAAATGTGCCTGGAAAAAACAATATGATCAGAAAATCAACGTGCCTAATAATTCTGCACGCACCGTACTTTCTCTTTATTCTGTATTTTATCCCAGGCTGCCAACAGCCAGAGGAAACTTCTCAATGTTGTAGGGTGTGACACAGGAAACCGGCTGAAGAGGGCTTGAGCTGAAGGCTGTGCAACTGTGTGTGCATAAATGCTCGAGTGCATTGGCATATGCACTGTTTGGGAATCCAAACGACTGAATCTGTGTGGAAAAAGAACATCCAGGAATGTTCCATCCAAAGTAATTGCTATTGTCTGTCATTCCTCTCTCTGTCCAGTCCTGCCCGCTATTACAGTAAATGTCAGGCGGACTGCAGGCTAGCAGATAAGACATAAGCATGTGGCGTACCGAACCGGCTCTGAATATTGAGATTTGATCACATCTGGCCATCAGCTGATCAGTGCAATGTCTCTTTGATTTTGTTCTCATAGTCTGAGTGAAAAAATAGCACTGAAAAGGCGTGGACACAGTCATTTTTGCGGCTGACCTTATTGCATATGCATTTGTGGGAGTTTCCCATTCAGACGCAAAATTTATGGGGGGAGAATATTTATATGAATCATACAAGGAGATTTACTAAGGTTTGCGCTAGTCAATGTACTGGTATTTGCACCATTATTTAAAGACCAAAAAAGCATTTCTTAACCCAGATGCTAATTTGCGTTTGTCATTATGGAAGTTATCCGTCTGCGTCAGTTTTGTGGCTTTTAATCTATCTCTGAGAGATTTGAGGCCATCTATATGCTAGTGTAAAACTAAAAGATTTTTTTAGGTTTTAGCTCTTTGCACTTTCAGCAGATTGTACAGTTCAATCTGCAGCTTCTCTTTGGGCCACCAGAGGGAACCTTCACCAGCATTCTAGGAAGTCAATTCCTTCCTCTACTTTGTCTGAAAATCGCTCCCTGTACCCTTATATAGTGCAATATTTGAAGGGGTAGCTATTTGTAGTGGTGTCCAAAACCATTGTGGGCATTATCAAGTGCACTCATTCAATTTCATAATGCACCTCAACAAGTGCACAACGGATGTTCACTCAACACCCGGTTGCTAGAGAATACTTGTGCACTGTTAGCTTCATGCTGAATGAATTCCCGCGTCTTGACAGAAGATTGCATCTGCAGCACATCACGTGCACTCAGTGTCCAAATTTGCTCACTCGTTTAAATTACTTGCTGTATTAGTGAAGTAATGTAGGGAATATGAGGCAATTTTGGATACAGCCAATTGCTGCCAATTTTATAAGCTATTAGCATGTTTAATGTCACCATGAAATCAAAATGGAAAATTTTAAAATTCATGTGTCCTCGTAATCTTTAATCAAAATAACTTCCCCTCCCTTTTGCAGCTCGTCTCTTATTTTATGACATGTTTACTGGCATGAGGGCCGGACAACCTGTCACTCACATGAAATCCACCAATAGCAAACCACAACCATCCAACCATCTAATCGATTCCTGATGGACCAAAGAATAAGTCCCGCCCTACATTTTTTCTTGTTTGAGAAGCTGTTTCAATCGGATGTATGTCACAATAGAAAAGAAAAGACCATCACAACTTCGGTGCTGACTTTTACAGATTGTGACATACTCCAGTCCACCAGAGGGAATATTTACAGGAATTCTAGAAAGTCATTTGCCTCCCTCCAATACATCTAACTAGCAATGACAAATAGCTAATGATTCCAAACTGAAGTGATTAAAAAAAATCTCTGTTAGCTTTGAGGTCATAACTTGTGTATGACTGAAAGTTTACATTTTTAAATACTTTTATTTTAGCTTTTAGTGCTTAATAATTTTATCAGATTGTGACAGCCTCCTCAACCATCTCCATTCCACCAGAGGGAACCTTCTACAGATTTCTATGAAATCTCCATCTAATACACCACCCCTGACTAGCAGTAGCAAATAGCTAAAATGTTAATAAGCCCAAAAGGGATTGATGAGATTTGCAGCCACTGTTGAAAGAACATGTCTACTGCTTTCAGACTTGTCATGACTAGTGATTGAAGAAACAAAGCTTTTCAAAGCTTTGAATCAATAGAACCAATTTCTTCGCAAAATGATTCACTGTTTCGAAGCGTTCGAAATGCAACACGCTGGTGACCCCTGCTAGTATTTTTACTTTACTTCAATTCCACCAGCCCCGTTCAGCAAGAGCCCTGGTACAGTTTGTGAAAGAGGTCAACAAATCGAGATGGGATTTCGTAAGCCGGCGCTAAGCATTCTCGGTGCACCGAATGAAAGTTCTGCTGCTGGTCAGACCACTGTAAATGCAACAAAAACTCAGACCAAACATGCATAAAAACAGCTTTTACAAACCCATTGCAAATGTTTAATTGAAAGTAAAATCTACCAAATGCAATTAACTAGTCATCTAATAATATTAATATTACTGTAAGTATCTGATTATGTTCTTTTATCAATTTTCAGGGCTTATTTTGATTGTCCCATGGATGGCTCAGCTAAACAGGCCAATAAGAGACTATATACTACTATTAGTCCTACTAATGTCTTATTAAAGATCAGAGATCAGGTAAAAACCATAGACGCTTGTTTAATGGTTTGCCACTGGGGGGGCCATCTGAGTGACTCCACTTGATTCGTGGGTTCACAAAGATCGTGGTGAACTATTGAAATTTCGAATTGTTTCGAAGCAAAGCCTCGTTTGTTGAAATCACGTGTTTGATTCATGCTCCTAACCACTGATTCGCGAAAAAAAGAAAAGATTTGTAAAGGTTTCGAGGAAGTGTTTCAAAATAGCCCATCACTAGTCATGACTGGATACCATTTAACCAACCTGAACAACTGTAAACTCCTTTGGAAGGAAGGACTCTGCATCATTATGGCTACTCTGGCCTTGACATCAGTGTCAGTGTCTGCTGGTCAGTGGGTCAACTGTCAGCACAAACTGTCTTTGTATTGTTGGCATACGTGTAAGTTTGGCTGGATCCCCGTGGTGTTTGGCTTGGCATGTGTAAGCATGAAATGAGAGAGTGTGTGTGATGCCCTTATTTATTCTCCATTCTGCAGAACTCATTGTGATATGTGGGCCCCATAAATCTGCGCATGGAAATGCCAGTCAAAGTTCACACCTAAGTTCATTTCATGCTTCACTGTCTTCCTCTGTGTGTGTGGTGCAGCATGTTATCGTGTGAGTCTGTGTGTGAGATTTTGCATAAAAATATGCTGGTTTATCTTAGAATGATAATCGTTTATTCTTTTTGTGTTTGAGCGTGTGTGCGTGTTCAGAATTGATTCAAGCTCTTCTATGATAACTGTGCTATGAAAAGATTTTTCTCAAAGATGGAAGATTTAATTAGCCATTACAGTAAAAAATGATTTGTCTTACCTTTGGTGACAGGATTCACTGGGTTAAACAAAAGCCACTGCTTCCAGTTCTTTGTCATTCTGGATAATAGTCTAGTTCAGAGGTTCTCAAACTTTCCTGGTATAACATAAAATTGTGGACCACCTACAACCCCAGCAACTCAAACTTCAAAATCATAAAAATGTGTATAAAAAAAGAAAGTTTAACTGTTAGAAACTCTAACAGACAACAGAAAAATTTATTACAAATTTATGTTTATACAGTCAGTTCATTTTTGTTATGAATTGATATATCAGTCAATCAATTAATGTACAGGCATGTGCTTTTGATAATAAATTATTTTCACATTTTTGTTATCAGCCAATCAATTTGCCAACCATTTTGAATCTTTTATGGACCACATTTTGAAAACCTCTGGTCTTGTCACTTGGGAAGACATGCAGTATGTAATTTCCTCTCGGATAATCTTCAACCACTCTTACTTTAAAGTTTCTGACTTTTGAGTGCATTTTAGCTAGTTCTCTGTTTCCGCCACAGTAAAAAGTTCATCACCTAATTTAGCCTATTACTGTCATCGTATGATAAATCGAGACTTCTTGCAAGGATCTTCTAATCTCTGTTTTATAGGCTTGCAATTTCATGGCATCTGGCTTCTTCTCACATTTTGCATAAATAGACTTTTTATGACAAAGAGCGGATAAGAATCACTTCTGTTTTCTTGTTGTGGTTACTATCTGTTCTTTCGTCTATAGTGAGTTTCTTTTATGCGATGGACATGTAAACCTTTGATAATTTGTAAGATAATGTGTAACATGGTGGAAGATCACACTTTATTATAATGGCTTATTATGAATAATGGCCTAATGCTCTTTGAACTTTGGTTAGAGCAGATGACGGTAGGAGTAATGAATCACTTGCATGTCTTTGAGTGCTGTAAGAGTACCAGATCTTTGCCCTTATTTTGTTTTCCCCCTTGGAGGCAAGGGTTGGTCACAGTTCAAATACCGACAAAGAGAGTTTCATAAACCAGTTCCTGCAATTTACATTTTGTTCTTTTGACTATTCTGATAAAACCTGGGAGGTTATGCTCCCCTAGACCTAAAGATGTAGTCAAGAACCATCTTTAACTTTGACTTTAAAGGTCCCGTTGCATGCGATTCCATGTTTCAAACTTTAGTTAGTGTGTAATGTTGCTGTTAGAGCATAAATAATATCTGTAAAATTATAAAGCTCAAAGTTCAATGCCAAGCGAGATATTTTATTTAACAGAAGTTGACTACAAAAAACGGCTCGATTGGACTACACCCCTCTACATCCTGCATTAGTGACATCACCAGAACCGTTTCTTGACTAACCTCCGCCCACAGGAATGCTCCCTCAACTCTACTGGCTACTTGCGCACTTCTTATAACTTAGCCTACTGTGTTTACTCAGCTCTTACGGTGATTTTCTGAAGTAAAACTGACACTTCATCTTTTGTGTGATGTACAATAAACTTTATTAAACTCATCAGTACATGTTTGATCATCATTCAGACAGCAGACTTGTAGGCTATTAATAAATAATGGATACATAGCCTACAAGCAGATGACAAATACGTTTTAATAACCGTAATTAAACTACTAAACCAAACCTGTTTCATCTCTATACAGCAATCTGACTCTGTAGGCATTATTGTCCGACTCGAAATGAACGCCGTTACTGAGAGTTTCTGATATTATCATCATTCCGTGAGATGAATTTTTCCTGACAGACTGAGCACGAGCTCATGAAGCTCCGCCCCCTGTGTCGTCCAGCAGCACCTCATTTGCATTTAAAGGGCACACACTGAAACGGCTCGTTTTTCTGAGCCCCAAAAAATGTCAATTTAAACATGCTGTAAAAAATGATCTGTTGGGTATTTTGAGCTCAAACTTCACATACACACTCTGGGGACATCAGAGACTTATTTTACATCTTGTGAAAAGGGGCATAGAACGGGACCTTTAAACTTGGTTTAAGAATCATTTACCGTAAAACATGCCAATCTACAAATAATTTAAACTGCAGTCAAGACAAAATGTTGATAAGATACTCATTTTACTAGCCAACAGTAGCTATTAACTGCTTTAAATGTTACAAAGCACTGAAAATTCTCAATAGAAACAAAATACAACTAGCAAAACACCCCAATTGAAATAAATGAGTCGAAATCACAGTGACAATTAGCATTTA
The DNA here is from genome assembly GCF_964197995.2 of Scardinius erythrophthalmus. Lineage (NCBI taxonomy): Eukaryota > Metazoa > Chordata > Actinopteri > Cypriniformes > Leuciscidae > Scardinius > Scardinius erythrophthalmus. Next base: position 7,668,971 of record NC_138239.1, read on the forward strand.
ACAATATATTTTGCCATAAAACAGACCTTAAATGATTGTGAATCAGTGATTCACTTTTTTGAACTACTTCATTTACATGAACTGTCTGTATGAACCGTGTTTGAAAAGCATGTTTGATTATTCAGCTAGCTTAGTTTCAAAGACAGAGATGTAGCATTTTGCTATGCTAAATTGCTGCTTGTTAGAAAAAACTAGCTTGTTACTTGAAAACTTGGGACAAATGTCATCTTTATAATGTCAGTGCCACAGTAGACTGCATGTTGGCCTGTAATTGCCTCTCTTGCTAGTGTTCTGTATAACCCAATCTGTTACCATGGCCTTGCTAATGATGCCACAACAAAAGTAGCTCTGTATTAGCCCATCTGTTACCATGGCACTATTTATGATGTCAAAAATCTACCGTCCTTCTCCTAGCCTGAGGTTACTACAGCGGGCTTTTATGATGTCAGATTGCAGTGTGGTCCTGGAGAGCTTGTGTTTTATCCTTGCAGTGTGTCAGCTAGTTTACTTCACAGCTCCCTTTATGAGCCCCACTCCTATCTTTCCCACAGACATCAACCACTCTCCGGTCCTCTGTGTAGAAGCTAGTCACTTTTGGACACTTAAACAGCGCAGCCGGGAGTTTCACACAGGACTGTGAAGTCGCAGCCTTAAAACAGTTACAGTTACAAGTTGCATGTTATCCCTGTGGTCATTCCATTAAAGGAGGAGTTTAATTATCAGTGACGCAGCAATTAATGTCCGCTTGTTATGCTAGTAAAGGGGCAATGGGTGGTGTTGAACAATCTTGTGATCTACTTTCCCACACTATCTGAGCCAGCAGCCGTTGATAGAGTTTTTTTGTCTTTACTCTTTCATGTTTTTTTTTTGTTTTTTTGGAAGTGCAGTTAATTTTTAGCAGTTGAGGAAATTGAGGAAACAAACAGGAATTGAAATTAAAAGGATTTGAAATTCATATAAATATTTTAATTTTATTGTCGAGACTTTAAATGTTGGCTTAAGAAAGCCTTGTTTAAAAGTTTTGAAAAAGGTCTTTAAGTTTGCCGGTTTATAAGATAAACCGTTAGATGGATGGATGGATGGATGGATGGATGGATGGATGGATGGATGGATGGATGGATGGATGGATGGATGGATGGATGGATGGATGGATGGATGGATGGATGGATGGATGGATGGATGGATGGATGGATGGATAGATAGATAGATAGATAGATAGATAGATAGATAGATAGATAGATAGATAGATAGATAGATAGATAGATAGATAGATAGATAGATAGATAGATAGATAGATAGATAGATAGAAAAAACGAATGAACAACACACAGACAGACGTACAGATAGATCGAATAAAACAAACAAACGATTCATAGATAGATAGATAGATAGATAGATAGATAGATAGATAGATAGATAGATAGATAGATAGATAGATAGATAGATAGATAGATAGATACTGTATAATGACAGATGGATAAACAGATAGATGTACAGATAGAACGTCAGATTGATAGAGAGATAGACTGACAGACAGACAGACAGACCTATCTTTGTGAGTCGGGATTTTCAACAGTGACTGCAACGAAAACAAAAAGCAGGAATAGGCTAACAACAGCATGTTTGTGTGCGACACTATGAGTCGCCCTTTCCTAAATTCCACCGCGTCTGGATATCATCATTTCAGAGCGGCAGTCTCAAGTGTCACATTAACACAAGTAAAAAAAAAAAAACAAACAAAAAAAAACCTTTTGCCTCATAGTCTGCCTAATTATTGAAAATGTTTGTGTGTTTTCATGAAATTAATTATAATAAGCATATACGGTGCAGCCTAGGTCTAAAGAGGCATTTCAGTTATTGATTTATTTCCCGCCTTAGTGGGTCGTATGACTGGCATACAAAAAAAAAAAGTGTGTCGCAGTAGGCAAAAGGTTGAGAAACCCTGACCTTGAGCACCCTAGACTTATGGCAGTGTGTTTTGCATGGACTTACTTAAATTAAGTTATATTAAGCAGCAAATATGCAAATATGCCTGCGGGTATAAATAAAGAATCAAATCAGTTTTGTCTGTGTGTTTTTGAGGGCTGTGTGAGAGAGTGCGTGTATGTAGTTCCGTGCTGCGTGATTCTTAATTAACTCTTGAACAATGGACCAGTGAAGATCAGAGAGGCAAGTGAGGGGCTTGTTGTGTCTCCTTGTGAGCAGCTTCCTGAACACATGAAAGGAACACACACTGCCCAAAAAAACACGTGTGGAGAGAGGAGGAACTTCTGTCAACACCAAACTATGGCCTTCAAAGTGAATGCCACCCCCTGCTTCACCTCCCACCCGTAAATGCAGACAGCAGAATACATTTATTAGGATGCTTTAAGCACACACACAGCATACACATACATGTTCGCATTGTTCTGTCCCCCCCCCCTTTCTTTTGTTTTGGCACTCTGTCTATCTGTCTGGTTCTCATTGTCGAGGGTGGGGTTGTCGGAACACCAACATTTCAGTAGTTGACACACCATTAAAAGTGAAATTTCATGATTTTTGATGTCATTTTCAGAATATGCAAAAATGGATATGCTAATTAACACATTCCTTTATTTAAAACGTTAAATGTTAAAGTAAATATATAAACAACAAAACAATAGCATGTAGTCTTTTGTTTGTCAGTTAAGTAGTTATAAAATAATGTATTTACAAGCAAATAAAATCATAATAATGGAACAAAGATAAAATTATTTTTAAAATTATATTTCTATGGAGTTGAACATTTGGATGGAAATATTTTTTTGTTTTCTTGCAAAAATGTTGTGCTCATTTGCAATACTGGTGGTGTAAATATTTTGAAATGGGACAAAAAAAATATATTTTATTGCAAGATGTAATTTTTTTTTTTTTTTTTTCGTGGAATGCAAAAGCATTGCAATAGATTTTTTCCTATTATCTCAGGTGTTGTCCATCAAGTTCTCTAGGGACTCCATACATTTGAATTTCAAAAGAAATAAAAAAGGCATAGGCATAGGGCATATGGATATGTTCACAACCACATTTGGTCAGCTTTTATTATGTATATTTCATGACAGAACTTACCGAACATCCAAAACAGTTCTGGGCTAAATGCTCTCGTTGTATGTGCGTAGCCTACATATGATGGTATTTTGACCAGCTGAGAACTCGTGACGAGCTTATAAAATGTGTAAAGGAGTCAAAACATCGGCAGGAATTGCTCCGTCACACTCACAAACGAAGATCTGCTGCAAGGATACACGGTTCTGATGTCTGTCCCGACCTGTGATGGGCAACATCGCGACTATGACGAGAAAAAACTGAGCATTCTTTCCTTTTAAGGTCACATCTTGTGACATCATGTCCTGTTTTTGGTTAGCTTACATGTCTTTGATCTGTGTCGCACCAGAGTTGGTTTGGAAGCGGACGAGACCCATCTTTTCAGCGATGTCTGCTTGTTTAGTGGCACCAGGGTTCAGATGGCAGCGTTCACACTTATTCAAATGAACCGCACTAACAGTAATCGCACCAGGGTTTGTTTTAATCTAAACAAACATGCAAAATGTGAACACATCCTTAATGTAGCATTTTCTTTTTTGGTTTGGACCAAAAGAACCGAACTACAAGTGTGAACTACAAGTCTTTTGGCTTTAGCTAGAGGCATGTGGTCTTTATATATTTCAGTCATGAATGTCTGATCCACAGTCTTTGATTCACAGTCAAAATGAATTCTGGGAAATGAATTGACTGTAGTTCCAAGTCGAAGTGATAAATACTGTATAACACGGTAGAGTGTCCTGCCATGGGTCACACCCTTCATATCCCTGTTTTCTGAACTGTGGAAACAAGAATAGGATTCCAGCCAATGCACATCAATACAGCAATTTCCTATTTGCTCATTTCCTGTTTTGACAGGAAGCAGAGGAAGATGGCTTGCTCACACAAACAGTGAGAGCAATGGACTGCTGGCTCGCGCAAGCAACTGTCCTCAGGTAGTTCGGCACAGGCGTTGAAGGACCTCTTACCCCGTTAATGAGATTGGCCTGCCGCGTGTGTTTAGGAAAGGAAGCTTTTGTGGAGAATGCTGTTAATCATTTCTGAAGTGGTGTCCTTCTTCCCAGGACGCTCCTTTTGACCCACACACAATGCAACGCTTTTGAAAGCACCGGTCTCTTTTGTTTTTCCATCACATTCCATCCATCACTGCAATCCATCTTTCTGTGGGCAGGGAAGTTGTCTCCTCTGTTCACACCTAGCTAGTGGGACTACAACTGAGATGTTACATTGTACCTAGGAACCATTTTTCAACTGACATTTCAGTTCAGACGTAAGTGCCTGGCTGCCCTGTAGAGATAAACACCTGCTGATTCATAAACAATGGATCACATGACCAGTCAAATACTTACTTTATCTTGATAACTATTATGGAGTCACATGACATGGGGGAAAAAAGGTGTTGTGGCCACTTGTTAAGATTTTGGTCCTACAACTTATTAATTAAGTCCCTCGTTTTAGGTAACTAAATTAAAACATAACTTAATTAAAACATAAAAGGTTTTTCTTTGTTTAGATTTAATTGAAACAAGGGAATGATATTGCATGCTAATTTCTCCTGTTTTACTTTTGACATCCTCTATTGCTCACATAAACTAATCTTTTAAAACACATACTAACACTATTCAATGTAATCTCAAGCTAATTAATATACATTTTCATAATGTACATTATTATGTTGTGATGCCTCAAATCACGTGTAGCATGTGAAATGATTGCTTGTAGTTTCTTTATATACTGTATATATATTAATTTTATTTTAATTATAATTTATATATTTTTTAAGACAAAAAGTAATGGAAAAGTATTGCATTTCTGCAAGTAAAAATATGCTTTTAATAAAAATGATATTAAAAATATATATTTTCCTAGTCAGTAATAAATATAAAAAATAATAATAAATAGTTTCCTAGGCAGTAATACATATTTTAATATTAATTATTAAAATATGAATTAAAATGATATATTCTCAGTTCCACCTACCATTGGCAGACATGTTCATTTTTTTTTTATTTTTTTTTTTGGACACTGCGTAGAAGTATTTGTGATTAAACTAATTCTTAAGACTAACCTCTTTCTCAGATTGCAGGGCAGATTCACTGACAGGCAGCCAGAACCCTTCCACCCCCGCCCCTCAAACACCATTATGCACTGCCTCGAATTGCTAATTAGGAAATTCAGTGATTATTAACCTTGGCACTAGACAGCAATCTCCTCATTTCTTTCATTATAGCCTGGAGTTGATTTACTCTAAATGCTACTTTTAGTTTGACTGTAGAGAGAAAGCAATTGCACGCTGTCAGCTGCACACAAAAGCCCTCTGTTTTAGATTTTTGGAAAATATTATGCTTTGACATACTGTATACAGTACTCCCTTTCTTTCTAGCAGTTTGACCTTCTGTTTGCTTTTAAGTGATTTAATGCTGCATTATTTTAGTTCTTCTTCTTTTAGCAGACGTTTATTGTACCAAACCAATTTTACAACCCTTGAACCAACCTAGAGTTAAATATCTTGCTCGAGTGCACAGTGGTTGAAACTGGCCCTTCTGGAGTTTGAACCAACAACTTTTGATCTACCAGGCCAGATCTCTAAGGTGCAGTGATGGATTATGTACAGTCAGCCAGTTATGATCACAAAATAAACCTGTACGTTTTTTTATTATTATTTTACAACAATGACTGAACAGTATTCTGCATTTTTCAATAATTATTACCAAATAAATAATGGATATGAACATTTGATGTTTTTATGTGAGAAGAAGCTTGGTCATTAAAGGCACACTATGCAAGATTTGTACCTTAATATAACAGCTTCAAAATAATTTCGATGGTAAACGAACTTGTAGTAGTGCGAATCATCCCGATATAGCAAAGCAGGGGGGGACTCTAGGGGTCGCTGTTTGAGAAAAACGGAAACTGCATAGTGTGTCTTTAAGCAAAGACATTTGACCAATCAGAATCAAGTATTCCAGAGAGCCATTTAACTTGCTTAAAGACCCTATGTAGCCCCGCCCCTTTAAATCGCTGCACCCGTTGAGTTCTGTCTTCTGGTTGGTATTTCCACCACATGAAAATAAGATCTTACGGATTAATGAATGAGCCGCTCGTTTTCAAATCTTCGCGGTCTACTGACATTTGTTATGAGATCCGCTTCAAACATTACAATGCTCGTGATAACTTTCGTTTACTCTGCAATAAGTAAATCCACTTCACCAGCTAATTACTCTTCGACAGCAATGCCATAGAAATATACAGATCTACCGCAAAAAACGGAAAATTCTAAAGACTGCTGCGCACTTGTTTCTCTGGCGGATAAGGTCTTAAGCCTATTTGAAATTGAGTCTGGAAAGTTCCTGTTGATTCATGTTCAGTTCCTGTGCTGTGATTGGATGGCGACTGTTTTGAGTTGATCGACATTTATATAAAAGGTGTGATTGCTTACTGTAAGTGTTTTTTTATTTATATATGTTTGTATTTGAATGTATGATCATAGGTGGGTTGATCTATGTATTGTAAATCAATTCTAGGACAGGAACTAAGTGAGAATGTGCCATGTATGATGAAGGTGAGGGGTCCTGAAAGTTTAACTATGTTGAAGCTGCAGTGCACTTCTACCCTGACCTTCAGAAGCTGCACAATTAGCTGACCTTTGACTTCTCATACTACCCAATGAACCCCTAGGCACAGACAACATGCTTTTCCTACATTTGTGTGTTTGTTTAGAACAGGGAGAATCTTAATAAGGCTGTCTAGAGAAATAGAGACGACACTGTTATGGCTCTAATGGTGTCTTGACTCAACTTAGTTTTCTGCATCCAAAGCAATTACTGTTTGCTTTAACCTTGCACATTGTACTCATAAATATGCCTGTGCTTTTTATGTTCAATATACTAATCTGTCAGTTAACTTTCAAGACAAAGTTCCCAATTTATTCACTTTTGTTGCATTTTATTTGTATGATTCTAAATTCAGAACAGCAGGAACAGGATAGGGTTTAGAATCACTCAAAGTCTTCACTGAAACTCTCTCGTATGGATAAAGAGAGTGTCCGTAATGCCGCTCAGCCTCGCTTCGACCGAGTACATGACTAAATGTGTCAGGCCATTAAAAATAATGTAATGAACTCTCAATGTAATGGGCTTTCATTCATATGCAAATCAGAGTGGATTCAGCCTTGGCCTTTCTTGCTACCTCATTGCACACTGACGCTTGTGACATCACTGTTGGAGATATTCTCCGAACGCTTTCATGTTTTAATTGCCTTGATGGACAGAGGACCAACAGGCGGAATGAATCCATCAGCGTTTACTGTAAGTGCAGGAGAGATGCGTTTATGTAGGTGTAGTGCTTCTAGGCCATGACAAATTGAACATGTTTTGAATGGAGTTCAGGGAGAGAGTTTAAATCAGGATGGAGAGTTTAGGGGTTTTTTTCTTTTCTTTTTGCCTTGTTTCCATCAAATGGAACATTTTAGCTCTGATAAATGACAGTTATAATACTGGTTCAGTAGAAACAATTAAAGCACCTAGGTAATCTTTCTTTTTCTCTCTGTCCTATCTTCACAATTCCTGTCCTTTTATAATTTTGTCGTTCCAATTCTTCCCATTATAAGTCAGGATTGCCTCATCTCATCCTTGCTGCCATTAATGGGTAGCAGATAGATTTTGCTTTTGTATAGTTTACTTCAAGGCCGTTTATAGTCGTTCCAGTTGTGTCACACACAAACGCCTTTTGTTACTATTCTTGATAAGCAAAGATTTCAATAAAGGGAGAGAATGAAAAGGGAAAGCATTTTTATAGTCATTAAGGCAATTCGTTTGTGTGTTCTGCCTCATGTCTGCTCCAGACGGAGAAGGGTTCGGGAATCCTCAGTCTATCTTCCTATCTTTATTCGCTGTGTCTAGACGTCTCTATTCACCCAAAGAAAACATTCAGACCTGCCAATCTCCGAGAGTCTTGGATGCCTTCCTTGATGTGCGTCCAAATATCTGCAGCACAAAGCCGTATTAAATTTAATGCCTATTGGATTATTTAATTGACTTTTTTGAAACACAGATTTAACAGCCAAACAAATAATAATAATTAAAAAAAAATAATTCTAAGAGAATACCTCTCTTTATTAAATACAGTATAATGTCTCTCTCAGTTTATTTATTTATTAAGTAATGTTTCTCCTAAAATTCCTTATGAAAAAATGAGGGCAGTTGCTGAATAGCATTATACACATAATTTGATCTTGGAAAATTTTTGAGTTGAGTTGCGATGTCTTCTAAAACATATGGAGACACTAAGATTTTAAAGGATTTTTAGGGCTACATCTACATTAATCCAGATACATTTGAAAGGGCGTTTTTGTTTTAAAACGTTAAAGTCCGTCCACATTAGCGTTTTCCAAAAGTTTCTGATTCACACTGAAATGTCAGAAAACGCTAAATTCACTTCACTGCACATGCGTAAAACCTCATAAAAGCTCACTGAAATGATACAGACGGAACAGACATAATAAAGTTCTCACACTATTCTTCTGGCAGGATCAAACACATAACAGGCACAATACCGATATGTAAACATAGATATCTATTGGTTCAATATGTGTTACATGACTAAACATGCGTCATCGTTCTCAAATACCTCCATTTTCACAGTCCACACTACAATGCGTTTCAAATTTGTCTGCTTGCGAACGCATTTTCAAAACGCTGTCTTCGGTGTGGACGGAAGAAAAAGATGCGTTTTCAAATGAAAACGTATTAGTGTGAACAAGGCCTAAAACTCTTGATGAGAAGCTGGAGAATCAAGCAGGTTTCTCAATTTACTCTTCCATTTAACATGATTTTCTGTATAGGAGAAACAAATGAGATTCATGATTAACAAGACATGATTTTTCTTTCCTATGTGTACATCCTTGTGAACTTGGCCTTGCTCCAATTGTTTTGACAGATTGAATTACATTTAATTACGCTGAAAGGCAATGAAAAATGATTTAGGCCACCGGTTGGCATCTTCCATAATGTGTTGTTTCAAATTATCTGTATATATTATCTGAATATAAATAGTATTTTAAAGGACATTTTGACTGTAATTTTAACCAACCCACAAGTTACCTCACACTTTTAGTGAAGTGAAGTGACGTGATTTGTCCTTTGCATTTAACCCATTCAAGTAAGTGCACACACATTAGGAGCAGTGATTATCGAACACACACACTGCAAACCGTGAACACACACACCCAGATCAGTGGGCAGCCATTCACTGCGGATTGGGGGTTATGTGCCTTGCTCAAGGGCACCTCTGTCATTTCCTGCCGGTATTGAGAATCGAACCCACAACCTTCGGGTTACAAGTCAGACTGTCTAACCATCCTGTGAATTATCTATCCAGAGTCATCGCATCACATTCCACTCCAGAGTTTACACACTCAAAGCTAAGACACCAGTCTCTTGTGTGAATGACTCTTCCTAATTATGCTGATGTGGTACTTTAGATGTGACTTTGGAGATTGAGTTCCAGGGACGAGTGCTTCAGAGCGAGCAATCTCATCAGTTCCTGTGCTGCTGTTGCAGATGAGTGGAGCTCATGCAAATTACCGACGCATGTGTTTGTGTGTTTACCTTCCTGTTTGCATTTTTCACTAGGTAATTAACTTCTCCTCTCGCCCACACGGGCTGGTGTGTGTTAAAGTCGAGAGAAGAGGTCTCTGTTGAAAGCAGATGGCTCTGGGAGGGCCTACAGGAAGTTGAGAGGAGGCTTAGAGCTGTGGAAAAGTTTGTGAAAGTTGGATAGAAGCTCTGTTCAGAGTTCAGTGTTTGCAGATTGAGGTACTTTGATTTTTCAGGATATATATCCGGGGCTTTCACACCGGAGAAACCTTTTCATAGTTCCTAGAACTATTGGCGGAAGTAACAGGATTTTGGCGTGTTCGCACCTCAGGAACTAGGAACGATTATAGGTCTAGGAACTCCTTTTGGAGGAACAAATTTAGCTCCTACTTCAGAGTCGGTCTAAACCAGCACTATAGGAACTACCCGTGACATTAGTGTACGCTGATTGGCCGAACGCACGCCAAACACCAGCACCCGCCATTAAAAAAAAAAGCTGTGTAAACACACAGATCATAGCCTATATATTTACTCCACAAACTAACTCTAGAAACATGGAAAACAGTGATAGATGGGCCTCTAAACCTTTACGCTGAAGAGAAAGTCCAACGCAACTTTGAGGGGACCAAGTCAAACATGATGTATTTCTGCTCAGCTAGCAACACTGGACATCAACCACACGGCATACGCTAATACCTTTTCATACACTGTTTACTATTTTTAGCACGTTTGCTGTGCGTCTACATTTAAAATAATGAACTTGGGGTGTGAGCGGCCCCTTAGAATGGCATATTTTGTGCAAGACTCTGCAAAAGATGCAAGAGGCAATCACCTCTCTCCCAATAGTCATTTTTACATTAAAAAATAATAATAAAATGCAGCGCAGTGGAATAAAAAAAATGCAAAAAAGTAGTTTGTGACACTGGCCCAGCCTTTTTTTTTTCAGCCAACTTAGCGCTTTTTAACTAGTGCTTGGGGGAGGGGCTTAGAGATAATGATAACACAACACTTTCTATTGTACATTTTTTGACCGCCATTGTTTGGATAATTTACGTTATCAAGTGGAGTATACTTTGCTGGTCACTGTGATTTTGCCAAGTAAGACATGTTCCTGGATCAACATATTTTGCTGATCCTGGAACAGTATTCCTGTCCAAAAATTTTGTCCAAACCATATCTCTACCCCTAAACCTATCCCTACCCATAACTTATCCATAAAATCAGAGGGTAAAAACAGGAGAATAACACTGATGTAGAAGCACCTAACCCTGGTTTTAAGCCTAAACTTGACAAATCTGATTGGTTGATTGAAATGTTGTTCCTGGATCAGCAAAGATATTGATCCAGGAATATGCTGCACTTGGTTAAATCACATTCATCATACTTTGAAATTCGATATGCATATGCAAGGTTTTAGGCTGTTCCGTACTAGATCAGACATTTTTTGTAGGGCTAATGGACATGATAATGGATTATGACTGATACATCATTATTTTTGATGAGAAGGGTTGGCTGAAACCTCCATTCACGGCATATGTGGCAATCAACAGTACAGCCTCCAGTGACTGAACTGCTGTCAGTCTGAACACACATTGACTCTTCACTCAGGTGGTGCTCTTTCCCAAAGTGCTCAGTGGTGCCATCAACTTTGATTAGCTTATTAATAGTCAAGAACACCCACAATCCCTTGCAGCAATTACTTTTCCTTCCCTGTTCTTCACCTTTCTGCAGGCAGCTGTACTTCTAAACAGATTGAAGAGTTGATTTATTGTTTTTATTTCCATAAACTCTGGCTAAAGAGATAAATAAATCAAGAGCAGTCTGGAGAGTTTCCAAACAGTCCCTGCATATTAACTATTTTAATTAGTCGCAGAAAGTAAGCCGGTGAGCATGTATAAATATGTATGCGCAAGTGAGTCTCTATAGTGCAACTTAAGGCGGCGCTGTTAGTTTAACTAAGTTTAACTGCTGCATTAGCCCTGGGTCACATAAAACTCTATGTTGTGCTGAGGAGTTATGAGTTCTGCTCCAAAACTGAGTGAGCTGCCTATCTAGACAGCACTTTCAGGCAAAATGATTGCTACCAGGCATCACCTGTGGGCTTCATGTAGAAAGCAATCACTGTAATGGGGAAAAACACCTAAAATCAACAAATTTGACTATAAATATATTTCATTTAATACTTCAATTTTGTGTGTGTGTGTGTGTGTGTGTGTGTGTGTGTGTGTGTGTGTGTGTTGTTAACTAAGCAACATGCTAACTCTATTTATTGTGAGTTGCCTCTCTTTTAAACAAATAATAATAAAAATTATTTTGACTTTATTTCTCGCAGTCCAAGTTTATATCCCCGAAATTGTGAGTTAAACATATCAGACATTTTTTCCCCCTCATAATCTTGCAGTTCTCACGTTTTTCCCCCTCAAACTTCTGTTTACATCTTGCAAGTCTGACTTTTTTCTTCTGAATTCTGGAGAGCAGAGAGCAACTCTGTGACACTGTGATTATATCTCTCTTTTTTAGGGGCACCTAATTTCGTGTAGAAAGGATCTGATCAAAATATTTATTATATGTGATTTTGTGCATTAATATGAATGCAAAATTGACTGTACCAAAACATTTCTATTACATGTTAACTCAACAGTGCAAGATATAAACTAAATAACTGCAAGAAATATAGTCAAAATTGTTAGATATAAACTCAGCATATCAGTGTGTGAAAAACTTGTGATAAAATAGTGTGTGATAAACTTGCTATTCGGGGAAAAATTGTGAGATATAAACTCGGAATTGCAAGAATCATGAGATAAAAATGTGCAATTTCAGTTTTATTTTTCATCCTGTGGTGGAAGTGGGCTTTCATAAGATGCAGAAAGCAAGGCAGCTCACAAGGTTTGGGAACATCGCTGAAGTCAAACATGCAGACAAGTGCTTATAGTTTGTCTTTCAGCAATAAACTGCTATTTAAGCTCAAAGAAGCTTTGGAAATAATGGTCTGTGGTTACAACAGCCTCAGTACTGACTGACTGCCCATCCAGGGTTTGACGAGACACTGACAGCTGGAGTGATCCATGAGTAGACTGAATGGGAGGGTGACAGACAGATGGGAGACAGTATTGTGGGTTATCCAAACAATTAGAGAGAAAGCTGGTTTCTTTCTCAAGCCCCAGTGAACAGGAAAAGCAGTTGAAGTATCTTTCTGTTGAGAGCGATCTATGATGGATAGGTGATTGGGACATACCTGCATTCTTTTTTGCATGGACCCTGGAGATTGAAGATGTTCATGTCAAATACAATTGCACAAATCGACTGTGAACTACACAGGTAAATATTTGGTTTACTTGGAGCATATGTGTATAGATGTACTTTTAAAATCTGGGAGACATGATGATCATAAGACATTAAAATCTTTTCTTGATCAAACAGGATTAATATAACTGAATTTTTCAAGAACAACAACAACAAAATATATGCAAGATTAACCTGAGTACAAAAATCAAGTTTTCCTCGCTTTAGTAAGATTTATTACAACTGATTTATCGAAAGCAGGCCAGTGTTTAGGAGAGGTCTTGATCTTTTGACTCTGTGCTACATAAATATTCATGCACGTTAGCTTTGATTTATGAAACCTGCCACTTTTTCAAATTTATAGACATTTTTATTGATTAATTGATATTGGAATTATATGATTCAATTTGTGTAATTTTGTGATTTTTTTAGAGGCTTTTTAACCAGCACTACGCAAAGTGGCTGACTGTAAATTTTCCTGCTTATGCCACAGCTATTTAGACAGACAGACAGACAGACAGACAGACAGACAGACAGACAGACAGACAGACAGACAGACAGACAGACAGACAGACAGACAGACAGACAGACAGACAGACAGACAGACAGACAAACAAACAGATAGATAGATAGATAGATAGATAGATAGATAGATAGATAGATAGATAGATAGATAGATAGATAGATAGATAGATAGATAGATAGATAGATAGATAGATAGATAGATAGATAGATAGATAGATAGATAGATAGATATTGGTCAATTATAGTTTAGTGGTCACTAAAAATAATTGATTATTAATGATTAATGATTGAACGATTGAATTAATGATTGAACAATTATATTGAAGTATTTGAGAAAGCTGTGTAATAAGTAGTTGTATCATACGCATGCAGAATACAAGAAATAATGCCACTGACAGTGGATATAATCAATCAGACAGTAATGAGAGAGCACCAACTGTGGCCTGTCACTCAGCAGACACACAAACATCTGTGTTTCTAATCACCCTCTGTCTCATTCTCCCGCGGTGTGTGTGTGATCATCTTACTGCAGTAAACACATGGTAATAGGAGCTGAGGTTTGCTGTGTTTTTTTTACATGTACATGTGTAAAAATATAATCATAAACTATTTTCTTTGTAGTTTAACATTTTCTATTCCTTTATTGGTAGATTAATTTAATCCTATATCTATCATTAATTACTTATTTCTTGATACCTTTGATCAGTTTAATGCATGCTTGCTGAATAAAAGTATTAAAGACGTATTTCTTTAAAAAAAAGAAATCTTACCCCAAACATTTGAACATTAGCCTATATTACACAATGCCAATCTTTATAGCTCCATTTCTGCAAAATTTAAGCAGTGAAGTTTTTACAGTAAGTCTTATCATAAATCCCAAGATAAAACATTTTTTTTTTTACTCAGAATTAGGCTCACATTTAAGAAGCACCACCAGATTTTTACATTTAAATTTTCTTTTTTATTGGCAGCCAAGTAAAGTCAAACCCCATATGCTCTTATACACACAAACACACACACACACACACACACACACACACACACACACACACACACATGGATGCAGGTGTGCACGCACAGAAAGAACCTGATTTTATTAAGTGCAACATGTTCCTGGATCAACATTCCAATCAACCAATCAGATTTGGGTTTACAGTTTGGGTTTATGTCAAGTTTAGGCTTACAACCAGGGTTTGGTGCTTCTATATCAGTGTTATTCACATATCATTTACCCCTGATATTAGGGATAACTTACGGGTAGGGTTAGGGTTAGGGTTAGGGTTAGGTGTATAGATATGGTTAGGATTAAACAAAATATGTTGACCCAGGAACGCGTCTAACTCAGCAAAATCAGGACGTGCCACACACACACACACACACACACACACACACACACACACACACACACACACACACACACACACACACACACACTATGCTCCTGTAATTACACCCATAACGGCCCAGAGGATCTCAGAGCTCCTGGTCTATAGCTTACATTATGGCCCTGCTTAGGAATCCCTCCTGGGCTGCAGTGCGTTTGGATAGATTGACCATGGCATATGTGTGTGCGTTTGTGTAGAGGTCCACAGGGATTAGCGTTGGATGTGGTCTTTAGCTTTTTAGAGTATAGTGAATGTAATCTGTAGTAATGGCCTGCTGTGAAAAGACCCAGCGCTCACCTTTTCACTACAGGGTGTGTAGAAACAGCTGTCCCTGGGACTTTCACGCAACCCCGGTTTCCATCTCAGAAAAGCTCCTCCCTCACATACCTGCCGCAATAGTGCCAAATCACCTTTGCCAGTTGCTAGAAACTCAGTCAAGTCAAGTCAAGTCAAGTCACCTTTATTTACATAGTGATTTATGCAATTCAGATTGTTTCAAAGCAGCTTCACAGTGATAACAGGAAAATAATGATGCAAACAATTCAATTCTGCTGTAAAGCAGCTCTAAAAAGTAAACAGTCATTATTCAGTTGAAATCAGTTCAGTGTTGATTAATTTTGGTTCAATAACTGAGTTCAGTTCAGCTATAAAGCAGCTCTGCAGAAAACAGTGATGTCATCATCCAGCTGTGTTGAGTTCTCATCCAATAGTGCAGTCAGATCAATATATTGCTGAATATTAATTGTCCCCAACTGAGCAAGCCAGAGGCGACACAGTCAGATGTGTATTTATTTATGAATACATATAACTTTAGTGTTTAAAAACCTGTATTCTGTTATAATACAACGTATAACTTTAATTTGATGAGACCGAAAACTAGGATGTAAGAGATAAAAGTCAACAAACCTGCTTGATTTTCTTTCTTCTGCGGAACACAAATGAAGATATTTTAAAGAATGTTTTGTTCATACAATGAAAGTCAGTGGGGTCCAAAAAATAACAATGGATCCTATTGACATTCCTTCTATAAAAAACAAACAAAAAAAAAAAAAACGGTAAAACGGTATTTTCCAGTATATCGTTATCTTTGTTTGGTAGAAGTCATAAAGGTTTGGAATGAGTAAATGATGACAGAATTTTCAGTATTTGGTGAACTATCTCTTTAAGGCAAAAGAGTTTGATGCTATCCAGGCTTAAAATTATATATATATATATATATATTCGGTCTTGTCTAATTAAATATGCCATCTAGCAATATATTTTTCAGCAATGGTGGTCAAATATCATAGATAAAGTTCTTGATCCTCATGTCATGATATACAATCTCATCCATCATCATGTTTTTTCTCTTTTTTCACTTTCTCATTTGTCAGCTTTATCTTCTGCATCTCCCTTTCCTTTCTCTCTTTTTTCACTCACATATATTTCTGTAGCTCTACCCCCACCATTGTATTCTCTGTCCTTTCCCCACACTCATATCTCATCATCATTAGTTTTAGAGACAGTCAGACTAGCGGGCTGAGGGCACACATGTAGTCATTTATCCTTCTGTTGGCTTTCTGTTCTTTAGTGCATCACTAATCAGCAGATAGGCTCCTGCATTCATACCCAGAACTTCATAAAACCCAGAGCTGACTGCCAATAAAGTCACACAATGGCCAACTACAAGCCCCAAGGCCAGGGGTCTAACCCTCATCTTACCTCTTATCCTGTCTCTCTCGCTCTCTCTCTCTTTTCTCTCTCACTTCTCAATTTTTTATAACTCTCTTTCTGGCACTGGTGGATGGATGGTACCATACTAATGGTGGTACATTTTACTATACCGCAGAAAATACATGTATGTCTTGTAAGTCAATGTGAAATCAGAATTCACCCCATTTACAGTTTTAAAGTGTCCCAATTATGCTATTTTAAAGGTTCCTAGTTTAGATTGGGAGGTCTCCTACAATGGGTTTACATGCGTCAAAACACTTTTCTCATAATATTCATCACCTCATTTCTCAAATAGTCTGAAAACGGTTTGTTCAAAGATTCAGTCTCTCTAAACCCCTCCTTTCCGAGAGCCTACTCTGCTCTGATTGGTCAAACGGCCCAGTTTGTTGTCGGAAACGAAACGGCCATTACCACATCTGAATTTCAGCTCTGGATCTTCTTCAGCACTTCATCACACAGTGATACGAACAGTAACAGTGGCATTGGTTTTTCCTTATGAATTCCAATGTGAGTACTCACCCTTTTGAAATGCATGCAAAGTGGATTTGTCGACAACACGAACCAAACTCTTCCATTCTCAGCTACAACTACAGTGTTTGAGGACAGGTCAGAGTAGATATTGTTCGCAGGCAGCCAATGAAGATCATAGGCAACAGGTAACAGTGAGAGAGACTAAAATTACTGACGACTCGCTTCAGGCAGTTTAGAATTGATTCTTTCTTTTAGGAGACAATAACTTTATTTGACATGCACTTTGATCTTTAAAGTTTTGCAGACCTTTATCATTTACAAACAGCTATATTACACACTGCATGAAAGATCATTTTCTGGTCTTGTTGTTCATGATTCTGTTCATGTTATTTCAAGGATTTACAAAAATAAATATCTGCAATTTTCCACTAAAATATAATAACTTGCTCCACTTCTGAAATGACTTACTCTTTCAAACCCCTCCAACCACCTGGCTTCAACAATTATGTAGAAACAAGAAAACAATTATACAGCGTATATATATATATATATATATATATATATATTTTTTTTTTTTTTAAATCTTGTGTACATACAGTGTAAATCATAAACGTTTTCATGACGTCATGAAAACATCTGTAGAATGTCCTTCTACCTGACATAGAACATTTTAGAAATAAATTGCAAATGAGCAAGCATTCTAAAATCTAAACACACACACACACACACACACACACACACACACACACACACACACACACACACACACACACACACTTCTTAGCACTAACTGGTTCCTTCTATATATTTGAGTATTTGGCTGGCTTTGTGTTCCCAAGCTAAGATATTAAAAAATGTATCTAAATTATCATCTTTAATTATTCATGCCCTTTTGAATAGTCCCACAGATTGAGAATATTTAGTAATTGGACTTTAGCACACCTGAGTTGAGAAGGTTTAAATTCAGGGTACAAATCCCAAACATATCTGCCCTGGGCTCCAGTCTGATCTAGAATGTGACATTTGTCTTTCAAAAGACCAGAATGTGAGTGTGGATGTAAACCAGTTATTACAGCATTACAAACAAGTGCTGTGAAGGAATAGTTTGCTCTAAAATGAGCATTCTGTCATCATTTACCTGTGGTTTCTTTCTTTTGTGGAACGTAAACCGTCCAGGTAGCTTTTTTCCATTATAGAGAAAGAGGGTGACTAAATAATGACTCATTTCTAAGTGAAGAATTCCATACAAGCATGTCATTAATTTCCTTTTAATTCTACATGTTCACCTTTTATATAAGTGTTTTTATATAGGCGGCTGGTTAATCCTTCATGTTCAGTTGTAGTATCATGATAAGTGATCTTGTATTGTAGCAATAGTTACTGCTCCAAGCACTTGATTGTGTTTGAGTGCGAGTACACAGACATAAGCCCCTGTCCATCAGGTAGACTGGCGTCATGCCCCTGGCATTGAATGGGAGATGATTATTTTCATGCTGGGTCTCTTGTCATATCTCTCCCTGCTGGGAGTCTTATCAAATGTAAATACACGCTGCAATGTGCTTCATGCCCGGGCTCAGCTGTTGTTTTCTTTACACCCTACCGCCCACCACCCCACCCCACTGCTCAATCCCTCCACCCACAAAACTCTCACTTTTCAGCTCTGCTTAGTTTGAAATATTATAATTAAGACGAGGCTTCTGGGACAACTAGGAAGATCTTGTCTAAATGTCTGCAGGCTATATGGCTGTGCTGGTTTTTATCAGCAAAACTCATCCAAATATACATTTTTCTGCATATTTTTAAATGGCCTGCTAATAAAATGTTGTTTATTGTTATAGCATTTAGCTTTTTCAGGATTAATATCACAAGTGATTCATTATTTTAGACCGTGAGCTCAGATAAATCTGGAAATAAGAAAATGTATCTATATTTTAATATTATTTTATTCTATAATCTTTACAACATAAAATATAACATTTATATGTTACATTATAAAACAGAAATATTATAAACATATTTGTTGATGCTGTTAATGACTAATTATAATTCATTAGAATAATAATTAATAATAACAATAATAATTATTTTAAATATTCAAATATATTACATTTCAAAGATTTACAGCATTTTTTAATATATATATATGTATATACACATTTTAAAATTATTATTATTAGTAGTAGTGGTACTAGTAATAATAATAATTTTATATATTTTGTTTTTTTGGTGATTTTCCTTTTATTGTGACAGGACAGTAGAGAGATAATAATAATAAATGAATTTATTAATATTATTGTGTTTTTAAAAACTTATTTAAAAATTAGAGATTTATATTATCATATTTTATATGATGAATAGCTAATATAGAATATATAATTGTCACTATAATTATAGCTAATATACAGTAATAAAATATTGTTATTGTTGTTGCTGTTGCTGCTGTTGTTGTTGATGTTGATGAGGAGGATAATGATGATGATAATAATAATAATATATATTAAACCTTATTTTAAAAAATCTGAGATTTTTTTTTTAATTTTCACATTTTTTTGTGATTTTATACTTTAGACAACAAGCCAGAATTCATCAATAAAAACAGGCATAATTTCTTAACATCTTTTGCTTTCTTTAGGACCCTGGATTTGCTTCATTTATCATTGACCAGCTGCAAGTGCCTGATTGGTCGCTGAAAGGAGGACATGAAGGAAGGAGGTGTCAGGTGTGTGGAACACCTGCACAGCAGCTAAAACAGCAGGCGCTTCAGACTCTCCAAGAACTGTACCCTGGTTCCCACATGCCATCCCTGCCTCCCAACACCTTCACTGGGCATCCCACCAGGCTGACGACTCACAACGTGGTCACTCTTTCCTCCAGACCTACCAAATCAAGGATACCTCACCCGGCGCACAGCGTCCTGCCTGTGGGGGAGCGGCAACGTGAGCTGGGCTGGTCTCAGAGCATGTCTCCCAGCGCTGGTCCACTGAAACCCAGTGTGCAGGTGACCATGGGAGGAAGACCTCTGACGGGGACCATCGGCTCAGTCACCATTCAAGCCCAGCAGTATTTAGAGGGCATGTGGAGCATCTCACGCGTCAATAACTTCCTGCCTCAGCCAAACCCGGTATGCAACCTTCCATTTCTCTCACAAGATCTTTTGTTTATGTGTTAAATACATTTATTCGATCACATTTACTACTGTACTACAAAACAAACTCCTAATGTGTTCAATTTATAAGTGACCACGTTTATTCCCTGCAAAGGTTTTATCGATGTTCACAGTAGGAGTAGGGTGTAGGGGTTGAAAATAACAGTCATTTTGATGCACTTTTGCATCTTTTCAAGTCAAAAGTGCTGCTGTTATTGTCATATAATGGTTGAGAGGAATGGAAAAGTTCACTTTGAAGGGCTTTTTGAAGCATTATTGTTTCGAAGTGCTCAGCATAAGCATCAGTTATAACGTTCGGTCCGGTTATGTGAGCTACATCTGTCTGAATGAGTCGCAGTTGAAAACACCTGCATAACTGAATCACATGCACTCAGTTAGACATGGAGAGCATGCTTGAAACATAATGCACTAAGACTGTGTGTTAACAATTTTTATGCAGCTTCATTGACAGATTTGTAAAGCTCTAGTGCAGTTTCACATTGTCAGTGCACCTGTTGCTTTATGAGTGAGTGTTTTGGAAATTAGTATCATGTTGTCAATGAATGTTGCAGGGTTCGGTATTGCTGTTTCAGTATCACTTTATGATGAGGTTTATGCACTAGCATTCAAAAGTTTGGGATCAGTAATATATATATATGTATATTTATATATATATATATATATATATATATATATATATATATATATATATATATATATATATATATATATATATATATATATATATATATATGCTGTTTTTTTTTTCTATCCAACAATGACACGTTGAATTGATCAAAAGTGATAGACTTTTACATTGATACAAAAGAATTATATTTGAAATAAATGCTGACCTTTTGGATTTTCTATTCAACAAAGAATCCAGAGATCACAGTATCATGGTTTCTATAAAAATATTAAGACACCAACCGTTTTCAACTCTGAAATCAACATTCCCAAATCAACATATTAGAATGATTTCTGAAGGATCATGTGACACTGAAGACTGGAGTAATAAAGATGCTGAAAATTCAGCTTTGCCAACAAAGGAATAAGTTACATCTTAAAGTATATACATTTTTTTTATTTTGTAATAATTGTTCACAACATTACTGTCTTTACTGTATTTTTGATCAAATAAATGCAGCCTTGGTGAGCATAGACTTCTTTCAACTTACTGACCCTAAAATTTGAACAGTAGTGTATATATACAGCAATTTAAATAAATGCAAATATTTATTGTTATTGACTGGTGACAATATTCCCATAATGGCTGAATGTCATGTGATCATCATCTGTCTGATATATTGGTCTCAGTCATATATCGATCGATCGCCAGAATGCAGGTTTGGCAGATTGACAGCTTGAGGAGTTCATTTTATTACTCCTGCGTTTTATTGACTGCCTGCCTTACTGCACTGTTACATTCCACAGTGGACTGCTGAAGCTGTATAAATGTACAGCTTCAGCGTGTTAAACTAAACAAAACTCACCACCACGGGTGGACAGCTCAACTATTCCTGTCTGTCTTCCAATGCAGAGTCTCTGCTCCATCAGAGCGGTATCTAATTATAATACATATCACATCTTTTTGTGGTGTTGACAATCTTTTGCAGTTGCCTTTGATAGAGCCTTTTTGTTCCTGCCAACAGTTACCGCTATTGACGAAAGGGGATTAGCAATAGTGACGCCAGTGCATTTTATTTTTGCACTAATGTCAACAAGTGCTTTTATTCCAGCGAGTGAGCTGACACAGAAGCTTTTAGCAACCAGCATGTGCTTGTGCACAGACAAAGCAAAAAGCCTTGGATAAGAAACTGGCCCAATGCTGGCCCAGTACGTCTTGAAAAACTAACAGAAGCTGTCTGCCTTGTGGTACTTACCCAAACACACCACTCGCACATGTAGTTTGTGCATGAACGGGATTTGCTCTGAGCTCTATGTTTCCCCCTAGTTCAAAGATGTGCCTTGTATAATTTGGAACGGCTCCTTCATTTCATTAGATTGGAGGGATGACAATATTGCATGCAGTGCGCTGGGACTTCAGCAGAGCCTTGAGCAAAGAGCTTTAATTCATCTGATTTCTGTGGGGAAAAATGACAATCGGCAGGAGGAAAGAGGAGGAGATAAAGCCTTTGAGATGGACTGAGTCTGACAGGAAGTCTTTGGAGGGGCCTTGTGTTCTGTGAAGTAGATTTTTATGTCTCTTCTAGTGGGTAAAGATACATCACTACTTTTGAAGCAGGTGAGAGTTCCTCAAAAGCAAGAAGTGAAACATCAAATGGCAAGGAGCACTTTGATGCAGAATCAGGGCATTCATCATCAACACATGATGAACAAGTTGACAGCTGTCAAGTTTAGATTCAAACATACGCCTGAAATGCTTAGACAGACCACGTGTGAGTGTGTATGTGTGCGTGTGTTTTGAGCACTTACTCTGTTAATACCATTGCATTCCTTTTAAGTCCTTTGGATTACTTAGATAAATACCATGATGCATGGATATGTGTAACGAATATAGACCAGTGTGTGTAAACCCCACTCCCCTATCCAGCCTTCCACGCCGGAGACTAGGGTTCGAATCCCGCTCGGAGCAGGTCGAGCAGGACTGGTAACTTTTGGTGGCAGAAGCCGGATGGGAGTCAGGTTTAGGGGGTGAGTGTAACGGACGTAGGCCAGTAAGAGCTGTAAACCTCACTCCCCTGGCCTCAAGAGGCACGCTAGAGGCTGCGGTCTTTAGCGTCCTTTTTCGCGCGCCCACCTCCCACGCCGCAGCGGGTCGAGTAGGACTGGTTACATATGTTCCATGGTAACAAGTGGTTACAATATTCAAGTACCATGGTATTACCATCTGATAATATCAATGTGTTACCATCATAATAACTGTTTATATAGGGGTATAAAAATCACATTCAGACCCACACTTATGAAAGTCTATATAATTTTCATGTTTTTACACATAGCCACACTTCCGACATGTAGGCTGCACCAAATCGTCAGCTTAATTCTTGCTTCCTCTTAAGCTTGTTTTGGCCAAAGTCTAAGATAGTATCGCATTCATCATTTTCAATGAAGACATTTCCAGAATGCATTGCAATGAGCACAGTTAAATTTGAAAAAAATATATATAATCTGATTAGAAGCACCTTTAAAAAGAGAAAGAAAAACTGTATTGAAAGCATGTTACTGTCAGCTTTATTGCTCTTTGCTCGAGCTGGCAGATAAAATTATTAGAGCATATCGAGGTGGGATTTTCCACGTGGGCTTCATATGGGCTGGA
The DNA here is from genome assembly GCF_964197995.2 of Scardinius erythrophthalmus. Lineage (NCBI taxonomy): Eukaryota > Metazoa > Chordata > Actinopteri > Cypriniformes > Leuciscidae > Scardinius > Scardinius erythrophthalmus. Next base: position 7,692,428 of record NC_138239.1, read on the forward strand.
ATGACCTAGTGGCCTACTGGGAGGCCAAAACCAGGAATCCTTAAGCAGCGTGAACAGACTGTGATCTACCACCCTCTGAGCCAGAGAAAGAGAGAGAGAGAGAGAGAATTTATGCTGCTTCTTTCTATAAAGGAAAGGGAAAGACACAGACCTTCGAAAGGAGATGCGAGTAGTAGGATTTTGGTGGGGTGTTTACTGGGTGTAGGGTGTAGCATAAAGAGAATACCTGATTTTATTGAATGCTAGGAGCTCTTGCAGCTGTACTTTAATGACCCGACCTGGGGATACAGCATGCGCACCTCGTGCTCTGTGTCTGACACTCATGAAAACAGCTTGACTGGAGGGCTTAAGTCCTCAAAAACCCATAGTGGGTTTTTTGACAGCTGCTTCAGTGTGTGTGTGCGTGATTGTGTGTCTAATGTCTGTGTTTGTGAGTCCCAAATTCGGTATCGCTCCGAATGCGTAGCCCCTTAAACATCCTGTTGATGTGAAACCTGACACTCGCTTCTTCTTTATCTGTACGTGGGGGGATTACCATCCTGTCCAGATAGACACCATTCACTGTCAGTGTGACGCTGTTTTGATTTATCACGGCTCGTCTGAAATCGGAATGCCATGCGTTGTGAAATGACTTTGACATTGTCATGTTTTTTGTGTTGATGAATGCTAAGTTCAAATGAGCCCTTTCTGACTTCTCACAGACATAAAAACCTGGACACTGTAAAGCAGCTCAGATAAAAAAGTGGCAGGAACAGCTATTGTGTATGTGTAGACATTCACAGAAACAAATTTAGTTCTACAACAGAACTGACAGACATAACAATTATTGATTTCAACCCTAAACAGAAAGCAATTATAGACATAAACACAATACAGAGGCATCTGAATAAACAGACATAAACAACTCAAACAAAACAAATCCATTTTTTCTCTGCTTTGTTTAGAATCCCCCATCCCTCAAGTTGAAGCGTATGTTTTAGTAATTATTCAACCAAATGTCACAGTTCAACAAAGTGCAAACTAGAAACATCTCAAAATGCATGCTACTTGTCGTAGTCCGCCTCATGTGAGTAATCCTTCCATGTGTCTGAAGGTTTGTGATGTATGAAGCTCATATGTCATCCTATATAAATATTTCTCCTGTCAGAGTTGCATCGACACATCACGCACTGGATGGGATATGCTTCATGAAAAGATTGTTAATGATGTTATTTTAGTTGCCAGACATGAATCTAGAGCAAACACTAATCCAGCCATTATGCACAACCACCACAACGTAGCTGACATGCCACGCTAAAGCCATGGTTGTCAATGTGTTTAACTCACGGTAGTCTCTGGGAAATGGCCCAACCTTACCTGAAGCCTTTTAGCACTCTGCCTACTTTCAAAACAAGCACTTGACAGATCATATTGATTGTGGGTTTAACTACTTAGTTACTCACAGACCTCGGAGACAAAGAGTGACTTTGGTACAATAATGAAAACGTATCTGAATGAATGGTTTCCAGTGCAGGGATATTTAACAAGCTGCAAAAGAACTCTAAAACTCTATTCCTATTCCATATCTGCGAAAAAGCAATTCCTCACAGACTCCATGCAAGAATTAAGTAACAACATTTCAAATGTCAGAATGCATAGTTGATTCCTAGAATCATGCTCTGTTCACTTCAACTCGCCCACTTGCTATTCCTTCACTGAGCTTTTGTGTGGACACCATTGGAGACACCACTGACAGAAGACTAGTTTCTTGAACTGGCCTCTTTCTCGAGTGCAGAGGAAGATGTGCCTATATTGCCTTGGGTCATGAGAGACCTGGTGGACCCATTTCTGGATTGACAACCCTTGCATCTTGCTAAGGATTTCACATTTCTTGTGCGCCTGTCTAATCTCTACCCATTGAAACCCTATTCATACCTTTAGTACAGGGATGAATGTTCCTCCCTGGTGGCTAATTATGTACTTTATCATAAATGCATGCGAGTAATTGTTACCCACTTCATTTTTATACGTGACCTTTGAAACATGATTTGTAAGGGAACTGCCTCTTTCTCCTTGTAAAGACTTGCTGCCTGTTTCTTCTAGAAGGTGTAGCCTAGGCATAGGATTCTTGGAACAGTGTAAGTTAGCCTTAGATAATTTAGTATCTCATTATTGAATTCCAATGTTTTAAGCGTCATAAATCCTGCTTCTTCCCACCCCAGTCACAAGGCCTCGTGGGTCAAGCAGAGCAGAGCGAATGGTCTTCAGACACCACCATCTCCAGAGTGTCCATAACTCCCTCCAGACAGAGAAGTCAGGTTCAGGTTGGCCAGGCTATGCCCTCTTCCTCCGACCATCCCAGTTCACCTGCGGCATCCTTCTTCATCAGGTAAGAAAACACATTTACCATAAATCACTTAATGGATCCTCAAACATCTATATATAGCAATGCTTTGTTATTAAAGGTACACTATGTAACTTTTTTTGTTCAAAATTAACATCATTTAAATAATGAGTCAATACATCAATTATTCTTCCAAAACGTTTTTGACTTATAATGACGTTTTAACTTACCCTGATTCACTATGGTAAGCCTATTATAAGTGTTTATATTTTAGACCTAGCAGGATGGATTTCGCGGGACATTGCGTACATACGTTACTCGCCCGTGCGTGTTACTGTTAAAAGTTACTGTACATAGTGTACCTTTAACTAAATACTTCAGAATTATACCTTCAGAATATAATGTCAAGGTTATAGATTTTGGACTTGGTATAATGTGGTGTATTATGCTTTGGCATAGTAGCTATAGACTGGCAACCAGCTTTCTTGAGAAAGGCACCTAACCCTAGGTTGCTTCAGGGGAATTGTCCCTGTAGGAAGTGTACTTAAAGTTGCTTTGGATCGAAGTGTCTACTAGAGCACTGCCTAAATTAAATGATGGCATGATTTTAGGAACATGCATTCTAGTCTTTTATAAGTCAGTGTATTCTCAATTCCGCTGGTATGTGGAAAGGGGTGGTGACAGGAATGCTTCTGGAATGCTCCTGGAAAACACATTTGACATATTTCTCAAGCCAAGTGACAGCATGGGACATTAAAGAGTGTTCAGGGGCCTCTCCCTTTGTGGAGAATGAGGGCGGCCGAGGTTTTAGATCCGCTTTGGATGCTGCCACCTGCCCGATCACTTCCAGGTCATTCTGAGACAACAGACAGATGTGACCCCATGTTGGACAAGGTTAATTTTTTCAGTCTGATTAATAATTGCTTGTCTGTTTTCTTTGGAGTTGATTTCAAAAGAAGCGGATAGCAGGGAGGCTGTTGCGTCACAGAACGAGAAAGATGAGGAAGAGAGAGAGAAAATAGATTTGTTTTGGTCTCTTAATTTAAACTCCTGGGTGGATGAACAGAAGAAGTAGGAAATCATGTCAGGTACCACCTCTTGTTTCATCGCAAATAGTATTGCCTGCCAAGAATTTTATTGTTATGGTTAGGAATGAGGTCAGTTATCATTTTGGACACCCTATTATCCTTGGAATACTGGTTCCAAGACTAGGACAAACTGTACATAACTTTGTTAATAACAGCCACTCATTTTATGTGGCTAACAGTCAGTAAATTAGTAACCAAAGACAGAGAAATGTAATAACTGCACTAGATCAGGGACTATGGCATAGACAATCCACTCATACATGCATGAGTGGTAAAAATCCTAATATTTTCAATATTCTCAATCTGTTGCGTGTTTTGAGAGACTTTGACTAGATGCGGTCTGACATAAGTTTGCATCAATGTTAGTTTTCTATAAGAAGTCAGGCTAGTTGATTTAACTGCATGTTTTAAGCAGTAAAACAAGTGCAAATGATTCATTGCTATTTATTTTAAAACAAGACCATTACTATTTTAATAACATGTCTTGCTCCACCGAGAAATTTACTAAGACTTTCAGATACCTTTCACCTCAAAGATGTTTGACCTGATCAGAGTATGCAGAATAAGAAATGCTAGTGCAATACCTTGCTTTAAGGCATACCAAAAAATGTATGAGGGGCATCCTCTAAATGAGTCATTATCAAACTTCTACATTTAAATTAAGAGCTGGTAGTGAACATCCAGACCTGCAGTTCTATGTGCACCTGCAGTTCTATGTGCACTGGGCCTTTAAACTGCTTGTACAACAAGCAGGAGGCTGGATCCTCTTGTAAGTCAAATGTTAATTAGTGCAATTAGAGTTGCACAGTGGAGAGGAGAGCAACGGGGGACAAAGTAAATCTGTTCCCAATCATCCATTCAGTGTTATGATCTTATCCATTTAATTCCAAAACATTTTAAATAACATTTCAGAACAGCAGTGATCAGAATCCATCTTTGAATATGGTTTTAGTGATCTAATCACGATGTTTCTTGGGTGTAGTTAATGTACACATGGCTTTCACTGCTTATCTATGTGTTATCTTAGTTCTTCTTGAGGCCTTTCAACTTTCATCCCCCAAAAATATATATATTATGGTATTACATTATAAACGGACACTACTACAGTATAATGGTATTGAAGTACCTTTTAAATACATTGATCTATGAAAAAGGCACTCAGTAAGTTCAATGATATTAGATCTGGTACTATTGCTGAACCATACTACTGCCACAGTCCTTTTGTAAGGCATCTTTGGCTATATTATGGTGATTTAACTTTCTTTTATTCAGACAGCACTGTATTTATTAGTGAGTATCTATTGAGAAAATAGAAGCGGATGATGAGTAGATGCATTGCTTAGAAGTTGACTTTTCCCTAACCCCCATTCTCGGCATATGCTCCAGAGTGGCGGAGCATATGATTAGTGTATTGACATACTAGCTGGCTCCTGTAATGAATACAGACACAAGGCCCAAAGAGATTCCCAGAGCTTTAGGATGCCTTGGCTATTCCAACTCAGTGCTCCGCGAGATGAAATGGTACTGAGCATCGTGTGCAGGGTCATGTGAATGAATCATCTGAGCTTTTGCTAGGAGGGAATTGGGGTAGAACTGATTAAAAGGATATGACTGTTTTAGACAGCCACATGCTCCATTGACTCCAAAGGGGATGAGACAAAGAGAAAGAAAATGAGGATGAGAGATTTGTCTGTCTAGAGATCAGAGCGACTGTCCACGTGGATATAAAATGTGCAATGGATGCTAAAAGATTTGGGACCAGATTTACTAAACATGGCAAATTAGCGTGAGATCACAATCCCATAAAAGTGCCTATGGGAGTGGAAAGTTCTGTGTATGATCTACCCACTGCGCATAGACAGGTCGAAACGACGTATTTTCTACGTCGTTTTTGCACGTCCAATTTTGCTCCTCTTGAAGGTGCAGACTGTGACGCTAGATGACGTCTTTTTCCGACGTCTTCCGCACGTCTAATGTTGACGTCCGTCCAAAGTTCGTTTGTGGGAAGAAGGAAGGAGACGGGGTTGGCTTGCTGTGGATCGTGTGTTTTATTAGATACTGTGCGTCTTTTCCAAACAATAATCGCGCCCAGTGCGCTCAATCAAAACGCTCTCAAGAAAAAAGCCACACACACACACGCACGCACGCACGCACGCACGCACGCACGCACGCACGCGCACACACACACCTTATTCTTGCTTCTCCCTGGGAATCGAACTCGTGATCTTAGCGTTACAAACGCCAATGCACTACTGTTTGAGCTACAGTAGCACACCTTTGTACGCCTCTCCAGTTATCACCTGATGCTGAGACGATCAAATGGAGTTTTTGGAAAATGATCTTAAATAATTATAAATAATCTGTAGGCCTATTCGAATATGTATTAATCATGTTGATAATGCGCGAATGAGGCGTTTAGCGCGGTGCGGACAAGCGAATGAGGCGAATTGAGGGTCTGGCGCGATACGCGCAAGTGATTTGAGGGTGAGAGAGCGAGAGAGAGTGAGATAATTCTGATTAGTCCAGAGGATATATCGCGTTTAGGCTAAAAATAGGTTCGGCGCATTTTAAACAAGGAAATAGAGATTTGGCATGAAACAAGGATGGAGCGAATAGGTTCAGTACACAGCAAAATGACATAACAAACTCTTTTTTTTTTTAAATGGCGTTTATTGCGTTAAAAAAAAATAATCATGTAAATTTCCTGCACCTGTCATAGACGTCCAAATGACGTCCAAAAAATTACCCAGTTCAAAGGTCCAATGTTGAACGTCAAAATGACGTCCAAGTTGGGTCATGGTTGGACGTCCAAATAGTGGACCTAGTTTGGACGTCGAAAAGATGTCCAGAATTGGTCATGGACCGACGGACCCAATATAGACATGATCTGCACGTCTATCCGACGTCCAATGTTTAGTGGGTACTGACAATACGCAAATTAAAGAACACAGAAGCAGCCAGATCATTTCCATAATGACCAATGCAATCTACCAAGAGCTAGCTTTTCTACCTCTACCTTTAGAGTCTACCTTTTTTTTGGGCGGTAAATAATGGCACAAATGCCAGTAAATTTACGAGCGCAAACCTTAGCAAATCACCTTGCTTGATTTCTATAAATATTCTCCTCCCATAAATTTTGCATCTGAGAGGGAAACTCCTACAAATGCAAATAGATCAGCAACAAAAATGAGCCTGTCCACACCTTTTCAGTGCTAGTTTTTCACTGCGTGTCTTTAGTAAACTCTGACAATAGTTTTTTAATGCCAAAAGAGGGTTTGTGTTGGCGCAAGCTGTAAATCTGGCCCTTGGTGTTTGTGTGTGTGTGTGTGTGTGTGTGTGTGTGTGTGTGTGTGTGTGTGTGTGTGTGTGTGTGTGTGTTTCTGTGTATGAATGTGCGTCATGGGTTTTAAATGGGAAAGTGCAGAATACAAATCTTTCACTGAAGTTTTAGGTTAGTGGTCTAACTGAAAGGTTCTTTAAACACTGATGTGTATGGATGACACGATTTCATACAGAGTATAATGGCTTTAACTGTAACAAATGTATTGTTGAAGGTTGCGAATTTGTGACAAAAGCCCTCCTCGGAGAGGGTTGTAGCATGCTGATAGCATGCTGTGCTTTAGCAGGCTAATAGTCTAACAGTACCTGTTACAATGTGTCTACACTGGAAGTGAGTGGTGCATTGTGATGTGACAAGACTGTTCCTGCCTTATAAGCTCTGTGATTTCACTGTCTACATATTATGCTTATTCACATGCAATATAGACATTGTGTGATGCTGAAGTAGTGCTAAAATTAATTCCTTTTAAAGTGCTGACACAACTCATTAGTTGACCACCCAGTCCAAGTTTAGGGTTGCAATTTCAAGGTGTGTAAACGGAGGGTATATGTTTGTACATGCATGTATGCTGGTCAGCATGTAAGAGGCACAGCTGTTTGGTGGTATGTGGACTTGCAGTGGTATTGAGCACACACAGTTAAACATTTTTTATGGCCTAGCACTCATTTTTAGTTGCCTGTCCAGGTGAGCTTAAACAGTAATGACTATGATTGAAGTAAACATTCCACTGTAATTACTTGAACAACAATCCAGACTTTCACCAGACAAAGTGCTTTGTTGCGCTGGTCTTAAGGAGTAACCATAGAAACAAAGGGAAGTTAATTCATGGGATGTTTATGTTGTGGCTTCAATAAACATCATTGCCAGTTGAAGATACAAGGAAGGGAGACATTAGCCCACATGAACTACGAAATGACATTCTTTCTTGTGACACATCTGAATTGCTTTCCTATACACTAGTTCACAGTTGTTCCAACTAGAAAAGTACATTTTAACATTTTAAATTATTATTTAATCACTGACATAACATCATATCCTTTATAGATTAAGTCCAAAATAGATTTACATTCTTATAATCTACCAGGGCTGTAACGACCATAGGCATTGAGGGAGACGATATGACCATTTCCAATTTTTGAGGGGGAGACTTGTCTCCCTCAGCGCCTACCACTGTTTTGTTGTTAGGATGGCAGACAGTTTAAAAATGTACATTTTTAGGCTGATCTGCCACTCTCGTCAGTGTCAAAATGATGGCCAATCAGATCAAAGAAGGCGGGACTTAATGTTCACTGAAGATGTGTGTAAATTCCAAATCACCACTTTTAGTTTTTACAGTGAAAGAGTGCGTGTGTGGTATGATATAATTAGCTAAACATTTCATATTTGACAACTGTTTTACAATGGATATGTTTAACGATCAACAGAAACATACAGTGATGCAAACCACTCAACTCTTTCAATGTAATTTCGCCATTTTTAATAGAAAATGCAGTCATTTAAATTGCGTAATTCATAACTGAATGTAATGAGATACGATTTTTTTCTCCATTTTTGACATTATACACAAACAGGAGTGAATGTGTGCATATTTTTAAATAAAATATTATTTGCAAATAGACAACTTCACAACTATATAGGCTATAATTTGACCTAGCACTTCTTTTACAGTTCTTATTTCTTCTTTATGCCATTAAATCCCATTTAATCCTTTAATTATTTCTTTAAATAAAATAGCACCCCCCCACGCTTCCATGTATCCATTTGGATAAAAGCATATGATAAATTAATAAATGAAAATATATATCTATCTACCTAGTTAAGCATTATCATCTCTGAGTTAATTACACCGATATTTGATGATGGAGACTGATTCTCCTGTTGTCTCTGCTGGTAAAGCGCAATAGTAAGCATGTTCCATTGTCTAATTTTCGCTCTTTTCATCACCAACACTATGCTACAAGAGAAACTACAAAGCCAATGAGCAAGAGGATTCTCTACAAGCAGGTCATGTGATTTCAACATGGCAAAATACATTGAGGGTGTTCCCACACCATACACACTTTAAACACTTTTTGTAGAAAACTATTTTGAGTCCAGTCTTCATCTCATGTGAGCGTACACATTCAGATGCATCTTCTTGTTAAACGTTTTTAAATTAGCACCAAACTACTGAACACACCTTTAAATATCTTCCATTTAGCCTGTATTTTGATTTGTTTTGCATGTGTATTGACTACAAAGCTTTAAAGTAACCTTTCATGAGCGGCTAACTGCGCATAAGTTAGTAGATATTTAACAATTATTCCTCTTGTAATGAAAGGTCAGACGATGCATTTTGGTACCCCTTTGGGTAACCCTTTATGACTAGCATTGCCCCTAATTCTTGAGTTCTCACTGTGCGTTCCAATTTAAAGTCAATTAGGTACATAAATGCATCAGTTTAATCTCATTGTTCAGACGATTTGCTTCCTTCTCCTGCTGTAGTGGGGCAATAATGATAAAGCATCCCAAGAGTTGTAAACAGGGGGATGCCATTCACCTTTCCACCCACATGCTGTGTCAATGCTAATGTGGACAGTGGTCTTCTGATGGGTGGGACAAGGGGGCGGGGCTCTAATGGAGCCGATGGGATGGTGACATGGGGGATGGTTGACTGTAGAGTAGAGAGGTGAGTGAAAGAGAAGAGAGGGGTTGTTGGGAGTTCTTACACACAGTCACAACAGCTCTCGGCTAAAGCTGATAACGTCGGCTCCGTAGGCCACCCATCACAGCGGAGGATTACAGCGAGAAAGAGATCCAGGAGGGGCAGAGAGATGGAGAGATAAAGTACACAGAGGAGAACAGCAGAGGAGAAAGAAACAGGCAAATGATCCATGTGGATGGCTGTTTTTGAGTGACAGCACTAATCCCTGACAGGGACAAATTGGGAAAAGATTAATGCTGAGTGGTCGGGCCCTGGAGCGGAGCCGGGCCCTGCTGCGCCGCTGAGTGACGGGAGCCGGGAAACAGGAGCACTTCAGTCAAGGCTGATCGTGGCGGACTTTGAAAACATTGATGCAGTGAGTTGGTAGGCAGTGAGGTGAATCCACACACATATCCACTCATGGTGGGCAGATTCGGACTAATGCCCCATACCAACACTCACAGCTGGAGGGAGAGAAAACCATGGACTGTGGAGGAAAGTAACTCGAGCGGCACTATGAAACTGAAGTAAGTCACCATATAAGAAAAACTTCACATTACTTTCTGCCTACCGTCAAAATTGTTGGCTTAAGTTGAGTAATGATGTATTTTTAGGATCTTGCAGAAAATATTTCAATGATTCAGTTGAACCAGTTTGCAAAGCACAACTATTTCACTACAAAACTTTTGTCAAAACATTTGAGTGATTAATCAAATTAATCAGCGAATCGTTTTTCAACTGGTTCAGTGAATTCACTGTTTCTCAAACGAACTGGGCTGTTCAAATACTTCTATATGACTATTTTTAGTGATGACTGAAATGAATCAAATAATTGTATTTAAACTGGCTCAGTCTGAAAAATTCTTCAAATGAGTCGGGTTTAGCAAATGCTTCTCCATGAGTTTTTATTTTTTTAAAGAAGCAGTGCACTCTCCTTTATCGTTGACTTTAGCTGTAATAGAATCAGTTTTGTTGACAGTGCTGTGTTGAGATGTGCCTTGTTGTTTTACCGTGTATTTACTCTGGCTGAACCTCCAGCTGCTGGTCTCTACTCCTAATCACATGTCAAGCTTGAGTTTGTCTGTAAGTGTGTGTGTGTGTGTGTGTGTGTGTGTGTGTGTGTGTGTGTGTGTGTGTGTGTGTGTGTGTGTGTGTGTGTGTGTGTGTGTGTGTGTGTGTGTGTGTGTGTGTAATGGTCATTGAGCAGCTGAGGCTGGCACTCGAGAAGTGGAGGCTGGGAAGGAGGGGGGCCCTCTGGGCAGAGTGTCCAGGTGTGAAGAGCCTGCGGTGGGCCGTGAGATGTTCTGGTTTGTGGTTTTGGGTGGTAAGGGTGGATGATGGAGGTGTTGATGGATCTATCACTCTAGGCCAGCAGCCCTGGGGATCTGCTCAAGCCAAGCCCACTTCCTGTCCTCAGGGTTCTGGGCTGAAGTATTGATGTGCTCAAATGGACTGATCCACAAACACACTCTTTAACAGCATTTATCCCCCTTTTTTAGTGTATAATTCACCTTTTCCCTTCTTAATCTATTGCATTTAGTGTTCTGGTATGAGTGAATCTTACAAGAAGATGCTTGGGTCACATTTTATCTCAAAATCAAAGGAGAAGTAGCTACATTTGGCATCAAGAAAATGATGCCTGGATTTTGCATTATGAAGTGGATTTTAATTTTTATTGGTCATCGTTTTTTTTTAAGAACTCTAATGTAATATAGTTGTTTTTTCAGAATAAAATTCTTTATTTTTTCCCTTTAATCAAAGGAAAATGTAAAATTCCATACAAATGAAATGAAATGGGATATATTTTTTTTTTTTTTTTGCATTGTGGTAAAGAGAATTGGATGAGATGTGCTTATGTGTCATGAAAATGATGTCCCAAAATATGGTTAATTTTATATTTGGGCTTCATATATATTAGGGGTTATTTCGATTTTGGGATGAAAAATGACCTGAATATGTTCTTGACAAGTTTCATGAGATTCACACACAGGAAATATAGATACAACCCAAGGATAGCCCTCAGCTTTACTGGTATATAATAAAAAACGAGATGCTTTCCATTTCCAATGCATTAGTAACATTATATACATGCACAAACACATAGATATACAGAATATAAAAGTAACTGGACCAAAATAACATTGAAATATGATACAACAAGCAATGGTTTGTTATACCGTGCACACAGTGTTGATGTCAAGATGGTGGTCCTGTGTCTTCTGTCCTGTTTCCACCCCCCACACCTTTACAAGATGTCACCACTTCAAATCACTCCCCATAACCTGCGACCACCTCCGCTGAATGTCTCCCACCCACTCTCTCCATTATTCCCCAGATCTTCCTGCTTTTTACACACCCCCAGGTTGTGTGAATAACCCCCATTTTGTGAGTCTCTCAGCCCAAACAGTTCTCACTGTGGTGATTATCACCTTCGAGAAAACACGAAGAACACTAAAGCTTCTTTGTTTTGTCTGAAAGGAGGCAGACTCACCTTTGAAGCACTTGTGAAACAAATGTACTGTCAGCGGTTTAGCATCACAATGGATTCTCTCTCATATGTCACAATCTTGAAGCTTTCTGCATTTGCTCTACACAAATTCATTTCTGTTAACTGTATGTTCCCACTCTGTTTAGAAGTGTAGTGACAGCAATTAATTTTTATGCAATATTGACAACCAAATATCTAAACCTCAACAGCTATGTGAACAGTTTTTCACACATCTGTTTCTCAGGATGAAATGTTCTTACAGTACATGGTACAACAGCATTCAAACCTCAGTTTACTGATCAGTGGCAAGACATCTGGACCCCATTTACACCTCGTATTGACATCTGTCTTGAAAGATCGGATCACAAGTGGTCAGCCAAGAAAAAATTGTTTACTTCTGGTATTAGCATGTTTCTCATATGCCGTTTTGTTGCGAGCGGAGAAACACTATACCGTTCAAAAGGCTGGGGTCATCTTTTTGATTTCTGAAGGATCATTTGACTGGAGCAATGATGCTGAAAAAATCAGCTTTGCTATCACAGGAATAAATTACATTTTAAAATAAAAAAGAAGTTCTTTTAAATTTGAATAATATTTCACAATATTACTGTTTTATTGAATTTTCAATCAAATAAATGCAGCCTTGGTGAGCATATGGTACTTTCAAAAATATGAAGAAATCTTACAGACCCCTAATGGTAGTACATCACTTTATGTCACCTTATTTTGGCACAATAGTTGTTTTACGCAAGTAGGACACAATGCACAATATAATTGTGACACAGTGCATTAGCATTTACTATGCGGTTTACATCCCTGGATGGGTCCAAAGGTGGTTTGAGGGAACCCATACAGATCCTGTATTTTTATTGGATCACATATGATAGATTAATACCAAGTATAAAAGGGCTCATATTAATTTTGAAGCATGAAACAGGGCAGAACAGAAGAAACAGAACATGGCAACAAATACCGGTTTTGGGGACAATTATGCAAAGTGGTTCGTAGTATAGCACCCACCTAAACCTTTTTCCTGAATAAACAGGGATATAAGCTGCAAACAGTTGGTGTTTTTCATGCATACAGTGGGGGTCTGTGACAGCTCAGGGAAAAGCATGAAAACTGCTGTGTCAGGAAGCCAAGCCATCCCACTCGCACACAGTCACCACAGGAAGAGAAGCAGGCATCAGCGAGTCCCCCAGACAGCATGGATCTGCTGATCCATGTCTATGGACTCAATAGACGTGGGCCTGTAGGAGAGCTGATGTTTGCTGCAACACTATGGAAATAAATGCTGTCGAATCAGTCAAATTCCAAGTGCCTTATGGCCTGGGGGTCTTTATATGCCAAAGTAAGGTTGTTTGCAGGCCTTCGGGTTCTTTGAAAGTATTTTTTGAACTGGGATTCTAGTTAATCTCTTGTATATTGTTTGAAAATACAAACTTGGTGGCTGGAATTACACACTAGCACTCTGCATATAATAGCTATATATACTGTATATAGTAGCAGCTTTCAGACTTCCCACGGTGCGTCGGCGTAACAAGGGTTTGATTCTTAATTGCTTTAGCACTGTACTTCACACAGTAAGCATGATAGACAAGTCACTGTCGCCACCTTATTAGTCATCTCAAAGCTTACACTTCTCGAGAATGCTGATTAAAACAAACCCTAAATAACAATTGAAAGCCATTTCACAAGGGAAAACAGTAAATAAGGAAGAAGAGGGAAGCGGCGGCTCTTCTAAAGAGGTCTCCGGTTTGCCCGGATTTGTGGAATACAGATCAGATCAACTGAGGTTATTAGTTGTGTAACCAGACCGAGTGGAATATACATTTAAAGGTTTATTACCTATTGTCTTTTCAGACAGCATATGTGGTTGAAGTTGAAAATTCCCATGAGGTCATCCAGCCCGAATATCCTCTGTTGTGGCTGGAGAGAACAAAAGCAGCAGCTCACAATCCACCCGGTTAAGCTTTGAGCCTGAGCAAAAAAAAAAAAAAAAAAATGAAAACAGCGTTATGTCTAATTAGTGTTCAACCTTCCCCTGATTTCCCAGCCCAATACCACCCAAGTGCACAGTTCATACTTATTCATGTAGCATGTTTTACCGCAACTCAAGCAAAATTCCAGACTACTTAATGAGATCCCTGTTGCTTGTCATTACAAACACACACTACTGATTATACACATTCTACTGATTCCATAAAGAAAAGTTTTATTGTCAAAGGAGGAGACGCTATAACCTGAATCTCTCTACAGATGTCGCCTCAAGGATGTCTATAATACTTGCAGAATATGTTAGCATTACTTTGAATCTCTATAGCGGTTGCCCAGCTGGGGCAGGAAATTGAAATTCGCCATCTTTACTCGTGGGTTTTAATTTTGCTACCAGGATATTTGCTAATGCTTTTTTGCTGCCCCATGATAGTTAGCGTTCTAGGAACAATTTGGTTCACCTGCTGAATAAAGTTGAATCTTAGCTTATGTCTTGTAAGCTAACCGTGTTAGCTCACAGCATGTTAGCTTAGCCTGCACATGATTCAACGGGTGGACCAAATTGTTCATGATACATCTACTAATATGACGGGACAGTGGGTTGATTTTTTCCTTCATTTTGGTTAATTGAATAGTAAGGAATGCAACATTGTTTTCATTGCATTTGTTTACCACCCCTATCATTTTTCCTAGCATTTCAGGAAAAATTTTGTCTGCCTGTTGAATCGAGTTGAAGCTTAGATTTTTTGTGTTAGCTCATAGCATCCTAGGTAACAAAATTGTCCATTACATGTTAGCCATACACTGACTTGCTGTTCCTTGCCCAAGGAAATGTTCAGGCAAGTGGTCTGTAAAAGTAATCTCAGTAGGCTAAAGTTTATCCATTTTAGTTCACTGAGTATTAATGTTTATTTGTGAGGATGTAAAATTGTTTTCACAGCACATTAAGGCAGTGAAGGTTTGTGGTAAAGAGGGGGGTGGAGTGCAAGTGAGAGACAGAGAGGGAGTTGATCTGCTGTTTTTATTTGTTGAAAGCTACTCTGCATGCAGATTGTCTGAAATGGAGTGGATTACAGCCTGTAATCAGTTCATGACCCAGCATGTGTGAGAGCCTCTTGCAGAGAGCTGAGAATCCCATTAGCGCTATCTCTCTCTCTATTTCAGTAGTAAGTTGCTAGAACCAACAACCTGAATTCCTGCATTAGCACCAGAGGGCGCTCATAAAAGCTTATGTGTAGGGCCTGTTATTAATGAACATACTTTGGGTTATTGCTATAACCTATGGGTTTCTTAATGGCAAGTTTCTTGGATTTTGTCTGTTGCAAGGCTATAAGCTGTGATAATGCATCACATGGTATGGATTGATAGCATTCCTGCCGTTTAAGAGCGCATCTATGCACATTGCAATGGTAATGATTATATTGCAGTGTGAAGGTCACCACTGAATGTAATAATCTTCTCATACATTGGTGGCTATATGAAGTCAATTGAATGATGTTATTAGTCTTATAAACCCAGCAGCTGTATGGTTCTCATCTTGTATGGTTAGGGAAGCATCCGTCTTTCTGTCTATGACAACATGATCATTAGTCAATAAAGACTATTGACTATTGACATATTTATTGCATTTTTGAATGGGATGTATTATGTAAATGGCATAGATGGATGTTCACGTCCCTTGGTGATTACACTGCCTCCTGTCTTTACCCAAATAATTTTTTTACTAGGGTTGTCAAAGTTATGCTTTGCATGTGCAATTATCTTTTTTAAATTTTTACATTGTTAATGCATCTTTTCAGTTTGACATTCATAACTGTTTCTTTCTCTTGAGGTCTAGAAACTGATCAAAACCTGATTGTTGCTGCAGTGCACACAAAAAGTCCCATATAGACACACTTTATGGTTTAATTATTTATAAATCAAACGCAGATGGGACATTTTAAATAATCTGCATTCTTTGCATGGTGAAATTTAATTATCATCAAAAAATACCCACATTGCAAAACACCATAATTCATATAAATTTAATACACTGGGAGATGGCCACAACTCCCTTTGCTTCCATATTGTCAACTTGAGCCCACAACAATCAAAAGACAACCTTCGCTCCGCACCCCTGTTTCCTGAACATCTGTTTTTTCCCCTATCCTCTAACCTTCCATGGTCACTTCTTTCTTTCTCTCTCTTTCCCCTCTTCATTTCTAAACCCTGATGTTCCTGGCTTTCTCTGATTAATCATGCACAGATATTCCCAGCAGCCTCTGGGGTTGTTTGTTGTAATAGCCTCAGAGTAAAAGAGTGCAAATAAATAAGCGTTAGGTGTCCTCCCTGCCAGACAGTGATTAATGAATGAGAGCTAAGGCAAGGTGGAGCGGTAGGATGCTCTTGTTGACTCGGCCACCCGACATTGCAAAGCTTCTGTTTGTACCTAGTGGGCAATGTGACCGTAATTTGTAAAAGTCAGTTATAAGCAATTAGTTTTAGGTCTGAAATGGCTGAAACATCTTAATCACGCAAGCATAGTTCAAGGTCCTGGTCAAGAGCACGTCTGGTCAAGTGTCTGATCGGATCTTGCGGTGTCAGCTAGTTTCACCGACTCCTTCTTTACTTGGGTTGCGCTTTTTGTAGCGTGTGTAGGCAGCATTATCCCATTCCACACACTTGTCCTGTAATTAAATTCCTTTTCCTCAACACCCTTTTAGTGAAACCTGATGCTGCGGGTTGTCTACCTGTAGAACAAATCCCGGCGGTGCAAAGAGGAGAGATAGAGAGATGTATCACGGATGAGATGAAAGTAGATGGTAATCTTTGTAAACAGGGAGAGAGAGAGAGAGTGCGCGAGAGAGACGCGAGAGAGTCTTGGTTATCTGTCAGTTTTCTGCTAAAATGGAATTGATCTTCCTTAAACGTTAGCTTGCTGTGCTTTTAAACAAACTCCGGAAGAGCAACCAGGCTACACCTCGCATGAATAAAAAGAGAATATCTTCAAAAAATGACAACCCCATTACTATCTTCAATTTGTGGCTTTCCAGAGCTTTTTCTCTAGGGGCTCGGGATTGAATGCTGCAACTCATTAAATAAAAAAAATCTTGGCCACGTTTATGGCTTCTGTTCTGCCTCCCCACCGTGGCTAAGTCACAACAAGCCAAGCCTGGATTAGCTACACATCCTGTCTGTTCAGGGATGCTATTGAGGGGGTAATTTAGGAACAGCAAAAAGACAACAATGCATCTCTCGTTCACTCGCTCGCCCCTCTTCAAAATGCTTTAGCGGCCTTTTTTCATGCACTGTAAACAGAATTGTGCTCTCTTTTCTTTGCTGTTGGTATTAATGGAGGTGATAGGCTTGACTTTGTGGACATGTTTGGTGGTACTTTGATTTTTATTTTACTGTTTTATGAGCCACAAAACTAGCACAGGAAGCAGGAACTGTAGCGTTAGCACCTATCTGCTAGCCAAGCATGCTAGTCAATGCACAATAGCCCGTAAACCTAGAGTAAACACTTAATAAAAAGAACATGTTTGCTAAATAGAGCATATTGGATGACAGTCTAGTCTTGTAGAGTAGACTACTAGTTAAACATTGGGACATTACTTTTGACCAAAAGCTAACGCTTAATTTTACTTAATGTAATGTGAAATGCTTCTACTCGTGCACAGTTGAGCACACAAGTCCACGCAGACACAAATATAGAGCTGGGCGTGGACATTAGTGAACTGTGCTAATGGCGAAAATGATGTCTTGTGAACTGTCCATAATCTGGAAAGGCAAGGGAAGTATACTCTCGATTTAACCCTAACCAAACACACACAAACAAGCTAACAAAACTACAGACAGATAGGTTAAACTGGGATTGGTACTAAGGTCTGCATATGTATGAACATTTTTTTTATTTGACCAGAGTTTGGTCCGTCTGTTAAATAGAGTTGAATCTTACCAGATTGGCCAAGCTGATGTTTAACTGTGACCAGCTGAAAAGGGCCCAAACCCCCCCTGAAACCAGCCAACAGAGTAGCCTGACCAGGCTGGGAGACCAACGTAGATGAACAAACCAGTTTAGGTTGGTTTAGGGAAAGAGGTTTGCAAAATACCAGTGTGCATGAGAACTCCTTCAATTTTGAGAAAAGCCCAGAGTGGTCAGAGCTTTCAAACTACTTTCTACTATTTGCTTTAATGCTTTTAAGGACATTTGAACAAGTCAGCCAGCTAGTTGGTTCACACAATTCACACAATGCAATGGTTCTTCCAATTACTTTGCATAAAATAGATAAAGGGATTAACATGCAAATATAAACATACAGTCTAAAGAAACAACGCATTTCCCAATTCGGTAATTCCTGGGGATTTTCTTGTCCTTTTTCTTTTTAATTAGAACGTTTTCAGACTGCTTCATTTATTTGGGTCTGGCTGGGGATTTCCACCCTTGGCCCACTGAGGGAACGAGACAATCCCTAGCTGAGCCCGGGCCGACTTGAGCGATCATTTTTCAGTGTGCTACTCTTGGGCTCAAAATGATTTACCTCCGTTCAGACAGCCGCTGACTGGCTCCCAGCCAAAACACAAAGACCAGACTGATCACTCGAGCACTCAAGCTATCTACCTTTGAGATGATCTCTCTCTCTCTCTCTCTCTCTCTCTCTCTCTCTCTCTCTCTCTCTCTCTCTCTCTCTCTCTCTCTCTCTCTCTCTCTCTCTCTCTCTCTCTCTCTCTCTCTCTCTCTCTCTCTCTCTCTCTCTCTCTCTCTCTCTCTCTCTCTCTCTCTCTCTCTCTCACACACACACTTTCTGGATGTGTTCTGTCTCTCTTCACTCTCGAGAGGTCCTCACCCTCTTTCTTTTTTAATTTCCATCTCATTTTCTGATTTTTGGCTCTCTGGTTTTTCACCTCTGTGTCTCATACTCAACCTCCCCTCCCTTCCTCTATACTTCTGTCTCACCATATAAGCCTCTCTCTTGCTCTCAACACGTTTGATGCAATTTTATGCTTTTTATTCTCCTTCCACATTGTCCTTTGTCCCTACTTTTTCACACTCTCACACAGCAATCTCTCTCTCTCTCTCTCTCTCTCTCTCTCTCTCTCTCTCTCTCTTCACTTTTTGCCTCTTTGAATCTTTTAGTGTTGCGTGGATCATTTTCTTTTAATCTTGGTGGACTTTTCATATGTTGGAAACATTGATATTCTGGGATTTTTTGTTTTATTTACAAATTAATATCTATGGATATATTTTTGCCATGTTGTAAAAATAATTTCTATAGTTTTATAATTTCTAATAGGGCACTTTTTGACATTGAGATGACTTGGAAAAAGTGTCCCAATCAACCTGAACTCTAAATGTATTTCACGAGTTCACATGTTAATGAAATCTGATGTAATATTAAAATGCGTATTTGGTTTGCTGTCCAGGGGGAGGGCTCCGAGCTCGGAATTCAGCCCGACCCCAGAGTACTCCCCCCTATAAATGTATAGATCATAGGTATCTATGAGCAGACCCAGCTGAATGTGAGGTGATGGGTTGGTGGCGGGATGCTGAGAAATAGTCATGAGACAGGAGGCAAGGGAAGGCTTTATTTATACTGGCTATTTCTTGTGCTGATTGGATGATTACCTGAACATGCTCCTCCCGAACTTTGTTACATAAAACTTCATTTAATGACCGTGACCAGGCCAGTTTTTATAGCATATATTCTTTCCACAAGGCTAAGGACTAAGGCCCAATCCCAATTCTATTTTATACCCCTTCGCCTACCCCTTACCCTTGCCCCTTGAAACAGAGTGGCAAGGTGTAGGGGTGAAAATATTCCCCTAAGAAATGGGACACCACTACTACACCGTTACACGTCATTATACGTCGTTTCTAGCGCTTGAGATGCGCCAATGTTTATCACAAACTTCCAAAATGCCGTCGTCAGCTGTAGTCTTGCGAGAGTTACAGCTATTTTTCTTCTGAAGTTCGCAGAAAACAACGGAGATGACGATATCTTCGACGCCTAATGCTGCGTTCACACCAAACGCGAATAGAGCGTCTGGCGTGAGTGATTTCAATGTTAAGACGCGTTTACACGCGTCTGGAGGTCTTGCGACGCGAATGAGGCGTTTAGCGCGGCGCGGTGGACGCGAATTCGCCTCATTCGCGCGTCCACTTCGCTTCAAACTTTTGCTTTTTACATGCGTCATATTGTTAACGAACTTTAGCGATTTTTTGCAACCGTTTATTTGAATAACATGACCGTAAATATGAACACAAGATTGAATGTGACATAAATTAAATGATTATTGGCAGTCATGTTGCCTCTGTAGCCGGTGTATGCAGGGACATTTATCCTTCGTTTGAAGTGTGGTCCCAAAAAATCTTAGTTTCAAGGGCTATCTGGCCCTTCCCCCTACCCCTACCCCTACCCCTACCCCTCCAACCAAAAGAGAATCGAGACAACCCTACCCCTTCACGGGAACGCGCAAAACAGAGGGGTAGGGCCAAGGGGTAGGGGCAAGGGGTGAATTGGGATTGAGCCTTAGTAACTCTAGAGTGCATTTGATCTCATTTACACTGCATTGCAATAACACAGTAGCCCATCACTTTACGCATTTCAGTGACTTATTATAATTATGAGCTACACTGCATTATGATTAGGCTATATTTTACAGTAGTAGCTCAATGAACAGCCAAAGCTGCCCTGTGGTGATTTCTGTATTGACATAATGCTACAATTTTACAGATATCACACAGCATGCTCTCATGTACACTCTGTTTTAATGAGGGATAATGTTACCGGGTGACTGAAGCCTCAGGTCATAAGTGCTCCAAGGAAGTGTTTAGTAATGGAGGTTGAGAGCCCCCCTCCTACTGCTCATAAAAAAAGAATATCCATACCATCCCGTCCATCTAATTATTCCAATGAATGAGATTTATAATATTCTTATCTTACTTTTGTACACGTCTTCTGCAGACAGAGATTTTTGCTTTGTACTTGTGATTCAACCCTCTTTAGCACTAAAGCATAATGTGAGAGAGTATTCTGCAGAAAATATACAAATGATTGATAATTTCAGTCAATGTGCAGCTGTGGACCAACACAAAACTTTCTCACATACTCCTTCTGGATTTGCTTCTGTCAGAACACGTTTCTTACTTCCGTGGGAAAGAAACTTAAGACTCCAGGTTACTTGTATAACCAACTCCATATGTCTTTGGTTATTTAAAGAAATCCTGTTCACATATCTTATGTTGCATGTATGGTTCTTATTATGGCTAGGAGAAACTTTTAAACGGTATTAAATATTAGGTGAATATTAAAGAAAGTGTGAGAGACTGTAGGGAGAGTTCACCCAAAAATTAACATTCTCTCATTGTTCCAAACTCTGATAGTCTCAGCCACGGACCGTTGGCTGAACGTCTGATGCATATGGAGCACTTAACTGGAAACACTTCAGGATTTTCGAAGTTGTCATCTGGTTGGTTGAATTCTACAGGATTGTCCAGGAGATGTGTGTCACGTTCTTTAACAGTCTGCCTGAAAACAAAGCCGAAAAGGGTAGAAAAAACCCCCTTCATGGTAGAAGAAAGCCATTATGTTTACAGCTGTGACAATGAGCGCATACCAGAATCAACTAAACACTGGATTTCCTAAAGTATGTGAAATTTGAGGCTCCATTGTTGCAGTAAACTTGTACAACGTTCTTGAATATATAATTGATTAGATTTATAATTAATTTATTAGAAGCCGGTCTGTAGGGACTACGACTTACATTTTCACTCCCCTAAACATGATGCGGAACAAAACGAACTGTGATTGCGTTGCATGTCAGTCAAATGTCCTCTTGGGCGGTCCTTGGCCAATGAAAGCTGTGATGAAGTCCATACCTTCTGCTGTCAGTCTGAAGGTCTGGCTACACAAGACTAAATCTCTAATGACTCGCTTTCTTGTGTTAAACACAAATGGATATGTTTAAGACAATGTCCTTGTTGCTTTTTTTCCATGCGATGGAAGTGGTTAGGGACCAGAGACAGTCATGGTCACCATTCACTTCCATTGTATGGAAAAGAGCATCTTGAACATCCTGCTAAACATTTCCTTTTTGCAAGAACAAAAGTCAGATTAGTTTGGGCTTTTAAATGAGAAAACATTATTATTTTTAAGAGCCTGACTAATCTCTACATACACATATACACTCTTTTACTGTACTGTAAACTGTTGCAATAGCTAGATGAATCTTGTTGTACGCTGAAAGCTCTCTCTGACACATGGGTTTCTACTCTCAGCCTCTTGACCTGACTACTAAATCTTGTTTCAGGCCAGTGGCTGTGGGTAAAAGTGGATGACATCATCTTTCGATGCCCATGAAGTGATGTCATAATATCTTAATCACAGGAAGAGGTTAAATGGTGAAGCTTTGATTGGCACATGCTTCAGTAAGTGATTAATGGGTTAATGCACCTTCATTGATAAAAGAGAAGAACATTGTCTGACTATAACCTGTTCTACTGGATATTATTTTTTGTTTTCCCAGTACTTATCCACATACTAAATATGTTTTGGCTCTGGTTTCAAAATGAAGATCATTCCAAGCTGGCAAATTGATCTAGTATAGAATCGTTTATCATTGATAATTGGAGTTTATGGAATACTATTTGATTATTTCTTAATCTTTCTAACGCACAAGTACTATCTGATAGATATTAAAAGCACAGTCTTAATTGATCCCAGAGCAGTGTAGTTTGAAAACTCATAGAAGCTGTACAAGAATCAAAAGCACATGTGTTTGCTGTAAACAACCTGCTGATCTTACAGTGATGAATGATAGTTGGAGATATCGGTATGGAAACGTTGGTAATGTAGTCTGAAATCATTCACGGTGATCCATAGCATCCGGAGCTTTGTTATCCTTTGTCAAGAGAAAAAAAAGACCTTGTTACTTATAAAAGAAAATGTCAGGGATGGTAAATAGGGCCAACATAGCAATTAGCTACAAAGGCTATCTGGACAAGAGAGAGACAGACTGAAATCTCTACAAACAAGCTAATGGCTCTCGAGGCTAATGACTCGGTCAGCTTGAGGAATTCCTCTTTCTAATTTAACAAAAGCTGAAAGGCAGACAGACTGCAAAGATTATTGACAAACAGCCAAATGCTTTGGCTCTCACAACAGAACATAAGCAAGCCAGGCATGATACGTGCATTGGTTCACACATCCACACACTCTCAAAATCCCCTTCCTCAGCCCGCAACCCTACATCCACACACACTCAATTCCATTCTGATTTCAACAAAAGCTCAAAGCACCTTTTATGTTGCTTGACAACCATGTATCCCATTTATTTTAGCCATTTGCATGTTTCCATGCTATTTGTAGAGGAACATCGGAGAACCCGATCTATCTTGCCTTTCACTGATTCTTAAGTATTGGGACAAGATGTCATGCACCATGGAATTACTTTCAAATGTTTTGTATCACTCAATCACTCAATACCATCATAAATAAAAAATAATGAGTACTGTTATCATTTTAAATACTGATTAATTCAAATAAAGATCAAAATATAGTATGGTGCATGCTCTTGCCCCTATGAATCAGTTGAAGGTCCATGGTTTTTCCCTACACCAAATTATTTGCAGCGTGCCTCCCATCCAATAATCGCAAAGAGCTTTGTGCTTTGTTACTTCTGATAAGAAACATTCTCATATTTCCCACAAACAACAACAATTTATGTTTTGAGGGTTTAAATGTGACGTGACAGATCGCTGTAGCACCTCAGTTCAAGCGGCAGTGCAGAGCGCAAGACTTGTCTTCCACTTTAATACAAGTTATAGCTTGAAAAAACATGCATGAACATCAGAAGGTATGTTGAAAGATACTGTACAGTACAACTTACAGAAATGAATCCTGTCTCATGTAATCGCTCAATCAGTGTTTCAACCCTGGAAAGATGTCAATAAAACAGCTTTAATGTTGCATTTACCTCAGGAAGGTTATCCAATGTTCACAGTTCGTTAATTTAATTTAAGTTAAGTTTTGTTAATTATATGTTTGAGTTGTATACAAACATTTCAGTTTTTATTTGAGTGTAATTATTATATCTGAAAATAAATAGCAGTCAATTATAATAGCTCTGTTGTTCATTTTAACCTCTAATATTACAGTAACATACCAAATGAGAGGGTTCCCTGTATAGTTTGCAGCATTATTTGGGAGATTTTCCTTGAGAAAATCAAACTATCGGCAGATATCATTCTGAATATTTGGCTTTCAGGATCGGCGGAGAAATTTAGTATTGGTGCATCTCGAGTGTGTATACATGTATATATATATATATATATATATATATATATATATGTATATATATATATATATATATATATATATATATATATATATATATATATATATATATATATATATATATATATATATATATATATATATATATATATATATATATATATATATATATAAATTAGAGCATTTTGTCGTTTGCTGTCTGCACCACTGTTTCTTTTTTTTTTTTTTTTAAGCCAAAGAACATCTTTCCAGCAAGACAGATTTTCCTTTTAAAGCATCATCAGAGTACATAATTCCAGTCCTCTATTCTGTGCACCTTGGGAGCTTTGATTGTACCCGTCTCTTGGCTAGCAGTGGGAGTCTGAGTTTGCTGTAGATATGTAGGGCAGTGTGTTAGGGGGGGCGGTGGTGTGCGAGCCGTGCTACAGACCGACGGAAAATTAGTCTCTTTCAAACATTGTCTCTCCTCTTCTCTCTCTCTCTGTCTCACTCCTGTTCCTCAGCTCAAATTAGCAGTTTAGGGAATAGATCTCTCTCACATAAAGAGCTTAGACTTGTTACAGCTGCTGCTTTCCCCCCATCTTGCCCTTACCCACAGGCCAAGGGCATCTCTAAGCACTGTATGTGTCTGGAATATGATTTTAAAGTGGTGGTCGCTCATAGATGTTTAATTTTTTCGCCTCTACACCTAAACACACTAAGCTCGCCTACGCCACACCTAGCATATGCTGTGTGCTTATTTCACGTTCGTGATAATTAATAGCTTCATCCCACCCGTCAGAGCAATTATGTTTGTCACAATGCAAACACTTAATGAGATTTTCAGCACACACTGAAACACAGGTGCAGGACGTGTACAAACACACTTCCTCTCGCCCTGTATTCTCCTTTTGTTAGCGGCGCTCGCTAAGGCTAATTTGAACAAACACCTAATGCTCAGTATTAACCTTCGGCGTGCAATTCCTCCCATATTGTTTGTGGTCCAGGCATGAATGTACCTCAAATTGTGCGGCTTGCTGAAGAGAAGTGTGCTATTACTGTTCTAAGCGAATCAAACTTGTGACTAGCAGACAATAAAACGAGCGGGGGAAAAAACCCATACACTTACATTTGAGGAACTTGACATTGTTCAATACTCTAGCGCCCAGAACACCTTGGAAACCAGCTAACAACATTTTATTTTAGATTACTAGATCATTTTTTAACCACACTCATAAAACAATAAACATTCACCTCCACACACATTTGAAAAACCTAAGGCAGATACACACACATTATGCACTGTCAAAAAAAAAAAAAAAAAAAAAAATCCAATAAAAAATCTGAATATCCTTACAGCAAATAATAAATATTTATTTATTTATTGTAACAAAAAAAAAATCTATTTATTATTTAATTATTTAAATCACACACATAAAACAACAGATACTCATTATCCTCCACACATACAAAACACCTAAAGCAGATAAACACACACACAGAGAGAGAGAGAGATACAAGCATGCAGCACATACTAAGCAAATCTGTTTGAAGTCTGGGGTAGAATAAAAAAGAGACCCCTTTACACATGAAGAATTCATGCAGTAAGGGGCATGTGTGTGTGTGAGGGTGAGTGAGTGAGTGAGTGAGAGAGCGAGTGTTCGCAAAGCTCTGATTCCTTTTCTGGCCGTGGGGAGTGAAAGGGGGCTGGACTGTGTAAAGAAAGAGAGAGGGAGGAATCGTGCGCGTGTGTTTGAGTGCAGTGCAGCTGCCCGCACTCCTCCGGCAGCAAGAGGCGAATCCTCTCCTCCGCGAGAAGGAGAAACACAGGGATAGATGACTAAAAGGACCAGGATGCCTGACACAAGAAGTGGACTAACTGACACAGAGTGTTCTAGGGAGATTAGGACAGAGAGAAGTACTAGTAGGGTTTAGTGCTCGCTGGATGGTGCAAAGAGGAATTAAATGACAAACGTCAAGAAGAAAAGTTCTGGAGATAATGTAATGACTTATTTGCTGATGTTTGTGCATTGAGAATGGGTAGTGACCACCGGACAATGACTTGCAATGACTTTATGAATAGTTTGTTTTTGAATTGCTCCTTTTTGATGGAAAAATGTGGGAATGGACACACAAACAGTACTGTTTTCTTGCGTCCCGCCTGCGTCGTTCTGGCAATGAGTTGTGAATACATTAGATGATGGATTGGAAAGAAGTGTGAGTACTTTTAAAGCTTTTTTTCTCTGTGTGTGCGTGTGTGTAGTGGGTTTTGACCCATAGATTTCAGTTGCAACACACCCGTCTTAGCGCCAGGAATTCTCGCTCCGTCCCCTGAGCTCACCTGCCAAACTCTACAAAGGCTGCTGTCTGATTGTTTATACATACTTGAGATATGGATTGCTCTTTAAATGTGGAACATGTCAAAGCATGTTTGTTTAGCATTGCTTGTTGCAGTGAGTTTGAGCAGGTGGACAAGTAGAAAGTGCAAGCACATGGACGTGTGCTTTATAGCCGCTCTCCATTCATGAACCGTGGCAGGGTTTTTTTTTTTTTCGAGGAGATGGAGAGAATGAAAGAGAGAGGGAGAGAGAGAGAGAGCATGTGTGCTTCAACAAGCAATTAATTTCAGCATTAGTGTACAGGTGTGCGTGCTGAGCATGCTTGAGCTGTTATTGTAGTTTCATGGAGAGCTTTATGACTGTACAAGCATTTCATCTCAAACCTTCCCAACTTATTGGTTGCATTTTTGCCACCCAAATGTTAAAATATTTACCCAAAGATTGAATGTAGAATAACATAATGAATCCACCCCCCCAAAAAAAGGTTTTCCAATAAAACATACAGGAGCACTACCTGAAGCAGTATATTTATTAATTATTAAGTAAAAGAGTAATATATGTATATATATATATATATATATATATATATATATATATATATATATATATATATATATATATATATATATATATTTTTTTTTTTTTTTTTTATTAAAAAAAAATGTTATTTCCCAGTTATTGTTTTTGTCAAAGCAATTATCATTATAGACTTGTTCTAAGCCTACACTTAAGTCAAATCACTTTTTTAGTTTAGGTTTGATTATATTTCTTATTTTATCATAAGCAATTCAATTGAATATTATTTTATTTCATATATTTATAGCTTTTTTTTTGCAGATAATTCCACAAGAAAAACATTGTATGTTACATCACATACACAAAAACTCTTGCTGTGTCTGATTCACTTTCTCTCTCTCTGTCTATTGCTTGCTCTTTTTCTTGTGTTCTGTCATTTCTCTGTCTTTCACTCATAATGCCTTCTGAATGCTCTGCTCACACATTTCTTCAATCCCCTTCGTCTGTTTGTACACACACACACACACACACACACAGACACACACACACACACACACACACACACACACACACACACAATTGCTTCCTCTTGTGGGCGTCAGTTCCCTCGGGAGGGGCTGCTCCTGTATTCCTTGTGGATGTTATAATTATTTCATCAGCCATCGGTGTGTTCCCTGAGTGCGCTCTTGTGCTGATACGGGGGGCCAGACGGAGTGAGAGAAAAAAGGGGTGGGGTTGAGAAATGAAGGGAGAGAAAAGGGAAGGCAGGGGTTTTCATTTCTAGAGGTCTGGAGTGATGCAAAGAGGGGAAGAGAAATAAAATGTGTAGAAATGGCAGAAATACTGGGACACACACATGCATGTCCAAAGAGCTAGAGCCCACACTAATGATCAGGGCTCTTGCATCCCCCGAAAAAAGACTTTCACTGTCTCCCTTGTGTTGTTTTCGCCTTTCCCATTTCCTGACTTTCATTTGATTTGATCTTATCACGGGATATACAAACATTACTACCACACAAATATTCCATAATTTCCATAATTCTAAATCCATCACTTTGAATTGTATGAGTAATTGAGATTAAGTGCATAATTGTATGGGAAACTTTTGAAAAATGGGTTGATGTGCCTTATCTTAATTAATGTATTTAATAGATAATAGTATCTACTAATTTACTTAAAAAAAATCAGTTTTTTTGTTTTTTGTTTTTTTGCGACCGACAAAGTCATGTGGTTCAACCAACCTGCAGAAACATTCTGAAAAAAAGAAGTTTAAACGGTGTCTTAAAAATATCTATATACTTTAGTTCAAGTCAGCTCATTTTGTAAAATGTCAAATGGTGCAACTAATAATTCATGGTATTTTTGTGTGTGAAAATAATGGTTAAGATGTGTACAGTCACATTATTTAAGATTACATTAAACTTTTTGAGCATATTACTTGATGGTTACACCACATGACCTTTTTTCCCAGTCAAATGTAAACTTTTACTAAAAATGGCATAAAAGGTTTTTTTCAAAACCTTTTCTAACCAACATACATACAAACATTTAATGTGATTCACATAATGGTCACATTAGTCATCATGTAGTCACATCTTACTTGGTTATCTGATGTGTTATTCTTCTCTTCTTTAATAACATTCAAAATATGTGTAAGGCATGACAAATTAAGACTGGCATAGCAATTACATTTGAGTTCCAATGTACTACTATAATGTGTACTCTTAGCATTGTGATTTTCATTGTACTTCACTTTTGATTATTGCTGCATTCACTGTGATTATGTCTGGTTACGGTTAAAGACCACTGTGGACAGCTTTCCTTTAGTTAATCCTCCACTGTTACATTTCAGCCTAAGAGAACAGCCTTAATGTACCACTTAATGTGAGCTAAGCCCCCAAACGTCACTTGATAGCCTTTGGTTTTTCACTTTTCTTTTCTCTCCCTCACTTCTAGTCTTTCTCTTTTCCCCCACTTTATCTCATTTGTTCCTCTCATTTCGTACTTTTACTCATAGGTACATTCAATCACCAGAACAATTGTCAAGTTCAGTCTTACGATAGCTTGTAGGGAAGGTAGCTGTTGCTTGTGTAAAGACATTATACCACTTTATCTACTGTTTCTGGAGTCCAGTAGTGACATCTCACATGGATATTCAGATTAATTTCCACACTGTAACTGGGTCACTGTAAAGCCAGTCTTAGCAAATGGCTAATGTTAAGGCTAACTACAGGGCTGACCCCATTAACTTCAGTTTTACGTTTTAGAGGACATTTTTCAAGGGTTTCTGTGCACAGTGTGCCTATTTAGTTGTGAAATAAAGAGGAGGAAGGCTGCCTGTGGAGAAAGACGGAGCTGGTCTGTGTTTACTTTGGCAATGCGATAGGGGGCTTTTGACCTTTCAGGTCTGATTTTATAGCATTGAGTTTTAAATGTCAAGCTCTACCATTAAATCAATCAGGAAAATACCAAAATGATTTCTTCTGTCTGAGTGAAAAATAATTTTCTGAAAACATGTAGGGTTCCTTGGAAAATCACTTTTCGCTGTGGTGACAAAGAGTTTTGACTTAATTTTAATGAGACCCCCTTTGGCAGAGTGATTGGATTTGAGAGATTTAGGCTGACTGCTTTGTTGAAACTTTTTTTTTAATGCTAAAAATACCTCATTCTACACCTTTGTACGTAATATATATGCATTTTTTATCGCTGGAATCTACAATAAATTCTGATTTATTATTCTAACCATTAGAATTCAACAGGCTGTTTTGCCACTCTATCTTTAAGATTTCTATATGTAAATGAGCTCTGTTATGATTGGATAACCTCAACATACAGCCAGAGTTCATCAGGACGGTATAGTTGCTGAATAGATGTTGTTTTGTGATCACGGGTGGTCACATGTTATCGCTCTGACATGAATTGCATGATGGTCTGTTCTCAAACTATAAAATAATGAACAAAAGTAATACAAAAATACAAAAAAACGTTCTCTCATTGATCATTCATTCAATATTATAAGCTCCTAATCCATGACATATTTTTGTCTGTTATCCCAGGGCTGCTCAGAAGCTGAATCTGTCATCCAAAAGGAAGAAGCAGCAGACGCCACTGGTATACCCCCAGGAGCCCTCCATCTACCCTACTAACTTTAGTGCTGTCCTCCAGTTTTCCCCTCCACCTGCTCCACCATGTCTGCTCAGGGCGGGGTCAAAGGCCAAGGAGAACCCTGGCATGGGCAAGGTCAGACACTCTTCCTCTTTTAACTGCACCATTCAAGTTGTTGATTAGGAGTTCTCACTATTAGTCTTTTATGAAATCTTTGAAAAACTAAGTATCTATTATCAGGGCTTGACATTAACACCCTCCAAACCTGAATTGTATATGTAATAAATACATTTTTCAGTTGTAGTCCTTTTAAAACAAGGCATCTGAAATAATAAACTAAAGTAATATAGTGTTGTCAAAAATATAGATTTTTCTATATGTACATACAGTACTCTACTAATACTGTATGTTCAGTATCGATATACTGAAATATCTGAAAAGCTTCATTTTCACTGCTTATTGCACTTAAACAGTCAAATACACACACAGTAATGTCAGAATGTAAACACAGTCAGTCATGTTTTAAGTGAACGTAAACAGTTGAGAAAGTAAAACGAATGTGTTACAGTAAAATGTGTCCATGACGTGAGTCAGGTCTTAATGTGACAGCAGCCAAATTATGAGATCATATTAAAAATATCTATATGGCAGTTTTTTTCCCATGGAATCGATGTCAAAATTGTGGCCAGTGAAAATGCTGAGTGGCTAGTAACTTTGGAAAACCACCAGCCACAGTGGCTGGTGAGCAAAAACATCAATGTCAAGCCCTGTCTATTATCCTGTCATACCCAAATAGAAAGCGACTGGCTATTTTGCTGATGGTGAACAGATTGTGTGTTTGAGATCTCGGATTGGGATCCTGTCCAAGAGTTGCAAGTTGTTCAGCATCCATGCACCAGTCCTCCTCATTGTCCAGAGGGTTTGTCTTTAGCACCATATTACAGTATATATATATAGTGATGAAGAGGATTTGTTCCAGATTAGATGCCACCTGCTCTGAGAGATGATTGTAGAACAACATGCCAGAAGCTGTAGCCTGCTGAAATGATTGATAAGTACCCACTGAGAATGGACTCATTACATCCCAGCCTCACTAATGAGCTTCCTTTTCCTACAACTGCAAACACGCATCCGAAGCTGCCTGAATGGACTCCAGTTGTTGGCAGCTTTTGGGAGAACTATAAAAAGCTACAGGCATTAGAATAATGGCCCAGCCGTCTGTGTAACCATTTTGTTTGCACAATGACCATATTGTCCAGAAGGATGCAAGACATGTGTCGTAATAGCAGTGGCTGTCAAGCTCCAACCAAAAAAAAGAAAAAAATCAATTAAAAAAAGAAACAGAAGCTGCATAAAAGTGGTTCCATGACTTTTGCACTGTATTCCAAGGTTTCAGAAGCCATGCAATAGATTTCTTTGAGAAATAGACAAAAAATAGCTGAAAATACGTCACCCGTAGCTCTCAAATCCCATTCACTGCCAAATACCACTGGTCCTCACGCCTCTCATTTGTGACATGCCAGGTTTGAATGGGTGCAGAGAGCTACGGGTGACAGGCGCACTCACATTCATGTTGTTCTTTATTACTTTTTTTCTTCTTTTGCAGAACACAAAATATAATGTTTTGATTAATGTTAAAGTCCCCGTGAACCGGAAGTTGCAAACGACTTTTCTCCAGTGTTATGACGTATTTCCCAGTGAAACGGAATATTGAACAGAGGGCAGGGTTTTACTCTAGCGCTCCTCCTCTCCATCTCTGCTCATAGCAGACTAACGGTTTGAGGGGAGTGGTTACGCGTTGCCCAAACCAATTCCTCAAACCTACGTCATCGGAGAAGGTCCTCCAGTGCAGAGGGGAGGGGCATTTTCAGATTTTGATTAAAGATTACCATGGTAAAAAATTTTTTTTTTAAATATTTTCTTGCACGGATTAATTGTTCACCACAAGACTAGTAATATGCGCTAACAAAGTAAATAGGGTCAATTTTGATTTCATGGGGACTTTAACTCCTTTTGTCTATATAATGAAAGTCAATGGGGTCCAAAACAATATTGGTCCCTACTATATGGACAAAAAACAAAAACAAAAAAAACACTGAGAATAAAACTGAAATATCTTCTTTTGTGTTACGCAGAAGAAAAAAGTAATTCATTTCCATTCATCTTGGAAAAAAAAAAAAAAAACTCTATTAATCATTCAAGCAGGGAAACCAGAAAAGCTAGGACTGTGGATACACAAACCGTAAACAACACTTGCTTATCATTTTCACACCAGTCTCACTCACCACAGACAGATTTGATCAAATTCATCACAGATGAGATGAAGATGAGAAGTGTTTGCTTACTTGCATCACTTCAGTTTTCCCTTCTTGTGCACTGGTTCTCTAAGCTAAACAGCCAGAGTGATCTCTCTCTGTCTGTAGTTTTTATGGCCAAAAAGCCACCGACAGTGGTCCAATTACTGCAGAACACCCTGAACTAGTCTGACATACACTTAATGGCAGCTCGACATTGCCGACGACCAACCGTTCACTTGGTGTGTCCCGCCCTTTCGTCTGTTCCTCACATAAAGCTATCCTATGTGCCTCAAACTGTTCTTTTTAATTGTTCTTTTCCACACAGAATTATAGCAGAGCACAAGTTATTGGTAGATTTTGACACATCAAGTTAATTGCTGTTTGAATTGCCTCAGAAACTTGTGGGACATCATTTCTAGACCAGAGTTTAGGAGGTGTGAAGCCAGCAGCCGCGCTAAAGGGATCTCGTCACGTATCAAATTGCCAACAAATGTAAAACTCAACGGTTCAACCCAAGCCCACATTTCTGTGGTGTCTCAGTGGCTGGCCCCATTCGGGGGCCAGTCATATATGGAAGCCTATTTCCAATGTCACGGCCGGCGTAATTCGTTCACCACGTGCACATGTCCATCAGTGTAATCGGCCCCTGTGGAGCGGTGAGGGGGAGTTCGCGCAGGGCCGCCGCTGTGGCGCAGGCATGCCGCTTGGCCCTGGGTGCCATGGAATAGGATCAGCAGTGCAGACATTGTTTCATAGCACTGGAGCCCGAATGTTGTAATTATATCTCTGCTACAAATCACCCATGGAATACTGTGGCTTTGTGCAGCTCTGAATGCTGCATTAAGGGCATGAAGTTCTCCTACAGTATGTTTGTTTTACTTTACTGTATTTGCTGCAAATGGTTTTAGAGGTGCTCCGTGACGCAATCTTGATAATGTGTAGTATTACTCTGAAAGCAGTCTATTTGTTAATGGCTGGTTTGTTAGGTTACTCTGTGTGTGGTCAACTGTGATGATACGATAATGATATGACGAAAGTTCCCTCCCTTTTTCAGTTGTGTTTGGCTTGAAAAACGAGTTGTTGTTGAAGCAGTAACAGCTACTCCATGGTCCTAAGTGCTAAGGCAATATTTTTCGTGATATCAGGGTTAATGACACATTTTTTGTCATGGCCAATTTATTAAAAAAAAAAAAAAAAAAGTAAATTAAAAAAAATGATATATATAGTCACAAGTCATTCAGACAATGGCTTAAATACACATTCTATGATTAGCAAGTTTTTCATTTCTGAATACAAATTAATTAAAAAAAATGTTTAAAGTATAAAATGTGTGGATAATACACTTGATATCATGTTGAAGAAATAATTGTTTTAATAGTTAATTTCTTAAAATTCACATAATTTAATTCGATTTTTGTAAAAAATATATTTGGAGCAACATTTCCCAAATCAAAGTCATGTGGTGTAACCAATATCATTTTTTTTCCTTGTTTGTTTTTTGGACACGTGCTTGTCATTGACCCATCGATCACTTTATGTGCCCTACAATGTTGTATTTCAGCGTCATTGCCTTTGTTATAAAATATGCCTGTTTTGAATTCTCTGCTTCTGCTTATACTTTTATCGTTACTCATATCTTTTTGTTCCACCATGTACCATTTCCAGGTCAAAGTGATGATGCGAATCTGTCCATCTCTGGGGGTTGTGGATTCATCAGAGTCCATGTCCTTTCTGAAGGTGGACACTCGTAAGAAACAACTGACCCTCTACGATCCTTCGGTCAACACACAGCCCACCTCAGTGCATAGACGAGCAGTGCTGCCTGCCCCAAAGATGTTTGCCTTCGATGCTGTTTTTTCCCAAGATGCCTCTCAAGTAAGAGCTACTGTGAAGATGCCTGCATTTCCCTTTGAGTTTTGAAGTGAAAACATTTTGTTAGTGTCAAGAAGATATTTGAGAAGCACACACAGACACACACACACACATTCTTTGCAGGGCATGGGGCTTAATGCAAAAAGGCCTGTTTTGAGACACCATCGTTCTTCAAAGTATGAGCCCAACAGCTGTTTCTTTTAAGTATAGAAAATAGTTTGAATTCCAGACTTGCCTATCTAGCAGCTCATTCACAGTTCATTATCTGTCCTCCAAAGCAGCAATGGCATCCATCTTAAGATAAGTGGCTAACAAATGGACACAAATAGGAAAGAGAAACTTCAGGAGACACACAAACTTGAAGATGATTAAGTGTGAACAATTTAGATTTGACATAGAGCTACTTCAAGACTAATATGGTTGTCATCTTGAAGTACTATGTCTGTAAAGAGCCATAAGAAAAGCCAAATTTTCTAAGTTTAGCTTCAAAATGTATCATAAGCAAAGGTAGGCAGATACATTGTGGTGGCTTCTTCGATTTGTCATTTTTGTCAAATTCTAAAGACCAATGCAAGTTTTGGAACAAATGCTTAGAGTACATGTACATCCGAATTCATAACCATTCAAATATATAGTCCCTTTGACAGTGTGTGCGAATACAGTCACTCGACACATGCAAACTGAAGTATAATTTGGGGTTAAGGCATGGACTGCAATGAGTTTAGTAAAAAATTAATCCAAGATGACAGACAACTTAAGAGAAATGTTAATAAACAATACATTTCATTCTATACTGAAATATAGTAATAAAAAGAAGTTCAACCAAATAAAAGAAATCACAATTTCACCCGATATTTGTTTGGGGTGTAGAGTGTTGTTAGCTTAGCAATGTGCTAACAACAAACTATTAGAATCAGTTGTAAGACTACCCTCTTCTACACTTCATGTAAGGAGCTTAGTTTATGTGACACCTAAGTCTTTTTAAGACAAGTCATTTCACTCGGCGGCCATCTTTGAAACACCTCTCGGGCTTGCAAGTGCAGCTCCAATCTCTTTGAATGGGGAAACATCAAATTCTCTAAAACTTACAATTACACTTCATATTTGAAATCACTAATGAAATCTGACAACAACAGTCTCACACATTTTGTTTCCAAAAGCTCGAATCATAAAAAAAACTTTATAACGGCAGCTGCAGTGACGCAATGACTTTACCGATCGGCGATTGGCTCTTTTTTTTAGAAGGCGGGGCTTATTCCACCATATTGCACGTTGCACTTTCTCCCATTCATAAATAATAGGAGTGAACTGTCTTTCTGTATATTAAGTCTTTGGTGGTACTCAAAGTTTCTGCCTATGAAAAGGGATCCAAATCATTCATTTTGGAGGTGTCTGTTTCAGTTAGCATGTTTCTGAGCAGTTCCCTATGTAGACCGAGGACAGAAAAGCAATTCACTGGGTTTAGGAACTAAGCTGTGAAATATACTCTGATTTTTAGTAAACTCACATGCACAAGGCAAGATATAGACACCAGCCTATCGATTATGAGTTCCTTTACTCAGGGCCAGCAGAAAGCTTTTAGATCTCAGCACCAGCCCAGTGAAGTCGTGTAACTGTAAATCCTCCAAATCTAGCGTGTGTGTGGTTTAGTGAGAGCATGGGGACATATTTCTTAGCAAAGCACTGAGCTGTTGTTCTGTCTTTTGTGAGAATGTGTGTGTGTTATGATGTATGGGAGGAAATTGCTGCAGTCCCAAATTGTCTCCAGGGACTTGGGCTAGTGGAACAGATTGTAGCGTTATGGCCGCACAGTGCAGCCAGTGTAAAACCCCACATGTCTGATGAATCTGTGATGAGGAGCTGCCTCGTTGATGCTTTCTGTGTTTTTTTTCTTCTTTTTTTTTCTGCGGTTACAATTTTTTTTGTAGTGAAAAAATCAATGATCTCCGGATCAAAGAAAAGATGAGGTACTTTCCTCTCTGCCAAAAAAAGGTTTGGTTACATTTCACAGCTCAACTGAATGTTGAAAACCATTAGAACATTGAGTATTAAGACTACGATGTGCACTGTTGATTAAATAAACAGTTCTTAAGACACAGTCTTAACATAGTGGCTAAGTTTATGCAAATGGTCCCTAGGTCTAAAATTAATACTGAACAAGCAAATTAACTTCGCAGAGTAAATAAAACCAGTTGGCTGGTAACTTGCAGTATTGGAAACGGCAGTATAGTACATGGTTTCACCTATACCATCACAAAATGTTTGACCCTGTCCTGTTGGAAATGTTGGACTTTATTCAACAATTGCTAAATAATGATGCCATGTGTTAACTGATAAGAATACCAGATCTGAGTGTTAAGTGTTCTGCTTCCCACAGGCTGAAGTTTGCTCAGGGACTGTGGCTGAAGTTATTCAATCAGTGGTCAATGGAGCTGATGGGTGTATTTTCTGCTTCGGTCATGTCAAAGTCGGTAAGTTATTCTTAATGTTTGGAATTTAACTGAATATGACAGCCACTGATCTTGCACTTCACTGATTGCAAGACACTTAGGCCTAGATTTACCAAACGACAATTTAGCGTGAGAGCGCAATTCCAAAAAAGTGCAGATGGGAGTGGAAAGTTCTGTGTGTGATCTACTGACAGTGCACAAATTAAAGAACACAGACACAGCCGAATAATTTACATAATGACCAATGCAATCTACCAAGAGCAGCGCAGATTAGCGGCTGGTTTAAGACATGCTTTTTTTGGGCGGTAAATAATGGTGCAAATTCCAGTAAATTGATGAGCGCAAATTTAGTAAATCACCTTGCATGATTCATTTAAATACTCTCCTCCCATAAATTTAGAGTCTGAAAGGTAAATTCCTACAAATGCATAAGGTCAGCCGCAAAAATAGCGCTAGTTTTTCACCGCGTCTTTAGTAAATCCTGGAAGTAGTTTTTAACGTCAAAAGAGGGTTTGCACTGGACCAAGCTGTTAGTAAATCAGGCCCTTATATATCTAATATTAAGACTGAAGATCAAAAAAGTTTTTCTTTTCAGAAATGGCAAGTGTGGGGCATTCAAATCTGTGTGTGTGTGTGTGTCTGAATGAGAGGCCCGAGGCTAGAGAGTGTAATTAAAAGCTGACTAATCGACCCTCACAGTAGACTGTACTATTGCCAATTATGCCTGTAAGACATTTCAATGGCTTCCTTCATTATTTACTACATGTGGTCTCAGCGCTTAAGCATTATTTATGACTCTTTTAAAGCAGGACTGTCCATATGGAACAGTATTATCGCTATTTTTTTTTTATGGATATAAATTATGCTCTAAACATGGTGTTTTTTAACTTCTGTACTGTATCAAACAGAATATTTAAAGGTATGCAATTTTTTTCATTTTTGTTATATTCTCTTCACATCCTGATAGCAATCAATAATAGAAGTGTAATAGAATTTTAACAAATATTTAAAAAAAATTCATATATCTTCTATGGAAGTCCAGGACCAAAAAATGTTCTTCCAAATGTTCGGACCGAATGCAATGCTACTATGTCAGCCACCGAGCACCACCATTGTGTTGAAAGAAAAACAGACTTTTAGAGAATAAAATTACACTTCAAACCAGATGCAATTAAGTAAGAATGCGATTTCCCAGAATTTTTGCATTCAGTGTCGACAAATTACTGAATGCAATGCAGTCACAGCCAATCATGTTTGATGGCTATGTGGAGCT
The DNA here is from genome assembly GCF_964197995.2 of Scardinius erythrophthalmus. Lineage (NCBI taxonomy): Eukaryota > Metazoa > Chordata > Actinopteri > Cypriniformes > Leuciscidae > Scardinius > Scardinius erythrophthalmus. Next base: position 7,730,450 of record NC_138239.1, read on the forward strand.
TGATTTTGGACCAATGAGATTTTTGGGTGGGTCCAACCAGCATGACACAGCAGAAATAGAAACCAAGCAGTTGACAATGTATCACATTCGCAATTGGTGTAAGATTTTGTTGAGGCTTTTGATTATTTTTCTAATAATAATAACAATTATAATAAAGTGTCTGTAAGGGTACAGCAAAAATTAATTCATGAATGTACAAATTCAGACTCATCAGATTCTATTCAAGTACTAAAAATGTGTAATGAAATCAGGAGTAGAAATACCTGTACTTGAAACAGCTCATTGAGTGCTCATCATCATCTTGGCAGAATCAACAGCTTTCTCTCTCTCTCTCTCTCTCTCTCTCTCTCTCTCTCTCTCTCTCTCTCTCTCTCTCTCTCTCTCTCACCAGGCAAGACATACACCATGATTGGCACAGACAGCTCCATGCAGGGCCTTGGCATTGCGCCCTGTGCCATCTCCTGGCTGTTCAAGCTCATCAACGAGCGCAAGGAGAAGACGGGCACGCGATTCTCGGTACGGGTGTCAGCCGTGGAAATCTACGGCAAGGACGAGAGCCTGCAGGACCTGCTTTCTGATGTCCCCACAGGCAGTCTGCAGGACGGCCAGTCGCCTGGGGTCTACCTGCGTGAGGACCCCATCTGTGGCACACAGGTCAGTAACTTGATGTCAAATTTAGCCTCGTGTTCCTGATGAAGCACCCCCAGTCTTGCTTGTTATGTATTAACATACAGTAAGTGAAAATAAACAGTTGTTGCCAATTTGTTGCCGATAAAGGCTTTTCAACAATACAAATAAATGAAAGCAAAAACAACAACACAAAGTAAAAATAGAAACACAGCAAAAAAAATTTATTATCCATTGGCAAGGCTGTAAGTACAGTTTGGAAATGACAAAATAGATATGGTTTTTGGCAGTTATTATTATACTGTAAACATTTATTATACTTTTTATATTTTATATGTATTCTTTTTATAGTGTTTTTTGGTCAATTTTGTACAAATTTTTTATTTTGTTATATTTTTTAATATTTCACATTTTTGTATTGTAATGTTTTAATATTTATTATACTATATATAAATTACATTTATAAAATATTTTATAATTGTCTAAAATTTTACTATATAAATATATTTTTTTCAGGTCAGTAAGATTTTGTTTTAAAAGAAATTTATAATTGTATTCAGTAAGTATGCAATTAAATGAACATATATGTAATATATTTATTTTACGAGACTGTAGAGAGTCTATTTTTGGAAAGAGAGTGGGGAATGAGATCATTGTATCATATTTGTTCTGTCAGTTGAGTAGTTTTCATAGGTTTTCACTGCACCTCACTTAACAGTAGAAGTTATGACAGAATATTTTTAGCTGATTTTAATCACAAAATCTCAAATTAAAGGCCAGATGTTGTGGTGGTGCTTTTTACTCAGTGCACCATCAGGATCCATCTGGGTGAGCTGCTGCTCTGTTTCCCCCTCCCCCTTTTACCTTCCTCTGGAAGGGGGTAAATATCAGGAGGGGGTAGGTAGTGTTTGGGGGTAGGTAGAGGGTAGTTAAAAGCCCTGCCAGGTGTTGGCATCAGATGTTGTTTTTTTGGGGGTCCATATGAAGCAGCAGATCAAAGACTGCCTAGAGGCCTGTGAAGTTCAAATCTGGGGAGTGGGCCTGTACGCCCATCACTTCTCCCAGCATTCTCTTCTCTTTTTAGTTTTAGAGCGGCTCGTTGGCCACAGGCGGTTGGCGAGCACTGCTGGAAAGTGCCCGCTATTTTTCTCAAGTAGGGCTGCACGTTTTCAAGTTTTTCATTAACCGTTAACCGAGGCCCTTAGCGGTTAATACTCGGTTAACCATAGTGTGCGCGCCGCAACCCCGAGATAGGCAAAATTTGCGGGTGGGACATGTCCCCACCACTATTTTCTAAGGTCGATATTGTCACCACTTTTGAAACATCTCGCGGCATGAATACCAATACAAATAAACAAAACATCTTCAGTTAACTAGCAGAGCATTCATTTCGTTCGTTTTTTTTTTTTTTTTTAGGCGATCTAGCGCTGAAATGTTTTGTTTTTTAAATCAAGTGATCAAAGTGCTCGTTGCCGCTGCGATCGAGAAGGGGCTTGTAAAACGTGCTGAGGTATTATTAATTCGTGGCCACAACAATTCACCTGATACTGATAAATATTCACCAATTCACAAAAAAAAAAGGAATAAAAAGCTGTAGTCGGCCTTCACTGAAGAGCTATCTTCACAGGGACGAAAAACAGTTTAATAATTATTATTAATTCGTGGCCACGAAATAATTCACCTGAATATTCACCAATTCACAAAATATAGGTCTTTAGCATTCACTAATTAATAGTATCAAACTGTTTTTGGCCACGTTAAATCAAAATGAGGGAGGGAAATAGTTCAACGTGTCCACGATTTATTAAAACGAGGGAACAAATAAGTCGTCGTAACAACTAATTATTTAGATCAGTGGACAGGGCGCATAAGAACAAACAGTGAGAGAGCCCCGGCCGCGCGCGCGCGCACTCTCACCGCCTTCAAACAACACGAGCGCTGTATTGCTCTCTCTCCCTCGCGCATATCAACACAGTAAAAGGTCGGAAGACCGATTGTGTTTTATAGATTAGTAGTTTGTTCATATAAAGTGTTTGATTAGCAAGTACATGTTTAGGAAATGCATAATACAAATTGTATGGGTTAATGTAACGGTAAACGGACTCTGCGGGTAAAACTGTTGTGATGAAACTGCGCATGCGCGGGGTAAAACTGCTGGTGTAAAGCTGTGGCTCTGCGGCTCTGCAGACAGATATTATTGTGCTGCGATCAGTGGCGCGGATACTGACTGACTATATTTGTTTCTGGCTCGCGCACAGCCTTCATTCTCGGACGCGCGCTTTCTTTGCCCGCTTCATATTAGAAAACTGGTCTAGCGGTCTCTGGCGGTGCAAAAATGTATTACAACTAAATTCAATGCACACCATTGACGCCACTTAACCGAGCGAAATGTTTCACTCGGTTACGCAATTTTTAACGGTTAATCGGTTAATCGGTTAACCATGGACACCCCTATTCTCAAGGAACCTGCTTTTGATGGCTGCTTTTTGAAATATACAACTGATTAAGTCAGTGTTTTGTCACATTGAAGATATTTAAGCATAGTAGGAAAATCAAGGATGAATTTCCAGTTGTCCAGAATTCAGCCTAATTGCTTGTTTCTTTGAAGAAGACCATAAATGTGCCCAACACCTCATCTTATTTTTTCCATGTGCCCTCTGCCCTCTTTATCCACCACTCTCTCTCATCAGTAATCCTACTCCCTCTATGGGTGTGTTTGTTTCTCTGATTGCCCCAGAGACTCTATTTAATTGCCTAGAACTTTGTAAAGAGGCTCAGTTATCTCCAACTAGGGATGAGCCAAATGACAATAGACTGAAAAACAGTACAGTTTGAAATTTACACGTTAAGATTAAATCTGACCTTTAAAAACGACTTTAATGGTTTAAGTAGTGATTGTAGTCATAATAACACCTGTTACTGTAATTTTTAGTGTGATCACATGATCACACTTTTTAGTTAAAAAAATTCTGTAAATTACTGTAATATTCCATAGTAAATTATATGATAATTCATAGATTTTACTTCCAAAAGCATAACTTTTAACAGTATTTTACTGTTAAAATGTCTATTGTATGGTAATTTAGGCCCTGTTTACACCTGGTATTAAGATTTTGCGGTTTGGGCGATCGGATCACATGTAGACGAGGGCGACATATTCGCGTTTACACCTGGTGTTTTAATTCATCTCTATTGTCCACTTTCAACCACTTCTGATCTGATTTCTTCGAGGGGAGGATCTATGGGCAGGTAAATGTATGTTTTTTTTTCCAGATCTTTCGAACTAATGAACAAAATAAGCTCATGCAATTTACATATGAACGCACCGAAGACAACGGAAAAACATACAGCTTTCATTTCTGCTCTGATCGGCGCAAGATCACGCAGAACGCTGCGTTATAAATCAGGAATGGTAAGAGAACATTGTGCTTGGTACGTTTTTCGTCTTCAAAACAAACTTGGTGTCTACAGCAGACAAAATTGAAATCCCGTCTGGCTGCCGCGCTTCCCGGGATCTTTACACGGGAGAGCAAGTGGTCTTTTGTGGCTGTTCGAACGCATTCGACCACATGAATGCATTTTCAACTACTTCCGGAAGTGGTCGAAAGTAGACAGAATAAATCCCACACTTACCCACACATAGACTTCAACATCCTTTTCATCTTTCAGCTCCAGAACCAGAGCGAATTAAGGGCTCCCACTGCAGAGAAGGCCGCCCTGTTTCTTGACGCCGCCATCGCAGCACGAAGCACCAACCGGCCGGATGCAGATGAGGAAGACCGGCGCAACTCGCACATGCTGTTCACCTTACACATCTATCAGTACCGCATGGAGAAGAGCGGCAAGGGTGGAAGTAAGTCTTGTGTTTGCACTGTGTGAAATGATACTGCTACTTTTGACGCCTCTGCATGTTCTAAATCGATTATACTCAGTCTAGTCTAATTTCTTCTCCTCCTCCTCATTTACCCAGTGAAAGGAAAAATGCATCTCAAGCTTATTATTGTAATAGCTGTGATATTACAGGCTAAATCAGTGAGTTACCAGAATCCCTTCAATTTTCCTCTCGCTCTATCATGGTAGGAGGGAAATCAATCATGTCTGCTTTGACCACTTCATTAAACTTTAATGGGAATTTTAACAGAGAGTAATAATTCATGAGCAGCTAACAGCTCTAATCATAGCAGAGGTACCTGTCACTACGCCATCACGGTGCTAATTTGCATAGGTAAATACAGTGTTGGTCACTATCTTTTAACAGTGGAATTGCCATGGAAGCATCTTTGAATGGCTTCATCAAGTCTTCTGATTTCAAAAGCTGATTTTAAAATTGCAAAGGGTAGACAAAAACGGCTAGGAATGGAGTAAATAGGTTCCTCCTGCTTATCACAATCGTAATGATATAGTGTTTCAAGGTCTAACATTTCTCATAACATCTTGTGTAATAACAGTGTATTGTCAATTTACCCTTTGTCATTCTGTATTCTGTGTTGTGTGTTCTGCCATTGTGTATGAACAATGTCTGTTATTCTTACTAGTAGTTATTTGCTAGACATAGCTGAGGATATAATCATCGGAACAGTTCCTCATCTGTACAGCACCCAGATGTGCATGCATTTAACCTTTTGTTACTCCAAGTGTATATCAACGGTCTGTTATAGTCATAGGGAAAAGAATGAGTAGACAGCACATCACAGACTCACATGTGTATTTATGTCTCATGTTGTGCATAATATGAATATAGGTGTTTATCTATGCCAGGTTGCTCTGTCTTTGAATCATAGTGGGCTGCGCAACTTACTCATGAATAAATCACACACAGTCTTGTCAGCCGCAAGTCTTCTCTGGGGGTGTTTATTAATATGTCTGTGCATTTGCCACTCCTCGCTCTGTCCGACACTACCCCAGTGTGGGAGTGTCATCAGCGTGGTATGACCACACTGACAGCAGCTCAAACTGTCAGTGACATCACTAATGAGTGGGGCTGACAGTGTATTTTTATCTTCCATTACAAGGATGGCTAAGCTGGTATTTTTACCGAATGAGGTATTACCTCTCATTTTCTCTCTCTCGTTTTTTTCCTCCAGTGTCTGGTGGTAGGAGCAGATTGCATCTGATTGACTTGGGAAGCTGCGAGAAGGTGCTTTGTAAGAGTAGGGACGCAGGAGGAGGTCTGTGTCTGTCTCTCACTGCTTTGGGAAATGTCATACTGGCTTTGGCCAACGGAGCCAAACACGTTCCATACAGGTAAGAAAATGTAAATAAGATATTGAAATGGGTCCTTTTGCTTAAAATGTGTAGATATGGTGCTAGCATCTTTACTATAATTTTTTCTACTAGTAATCAATATTGACAAATTGACATTTATGACAACCGACTAGCATAACTGCCAAGTGGAATATTGCATAAAATATAAAGTATTTTTGTAATGTCAAATACATCACTTATGCAGGTACGGCCATTAGCAGAATGTTCATGATAATTTTGAACATGTGCTTGGATCTGTCACGTTTACGTTGAATATGTTATGCTGAAGCATTTGCACTTAATCAAAGATGCCAGCAACAAGCTTGAGCCTGTGATCTTTGTGCTGACAGGTTTATTGTCTGACTGATGCACTGCTGTTTATCTGTATTTTGCTGAGATCATAGATGATGAGCTCATAGATCATACATCTCTTTTTAAAATAAAAACTGATATCTTTTCAGGATCACATGCACCATATTTCTCGCCTTTCTAAAACCTATGCACATTTGGAAGAATTGCAATATAGACATTTTTGTAGCTTTTTGATTAATATCATGGCAGAAGAGTTTAGTGAACCTTTCGATGGTTCTGCAGTTTTAGAGAACATTTAACGGCCAGACTCCTTCAGTATTTGAGTAAACAGCTCACTTTCTGCTGACAATCTATCAACCTGTGTTTATGCTGACAATGAAAATGTATTTTTCTAGGGATAGCAAGCTCACAATGTTACTGCGAGATTCCCTGGGGAACATCAACTGTAGGACAACCATGATTGCTCACATCTCTGACTCCCCTGCCAATTATGCTGAGTCTCTTACCACCATTCAGCTGGCCTCCCGAATCCATCGTATGAGGAAAAAGAAATCCAAGGTAACTTTTTAGAACTAGAATTAAAGAATTCAAGAACTGAATAGAATTCAAGATAATAATCGTGATAATAATTGTATATTCCACTTAGAAGATTTCAATCCGATTAAAATTTTATACCATATTTTTATACCAAACAAAATCAACTTTTATTTTAGAGATAACAACATAGAAATATGTTTAGTGAATATTAACAGCAACAATGATTAAGATTATAATTGAGTATCATAAGTTTCATTGTTATGGGACACAGAAAAAGTCATATGATATATTGACCTTGAGGTAGTCCTGCAACAGCTAAATGGTTTTGAAAACTTTACTATATAATTAAGCAGTCATATTGTTGTCTTGGGATTTGTATACGACTTGCCCTCAGAGTACAGTCAATGCATCAGCTGCTTAGACATAACAAAATGTGTTTGTCCATAAGTTTTGACAAAGTTACAACAATACCATTACATCAGAGTTCCAGAGTTATTTTTTATTTTTTGTCTTTGTCAAGTATGCATCAAGTTCTTCTGGAGGGGAGAGTTCCTGTGATGAGGGAAGGATCCGTCGACCACCACATTTGCGGCCCTTCCATCCCCGGACTGTGGCCCTTGACCCAGATCTACCATCATTCCTCAGTGATCCTGACTATTCTTCAAGCAGCGAGCAATCATGCGACACTGTAATTTATGTTGGCCCTGGTGGTGCTTCCATCTCTGATCGAGAACTTAGTGACAATGAAGGACCCCCTGCCTTTGTTCCTATCATCCCTTCTCTTAACCGTAAGCAACGAGGGAAAGAAGGGCCAGTTGACCATGATCACTTCAAATGTAACACCTTTGCTGAGCTTCAGGAGCGATTAGAATGTATTGATGGTAGTGAGGAACCTACAGCCTTTGTTGGTGAATCTGGAGAAAATTCTGAAAGCCCTAAAATGGACCGTAGTGCAACCAAGTTGAAAGAAGGCTCTAGTTGCATTTCAGTTTCTCCCAAGACTCCTACCAAAGCACTCTCATCAACACAGGACAGCATATCCCAAAAGTCAATTTATGTGGCCAATAAACTGCCCAGCAGTCCAAAACACAAATTAGAACATCCCAAATTGCAAAGTGCCCAATCAGACAAAGATCTCAGAGACATGTCTGAGAGTGTGTGTAGGACAAGTGCAGATGGTGAAAAGGTGCAAATGGATACTAGATCCCTATGTACTCCAGGAAAACCAATAGTATCCCAAAACTCAGAGCCTGTGGTTAGGGAAAAGGTTTTTTTCAATAAAAAGTTACCCAAGCCTGCTCCCCCACCGCCACAACAAAGAGACTATGGCAGGCTCAGTAGTGAAACTGAAGAAAAGTCTGCTACAAGGATACCACCAATTGGGATGAGCCATCAAAAAAGAGGTGATTCAAATGAGAACTCACCTGTCAAAGTCCATCATCTTAATCCCAGGACTCCTGGGGAAATGAGGTCCAATCTTAGGGAGAGGTGCATGGAGAAGGACATATTGAGGACAACTGTAACCCTCAAACAGCCAGTGGAGCTAAACGGAGAGGATGAGCTTGTATTTACTCTTGTGGAAGAGTTATCAATTGGTAGCATTGTGGACAATGGGAGGCCCTCAAGTATTGTGAGTTTCAATAGTGATTGCTCATTACAGGCCCTTGCCTCAGGGTCACGACCAGTAAGCATCATTAGTAGCATCAATGATGAGTTTGATGCCTATACATGCAATGTTGGTACCTCTGAGGCAAACATTAAAATGGTGGCTCCATTACAGGATAAAACCTTTGCTTCGCTTGGCAGTCGTGGTTCCTCTATCACTTCGTGGCTCAGTGAAGTAAGTGTCTGTACTCTGGAGAGTGAAGGTGCCCAATCATCAGATGTCTTTCTCCCTCAAGGTACTCATACTGGTCTAGATAGCAGTTTCTACCTTGATTCTCTAAACATGATCCAAAGCAGCCATCAAAAGCAACCCAAGAACTCTTTGAATGATAGTGGCTGTAGCTTCTCAGATTTGGACAGCGACAGTGCTGTATCAAGCAAACTTTCACTTAACAACTGCCCATCTTCTCCAGAGGCCCCACAACTATCTGCCAAAAATTTGCCAAAACTTGCAAAGGCAAATACCATTCATTTAGCTGATCCCAAGTCCTTTCAAGACTCTCAAGTTGTTCAGTGTAGTCTTTCCAAGAAATTAAAACCTACCTCATCTATAGCCCATAGTAGCAGTATCAGTGGAACCAGCTCCAGTAGCAACTGGAGACGTGAGCCACCTAGGCAAGACTGCATCCCAGATCCATGGCACCGAGTAGATAGCTCATTGGAGTCTTCTTTAACTTCTAATTCAAGTTCTTCGTCCAGACTGGTAAAAAATGGAATGAGTGGAATTCCTGCAAGAAAAGCAGGCACAAGCAGCAGTGTACCTCGAATGCCCAAAACACTGGGGTCAAACCCGTCCCAAAGGGTGGTGGACGGATGTGAAAAAACCATCAACAACAGGAAAATGGAGTCCCCAAGCAGGATGCCACAGCTCAGACGAGGTGCAACAACGCTTGGGATAATTCCAGTCATCCATCCGTCCATTGATGTCAAGCTTGCGCAAGATATTGTTTCCTCAACAAACAGTTTGAAGTTCTCCTCTTTAGGAAAAAGTGGAAAAGCAAGCAAGCAAGAGGAAAGTATGTCAAAACCTGGAAATGTATCACCACCTCCACCTCCAGTTCGCAAATCCAGTTTGGATCAAAAGAATCGAATCCTGTTTCCCTCAAGTGCCTTAAAGTCTGCTTATGATGCAGGAAAGTCTTTAGCACCAAGGGCTACAGGTTTAGAGGATGACATTGATATTTGCTCTAGGGGTGATTCAAATAGTTTAAGAGCATCTAACTTAAAGGCAGAACATAGTTTGATAAAAGCAACCTCCAGTCTCAAAGCTAGAGGAGCTAGAAGTGATACAGGACAGCTTTATGGGAGCCAGATATCTCTAAACAGATGTGACAGTTTATCATCTTTGGGGTCTAAACCTGCTCTTAGTCGAGAGAACAGTGGTGCTAGTCTCAATAGCAAGTCAAGCAAGTCTGTCAGTAGGTTTGGATCACCTGTTTCCACCTCTTCCCCAATTGCTACCTCTCCTCCTTCTTGTATAAACCCAGTAAGCACTGTAAAAAATGGAATTGTCAAAGGCAGCCTTAATGCAAGACCAATACCTGCTAATGCCAACAAAGCTCGTACATTATCTGCAAACAACTCCAAAGCCCTTAGCTCATCCACTAAATCTCTTGTGGCACCTGCAACAAGGAATGCCAACCTTCCTCCTTCAGGAAAGACTGCGTTACCTCGAGCAGCAGTAGGATGCAATGGTAAATCCACAAGAGGGACTATCATGGGTACCAAGCAAGCAATGAGGGCAGCAAACAGCCGTGTTAGTGAGTTGGCATTGGCCAACACTTCTGGGAAACACACAAGGGGCTCAGGTGATTCAGACAGTGGCAATGACAGTGGAGTTAACCTTAATGATGACAAGCATACCCCAATCCCCATTCTTCCATCTCCATATAGTAAGATCACAGCCCCAAGAAGACCTCAGCGCTACAGCAGTGGGCATGGAAGTGATAACAGTAGTGTGTTAAGTGGGGAGTTGCCTCCTGCTATGGGACGAACTGCACTTTTCTACCATAGTGGAGGGAGCAGTGGATATGAAAGCATGATCCGTGACAGTGAGGCTACTGGTAGTGCTTCTTCAGCCCATGACTCTATGAGTGAGAGTGGGATGTCCTCCTCTGGTCGCACAAGGATCTCCAAAGCACCCAAGAAGAGGTCAAATGGTGAGTAACACCTGTTGTTTTCTATGAAGACATCAAGTGTTTGATAAGGATATATTTCTTTTGTACTTTTTATATATGCCTGTCATGAATTGTGCTATACTGAAGTCCACACAACTCTTTCTGAGAGCTAATCTGGCTATGAAACAGTGACATTTTATTACAGTTTTATTGTATAAATATGTGCCTATTTAAGACAGTTAATTCTAACATCTGCTCATCACATGCAGTTTAGTAGGTTTGAATCTCCATCCAGCCTGCATCCTCAGTATATTTGTAAAGCACTGGTATACTATCTGTACTTTATTTCTTTATGTATTTTATGTAGACAGAGCTTGCTTTATTTTTCTTTACCCATCCATCTTTTAAACTACTCTTTTTTTCGGTGTCCCAATTACATTTGAACTTTTCTGTTTTCACATATTTACTTTGTCTCTTCATGGATCAGGCCTCCAGAGGCGGCGCCTCATCCCAGCTCCCTTACCGGACACTTCTTCCCTGGGGAAGTCTGGGACCACGGGCCAGTGGGTGGACCTTCCCCCTATGTCCGGACCATTGAAAGAGCCTTTTGAGATCAAAGTGTATGAAATTGATGACGTGGAACGGCTTCAGCGTCGAAGACAGGAGAAGACAGATGAGGTTAGTATGGAATTTCGGGTTGTTGTTTTTTTAGAAACTGAGATCTGGTGAGATCCAGTTAAGTGCATTTAAATTTAACTTTAGTCTTTTCTCATGGGAATGTAAAATATGTGAGATATGTGTTTACATCGTACAGAGAGTAGTTAAAATGTAAATTGATTAATTACTATGTATTATAAGTTTGCACAGTGCATAGCAGAGATGCCAGATACCATTTTTTCTCGCTAGTAGCTTCCCAAAGATTGCTTTGATCTAGGTTGGGTTAGATTATCTAATCTAAAGAGCAATATTTTTAGGTCAGCAATATGCTTTATGTATCATATTCAAACTCTATACATTGAATAAAGGTTTTGGCTTTTTGCTTCTTATTAACAGTGTAATGATAATGTTGGGATATATGTATGCTGGTTGAAGATTGTATCTGAAAAGGAAATACCTTTTTGGTTACATTTGAAACACTGGAGGGATGAAAAGTTAACTATCTGAAATTAATTAGTTTGGGGGTAAAACTGCAGGAGAGAAATTCTGTAGTAAAATAATCTGTTATCGTTTCTATCATTAAATTGGCAGGGTGAAGTTATTAAATAGATTTAAGAAGATTATCCTCAATTTGTCTGTCAGTGTTTTTAAGGCCAGTTGGTATTGCAATGGAATCATGTGCCGAGGTATTGTAGCATTATTGGATAATAGGGGTTCATGTATGTTGTGTATCTCCACTTAGTATAGATTCTTACATCCTTTTCCTCTTTGTTACAACAGTCATTTCAGGAGGTTGAGAAGGTATATTCAATAATTCGCATAAATGTTGAAGTGAACCAGACTGTAATGTGAGAAAGCTTATATTCTTCCATTATAATGCCTGAAAAAATCACAGTATTATTATAGTTCTGTATCCTATGGTTCTTTTGTGCAGCAAATGTCATGGAAAGGTTAAAGCAATTTAAGGAATCAGCATTGTACTATTTTTTTCTTCTTCTAATCAATCCTGACAACACAGTGAAATGCAGTCTCACTCGATAAGCCCAAAATGATTTTACCTCATTCTTACAGTCAAAAAAGTCTGTGGCATGGAACTGTAATTTTAACCATCATGTCCAACTTCTGTCCACAGGGCCTGATGTATTTTAACACTAAATTGAAGGTTCTTGAGAAACGACAGCAGCAAATCAGAGATCTCACAGCCAAGCATAAGACTCTGAAAGAAGAGTTGGAGGACACCAAGTCTAGACTAATGATGGATTCCAGCAAGTGGATAGGAGAGTGTAAGTATTTTATCTTTACACTAGTTTGGACACACTAACTTGTGACTGGTAGTGCTTCTAGTAGACAAAGGTGAAAGTTCATTCTAAATACTTCCAGTCCATTTCATGAAATAACATTGTTCTGGTTTGTTTCACAGTTGAGGTGGATCAGGATTTGGATCAGGAGTCGCAGGAGTACTTCGAGGCATTGGAGCAGGCTACGGCTGAACTGGAATACTGCGTCAACCTATGCAAGTCTCGCGTCATGATGGTGACCTGCTTCGATATTCGAGTAGCATCTGACGTGCAGGAAGGACCGCGAGAAGTTGAGGTTTAAGAACGCGACGTGGTGATCGATGGATAACGAGAAAGAGATGGAGGAAGACAGGACCCTGGATGTCTGAAAGGAAGGATAATGAAATGTAGCAGCCGGTCCAGTGATATCGAGAAAACTCATGGATCAAAGGAATGACCTTCATAATAAGATGGAAAACTGAATTCTGCATGAAGTAGGAACTTATTATCTTCTGGAGAAGACAAAACTGTTCTGGTTATATGCAGTGCCTCATAACAAACATGGAATAGACTTGCTTAAAACGAAAGCCAACAAGCTTTGATGCGTTTGACGCATTTCCTTACCCAAAGGAAAAAGAATCATTATTCTCACTTACCGAAGAGTTATTCAACCACGCCACAAAGTGCCTTTTTCATATGACTGTTTTGTACATTTGTTGTCAATCATTATTTTTTCTACTGGTGCTAGTGCTATGACCAGCATACTCAAGCCGAACCATTTTTTTTTTTTTATTGCATTGTATAGTGTATTTATATGAACTTACTGTGTGTGAAATATAATTTTGGGTGCAAAAGGAGAGCAATAAGCTGAACTTCCATGCTTTGCCTTTGCCTCCTGAACTATCACCTCTGTCAGCATATTGTTATTAAACCTTTTGAGCCTTATGTTGTATTTGTAGTTACTGTCGGAGTGTTTTTATATCTTTCAAAGGTCTTTTAAAATCTTTTTAAGGAACACGGTATCACTCAGCAATTGACAGTCATATGTGATGCAAGCCAGGTTTCATTAAAGTGTTTGGTTTGGTTTCTTTGGCTCCAAACCTTTCAAACTGTACTGATAATGGATGCATGTGCACCTTTAACATATTTATTTCCCAGAGAATCCTATAGGTGATTTGAATTGGTACTACGTTTGCTAAGCCACATTGAATGTACATTAAAGCATTTTAATGAACAGCACAAAAATTCCCAAGAATTGAAATCTTTAGCATTGTTATTGGTTCTTATCACATAAATACATGCAAGTCAGTGTCATTGTTATGCCTGCGATGGATGCGTGTTCCTAGAGAGGTGCAATCTATTAAAATGCAGATTGGCCTCTTGTTCTTGTTTACTTTAAACAGACACTTTGGCAAATGGGATTCATTAGTGTAACCTGACATGTCTAGCTCAGCCTTTCTCTGTAGACACACTGTGTGCTGCATTAAAAGAGCTGTGGTTGTGATTAAAGAGGGGTGAGGTGACATTTGTGCGGTACAGGAAGGACTCTTTTCCATAACTTTTCAGATAACAGCATCCTAAAAGTAACCATAAAAATATCTGATGAGATTTTAAACACTGTGGCCCGCTCAATGGCATTTTTTATGCTATTTGATGCATATTGGATGCTAAAATACACCTTTTTTATAGACTAAGGGAACGTTGATGCTGTCATAAAAATATTGACTGACAGTCCATGTCTTCAAACATTAATAAAGTCCAGTTCATGATGCATTGCAGTTTTTTTAAAATACACTGTGGATGTACATCCAAGCCTTAGACCTATGCATCCATGTAATCATGGTCTTGAACAAACAACCTCAGCAACTGCAACAGGAAGCATGTAGCACAGATGACTGTCTCAATGACTAGCCTTCACAAGATCTATTATCAATATTTTCAGCGCTCATTGTGCTGTTTAATAACTGCTGTAAAAGACCACCTGCATTTCTTTGATGTCAAAGACGCCATTACAGAACTTTGCTGGTAAAAGTGATTCAGTGTTTTGTAGCTGCCAGAATGACTTTCCTGTTACTTGTCTATCAAAGGCCACGAATGACCTTTAGATCTCATTTGACATTTAAGAAAATCAAAACCTTTTCTTGGATTTATTTACCTGTATAAACACTCTCAGGCCCTTTTTCAAGATGCTGCGTGAGATTTGTATTTTTTTCTAGAGTTTATTCTTCATCTTTGAATTTTGTATTGATTATGCTGGCATTCACTACACTTTATGAACATGGGTTTAAAAGACACCAAACTGAAACTTTTTTTTTTGAATGAAAGCTGCCAATGTATGTTGCGTCATGTTTCATATCAAATCATATTTTCTAACTTTTTTTGTTTGTTTGTTTTGTAAAGAATTTTCTGACCCTCTGTATAAATGTATTATATGGCAGCTTGGGATAACACTGTTTTTCTTGTGAATAAAAATGTCCTTCTTATTTGTCTTTGTCTGTCCATTTCTTTGAAACATTTCTGTGTCTGGAATATTTACTTCATCATTAAGATGTTTCTTTGTCATCTTTGAAATACAAATGAAGATATTTTTAATGTAATGTGAGCGATTTCTGTCCCTCCATTGACAGCTACACAGCTCCTACTTTGACTCTTCAAAAAGTTCAGAAAGAGGTCGTAAAAATAACCCATATGAATTGAGCAGTTTAGTCCAAATTGTCTGAAGAGACAATCACTTTACATGATGAACAGACTGAATTTAGGCTTTTATTCACATAAAAACATTCATCAAATCATATGAGTATATCAAATATATAAATATAAGATACTGATATAATACTGAAATATTATTACATGTATATGTTTGATACATTTTATATGTATCTTTTTCTTGAAGTCCATTGCCTAGCTATCAGGTCTGCAATCTCGTCAGTCACTGGACTAAATATTGTGGCACATTGCAAAGCAGCATGACCGTTGCACTCAAAGACTAAAATTACCAGTGCAGATTTTGGTGTCTGAATGTATTTAATTATCATATCAACAATGCATCCCTAACGGTTTCTTTGTAAATAAAGAACACTTGTGTTATGTTCCATGTTTACATCTATATTATTATGAAATGCCTTTCAAATATGGTAAATGTCAAGGACAAACCTATGGCTAAACTAAACTAGTATATAATATATCTGCCCGAAGTTTAGTTCTGTTTCTAAGTATTGAGCCTTATTAAATCGTAAATAGTCTGTTGAGTATTAATACACACTAAGCTGAAATCCAATCCAATGCTGAGCTGCTATTAAAAACACACTGGAATTCCAGTTTATAAATCAATCACCCCAGTTTCGTTTACCCATCTTGGTAAACACAGCGAGACACAGAACTATATAAAGAATGAGCGACATGTCAGCAATCCACAGGTGTTGGAGATAAATATATAGAAAGTGATGAGCTGTGTCTGCAAACCAGCACACAAAAACACATCCATGCGTTCAACATGGCCCTGTCACCTCGTAACCTGCTCTGAGTTCCACACACGAATACTCTATTTGATTGGGCGTACACACAAACGCACGTCCATGGGAATGATTACTACGAAAAGCACAGCTCTTGCCATTTATCAACCTAACAATCTAAGATAACAATTTGGTTTTCTTCTACAAAGAGGTTGTGTATGGTTCAAGTATTTTTCAGTGCACACTGCTCATGCAAAAGATACAAGGCCATCATTTAAAATAAAATGCTGGTCTTTAACCAATCCGCACAGCATGCTAATGCTAGCAGGTTACATTGTACATATGTTGACATCTCCCTGGGCCCATAATTCCCTCACCCTTTCTGTCTTCATTCAACTGAAAGCAGCAGTAATGATTTGGCTATTGTGTTGGAGCAGCTGGTCACTGTATCGCTAATCAAATCTGTAGCCTTTAGCATAGCGAGCCCTGAGTGCTTTTTGACAGCAGGAAAGAACGCCAAATCACTCCAATGACAATGATTAAAATGTACACACAATTTATTCAGGGACTCTGATGTGTATTTTTGTGTCAGTTATTGCTCGTATAATCACCATAACTGGGAGAGACTATAGGGCTATAGTTTCTGGGCATATTACCACAGGATTTTTTTGATACTTTAAAGCTTATGTCTCATCTGCTTAAAATCCATTTAAAGGGATAGTTTACTTAAAATGTCATCATGCAGGCCTACATTATTCTTACCTTCATGACGTTCCAAACACGAATA
This sequence comes from Scardinius erythrophthalmus, assembly GCF_964197995.2. Lineage (NCBI taxonomy): Eukaryota > Metazoa > Chordata > Actinopteri > Cypriniformes > Leuciscidae > Scardinius > Scardinius erythrophthalmus. The sequence continues at coordinate 7,747,125 of NC_138239.1, forward strand.
CTTAAATGTCTTAAACCAATACTTAAATCTCTCATCAAAACTATCAACTGGCTTCAGATAGTTTGGAATATAGTGCAGGTTGAATGAACTTGTTTTTAAAGTGTGTTTTTGTCCTGATTGAATGAAATATTTGTTTTAAAGGGATAGTTCACCCAAAAATTAACAGTTTGTCATCATTAACTGTATGAGGTACTTTCTTATGTTGAACACAAAGATATTTTGAAGAATTTTGGTAACCAAACAGTTGATGGCACTCATTGACTTCCATATAGGAAAAATAAATAAGTCAGTGGCTGTAAACTGTCTGGTTACCAACATTCTTCAAAATATCTTCTTCTGTGTTCAACAGAAGAAAGAAACTCATACAGGTTTGTAACAACTTGAGGGTTAGTAAAAGATGACAAAATGTTCATTTTTGGGTGAACTATCCCTTCAATATTCTTAAAAATTGAGAGTGCGTAAATGGCCAAATTTTAATTTTGGGGTTAACATTTAAACTCTGTGTGAAACAGAAGTTGCGACCTACTTCATTTCAATATTGTGATGTATTTTCAAGTGAAACTTGAACTGAATGAGTGGGTTTAGCGCACATCCTTGCCATCTAGATCGCAGCAGACTGACGGTTGGAAGGATGTTCTGTCAAACTGACGTCTTCAGAGAAGGAACGCCAAGGGGAATGCGATTTTCAGATTTTGACTAAAGATTACGGAGACAAACAATGTGGATTAACTTAGTTACACGGATTAATTGTTCACCACAAGACTAGTAATGTGAGCTAACAAAGTAAAAAGGCCATATTTGGATTTCATGGAGACTTAAAATTAAGGGTCTGTTTACACAACACTGTTTTTTTTTTTTTTCAACCAAAAAAACTGAAAACTTTTTGTGTTTTGGTGGTTCATTTACACGACAACGCGTTTTGGGGGCCTGAAAATGCAAACTTTTGAAAACGGTACCATTATCGTCTCTGTGTAAACTACAAAAATGTGAATTTGTGAAACCAGTGACGGCATACACATGCATATAAGTGTTCAGTTTACAGGCAGGAATTGTTTCTTTACAAAGTGACATCTCCAACTACTGGCCTGGCATAAATAATACAGCGTTTTTAGTCGTTTTTGGGGATCTGTGTGAATGGGGATCATTTTGACAATGTTGTCTTCTGTATACAAAAAAACGCAAAGGAATAACGTTTCTGCTTATAGAAGGCTACATCACTGTTGTGTAACGGTCCCCTAAATGTCATATTTTGAGTTAACAATTTTATTTTTATCATGTTATTGTGATATAATGTTAAACTTAGACTATTACATTCATATGTCAAAACACAAAATCTTGGGCTGATTTTAAACCAGACATCTTTACTCTAAAACTAAACATTTCATGTGGCATAGACTATCAAATAAATTCTATTCATGAAAAGGTACTGTATGTGTCAAACTTGAGAGTATCATTTTTTTCCTAATGTGATTATTAAAACTTAAATTATGTTATTATTAGCTTATGTAAAAGAACAGCTATGCAACATTTAGCAAGCATTTGTGTACTGTTGGGAATGGGATTTGATGCAAAAGTCTAAAAGGTGACAGCAACTCATGAAAATAAGAGATATACGGTAGATGCTGAAAAACTGTGCCTACAAACCAACCCTAGTGTGTATGTGAACACAATATTTCCTTGTTTTTTACTGCATTTTCAGCAGGTACTAGATGATAGTACCCTCAAGATAGTAGAAATCATATTTGTCACAGTCATGTCATATTTCCTGTTGAGTTTATATCTATTCATGCTCATGCATTATTAACTTATGTAGCAAACTTCTCTGGTACCTCTGTGTGTCTTACCACTTCAAATTCTCAAACCCTTCCAGCTCTCACTAAGGGATCTCTGAACTCTACCCATCAGAAAAGGACCCGTTATTACTGAGACATTCTGAATTTGCTGTAGGGAGATGTGCCACACTGCTGAGTCTTTGGTTTTAAAGGGCCATTTTGACCCTGATGCTGAAATGAGAACCTTTGGACGCTCCTGCAGGGTATAGAACGTGATGCACAATACAATGAGGAGGAGTTCAGAGAAAAGTTAGGAGGAACCATAGCAGTCAAAGGCAATTCAAGATATATTCAATTGAGTTTGAAGTGTGAAATTAATTTTTTTAGAAACAATTTTCACTCAGAAATTACTATTAAATTTCACAAACAATTACAAAGTAATGGCAAGTAACACACTGAAATAAAAAAAAATTCCTGTAAAATTGACTCCAATAATCTTTGTTTTGAAGAGCTCTATCAGAGTTCCTCTGAAACCCTCCACCTCCCCCAGCACCACCTGCCTAGATCTGCTATGGGATTTAAGCTGGGCCTAAATTAACACAAGCGCCAGATGCGAGTAAAATCAGTGTTGGCGAGTATGAAACAGTGTCACTTGCCAGTTGGCCGGTAACATTTTTATTAATTCTAACAATGCATGAATGTCAACAAACATGAACGACACTCAGGACAGTTGACGAGCCAGCGCTACATCGTCACAAAAGCCTTATCAATTTAAATATTCAAGCACAAAAAGACTCGAAAGGGAACTAATTTCTTTACTTACGTGCTCTGTGGAAAGTTTTGTGTGCGGCTGTGCGCACAAATCCAAAGCACACGCCCAGAAAGCCGTGTCTAAGACAGCGTGCAAATACTAAACTGAGCTCTCTTTCACGTCTTCTTACATTTGAGCAGACAAATTCACACAAAATGATGTCAATAAATAGCGAGGATCCTAGTATAACATAGTCGCTTATGTCTCAAGTGACAGTAAACAGTTGAGAAAGTAAACGCATGCGTTCAGTGTCAGTATTAGATCTGTGCTTTCGATCTTAAAGTAACAGCAGCCTAATATCCCTGCTGCTGTCTGTGTTTTTTAATGTAAATCAAACAACAAAGGACAAAGAAAAAATGACTCACTGCTCTTGACAGAATAACTTTTGTAACTTTAATAAGGCTTAATGTGTACTTAATGTGGCTTAGTGCACAAGTTGTATGAACCACTTCTATGGTCCTCTTTTTTGAGCAAATATTAAACCGTTTTGATTTTATATATTTTGATATAATATTGAACCTTTTTTTATTACATGGAAGAAAATAAGACATTTGGAAATGTAAATTATGCCACAATGTTCATTTTTTAAGGACTGTTTATGTAAGTTATGAAGTGCTTTTACCAGCCGAGAAACATTATTGGTGCTCCCAGTAATATAGAGTGCACAGACCAAGAGCAAGTGATTGTTAGATTTACTTCCTCTTGTCGTTTCTAATGAGTAAAGCCTTCAGCACCTTAATGACACAGGGTCTCTCAATCGGTCACTCCCATAAAAACGCACAGTTGATTTGTGAGGGAACTAAACCAATCCCTATATTGCTTAGGTAGATCAAGGAAAACATTATCATGCCCCCTATAATTTATTTTGGTTTACACCTAACATGATAGGTTCATGGTTTAATTTAGCCAGAGCAGTATTTACACTTCCATCCAAAAAGTTCTCTTCCACACCTTGACTTTTTACGCTGCTTCATGTTTCTTGGGTTGAGTAGATTGAAAGGATTTGTCAGAATAGAGGATACAAAAGTTCTATTGTTCACACTAGAAGACACATTAGTCACAGAAGACACTTTCACGTTATTATTAGACACATACACATCACAAATTTCACATTGTTAAACAACAAATTATACATCAAATTATTTTATTTTTTAAAACTGTCCAAAAGATACAAACTTTAAAACAGATGGTTTAGATAGTTCATATACCAAAACTAATTACTAAATACAAAGTCATGAAGAACAGAATTATCCCCCACCCCCCTTCCAATTTACATCTTAGGATATGTTTCCTTGCCTACCGTTTCCTTTTCCACATGCAGTCCTAGACTAATTTTTGGCCTTTGATACTGTGGGGTTGTTTGTGCCACCCATTGTCTCTGCGAGTTGGAAAATTAAAAGAGAATTTACGAGTGCCCTCCAGTCAAGGGGTACAGCAGCCGGCCCGGGCATTGTTAGAAGAGCTGCAACAGTAGGGATTTACAGCTTTGCAATCAGGCAGAGTTCGCGTTCTAAAGCAGAGGCCTGCTCTTTTAAGAAGAGCAATAAACCCAGCCAAATGCTACCACTTACTCTAAGTAATTAAAACAAGCTGGTTCAGAAAGAGACCTTAAACTACCCGAGTGTGTGGGTTAGATTTAATGCTCACACATGCCTCGTCCTGCCTTGGGTTGCTTCAGGGGTGCTGTAACTATTGACAGACCCTAACTAACACACATATCACTGTCCAGCGGGTCAGTCCTACCCACTGCTTTAAGCTGAGACTTCCCATGGGACTATGAATTTGATGCTCTCTTGCATGGTGCTTTCTTATACTGGAAAATATGGTTACACTGAAGGTTTTATTCAAAAAGAGTTCACAGGCGAACATAATTTTGATAAGTATGTAATCAAATAAAAATAAAAGAAGTAGTTGTATTATTAAATGAATAGGAACACACAAATGGAAAGTCAGCTATAATGTTCAAACCTGATGTGTTCATATGAGAACTTCTATGTTTGCATAGTCAGTGCAACACACTCCATAGAAGAATAATGAAGATATTTAAGATTATTTTTATGGCTTTAATAATTTTTGTCAGGCTTTAGAAAGGTCAATGGTGTAAGTCTGTCTGTGATAAAAAAAAAGGAACAATCTTTTAGGTTTGAAACACATGTGCCAAATTCTTAGAAACAGAGCAGTTTGTACAAAAGTGTTTAGACAAGCTATGCTTTAAAAGACATGTAATGAAGTGGACTAGTCATGGACCACTTTTATGATACCATATAGTCTATTGTGGAGCTTCACAGCCAACCAGACATAAGTAGCCTATTTCGAGCAACATGAAGTTGATTAAATGACAGAATGTTTCATATTTCAGCAAACTATCCCTTTAAAGTCAGGTCATTATTAATACTCTATTAGTGTATAATGTGGCTGGTCAAGTGTGATATGGACTTTGTGTGGTTGGATGAGGACCTGTCAGCTTAGTTGGCATGCTAACGTTCACCCAGCCACTACTCAGAATCTGTGTAATAGAGATGTGTGGCAGACACAGGTCTGATCCGAGCTGACAGCAACCTGGCAGTAGCCGGCAAGGCTGGTGTATCCTCTTCATTATCCTTTCTGTCCTCTCGCCCCCCAACCGAGCTGCTGCATACAGTCAGACAGTATCACTGCTGGAGGAGTATTCAGAGAGAGGTGACCCTTATAGAAACTGCAGCTCTACCACTGAGAAAGACATGCTAATTAGGCCCACACAATGGCTCATAACCAATCAAACCTGAAGCAAACATGCTTATATATTCTCTCTCTCTGTCTCTCTCTCTCTCTCTCTCTCTCTCTCTCTAGGCCTATATACAATTTAATATACAATATATAATACAATATATGAAGAGTTCAGATGCAAAAGCTTCTAAGTGCCATCTGAAATTTTCTTCTAGAATGATCATTTTTATCAAGCTCGTATATTTAAGTTCAGTAATTTCACTTAAATGGCAATGTAAATTAATTGCCATTTAAGTGAAATTACTGAACTTAAATATACGAGCTTGATAAAAATGATCATTCTAGAAGAAAATTTCAGATGGCACTTAGAGGCTTTTGCATCTGAACTCTTCCTTCCAAAACATGCATTTGTCTCACCCTGATTCACTATGGTAAGCCTGTTGAAAGTGTTTCAGACCTGATGGGATTTTATTTTAAATAATGAAACATATTTCAGCAAGAAAAGGCCTACAAGAAAAGATTACTTAAAAGGAGAAACATAACATACAAGTTAGCATACAAAAGTAGAAAAAAAGAAACAATAATATTAACAACATTCAACTATTTCTTCCTTTTTCCTAGAGACAAATTAAAGATTTTAACAAAAGTATTGACACGACGGGGTGGTTTTCGAGGGAAATGAATAACGTCACTCACCCGTGCGTGTCTCGTCATATCGTTATTTGAAAAGTTGCTCCGGTTACTTTGACTTGTGTATGGTGTGGGAGTTGTCATAACGAGCAACAAAGGTTGACATGACTGGGCGCTTAAATCTCGAACCCGTTTTAAAAAAACGAAACGCCGAAAAGAAGAGAAATCCGTTTAAAAAAAAAAGGAAACGCCGAAAAGAGGAGAGTTTGCTGCAAAAATAACGTGACGAGCTCGTAATAAAACTGGAAACAAAATTGCTTGGGAACCGGTGGATTTGAAAAGCGGCGCGGAGATGATGGTTTTATTACTCAAAAGGTGAGTAGCCTAAGGTATTTTTATTTTATTTTTACAGATAAACTGGCATGCAGTTCAGTTCATTTTAAGGCATTATTGTGAAGGGTTGTTTGGTTGCTGTAGCGCTGTGCTGGAATTTATTTTCAAGGAAATATCATGTCTATTAATGGATAGATACAATAATATTTTCAGCTAGTTGGCTTGAGATCTTTTCCAGTTAAATTGGTTATATCTCTTAAGTCTTAACGTGGTCATATAATGGTACATGCACTTTTACAAGTTGATTGTACTGAAATGTGTGTTGGCAGTGCCTGTACACAACACAACCACCATAAAATGATAAAAATCCATCCAGTGGTTTTTTTTAAATCTTATATGTTTCCCCCTCTCCTGAATCAAGCTGTTCGATTTTGTGACCACAAAATCGACGCCCCTCCCACAATGGTTGATTCGCCCCTCCCACAATGGACAGCAGCGTTTCAACACAGCCCCGCCCTCGCGCCCTCGTGAGCGAGCTGTCAATCATAGCCCGCGCCAACCGGCGCATTCATTGCTGATAGCTGGAGCACTGAGTAGAATGGCGTCTCGATTGTAATGTTCTTCGATGTAATAACGAACACAGCAGTCATATTGATGTTCCTAAATCCGAACGCTGAAGACGCAGTGGCTGAGTTTGTTTTCGAAGGGAATTCCCCGCGATCAACGTCAATGCTTTCATGTTTGCCGAATCATTTCACCAGACTGCTTTACAAACGAGGGTCAGTATTCGTGTTCCTGCTGCACCTCCAGAAGAAGTTAGTGAGTGTAACGTTTTATTAACCTTTATATTAATCTTTATATTAATCTTTGCAAATCGCTTGCTGCACGCTTCAAGATGAATGCAGCTATTTTTACACTCAGGGTACATTACGGCATGTTTTCTATGTATGACGTTCTCAATATAATTCATAATCCCATGTTTATAATAAACAACATGTTATGGTTATTGTGTTAAATTGTGTTACAAACGATGTACGCACAGAACAGAGGGGCGGGGTGAGCAAAGCTCATTATCATTTAAAGACACATGCACTCAAATGGCGTGCTGAAAACCATATTCATCCGCACAGTCACGCAGAGCCGAAGCACAACCAAAACAATGTTCTTCCGCACAATACAGTTTTGTTTTTTAACCGCTAGAGGGCCAAAAGTCTATCTTTAAAGGGGGGGTGAAATGCTCATTTTCACTCAATCTCCTATTAATCTTGAGTACCTATAGAGTAGTATTGCATCCTTCATATCTCCAAAAAGTCTTTAGTTTTATTATATTTATAAAAGAAAGATAGGCTGTACCGAGTCTTTCCGGAAAAACGGGTTCCAACGCACGACCGCGAACCTTTATCATTGTGACTGCTCGATCCTTAAGCATTAGACAATCTGCAAATCCGTCGATCTAGGCTTTGTTTATAAAACAATCATCATCGAAATGCAGGGAACAAACAGTCTTGCACAACTCCGTTGATGCTCAGAAAAAACAAACTCCATCCACGGGTCCCTTAACGCTGGGTTCTTTGGGAATCTGTGCAGGGTTGTCTTGCCCTGGCAATCAAAAACCCACTTCTTTGGTGACATTGACTTCCCAAAAGCCGAGCAGAGCACTTTGATGAGGTACTGCTTTCGCTCTCTTCTCTCTCTGGTCTACGAGTGCGCGCGCGCCCATGAGTGAGAAGTGCCCTTAGGACCCATATAAGGAAATTCCGCCACATCTTACGTCACACATGCCCATACTCGAAAAAAACTTTCCGAAACTTGTGACAAACCGGAAGGAGTATTTTTGGAACAAAAATCATTTGGAATGTCAAACGTAGGCTACAACTTAATTTTTGAAACTTTGTCCATGTTTAGCATGGGAATCCAACTCTTTAACAGTGTAAAAAACTCAGTATGCATGAAATAGCATTTCACCCCCCCCCCCTTTAACATACGAATCTTATTATCAGTTTGTTTATTGCAAACCTTGGGCAAACTTAACAAAATCCTTAAATGAGATCTGAGCAAACCCCTCCCTTGAGAAACAAAAACATAGGAATATACTGGAAAATATAGTGCTATATATTACATAATTCCATTTATGAAAAACTAGTGCTCAAGTTATATTTTTCATTATACTGCAAAATAAGCATGAACCATGTATGTAGCAATAAAGACAAAAATTGCACTACATTTTTACATGTAATATCATTATTGAAAATTCAATAAATTCAGTTAATGCATGGGTTTACATAAAGTTGAAAATATACATAAACTTGTATCTCACTTTATTGTTTGCATAGTTGCACATTTCATATATGAAAATGAAAATATGTGTGATAGTACATATATATATATATATATATATATATATATATATATATATATATATATATATATATATATACATGAAGTATATATTTTTTAAAGTGTTTACTTTTTACTATACATTTTTTTCAGTGTGGCACCGAGCTTTGCATGGGCAAGCACCACTCATGTTTCCTTAAAGGGGTGGTTCGGGATTTTTGACATCAGACCTCATTTTTAAGTCAGCCTGGGGTGCGTTTCCCGAAAGCATCGTTGGCCAACTATGGTCGCAAGTTCCGTCGTTACCAATAGAGTTCAATGGACATTGCGATGAACTTGCGACCATAGTTGGCCAACGATGCTTTCGGGAAACGCACCCCTGGTTGTTATTCATCAGTGGAGACATTTTAAAAAAAAAATTATCCAGTCCTTATATTTGGATAGTTAGCCGATGCTAGGCTAGCGCGAGTCAAGGGTAGATGTTAGCCAGCCATTAAAAACTGTTTTACTCTCTCCACAGTGCACCAAACGCAAATCAATTATAACACTAGACTATCGATGCAAATGTACGTTGAGAGAATAATGTTAGAAATCAAACTTACCTTTCATCTCAATGATCCCAAAGGAACTAGTTTCTCAGTAGCTGCGGAATTTTACTTTGCTCCAGTTAGTAATGCGGCAAAAAGTAAACACAGAAAAGAAGCGCACTACAGTGAGTGCAGTACATGTGTGTACCGGCTCACTCGGATGCCTAGGTAATCAATATCACTCCGCTGCTGCTGTAGACAAGGCTTATGATTACAGGGAACAAATTATAACTAATGCAATGTGATGAAAGGTAAGTTTGATTTCTAACATTATTCTCTCAACGGACATTTGCATCGATAGTCTAGTGTTATAATTGATTTGCGTTTGGTGCACTGTGGAGTGGGTAAAACGTTTTTTAATGGCTGGCTAACATCTACCCTTGACTCGCGCTAGCCTAGCATCGGCTTACTATCCAAATATAAGGACTGGATAATTTTTTTAAAAAAATGTCTCCACTGATGAATAACAACCAGGCTGACTTAAAAATGAGGTCCGATGTCAAAAATCCCGAACCACCCCTTTAAGAGAATGTAAAAATTCTGTTCTATTCATGCAGTCTAATTTGTACATATGTTTTGCGCATTTTTTTTTTACTTGATTTTGGTGAAAAGCTACCTAATATTTAAGCAATTTTAACAGTTAAATTGTGGCGGCAGTTCAATAGACATAATGTATTTGTTCTAAGAATTGTTTTTCTTTCTAATCCTCTCTCCTAAACGGCAAGGGACAGTAATGCACCTTTTGACGGACATCAATCACCATAAGAAATCAAGAAGGAGAAATCATGGTGGCCACTGGTGTGCCGTTCCATGCTTCATACTCCAGTCCTGTAGGTGGCGGAAATGCACCATTTATGTTGGTGTGTGAAAACACCAGAAGAAGCAGGTAAACATTTTTTAACATGTTTTTGACCTAAAAAAAACCTAAATAATTAGCGTGTTTCATTTCTTTTTGTGAAAAGACGCCGTATGGTTTTAGAATGGCGTGAGGGAGAGTTAATGATGACAGAATTTTCATTTCGGGGTGAATTATTGCTTCATGAGCAAATTTAGCATCAGTTGGTCAAGTTTTGAATTTTAGAACCTCACACCATGACAAACATTATGGTTTAGGTTTCTGGACTTTATTTATGTGCTGCTTACTCTCTGCTGTCATTAGACACCCATGAATCCCATATGTCGTGAATCATGTGACCTTCACACTACAGGGAACAAAACAGTTGTTGTGCGACAGCTACAGCTTTCAACGGCAGCGTTTTTCTCCTTCAGACCGCACACATGACTTCACTATAATCAGTGTTTGGAATGCAGTCAATCAGAGCGCTTGAGATTAGCATCAGACAACTGCACTCGGCTTGTTATGCAGTTTGTAGGTCTGGTCATTTGGGAAATGTTGATTTCAAAGCTTGAGTGTCTTGTGGTGAAAGGAAATAAATTAGTATTAAATTGTTTGCATACAAGGGAAGAAGTTGGCGAGAACAACCAGCTGTGGTGGCAGATTCAGTGTGTTTTGCATTCTAATGACGTCTAGCCTGTTATTTAAATTTTAAGGCACTTCCTCTAGCTGTCTTTTTTTTTTGTTTACGAAAAACATATCACAAAATTCAGTATCATATGAGTCAAAGTCTGGCATTCTTTCTGATCATTTGCTATTGATATTGCTTTTTAAAATATAACCATGTTTACAATGATTAGTGCTGATTTTTACTTCTATATGTATTCTATTGTGCAGCAATAGATATTCTGCATGCTTATATATATATATATATATATATATATATATATATATATATATATATATATATATATATATAGTATATACATACAGTATATGTATATGTGTGTGTATATATATATATATATATATATATATAGTATATAGTATATAGTATATATATATATATATATATATATATATATATATATATATATATATATATATTCAGATTCATAGTTTTATAATCAGATTTATACAGTATACTACCGTTTAAATGCATTTAATGTCACTTTTAATCAATTTAATGCTTCCTTACTGAATAAAAGTATTAATTTCTTAAATCTTACAGACCTAAATTTAATTTTATACTTTAATCAGGGAAAATACAATACTGGAAGGAACAATTAAACTAAGATTCTTGAATACTTTTGCAGGTAACAGCCCAGAAGCCAGGTTATGAAATACAGTATCTCTACTCCCATAAGAGGAGTCTATATAATCGACATGCTAATACAGGGATTTAATGGCAGCTAGTGTGAATATCCTTACCAGAAGCTTAGACTCCACTGGGCCCTGTGCTACTAACAGATGGACTTCTTTAATGAAAAAGACCCTTTTAATTAGCCTGTCCATAGACGTTTATTCACCTCGTATGGCCATCTCCTCAATAAAGTTTCATTGAGCGGGCTGGCCTTGCATCGGGCTCCCGGCATCTGCCATCTGGTGGGCTGGGGCTCTATGATGGCAAAGTGGCACCCTTGTTTCTTCCCACTTCAGTGAGCCGGAAAGAGGCAGAGAGAATCGAGCGAGGAGCTGAATCTGGGAGGCGGTGTGGGGGTCTTACTTGTCACCTTTCACCATCTTTGGAGGGTGGGTTATTCTGCATGCATGTTAAACTGCTTTAATGTAATAGTGACTACAGGAAAAGCAATAGGGAATGAGGGTCATGTACTGTAACCTCTCACAGTCAAGCAGAACGGATTAATACTGTTGTTTCTGATGACGTATAATTTCTCTGCTGGGATAACCAGCTTTACTCCCTGGGATCATTGTTAAAAGCTTACTTTTTATGTCCTTACCTTCTTAATGTAATTATTCACCGCTATGTACCATCAAAATGGGATAAACCAGAGTACATAAGCTATTCATTTGTCTATTAAGCTTCTGTAAGGCTTTCCATCCATCCATCCATCCATCCATCCATCCATCCATCCATCCATCCATCCATCCATCCATCCATCCATCCATCCATCCATCCATCCATCCATCCATCCATCCATCCATCCATCCATCCATCCATCCATCCATCCATCCATCCATCCATCCAGAATTATAACATGTTCATAGATTTATAGTGATTCTAATGATGTTTGACTAAAAGTTTTATCGTTAAAGGCAAAGTGCTCTCTGAAACAGTGTTAGTCTCGATCTCAGCCACAGGTTAACTGTATTTCGTTCCTCACAGCCTTCTCTACATTATAGAAACATGATAAGATGAATTGTATTCATGAGTTTTATTTGTTCTCGGATGGAATGTACAAATTGAGTCTATTTTCGTGTGCTCTTTGAGGCCTTTCTTCTCACTGGAAGGCGTCTATTCCTGATTATGCTTCATTCGCAGGTGGACATTTGATTTGGCTGCGACTTGATTGCTACCCCACCGCAGAATGCACAGAAGGTCATACTGTAACCTTCTTTGGCAAACAAACTGGCTGCCTGCACATAAAAAGCAAAAGAGAAAAGGGAAAGTATGTGCTTTGAACATATTGAGATGCAGAAGAGTCAACGTCATGAGAGAAATGTTTTCTTTATGAGAAGAGTTTGAACATTAAAGTAGGTGAGGTAAAACTGGCCACCCTTCCTTCCTCCCTCAAAACACCGGCATATGAAAGTGTTTTAATATGTTTTTCAAAGTTGTTACACCATGAAATAAAAATCAGGAGCTATTGTTTTTTCCCCCCTCAATATAATAAGGAATTTTATTTGCATATGTCTTGGCTCATGTCCGCTCTGATTAATACTGTTCAAAGGAACAAATCTTTCATTGTTCCTCTTTGAAGTGAGGAGAGATAGTGATTGATAAAATGATGCATGAATGTCTAACCCTCAGATGCAGCTGTGCAGAGCAAAAGTAATTCACACCGCATTACAATAAGCAGAGAAGTTATTCATTAAATTGTGCCTTCCTGTTTTTTTTTTATATCTCATCAGCATTATGAAATCATTATTATTTGGGAAACAAGGGAAGGGGAAACAAAGTGTGTCTGTCTGTCTGAAGTAGTGTTTCATTACTGCACAGTTTTTAATTACTAAAAAAGTGAGCATACAAGTTAAATATTTTTTTTAGTTTATATAGCAATACTGTAGGTGCTATATATAGGCCAATTATATGGTTTCATGTTTGATCTTGCCAGAACATCTTATTCTCCTATTTGAAGCAAGAAGTGAGTGAAACACTCCATTTGACCTTTTATAATACAGTGTGAGTTTCAGCAAGGTCTTCAGCCGTTCTCATGCCTTCAATTTCAAAAGGTCTAAGGAAACTCATAACTTACTGGATAGCTAATTATTTTACTTTTACAGCATGATTGCTTAATGAGAAGAAACGTAGGAAAATCCCCAAGGCCGCTGAAAATCAGAACACTAGATTTAATGGATGCTCTTTCATGATGCTGACTTCAGCACTGCTGTGTGATGTGAAATTCTGTTTTACTGTAAGCTCAAAAACTGATCGGGACGTATAGTTGTGAATTTCCTCACCCAGTAGCACAGATCACACATTGAAGTGCTGAGACCTGAAGAAATCAAACTGACGGCTAGAGATGTCAGTGAATATAGAAGAGCCAACATGACAACATGTCATGGAACTAGAACTTTGTTTAGGATGTTGCTCGGAATGGTAGTCAACAAATTATATATATAGCATTTGTTTGTCTGGCAACTAAATGTGATGGACCTTGTCATAGTCAAATGCAGCTTCAGTAAATATAGCTTCAATGTTCAGTGTTAACTTGGGTCTGCTAATTGGTGACCTCTGCTCAATGGTATGAACATTTCAAACTCTTACAATTTCAGGTGAATTTGTGTACAAATTTGAAAACAAAAATCACCTAGAACTCTGGACAGTAAACCTGTCAGATTGTTTTCCTGATGGCTTTATAAAAAGACATAAATTTGCCTCCTCCCCAAAGATGTGGCTGTTATGTTTCATTATTTTTTTTGTGTTCATTGTTCCTCAAGTGCCTGAGATGAAATTGTTCTATTGATTTGTCTGGTGGAGCAAATTAGACTGGCTCTGGAGACAAGCTAACCATTCATTTTGAACTGTCTAGTTTACCTCCCACCTCGCTGCTCTGGACAGACATAACTTCCAAGGTTTAATTACCGCTGGTTACCTGACTGCTGTTACAGCCAAACACACACACACACACACACACACACACACACACACACACACACACACACACACACACACACTTACACTTTAATTAGGTTTCAGCTGTTTTCGGACTACAGCTCATTGATCAGGACATGATGGTTAATAAGAAGTGAAGTTCTGGTGGTTCCTTCATTGAAATAGATGATACTAAGCTGGGTCAGGAAGTGACATCGTATGGGGCACAGAGAGTTGGATGGGACTGGAGTTTGTGTTTACAGGGCCCATTGGGATTACAGTTTTTTACAATCACTTTGTTACTATTTTCAGAACCTTGATGTCATTTTTCACAACTCTAGACACAAAACTCACAACCAATGATCAAAATGCACATTTTTCAAAACTCTAACCGTTTTCTCAATTGCTTGGATACAATACACATAAAACTTAGATCATTTGTTCATTCAACAAAAATCACCTGTTCAATATGACACAACTTAACATCAAAGTACTACTATTTCAAAAGGCAATTCACACATTACATTTCAAATGAGTGTCTATTCATTTCCTTACATTGATCTAACTATCAATTGATACAACTGCTCAAAATGATAAGAAACTATTGCATTACTCTGAATGCATAGTTGTATGGAAACAGACAAACAATCTTCCATGTTTACTAAATCATGAAAGTTTCAAGATAACGATATTCATTGTCACCAATTAGCATGGAGCATGAACCAATTAGACTACAATATCCATGGATGTAGCCTAATATTTGATCATAATGCTTCATCAGACACTGTGTCTATGGTCCCAAACACTGTACTACCTTTTCAGACTATGTACAGTATTGACAGCACTGCACTGTATAGATCATCACTCCTGTTCTGTTTCTTACAGTACAAGCAAGCAAGTTGAGGAACACTGCATTTGATGTTTTACAGTACTGTCTTTTCTTTTCTATTTCATAGCTAATTATTTTTTGCTTTGATTCAAATAAACCTATGTTGTGATTGTACTGTAGTGTTTTGCATCAATATATTACAAACTTTGTTCAATGATTCCACTGTAGTATTCTCTCTACTACTGCAGTGCCTTTACAGAGATGTATTTACTGTACATGTAGTGCCATAATGAAACCTGTATCACCTATTTTGTTCTACAATATTTAATGATTGTACGAACAATGACACAATGAAACTATCAGTTGCTTGTGTGTGGGTGATCTATAGTTATGTCTCAACGGTATTTCACAGTAAATTAGTTTTTTGAACCAATGATTGTGCAAGTGCAAGATTTCTTTAAAGATGTGAATACACAATGCAATGTTTTGAACATTAGATAGCCTGTGTTACAAGTGATAACCGTTTTGAGTTTTGTAAAATGACATCAAGGTTCTGAAAATAGTAGCAAAGTGATTGTAAAAAACTGTAACCTGCTCTAACTTGATTTATTTTCTAATAAAGTCCTATCAGAATTTAAAAAATTTAGAAAAAAATACACATTTTTATCACAGTTTAGAATATAGGCAGCACTTTTTTTCAACATTAATAATAATATGAAGTATTTATTGAGCCCAAAATGAGAAACTTAGAATGATTTCTGAAGGATCATGTGACACTGAAGACTGGAGTTATGATGCTGAAAATTAAATTGTCATAATATTTCAAAATAGTATTGTTTTTAACTAGCCTATATATTTGATCAAATAAATGCAACTTTGGTGGACATAAGAGTCATTTTCATTTACATTATATTAAATATACTGTCTACCCTGAATGAGACCAATAGTCAGCTTTTTTATTATTATTATGCATAGACTTTAACATTGGTAAATATGAACTCAAAAGCAATGAAAATGACAATCGTTGATGTAGTCACTGCAGTATTTAATGTTATAGTTGCCTTCATTTTTTATTTTTAGCTCTGTTAAACTCATTAGTGTAGTATTTTTGTGTCTCAGTCTGACTTGAGCACTTGGACAATCCTACTTGTGGGCACCTGGTTGTGGGCTGGTAAACTGGCATTGTTGCTCTCCAGGATTGTGCCTGTGAGAGTTTTGGCAGAATCTACATTCCCCTCCCCCTTCCTCTGTTCACCCTCTCCTCACAGTTGTTCATGAATATGAATGAAGGGTGAGTCTTGCTAGCATCATTAATGTGCCGCAAGTCCACATAAATCACGCCAATATAAAACTCCAAATGCTTTGCTAGTAAAGGTTGGTGATAACAGGACAGGGACTAACGTCATAACTTGGCTACGGAAGCTTCCTTTTGAGGGTATTATGTTCAACGTCAAGCTTTTGGATTCCTAAAAACATGAAGCTAAAGGTGCGGTCATATTTACTGTTGTTTAATGAATTATCACAGGTAA
The DNA here is from genome assembly GCF_964197995.2 of Scardinius erythrophthalmus. Lineage (NCBI taxonomy): Eukaryota > Metazoa > Chordata > Actinopteri > Cypriniformes > Leuciscidae > Scardinius > Scardinius erythrophthalmus. The sequence continues at coordinate 7,763,770 of NC_138239.1, forward strand.
AATCATTCCTTTCATAAGAATCCAGGCGATCAGGAATTTTGAGAGGCCGAAATATTTTCCAACACCGATTTTGCAACGGGTTTCAGTTGGTCAGGTTTGGAAGTGACTTTTATGTGAGCAGTGCTTCAAATATACCTACAATATTGACAAAAGACAACATTGTACTTGGCAAAATTTGACAACTTTTTATGCTATATACAGAATTTAGCTAACGTAACCTCACCTTTAGTTGTGGTGATATATTTCAATCTATACAGTATATATATATATATATTCCATAAATCATGATTCATCAGTAAGTTTTCACTAAAACTTATTAGAAATGTATGATCAAATTTAGAACCAACTAAACCCACATAAATTTTTTTATTTTTTTTTTAAATGCATACCATCAAAAATTTAACTGTGGCAAGCAGGATGGGGCTAAGAGCTGGTGCTAGTGCATGCCATACTGCTCTCGAGTCCCAAGGAGGAGCTCCAGAAGGATAAAAAGGCCACTGTAACCATGTTAAAGGCTCAGAGAAGGAGGTGGGATAAAAATAAAATGTAAAGAACAAAATTAAAGTAAAGTGGCAGCCTCTCACGGACAACTGCCGAATAAGTCCAGGCCTGGTCCTCTTTCGTCCTTTAGGCTCTGTTTACACCTGGTACATGAGGTATATATGTGAAACATACCCGTTTACACCTGGTATTTTAATCCATTTGTCTACTTTCACCCACTTCTTTCCTGATTTCTTCAAGGGGAGGATCTAAATGTATGTTTTTATTTCAGATCTTTTGATCTAATGGACAAAATAAGCTTGCACAATTTTCATATGAACTCGCCTGGAGACGTCGGAAAAACAGACGGAGAGCATCAGCTTTAGTTTCTGCTCTGACAGCTGCAAGACGACGCCGAACGCTGTGTGTATCAAAAATCAGGAATGTGAACATTGTGCTTAATACGTTTGTCGTCTTCAAACCAAACTTGGGTCTTTACCCGATAAAGTTTAAATCCTGTCTGACTAGTGCGTTTCCTGTAATGTTTACACTTGTCAGTAGGTGGAGAGTAGGCGGTCCTTTGAAGCAAAAACACTTTTGACCTCATGAGCGTCTACACTACGAAAGCAATCTGGTCGAATGCTTTTTCTAACCCTTGGGAACTGGTCGAAAGTGGACAAGCTCAAAAGGTTTTAGACCCCGATTACACCCGTATTTAGCGTCGTCCACTTGTGACCCGATCGACCAAAAGCATCTTAAAGGTATAGCGGAGGATTTTTTTACTTCCGGGTGGATCACCTATACTGTTGGTCCTCCTAATTGTCAATCATTCTGGTGAATCAATCAAACTTTTCAAAAAGTGGAGAGGGCGGGTCTTATCTAAAATTCGGAAAGATCCTCCACTATACCTTTAATACCAGGTGTAAACAGGCCTTACTGTCATCACTCCTTTTATTCTTCCAGGGCTCATCCGTGGGTCTCGAGACCGCTGTGGCGAGCAGGTGACTCTCATTAGCACTCACGCCAACAGCCTTGCTCCGTTCCCGTGGCTCTTGGCCCCGCACTGCTTGCCACAGTAACAAATACATTTTATCATTGTTTATTACTGTCCATCAATTAACTTCCTTGTTCCTCAAACTTCAGAATTAACCTTGGGAAGTGATATTAAAACTACCTTCAAGGTGACTGTAATTTCACAAGTAGGTTGGTAAATATAAGTGCTTCTGGATGAAACCGTTGTCTTGGTCATGGAACATCATTCTGTCAGTAAACCAAACACTAAATCTTGCGTAACAAGAATATTGTTCGAAGTTCAAGTCCGAAGTTACTCATCAGTAAAGGTGCACATTTACCGTTGCTCTGCGAAATTTCATGAGCGAAATCCAGTAATTTCAATAGGAATCTGCACAATCTCAATGCTACTTTTGACTGCACCTTACATCCTACTTGTCAAAATCATGGTCAGCGTGACAGTAGTTTCACCCTAGTTTCATTAGCGTGAGCTGTTTTACTTCCTCAGCCTGAGAAGTGGCTGACACATTAAAAATAGATGCTTTCTGGAGCACTTCAGTGTCCTGGGTTAATTACGTCATCCATTGTTTCTTCAAAGAAGCACGTCAAGATGGAAATCTTTAAAAGAGAATATCTCAGATTTAGGGCAGTTGTTGTGGGTTGCTCACTAGAGGTTTTCTATAAATATGGATGCACGTTCAGCTCAAGTTTAGTCCTGTTGCTCAGGCTTCGAGAAGAGAGCAGCTGCTAACAGGGGGTCTTAACTAGGGTCCTCAAAGCTTTAGCCTTTCAAAGTCAGTGAGAGGCTTTGGCACAAATTTTGCAAAGCGCATCACATCCAAAAAGGCTAAAAGGGGTAAACAACAGGGAAGAGAGGCGATGGTGGAAACGGAGCGCATTCTGACAGTAGTTTTGACTTCTTGTGTTTGTCTGGGATGCCTCACGTTGTTTTCCGTTGTCTGGCAGAGAATTATGTTTGTAATGATTCTCTTGTGATGGATGGTTTAGCCTCATCTGCTAATCTCTTCACATTCAAATCAATCATTTTCATCCACAGTGTAATTCAATACTGGTGAACAACTATGTGTTGTTTAGAGGCATCATTTGTTAATGGATGAGATGTTAATTCAAGTTTACCTTTTGCAGCTTTAAAATGGAAATGTATAATTAGTTTTCTGGAAGGCCCATTTCTACACAACTGACAACTCAATACTAACATGAAAATGAGGTGAACTGTGTCTGTGATAAATTCATTTTGAGGCACACATTTATAAAGCCCTAATGTGTAATGACATTTTATTTAGTCTCATGATTAATTATTTATCTTTTTCATTTTGCATTCTGCATTTTTACATTATAGACCATTGGGAATAGATGATTTGCTGAAATTAATGGAATCATTTGTTGTGTTAATTGACAAATTTATATGGTTCTAATTTTTGTGTTTTGATTGGTGTAGATACTCAGGATTCCCCAGTAAGGTAACACTTACAATGGAAGCACAGATGACAATTTGGTTACACTTTAGTTTGAAGGTCCCCTTTAGACATTCTGTTAACTATAAATAACGTTGCACCTACATGTGTACATGTACAACTAACTGTGTATTAATTGAGTATTAGTAGACTGTTAGGAGTAGGGGTAGGGTTAGTAGAATAAGCTGATATGTGCTTGCAAAGTTACTTATAGGGCCCTATTTTAACGATCTAAGCACATGGTCTAAAGCACACGGCGTAAGTGCACTAAGGGCGTGTCCGAATCCACTTTTGCTAGTTTAATGACAGGAAAAATGGTCGACAAGGCCGGCTCTCGTGGATCTGATCGTGCGCGAGGTTAAAGCAGTGTGTGTGTGTGTGTGTGTGTATTAGGTTAAAGCGCACAAGCATATATTCCACCATATATTTATGAACACAATAATCTATAATAATCTATTTCTAATCTATAATAATCTTTTACATTGTAATCCTTTTATTTTTAATATTTGGCTAGTTTGTGTGCTACTGCGCGTCCCTGTGTGTGCAGTAAGCAGAATGTACGCACGTTGTGCACGCGCCTATAGGCGCACATTACTAACGTGCTCTTTAAATAACAAAAAAAATATTGGTCAATGGTGCAGTCTATTTCAGTTGCCTCAAAATAGCAACGCACCAACAATGCGCCTGAACACACCTAGTTTTAAGACAAGCACGCCCATGGGTGCACAAATGGGCACAAATGCATTTGCCATTTAAACAACGTGGCATAGGACATTTTAATGATAATTGCGTCAGGCTGGAACTAGCAAAAAACACTTGCGTGCACCTGGCGCTGCATTGTGCCGTGTGTATGAGAGTTAGTTGACATGTAGGTGCAACGTTACTTTTAGCCAACAGAATGTCTAAAAGGGGCCATTCTTTTACTCCAGTATACTCCAGTAGATAGAAGAACCATTGTCACCAATCACAATCCTGATACTGAATAAAATTTTCGAGAAGCACGCCAAGTAAAATGTCTGGAATCTCAACAGGGGATCTAAACAAGAACAAGCTATTCATGTAAGTTTTAATCTGTGTACATCGAGATAGGCCTATTAATACAATTAAAATGAAAGTGTGAAATGGTGTTTACTGTATCTGCGATATGATTGTGAAGTTACGTGCAATAAGATGTGTCAGAGCTTTCCCGCCTTTTAAGAACTGTACATTCAGCTGCGCCATTATATCGTAATTTACCTGTACTTTTGATACTGAAGTAGTTTTATATCGGTTACATTAATACTTTTACTCGTGTTTTTTCAAACTTTTATTTGAGTCAGTTTTCTTAAACATGTCTTTACTTTTACTTTACACAACACTGAAATGAAGTGAATTGGGCCAATTCATAATCATTAAAATACTTACTGTTTCAATAGTACAGCCACAAATCATAAAGAATATGTGTTAGCATGATTTCAGTGTAAAAAATCTTGCTGATCTTTTCTGTGTAAAGTTCTATCCAATTTTTCCGGATTCACTGTTTTGATGGATGAATGATGCTTTTGATTCTTTCATCATGTTCGATTTGTTTTTGATTTCCTTGGGGATGCAGCAGGCTGGCACATCACTCATTGAACTGTTGAAATCCCATTGAATTGCTGAAAATGATAGTGACTAACCCAATAAACCAGCTTTAACAGCTTGGCTCTCCCACTTTACGCAGAATGAGATTATGAAAGGCTGAACGCTGGTATTAACCTGGTGATGTAATTACCTGTGCAGGTTGAGTGCTAATACAGTTATCAAGCATGCTGAATATCCCCTAATCTGATTATGAACTGACCCCTCCTTTTTCACTGAATTCTGCTGGAAAGTGACCGTCCTGCTACGTCCGTTTGTCTTTCAGTTGACTTTGACAGGGAGACAGTCTTCATCTGACCCTGACCTGTAGCAGTCACATCCGTTTACAGTCAGTTACAGTCTAATGTGTGTAATTGGCTCTTTGGGCTTGAGCTGTGCAGACTGATGTTTACAAATGGGCGGAAAACACAGGATGGTAGCACATCAAATTTTTAACTGAAATAAAAATAGCTACATTTATTTATTAATTTATGTGTCAATGATGTGACATTAATTTTTTGCCCCGGACAAATTATAATTTTTTCCGTTAAAAATTCATTAAAATGTCATGCTGACAATGGTGTACATATTTTCTACTGTGAGCATGTTTTATGTTCTGAACTAAATATTTTTTTTAGTTTTTGTGGGGATTAAAGTAAATAAAGTCAAATCTTCTACTACTACTACTAATGATAATAATAAAAGTCGCATTGAATAATCAAAAGGCTGAAATTCTTAGGGAAAACTATTAAGTAGTTTGGCATAATATTTTATTATTATTTCCTGCAGACTTTTTAAAATATCAATAATATTTGAAGATTTTATGTTGGACAAAATCAGTGCAGCCATTTCGTTCATAAAACAGAAAATGCATAAAACAGAAAAATAAAATAAATAAATAAGAAATAATAGTAATAATATATATATATATATATATATATATATATATATATATATATATATATATATATTTTGGGATATTTGTAACACTCTTTACTTAATTTTTTTTAGAGAGAGAGAGAGAGAGAGAGAGAGAGAGAGAGAGAGAGAGAGAGAGAGAGAGAGAGAGAGAGAGAGAGAGAGAGAGAGAGAGAGAGAGAGAGAGAGAGAGAATATTTCATTATTTGCAGGATCCAGGAGATGGTCCTCAATGCAGAGCATAAAATCCGGGGGGAGGAGTTGGATAAAATCCAACTCCTCCCACCTTACATACCTAAACCTACCAATCTCCACCCCCTGATCCCTAAACCCACCCCTAAACCTACCCATCTCCACCCCTAAACCTACCAATCTCCACCCCTTATATAAGATCCGACTCCTCCCCTCGGATCTTGTGTACTGCATTGAGGTGCTACTGGGATCCAGGGCCAGAAATGTTCCATAGATAGGCTATAATTGTAACTCAAGGTCATGAATTGAAAAACAGGGCCGTGACAAAAGGCAGGCCAGGTCAGTTTAAATTACACCACACAAAGAATGCAAAGCATAACCATGCTGATAAAACCATAATTGGAGAGGATTATGGAGTCTGGATATATATCATATTTAGAGTTTACTCTATAAAAACAGGATATGATTCATAACAGAAGAAGACGGAAGACAAATACTTGAGTCTCAGAAATGGAGAACAATCTATTGGAAACCACATCATGAATACAAAGTTTCTTCAAGAATCTGAAAAATAGTGATGCTTCAGTGACAAAAGCACATCCCATTCAGCTATCGTTCCTGAGGATGAGAAAATTATCAGTTTTTTCATTTTGGATGAACAATTCTTTGCAAAAATAAATAAATAATAATATATCTATCTAATATATGAATAAAGTAGTTTATAGCAATTTATTCTAAATTAAGTAGGCCTACAATTTCCTGCTAATGGACAGTACAGCACAAGCACTTAAAGTACACGGTTTGCATTACGAGTGTGCATCAGTTGTGTTGTTCCCATCTCCTCCTCTTGTCTGGATGTCCTGGGTTGTCTTGTCTGGTACAGTGCCTCACTTCCCGCAGAGCTCTGGACCGAGTTTCTGGATATGTTACAATAGTGAGCGACACCACCTGTGATTGAATCAAACCAGCATGAGTTTTTCTTCTTTTCTCATATGTGTAACACGTGTTTTGATCCTGCTTGCCCTATAGCATATCGAGATCAATGCTTTTCTGATCCTTTCATTAATATGTGCTAAAAAATATGAGTTTAAAACATTTTACATTGCATTTTGTTTAGCAATATTGAATTGAGGAGGCTTTGAAACATTTTCCCTCCTTGTTATTGTCTGCAGGCACTATGTGCTCTTATTGGATATATAAGGGTGAATTAGGATAAACGGCATTGATTTTACACTTTCAATTTCTAAAATTTACTGTGAATTCACTGTTGAACTTCAGACCTCAATAACAACTAGAATATGGGAATGTTAACATGGATTGTGATTCACATTAGTTGATGTCTCCAATTACCTTGCACGTCCTGATTTTGCAGAGTTAGTCGTGTTCCTGGGTCTACATATTTGGTTGATCCTGGAACAACATTCCTGTTCGAAAGTTTAATCCTAACCATATCCCTACCCTTACCCTACCCGTAAGTTATCCCTAAAACCAGAGGGAAATGATGTAGAAGCACCCTGGTTTTAAGCATAAACTGCAAACGTGTCCCTCAAATCTGATTGGTTGATTTGAATGTTGTTCCAGGGACATGTTGTGCTTGGTGAAATCAGGTTTTGTGATTACTGTAGTTTAAAGGGATGGTTTACCCCCAAATTCTTGTTTGACATTCTTTTCCTCCAAAAAAAAAGATATGCTGAAGAAACTGTTTTTGCCACTGACATTCATTGTATGAACAAAATATATCTTCATATCCAAATATCTTTTTATGTGATCAGCAGAAGAAAGAACGTCAGGGAATGACATGAGGGTGAGTAAATGATGACATAATGTTTGGATGACTACTTACTACTTAATCCTCTTCGTCCCATGTGAGACATAAGGCCACATTTTTGGATGAGCTATCCCTTTATAGCTTAAATGGCTTAGGTAATTCTTATAAGGCCACATTTTTGGATGAGCTATCCCTTTATAGCTTAAATGGCTTAGGTAATTCTTATAAAACGCATGAATGTAAATTTAAATGCATTTTGTTAACCCTCGTATACTGAGATCGACTTCGCTGTCTTCATCTTTGGGATTCCAGAGACCCCAATTATGTATGTGTTGAGTAAATGGTCAGGCTTCAAATACTCAGCTGTTCTGTGATGGTAGCGCATCAATAAAGGACAATCAGACCCTGCCAAATCAATAAAATCAAAGCTCATCCCGGTCAGACATTAATTATCTAATAAATGGCATTTGGTGGCTCTCCACATGCAAGTCAATCAGTTTGAAGTGACAGTGCGTCCTCTAGATTCTAGCTGAGATTGGGCTTGTACCACAGGGTTAAGTTGCACGATGCTTTTCATGCAGCAGTCATTTCGTTAGCCTTTGAAATATTTTGCATTGTGTCGATAGGATAAAGTGTAAGATGTAAATATATACTAATGCCTCGCTTTTCACTCTCGTCTTGCATATGTCCTTTTGTTGGACAGAACGTCATACAGTAAGCGACTGATTTGGATTGGCAACTCAATTGATCACAATAGACTTTGACGTTAGCATGATGCTAAGCTAACAATGCAATACTCAAATAAGCATAAAAACACTTAACACACAAATATTTAGTAGAATAGTGTATTTGTATTTATAGAGTTTTTCAGTCATGATTTTAATTTGTAAGCCATTTATCAAAAACAACATTTAAAAAAAAGTCAAAAACTTTAATTATTTTCTGAGTTTAAGATCACAAACTGATCAGTTCCATAAGATTATTATTTTATATTATATTTTTATTTATTATGAAAAAGTACACCGACTAGACTACTTTTACTGCCTACTTAGCCTACCTTTACAGTACTTATTACTGAAATATGTGAGTTGACATTTTTTTGGACTGGATTTTATTTACAATTAAATGAAAATATATTAGTTTAAATTTATATTCAATTCAATTAGTTAGACTTAAGGGTGCTTTTTTTACCCACTAAGGTAGAACGTAAGAACATATGTACTTGTACTTTCTTAATTAGTTGTATTATCGTTAAAATAGTCTTAAAGTGTACTGCTGAATGTACTGACAAGCATTTATGGTAAACTAAAATATACTTTATTGTTATTTGTTTTGAAACTTGTATGTCATGTATTTAAATATATTTGTAATTACACATTTGTAATGTTGCAATGTATGGCATTTAAAATATATGGTTACACTTTATTTTAAGGTGTCAGTATTACAGTGTAATTAAACATTTAAGTACTGAGTAAGAATAATTAACTACTGTACATGTAATTACTATAGGGTTAGGGATGAGGGTTTGGGTTGGGTTAATTGTATGTAATTATGCAAAATGTATAATACTACAGTAGCTACTTGTAACGTGTAAAAATGACACTGGAAAATAGTGTTACCAAATATATTAACTTTAAATGTAATATAAAATAACACACTAAAGTTAAAATTATGATCAAGTTATTTACATGTGCTTTAGTTTGTTAGTCAACACATCAAAGTAAACATATTTTTTTTTAAACAATTTTTGTTTTGTTTTTAATATTTAAAATGTACCAGTAAATTGACAAGCACAAACTGTAGTAAATCACCTTTACTTTTTAAATATTCTCCGAAGAAACATTTCTGAAAGGGAAACTCCTACAAATACACATAAGGTCAGCCACAAAAAATAACCCTGTCCACGCCTTTTCAGCGCAAATGTTTCACCGCGTGTCTTTAGTAAATCCTGACGGTAGTTTTTTTAATGCCAAAAGAGGGTTTGTGCTGGAGCAAGCTGTTAGTAAATCTGGCCCTTTGTCTGCAGATTTCATAGTAAAAAAAGGGAGTGCCAAACCCCGCCAAAGCCTTATTTATGCTCTGATGTGTCAGCACTTCCTCACGCCTGATCCAATATTGTCCCTCTGACTTAATTACTCACGCTGCCAGTCAATATTCTCTGCACGATAGACATAGACATGACGTCTGACTGTCAGAAATGAAATTACTGCTGATTTCCTGTGTAAATGGTGACGCTTATAGCCCAGTCTTGTGTTCTTTTGTGTTGGAGCATATTTACTCAAACATTCCAAACATGCTGGATTCACTTCTCGGCTTCCTCCTTATTGCCTTTCAGTTTTCCAATTGATGGATGACATCATTTATCACACTATGACCAAACTATTAATCACGATCATCTAAATCATGTTTAAAAGGTACTTACGTCATGTTTAAGTATAGAGTTTGACGGTTGATATCGGTTAATCAAATGCAGAGAAATTTGTCGTGACATGTTTGGATTAAGAAATGAAAGGAAGATTATATTTCTTTGGATTGATTGCGAAGGTAACCTCTTTAATGGAAATCCTATGTGGTCGCTTGTTTGGGATTTGGTAATTTTGTGTTGAAGACTCTTACACAGCACTTCCTTTAGAATTCTCCATGGAACAATTCATACCGTGGCCAAGAAAAAAATGGCACGCTTTATTTGACCTTTCTAGAGGAGCCTGGTGGCTGAGTAAGTGTGCGGAAAACTAAACCGACTTTATGATAATTACTATGGCCAGGCTCAATGAATAATTTAGTGTTTAGAGGGAGGAACCGTTAACCAAGAGCTTCCACCAAAACATTTGCACACATGTTGTGACAGCCAAACACCTGCTCACCTCCACTAACATTTTATTTCCTAAAACAGACCATTTTAAATGACCTTGTCTACAGAAATACACTGTGCAGCTTCTAATTTCTTGGATATTGTGCATGCTACTTCATATCTTATGCATGCAGAGCCCAGATCATGGCCTATAGAGAAGCGCTGCTCTACACTCTACATCACATGGTGTTGCAACAGGGCAACCTCTCCAAGGACCAGCTAATCACTAACACAAATATTCATTTTTTTCTCCCTGGTTCTGTTTATGATTGCATACATATTTATATTGCAATTTTTTTTTTTTTACAACCCATGTCTTGCTGTAGTTCTTGTAGTGTATGAATTAATTTTGAGTGCTCACAGAATGCAGTAATTACTTGGGGAGTGGCTGGTGATGTGTTGCGCATTATAAGCAGTTTTGGTAAATAAAAAAAATAAGAAAAAAATGGGATATAGTTTTTGATGTGAGGGGTGGGGGTGCATGCATGGATTTCTAGTATGTTTTACAGTCTGCCAAATACACTGTTAACTTTTTAGGAGTGAAGTGGCATGCGGCACTGTATGAAAATAATAAATTATATACAGTATGTATGGACTGTAACATTTTTGCAATTAAAGCAACATCTTTCTGTCTTTTCAATAAAAACAAGGCAGCAACATCAGAAGTTCATGTTGGTTCCATATGGTTTTGAAATACTGATATTCCATGTTAATATTGACCCCCATTTCATCCCAGTAATTTCCCCTCTCCTGAATTTTAATATTCACTCTTTCAAAACATACATATTCTGTGAAATTTACCCTGTTCTGAAATCACAAAGAAAAGGCCTGAAATATAGATTTATAGATTTTTTTTCTCCTCCTCTCCTGGGTGGTTGAAGGTGGCAAAGTTAATTTGAAATTCACACAGTCAACATAAAGAGGGCGGTGAAACTATCTCACTCAAAATCTCATATCAGAGTTACAAGGCTGGATATATTAATTTAAGAATACATTTTTAACTAATCATACATTAATAATTCTACAATTGCAATAGTGTATTGAATGTCTGATTTATTTAGCACCATAAATCTGAGGCCAACCCAAGCAACAACATGCTATGGATCGAAATGCCAACAGATAGAGAACACACATTCCACAATATTTCAGATGTTATTTTGATGTTTTAAATGGGTGGTATAATGCCCTTTTCAAAAGATGTAAAATTAGTCTTTGATGTCCCCAGTGTGTATTTGAAGTTTTAGCTCAAAATACCCCAGATATTTTTATATAGCATGTTAAAATTGTCAGTTTTTGAGGGTGAGCAAAAACACACCGTTTTGTGCCTGTTCCTTTAAATGCAAATGAGCTACTGATTTCGGCACAGAGGGCGGAGCTTCAACAGCTTGTGTCCTTTTACCTCACACAGACATGCACTGAAAATTTCAAAAACGTTTAACCTTTAATGTTCAAACTGGATTCAGACAATCAGGACCGGAGTGGGGCCACTTTTCAGCCCTGGAGTTCATGCCCAAGACCGGCCCACTTTTTCCACGGTGGAATTCAAAATTAGCACTTTTTCCAATTTGGATAAATGAAGCAACAGTTCAGTTGTTACTATTGTGTAGTTGGTATTAATACCATAGTTCAACAAATAATGTAAAGGTTAAATAATAATTCACTTAGACTTTATAAGAAGCAATTGCGATTTTATATCACACAATTCCGACTATATCTCGCAATTCTGTATGACTTTAAAAAGAAGCAATTGCAACTTTATTTCACGCAGTTCTGACTTTATATCTTGCAATTTCTGACTATAAGAAGCAATCGACTTTAATTCACACAATGCTGACTTTATAACACGCAATTGCGACTTTATATCTCACAATTTTGACCATCTCGCAATGCTGACTTTATAACACGCAATTGCAACTTTATTTCAGGCAATTCTGACAGTTATATCTCGCAATTCTGACTTTATAAAACGCAATTGAGACTTAATATCACCCAATTCTGACCATCTCGCAATGCTGACTTTATAACACGCAATTGCAACTTTATTTCAGGCAATTCTGACAGTTATATCTCGCAATTCTGACTTTATAAAACGCAATTGAGACTTAATATCACCCAATTCTGACCATCTCGCAATGCTGACTTTATAACACGCAATTGCAACTTTATTTCAGGCAATTCTGACTTTATAACACGCAATTGAGACTTTTTCACGCAATTCTGATGTATTCTGAAATGTAAACTCGCAAGTGTGAGATAAAAGTCGCAATTATCTTTTAAAACGTTTTATTCTGTGACGCAAACAAGCTTCCATACCTCCTGGCCTCTTCCTCCCAGCCATCCTCCCTGACGCGTACCGTTACGGTAGGGCCGGCCAGGCGCGGTAGGCGCCGGCGATGCCGCGGGCCCGCGGCCGCAGTACTAGCCTACCTAAAACGTTTTGGAAAAGACTGGCTGTGGACCCAACCAACTCTATAGTAGGGGAGGGGAGGACTCCCTCACATGGTACAACCCATGCAGAGGCTGCGCGCTGCAGTGTCAGAAGGCGAAACGTGTAATGTTACTAACGTGACATTGAAATGTGAAAAAAAAAAAAAAAATCCTCGACCGGCCCAAAAGTGAAGCGGCCCACCGGGAATTCTCCCGATTCTCCCGATTACCCAATCCGGGCCTGCAGACAATGATGGAGAGACTCAAGAAGAGGTGACAACATGTAGAAGCAACAGGACATTTCTGAATGGTTAGTTGATGAATTTATGTAGCTTATGTGTAGTTATCTTGTAGTCATAGCATATTCTGTCTTGATAATCTATAAATCGTGTTCAGGGGGGCGGGGTTTATGTAAATTCTTGGGTTGGTGATGACACTTACCCTGGAGGAATGTCGTGTAGTCCCTACCAGCTGTTTGTTAGTCCTTAAAAAGCAATTTCTTTAAAAGCAAATATCTCCCTTTGCTTTGAACTTTGAGCGTTGTAACTTTGCAGATGTTGTTTATGCTCAAACAGCAGCATTACACACTATCTAAAGTTAAAAAAGTGAAATCATAATCAACCAACCCTTTAATAAAAGTATATTATGTCAAATACTTAAAATCACAGGACATGCTCATAAAAAGCCATGAGACTCTGGTTTCATTGCTATAAATCTTTAAGCTGGGCTAAATTATTTCAGTATTGTTCAGTAATTGGCCAGTAGTAAGTAGAATAAGTAGTAAGTAGTAAGTACTATCTTATTATTATATCTACTATACCATAATGAGTATCCACTGTATGTTGCTAGTTTGACCAGGAAGCTTACCTTGGTCAACCAACTTCACCAGAAAACTCAGGCTGGTAGATTAGTTTAGCTTGTTAAAGCTGCAGTTTGTAATATTGATAGCTATCAGTTGAAATGGGTTCAAATTCAAAATATTGGAGAAAGTTGTTTGTCCTGTGGCCATCCCCCTCCTCCTCCTCCTCCTCAGACTTGCCGCTCAAAGGGGTTGCAACAGGTACAAACACAACTGACAATGGAACGAGCCTTACATTCGGGGCTTGACATTATTAACTTTTTTGCTTACCAGCCTATGTGACTAGTCGTTTTTCAAAGTTACTAGCCACTCAGCATTTTCACTGCCCACAATTTTGAAATTGATACATGGGGAAAAACTGCCATATAGATATTTTTAATATGATCTCATAATTTGGCAGCAGGTATATTAGGCTGCTGTCACTTTAAGACCTGACTCACAGATCCATTATACTGTTACACATGCGTTTTCTGTCCTTTACATTCACTTAAAAAATAACTGACTGTTTATGTGAATACTCGCCAAACCGGCATTTTGACATTATTTTGTGTGTATTTCGGCTTTATGTGTGAACTGTGTTTTTATGCTTATTAGAGTATCATGTCTAACAATTAACAATTGTTGGATGCTGGTGTTTGTGGGGAAATGTGAAATGGCCAAAATCACATCACCCTGTGACGCTTTTTTAAAAGAAACCATCCCATAATCCCCATCATTTCACGTTCTATAAACGTTCAGAAATGATCACATTCTACACAAAGCCCATTCCTCAGCACAATGGCATATTTGATGTGACACAAATGCAGAGCAAACCTTCTCCCCAACCTCTATATCTCTGCCTGTCTGATACATTATTTCAAATCTGTAACATACTTCATCTGAGTCTTCAACCTCCTTCCTGATCTGGCAGACATATTTAAACTGGAGATGGATGGAGCATCGGAGCGTGCCCATATGTCACTGCACCACTTGTAGAGAGAGGAAATAAATAACGCTAGTATTGAAAAGTGCTGGAGACAGAGTGTCAGAGCAGAGCTTGATCCAGGGCAGTAATACTGCGAGGTGTTAAATCAACAGCCGAGAAATATGAGACCAAGGTTATTGAGTGTCGGGTGAGTGATAGAGACTTCAAGATGTTTGGCCCCAGAAAATAAGGTTCCCATGGAAATTGTACTTTACTTTGTACGTTTTTCATCTCCAGTCCCATGGCCACGACTGTATGAAGAGATCTATCTATCTATCTATCTATCTATCTATCTATCTATCTATCTATCTATCTATCTATCTATCTATCTATCTATCTATCTATCTATCTATCTATCTATCTATCTATCTATCTATCTATCTATCTATCTATCTATCTATCTATCTATCTATCTATCTATCTATCTATCTATCTATCTATCTATCTAGATCTATTTCTACTCTAATAAATTACTTATGAGAACTAAAGTGTGAAAGTACAAATTAGTAATATTGTTTAATTCAACGTGTTCTATAGAGGGAGGAAATTGTTCAACTAACATTAAAGGGGCTATATGCAACTTTTCCCCCAAAATAAACGTAACAATAGCCTTTTTATTTTACCATTTATGACTCAAACATCTCCTGATGAGCATACTGACACCTTGTCCGCTCACAGTGGGTGCACCTATAAGCCTGTATCCTATTTTTCCTATTTTCTGTCGGGTCGGATTTTTCCCGTGCTGTCTGTGGATGTGACGTCAAGCGCGTTCATGTTAACTGTTTCAGATTACTCTGCCACCACCGCTAGTTAGCAAGTAGCCTACACTCGCAAGCAGTGCAATGGACGATAAGAGAACACTTATCTCAAACAATATATGTATTTGACTGTTCTTATCTCAGTAAACATAATGTTGACCTCCTTGCAGCAGATGACTTGTGAAGTGTGCACGTACGAGCGCGCGCTGCGAGAGCGAGCAGAAAGGAAGAGGAGTTCTGTTTTTTTGGCCACAGGTGTCAGTCGCGAGTTTAAATTTCAGAAAAACGCATACTGTATACAGTAGTCCCTTTAAATCACAATTGCTTTTGGTGCAAAATGCTACAAAAGGGTAGAGCCCCTTTAAATGCATAAAAAGTTGAGGACTGAAGAACAGTTATAGTGTTATAAAGAGGGCAAAAGGTGATGCCAGAGTTTAGGGGGAACAGCTGCTGCCCCTCAAGCAGGTACTTTACACAAACAGTTTCAGTAAAAACCCCAGCTGTTAAAATGAGGGCCAGGGGTGTGTGTGTGTATATTTCACTCATTTTGGCCAAAGGCATGTATGGCTGAAGCATAATGTCTGCATATGTGTTTGTGTGTGAAGATGTGCATGTGTTATTGAATTTGTGTTTCAGTTACACCATTGTTCTGAGAAAGCGTGGCACTGTAACAGTACAGCCTGTTATATTAGCACTGCTTTAGAGCCAACCCAAAAAGATGAATTTGAATTGTTTGGTATTTGAGCATCAAAAAAATGAAATCCCAAGTAACAGAGGCTTGGGCTCATCTGTTAAACTGTCAACCTGAGATTTGAATCCGTGGTGGAAGGAAGTAGTTCCCACATTCAAGTGTTGATAAAAAAAAGAATACATGAAGCTAGAATATTTTTTTTTTTTGTTTAAAAGCAGAGGTTCTGTTCTTTCTATACAGATACATTGCATGTTCAGATACTGTATTTATACAACAAAATATTCTGGGGTCCAGGAAATTTTTGTGAAAATTATAAAAAAAATGCTGGCGGTGGCTGGCAACATAAAAAAAAAAAAAAAAAAAAAAAAAATCACTGGCGAGAATTGGGAGTTACATTTAGGGTCTGTTTACACAACTATGTTTTAAAACTAAAAACGTAAAACTTTTTTGTGTGTTTTGGCCATTCGTTTATACGACAACAGCGTTTTTGGTGGCCAAAAAATGCTAACTTTAAAAAAAACCTGAAGTTTCAAAGTGCAAGTTTTTGAAAACTATACCGTTATTGTCTAAACTACAAAAACACAAATTTGTGAAAGCACATGCATATTACATGTTCAGTCTTGAGGCACAGAGTGTTTCTATACAAAGTGACATCGCCAACTACTGGCCTGGCATGAATAATACAGCATTTTAGTCATTTTCACGGATCCGTGTGAACGAAATTGTTTTGACTGGGTTTTCACCTGTATGCGTAACAGGAAAAACGTTTACATTTTTTAGTACATCGTTGTCATGTAAACGTACCCTTATTCAAATGTCAAAGCTGATTCTTCAGCATCATTACTCCAGTCTTCAGTGTCACATGATCCATCAGAAATCATTCTAATGTTGATTTGGTGCTCAAGAAACATTTCTTGTTATTATCAGTGTTGTGCTACATACTTTTGTGGAACCCATGATGCATTTTTTTTTTGGGAAAAATACAATTTATTTACTGTCTTTGTTGATCAATTTAATCCATCTTTGCTGAATGTTTTTTTTTTTTTTTTTTCAAAAATAATATCTTGCTGCCCCCAAACTGTGGAACAGTGGTGTGTGTATATATATAGTGTATATTGTTTTTTGGGTGAATTATTGAGAGTTAAAAACTCCAAAGACATTTAGGGAACTCATTTTGTGACTGTCAAATCAGGTGAAAATATAATCCATTTCATCTTTTATTTCTATCTCTTAGCAGTCCTAAATGGCAACATTAAACTAGTTTAGCCCGGGGGGCACTTTCAATGCCCCTAAAGAGACCTAACACATATCTCCATTTTCATTCCAGCCATGTCCATTTAACCCACCAACTGTCTTTTTCCATAAAAGTCTGCTGGGATAGTCTACAAGTGTTTCTCTTTCTTCTCTCACACACACTCTCTCACTATGGATTTGAAATAGCCCTAGTTGCCTCATTTAAGTTGGTAAAATGACATGGCTTCCTGCCGGCTCCAATCTTGAGAGGAGGTGCGGCGGTGGGGGTTTGTGTGTGTGGTCATGCATGTGTGTGTGTGTTTCCAGCAGTGATGGTTCTGGGGCATTAATGACACTGACTCCACATGGGAACCACCAACCATCATCATTTCTATCCTTCCTGTGTGTCCTCTTTGCTTCAAGGTCATTCCCAATGACTGACGTAAAGATAAAATACAGACAGCGTAACACACGGCTACTATTAAAGGTGTTCTAAGTGATATACAGCAAACATCTCCTCACTATCTGAAATGTATATTCTTGAGAATTATTTCGGGATGAGGAGGGAGGGTCGAGCTAGACTCCGTTTTGTTTGACAATACTTTGAACGTTAACAAGAATTGACGACACCCAACATTGCTTAGAGCACCTTTAATTAATATATTAAGCAGTTTTCAAATGTCGCTTTCATGGGGAAGTTTGCATAAGACATGTTTGTACGTTCAAAAATAGCTAGATTTTCAAGTCATGATTTTAACAAAGCATGATTTCGTTTATGTGGTGAAAATGTGCTTCCAGGAGGATTTTACTGTGCAAACTGTCTAACAAACACCATGCTAAAAATATGAAAACTAAAAAAAAAGTCCACCATTGTGACCCATACATCATACACACCCAATACACTTATGTTTCTACTGAAAAATAAAAAGTTATTCAATCAAATACATAAAACTGTCTTTGAGAAATGATATAGTTACATGTTCTAACCATATAGTTCAACATTCACTTGGCATACCTGCCAATAGCTTGTACATTCAGAAAATTCACAGGCTGTGCAACTGTGGTTTGCATAATTAATTTATTCATTGTAGATGCTACTAGAAGACGTTTGTTTTAGGAATGCACCGATATGAACATTTTAGCCAATACCGATAACCAATATATTGGGAGATAAATCTAAATACATATTTGGATATAATTTTTTGAGAGCCTGATTACAAAAACAAAAGGCTAACAAATGAAATCCATGTACTGTACATGTACAGTAGCCTATTGGAACTGGTGTAAGATCCAAAATTAATTTTACACTCTGATGGCCAAATTTCTTTATCAAAAAAATTAAAATAAAATTGCTTTACAATTAATTAAATAAAATCATTGTAATTGGACAACATGTATAAAGATGTGCCATGTGCCATGGATAAAATGGAACAGCCAATAAGCATGGACAGTAATACAATTATTGTAATTAAACCATATTGTTGATGAAAATAATATATATATATATATATATATATATATATATATATATATATATATATATATATATATATATATATATAACAAAACATGTACAATTAATATTACTTTTTCAAATTTCAAATAACTGCTTTGCTGTTTGAGCTGCGTGCGCTGAAGCTGAAGAGCTGAATGTACACCGGGAAACTAAAGCGCTTTGTTAGCGGTTTAATTAACTCAATGAAATCTATTTAATAAGATATTTATGAAACATACACATAATGTAACAAATTATATCTGCACAAATGATACAAATGCCTAAGTAAACTTGAAGCAAGTCATAGTCTGAAACACTGTAACTAAACCCAAAGAATTCACAATATTTTATAACAATAGTGTTATAACAGTTGAGCTGCACATATTGCACCTAACTGTATTTCCTTTTCAAAGTGATTCCAATCATACTTCAAGCTATTCAAAATCATTATGGCGAACAGTGCGCATCGTTTTCAATATATCAGCCTCATTTTCTTATCGGGTCGATGACGATAACATAGGGCTGGGGAAAAAATCGATTTAATTTAAAAAAATAGAGTTGGTAGGTCAAATCGATTCATATTTTCAAAAAATCGATTTTGTAGATTTTTTTTCTCCCCCTCTTCTATATAGCGTCCAATACATAGCCTACATTTTGCATTCGCCAAATCTTCCTTCAGGGTTTCCGTAGAACGCTCCCTGCGGTGCAGCCCTCGATGCTTCACGACATCACGACAAAAAGACTAGCATGTTTAATTTTTTAACGGTCCTCCACGACGACGGCGCGCGAGTGAGTGAGTGAGTGAGGGAGAGTGTGTGTTCGCGAGCGAGTGAGTGTGACTGTGTGCGCGAGAGTGAGTGAGTGAGTGAATGTGTGTGTGTGTGTGTGTGAGAGAGAGTGAGATAGGGAGTGCATGTATGTGAGTGAGTGTGTATGTGCGAGTGAGTGTGTGTGTGCGAGTGAGTGTGTGTGTGTGTGTGTGTGTGTGTGTGTGTGTGTTTGTGTGTGTGTGTGTGTGTGTGTGTGTGTGTGTGTGTGACTATCGTAACAGACAAACAAAATTTTGTTTATGTTGATGCACTTTAATTAAATACAATAAATATATATTTTTAAAATATATTTACAGTTCGCAGTTATTTTGTTTTAAATGGGGGAAAAAAATCGAATCGAATCGTAAATCGAGTTTTCTATAAAAAAATCGCAGATTTTTTTAGGGGAAAAAATCGCCCAGCTCTACGATAACATTAAAAATGAACATATACTGAGATGGTGGCCAATATAATGTGCATCCCTATAGAGCTGGGCGATTTTTTCGCGCACACACAGTCACACTCACTCGCTCGCGAACACACACTCTCCCTCACTCACTCACTCGCGCGCCGTCGTCGTGGAGGACCGTTAAAAAATTAAACATGCTAGTCTTTTTGTCGTGATGTCGTGAAGCATCGAGGGCTGCACCGCAGGGAGCGTTCTACGGAAACCCTGAAGGAAGATTTGGCGAATGCAAAATGTAGGCTATGTATTGTACGCTATATAGAAGAGGGGGAGAAAAAAAATCTACAAAATCGATTTTTTGAAAATATGAATCGATTTGACCTACCAACTCGATTTTTAAATCAAATCGATTTTTTCCCCAGCCCTACATCCCTAGTTTGTATCTTTTGGATTTGATTCTTTCACCTTGCTCTCATCTACAAAGTCTGGTTTATCATGTGATATTGTTATTTATACCACATATTATGTTGTTTTCTTAAAAAATTGGCACGTAACTCTATTTTGTTCACCAGCCAAAGCCAATTTTGATGCATCCTTTGAGAGTATGAGAGTTCCTTCATACTCCACCAACATTTTAAACATTCTAAGCTTGGATTCAAATGTTGTGAAACACTGTTATGTTCACACTTTGAGGCAACGTGAAGTAGCCCAATCATTTTGAACTCTGATTCTACCTGAAGTGAATCTAAAATCTATCTAGTCTCAATCCAATGAAAACAAGTCTCAATCCAATGAAAACATCATCTAATTACAGCTGCCATTATGGCACGGGCGTAGTTTGTGGGGGGGTTAGGGGGGAGATAACCCCCCCAATATTTAAATCTATGCATTACAACCCCCCCAATATTTATACCATGATCACATGAAAAATATGCAGAATAATTTTTCAACCCCCCCAATGTTCAAACCAAATCTACGCCCTTGCATTATGGTAACTGTTGTCTTGTCCTGCATGTCTTGCATTCTCATTAGCTTTGCTCCCCTCACCTGGAGCCGTATTCCTGCGTCTGTCTGCTGCTCAAAAATTCAGTCCCCAAGCCGTCATCAATGGGCAGAAAGTGTGCAGTCATTTAGTTAATTAAAATCTGGAGGGCATCAGGCACCAGCAGGCCTTGCACCACACATTTTGGGTGCAGCGTAATTAACGAGTAGAACAGGATAAAATGGCTGCTCGCTACCCGGGCCTTCCTGCCAATGCTTTTGAATATTCATCAGTGGTGGTTAAAGGGGATCGGTGGCTGTTGTTTGTCGGGATGTGCTACCGGCCCCTCAGGGGTCCCGTCTCCTGCTACCATTTCTCGCTGTGAGAGAAGTGGAGATGGCTGGAAGACTCTTTTTTAAAATGATAGACCATACTGTATTACATGAAAAGGTATGTGCAAAAACCTATTTCCTAAGGAGATATTCTCCTCACAAATTCACTCTAAAGACCCTCAAGTGGACAGTCTATCCAACATGGCTCAAGGTTCCTCATCTCTTGCCTCTGAAATGGCTTCAGAATGATAAGAGTGCATACCCATCAAACATGGACAATTATCTCTAAAATAGACTGCCATGTGTTGGCGGAGAAATAGAGAGATATACTGGCACCATTGTGGTGTTTCTGGCAAGAGGGTGATATACTTGAATAAATTGGAAATTGAATCGGATTGTTAGCAACATCAAATCCCCATCAGATTACAGAGGGAGGAAGAGAAACCACAGCAGTCGTGGTGAGCACATGCTTTTTGAGGATTCTCACACCACAGATTGTGTATTAAAAATATGTCCACAGTTCCAGGAATGCAAGACAAAGTCGTAATTTAGTGCCGATGGAGAGAATAAATGGATCCAGATGGCTCATTGTCTAAATGGATACGTATACAGTTTATTTGGTAAGACAGACAGTCACTGTGAGAGAGGGCAAGAATGCCAAAAACAACAAAATGGCTACATTATTAGTGTGGGTTTCATGGTTGAATTGACATTTAATACATTTACAATTGTAAGTGAAGCAATGAGACGTTATTTCAGGGGACTAACTCTAGATAGAATTTTTTCTTACACCGTACAAATGGATCTTTTTAGCCAATTTGAAAATGTATAGCTGTCTTGATATATTAGGAAGGAGGTCCCTTCCAATGGTATCATGATATTTTGGGGTCCTTGGCATCAGAAACTTTTAAAAATCCTTTTTTAGATGTTAAACATTAGGGCTAATAAACCATTTAGTAGGGTTTTACTGGTGAATCATGTTCTGTAAGATGCTTTGAATAAAGGAGCCAAATAAACATTTAGTTTATGCATGCACTGCAGCATGGTATTTTGCATTCATTTGGTTTACTATCAGCAATCTGGATTGTATGGCATGCTTGTTTGTTCCATCAAAAATCTACACGTCTCCAGCATGCACTTGGACACGATAATCCTGCTAAACATGTTGCAAACACTTCATTTATGTTAGAGGTGTGACAGGCTGCCTCAGCTTGCATTGCTAAACACATGGCACAAAACTCTCCCGTGCCCCCTGAATCATAACAGAGAATATTACCATGCCTCACTCAACCTTTAAGTGTCTTTCGCTGCAAATACAAGTTCTACACAGGTTCACTTTGGCATAAATAGCCTGGTATTGGTGTCTCCTGGGAGAGATTTACTCCTCCGTTTGAACCTCTGAAACATGGCTAGCCTCAGAGGAAATCAACTGGATTTGTGCAGAAGGACTATGCTTTAACATTAAACAATGGATGACTTTTTTATGTTTTGTTTTTAGAAATAGAAAATAACTGTATTACTGTGCATTTCAAAAATGATTGTCTTCTAGATGTGGTGGCCGTGGTAATCAGATCTGTGATGTTTCCTGAATTGTTGTGCTTCGCTAAAATTAAATCTTTGAGTGAGGGTTATGGGAAACAAATGCGATAGGATTGGTTTATTTATTTATTGTTTACTGAAGAGGATTTTAATTCACTGAGATATTTCCATGTTGTTGAATCCTGAGAAATTCTTACAATATACTCCAGCTTAAGTTGATAAAGTCTTTTTGCTCACCCAAAATGCAATTGGTTCTTGTTTCCCTCCTAACACTTGATGACTTGCCAAGATGGAATATGCATAAGGGTGAATTATATTTGAGAGAAACTAAAATAATTTCAGTGAATAATATAGCTTTTAGAAAAGGAGTCAGAAACCATATTTGACTTTTTTTTCTTTTTTTTTGGTTAAAACATTTTTCCAAAAGAGCAAAAAAAAAACAACAACAACGTTCTCGTAACATTCTGTAACGAGGTGACAAGGTTGAGTTACCACACAAGGAGCATACATCCTCTTCAGATATCTCTCTCATACTGTTTTTTTTTTTTTTGTCTGTGTTCCACTCGGAGCGCGCACAGAAGGCATCCTCCTGTCTGCAGTGGATTCAGTTCTCTTACACAGCTTGTGCTTCTTTTTAATATCAAGCTCTTTACTTTCTCATTCAATCATGTTTCTTTGTTAATAACTTAATAACCACTGCAAGGATTGGCATACAGACATAAATGCTCTAGTGATGAATCTAATTTTTCATCGATGATTTGCCAGAGACCCTACGATTTAACCACATGAATTTTGTGAAAGAGCTAGGTGTGGGTCTCGAGCCATAGGTTCCCGACAGCAGCTGTAGAACAGGGGTTTTCAACCTGTGGGGCATACACTTGAGTGACACCAATAATAACCAACTGCAGAACCGCAGAGCCATATGTCAGTGCCAGGCCAGCAGCCTCAGACTGGTGTTGGGGAGGAGCTTATAGCGTCATTAAGGTTGGTTTAGTGGTTGGGAATTCGTTAAGGTAAAGTGTATAGTTATAGTGAAGGGTAGGGTTCATTGTTTGAATGGGATACAGCACCACTCTAACTTCTGGTCTGACGCTGCTGGCCTGGCGCTACTGTCCTCAGACTGCTGTTATGTGTGATTCTGCAATTAGATATATCTATGTGAAATTTTGCTAGAAAATCTTTTGTCATCCAGTAAAGAGGGCAATTTGACTATTCACCCAGCTAATCATTGGATATGTGTACGGCAGATCTGGCGCAATTGAATTTGAGGAAAAACAACTAAAAACAAAATGGACGGATGGCTTGTAGACATCAAGAATAACACTGATGGAAAAATGGTTAAACTAACTGAAAAACAGGCTCAGCCATCACACTAGATTCAGTAAGCTGTTTATATTTTTAATGTTTCAGTTTAACTAATCCCCTGTCTACACCAGACACAAGTGGTGTGATGCACCATGCAAAATCCCAGACAGTAAACTGATGCCTCATTCTGTTACTTCTGACACGAAGAATAAATGGATTTGCAACAGTTGCTTTATCGCGTCCAGTATAGACAGCCTCAGGCTTTTGCAGCACAGCTCGATGCAACAGCGGTTGCGTCAGGTGTAGTTTTGCACACTATACGCTGCATATTAAGTAATATAGCAATGATGTTTGAACGCATTAAGTAATATATCAATGACATTCATGATGGCTGTGAGAGAAATGAGATAAAAGTAGTTGGTGCATGTGCTAAAATGTTGAAAACCCCAGCTTTAGAACATAGATATACTGTAGAACAAGGCCAGTGCAATGATGTTTTTGTTTTCTCCTGTTTGGACTTTTTGGTGCCCAAGAACCCACGGTCATGCTATGCTTTTATTGCAAAAGAGTAGCGAGAACATCATTTGAAACATCTTAAAAACATTGCAAAGCCTGCTTGTGATGTTCCTCATACCTTTGGATAGAAAAGTGTCTGATAAATGAATAAAGGTAATGTAAAACCGGCAAAAGGTTTTGGTGAGTAGTTAATGGCAAAATTCAAATTTTTGGATGAACATGATTTCTTTGTAGAGGGCGAAAGTATCAAAAGTTGCATGTAGAAAAACAAATATCTTTTGAGGCGCTGCTTCCTATCTGTGTTGTGTGTGTGTGTGTGTGTGTGTGTGTGTGTGTGTGTGTGTGTGTGTTTGTCCCTCAGGTTGTTGTGTCTGTCTGTGTTGAATGAGCCCTACACACAGCACCCCGTCTCTCTGACTGTGCTGAGAGGGATTTGGCTTTCCCGCTGCTCCAAAGAGAATCCGCTGTCCCCTCTGCAGGATGCGTCTGTCAAGTGTTATTGCAGATTTGCCCTGCAAGCTCACACCTCAGGTCCTGCTGCTCAGCTCTGTATTTTTTATTTTTTTTTATCACATCTGCGTTGGATGATTTTGCTTCACCTTGTTCATCTTTGTCCTTCAAGAATTTCTTTTATTCAATCTCAGTGGGAAACACAGCTGGAGTGTGCTGCTGAAATGTAGCCTGAATGCATTTTGAACGTGTCAGTGCATTCTGTGCACAATGAACCTTGTCTTGCATAGGACTGTTAAAGAGATCTGCATCTGTGATCCACCCTGGTGTATTGAGCTAATATTGAACCCGACCCACAACTCTCACAGTGTCCTTTTTCCAGACCTGCTGGGAGACATTTGCATCCTGTCTGATTTCATCAAGTCTGCGTCCCAGCACGCCCTGGTTAGCCACCAATCGGTTGCTGGGATGGATGACTATACTTGCACAAGTGGATGCTGGGAAAACAAGGGTGTGTGATCATTGGTACATGGCACTGATTAAAAGAGCACCTGCGTATAAGAGAAAGGGGCCCCTAGAAAGAGGAAAAAGGGCTTAGGGTGAGAGGCATCTGCCTTTTAATATACAGGCAAACAGATGGACACTTGTGTGGGGGTCCTGTCCTATAATGCAGGCTTATGAAACAGGACCTATTATGCTCTTTTACAAAGTCAGGATTTTGTTTTAGGGGGTCTACTAGAACTGATTTTCATGCTTGAATGTTCTAAAAACTTATTTTTTCACAAATTTTACATTGCAGCACCTCTCTTCCCAGTCTGTCAGTAATTCTCTTCTCCACTTTCGACCATTTCCAGGGATTGTTGAAAGCGCATTCGACTGGATTGCTTTCATAATGTAGACGCTCATGTGGTCAAATGAGTAGCCACAAAAGACCTCCTGCTCTCTGCCTACTGACCTGATGCATAAACATTATGGGAAGTGCGCTATCCAGACAGGATTTAAACTTTGTTGGCTGAAGACTCAAGTTTTGTTTGAAGACGAAAAACGTAAAAAGCACAATGTTCTCTCACCATTCCTGATTTCTAACACACACTCTGTGTGATCTTGTGGCTGTCAGAGCAGAAATGAAAGCACTGTATGTTTTTACGTTGTCGCTGGTCATGATTATATGTAAATTGCGGGAGCTTATTTTGTCCATTAGATCGAAAGATCTGAAAAAACATACCCACCCATAGTTCCTCCCCTTGAAGAAATCAGGACAGAACTGGTTAAAAGTAGACAAAAGAGACGTGTAAACGGGTATGTCTCCCTTGTCTACTTGTGATTCGATCGACCAAAACCATTTTAATACTAGGTGTAAACAGGGACTATGAGGAAACAGTTAGAAAGGTTTTCCTGACTGTCGCTTTTGAAAGAATTTTAGTCGCAGTCTGGAGCCCTACAAGAACATCTCTAGTAATATGTTATTATGGACAGCTCATCATACTGATCAATTTAATTGTCATCTTTAAGCCAGTGTCCTTGTTTGCTGTGGAATCTAAAGGATCTGATTTACATATACACTCACCTAAAGTATTATTAGGAACACCTGTTCAATTTCTCATTAATGCAATTATCTAATTAACCAATCACATGGCAGTTGCTTCAATGCATTTAGGGGTGTGGTCCTGGTCAAGACAATCTCCTGAACTCCAGACTGAATGTCAGAATGGGAAAGAAAGGTGATTTAAAGGGATAGTTCACTGAAATAAATTTTTGATATGTTTTAGCTTACCTCAAGGGCATCCAAGATGTAGGTGTCTTTGTTTCCGCAGTAGTTTCAATTTTGATATTTTTAGGTCAAACCGTTCTTGTCTGTCAGTCATATAATGCAGGTCTATGGTCACGGTCTCAAAACACAAGCACAGAGTCCAAATTAAAACAATTCCCCATCGTCCAAATGAAACAATTCCCCATCATAAGTACACATTGATGGCCTAAGACACGAAACGAGCGGTTTGTGTGAGAAAACGAACAGTATTTATATCGTTTTTAGCTCTTGAAAACAGCACACCGTCCAAATGATCTGACGGCGCGGGCAGTTATAGATGTATAGATGTCGCCTTGGCTATTGCAGTTCATTGGAACAAAACCGTAGCAAAGCGACATCTAGTGTATATATCTATGCGGGTATAGATGTATACACTAGATGTCGCCTTCACTACTGCAGTTCATTGGAACGAAACCTTAGCCAATGCGACATCTATGTATACATCTATAGCCGCCCGCGCCGTCAGACCATTTGGACGTGTGCTGTTTTCAAGAGCTAAAAACGATATAAATACTGTTCGTTTTCTCACACAAACCGCTCGTTTCGTGTCTTAGGCCATCAGTGTGTACTTATGATGGGGAATTGTTTCATTTGGACGATGGGTAATTGTTTTAATTTGGACTCTGTGCTTGTGTTTTGAGACCGTGACCATAGACCTGCATTATATGACTGACAGACAAGAACGGATTGACCTAAAAATATCAAAATTGAAACTACTGTGGAAAAAAAGACACCTACATCTTGGATGCCCTTGAGGTAAGCTAAAACATATCAAAAATTTATTTCAAAGTGAACTATCCCTTTAAGCCATTTTGAGCGTGGCATGGTTGTTGGTGCCAGACGGGCCAGTCTGAGTATTTCACAATCTGCTCAGTTACTGGGATTTTCATGCACAACCATTTACAAAGTTTACAAAGAATGGTGTGAAAAGGGAAAAACATCCAGTATGCGGCAGTCCTGTGGGCGAAAATGCCTTGTTGATGCTATAGGTCAGAGGAGAATGGACCGACTGATTCAAGCTGATAGAAGAGCAACTTTGACTGAAATCAATTTGTGCATCCCACAAATCTCCATCAACTGCAAGATGCTATCCTATCAATATGGGCCAACATTTCTAAAGAATGCTTTCAGCACCTTGTTGAATCAATGCCACATAGAATTAAGACAGTTCTGAAGGCGAAAGGGGGTCAAACACAGTATTAGTATGGTGTTCCTAATAATCCTTTAGGTGAGTGTATGTACCTTTTAACAAAAACAGCTTAAACTAGCTTAAGGGTTGTTGGTTTCTTCTGGCTTGTCTGCTGGTTATGTTAAGAGAATGACTGGAAGACCAGCTGAATACCAGCTAAAATGACTCCCCCACCCCCTCATAGCATTATTTGAGTAAGAGATTGCTAAGAGTGCCATGGTACTAAATTGTGCGAGTTATGGCAATAGTGTTTGGGAGAGATGTGGCTGTTTTCATAGTCCTGCTCGTCAACCACCTCCTCTTACGACCGGCTGTCAGGACGTTTGGCTCATGATGAATGTACACTGTCTACATGATGAAGTCTTCCTGGGAGGTCGTTTGCTCACAAATATCCTCTTAGCCTGGCTTGCGATACTTTCCGTCATAACAAAACACACCGGATCGACCAGAGGCCTGCTAGCGGCGAGGCTTTATGATTAATTAATCACGTGGGAGATAATTAATCAAGGACTAATTTCACTTTAATGATTCCCTTCAAATTACTCTTTACATTGGGCGGTGTGTAAGTACACGTTGAGAACATCTTCATTTCCACCATCTTCCAGACTCACAGAGGTTATGAATTAATTGATTCGTTTATTTATTACTGTCTGGTACTTATGATATTCATTAGGGTCTGTTGGGCACAAGCTGAGGAACATATCTCAAGAGTTAAGTGAAGTTAGTGAGAGGTTAATTTATGCTGTGGCTTTGCAGATGTCTCAGTAGTTTATCAATGCCTTATTCAGCCAGATGTGAATGAGTATTTCTATGGAATATATGAGGGATCACTAAAAACTGTTATAACAAATGATTGTTTTTGCTACACTACTATATTACAACATTTAGATTAACAGGGTAAAAGAGATTTTTCTGGATTATTTTTTCAATTATTTTATCTCATGTTGTTCTATAGTGCACATCCATCCATCCATCCATACATACATACATACATACATAATATTTTTCTGTAGATTAGGCCTTTGTCTAGAACTTTGTTTACACCTAGTATTAAGATACGTTTTGGTCGATTGGATCACAAAGTAGACGAGGGAGACACATACCCGTTTACACCTGGTGTTTTAATTCATGTCTTTTGTCCACTTTCACCCACTTCTGTCCTGATTTATTTGAGGGGAGGGTCTATAGGCGGGTAAATGTGTGGGCTTTTTCAGAACTTTCGATCTAATGGACGAAATAAGCTCATGCATTTTACAAATGAACGCGCCAGAGACAACCGAAAAACATACGGAGAACAGCAGCTTCAATTTCTGGAATTTTTCATCTTTAACTATTCCTACAATACCTTTAAACCATTAGGGTTTTTAGCTTGTAATTTCCAAAAGACTCTGAATCTCTGGCTTAGTCTAAAGAATCCTTTAGAGGAAGATGCAAGCTTTTAATAGGCTACACATGTAGGAGCCACATTTACTCAGAGGAGATGCCAATTACACTGAATGTTTCTTTAAGGACTGTTAAAGGATGTGAATTCTATCTGGGCTAATGAACAGATAATCCGCACCTCATTATAATATGCCTTATAAAAATAACAATAATTAAACATCTGCTTTATTACAATTACCTCCACTTGTATGATGGAGAATGCCTCGCAGCAAAGGATTTCAGGCCCTGCTCAGTACGTCCCGAGTGATATATCACGAATAATCAAGATAATTATCTCTGCCATCAACAGTGTTTTTCTAGTGGAATTGCCATAAAAACACCCTTTTAATTGGACCCCTAATAACATGGGGGAGGGAGATGCTCACTAATATCCTAAAAAAGGAAGGACAGAGGAAAGGCATTGTGTAATAAAGAGGAGTTTTAGTCTTTTTTTATTGTTTTACACTTTTTATTTTCCTTTTAGCAAATGGTCTCTTAGGTTAAAGTATTAGAAATTTGATATCTTTTTTTCCCCACATTGAATTGTGTAAGGTTTAACACATTAAACAGGTTTGGAAAGTGTATAGTGCTTGGGAAAATAATTTCTAGTCTCCTTTATGGACCATACAGGGCTCAAGCAATCCCAAAGCCATAAAGCACTGTAAATCCCAGGTTAACGTTAGTGTATAATCTATAATGATATTAGTGAGCTCTGCTGTGATAGTAAATACCAAGGTGAGTTGCTGGGTGCAAGATGTATTGCCATTTGAGTCTCTGCTGACAAATAATCTCCCCTTGATGGAGACACATCCGAGGTCAAGTTGTTTTCAAATTGAAAAAAAAAAAAAACTTGACCTTATACTGTAATTTATTTATACTGTTTTTTTTTTATATAAATATGTCTAAAATGTCTAAAAAAGAGACTAGAGAACATAACTTCTCTTAGATTTGTTATATTATTGACATTCACTTTGAAAGAATAGTTCATCAATATGTATCCATGCATGTATAAATGTATGCAAATAAATAGATAAATTCACTATCAGTGACTGCACTTGTGTAGTATGTTTTCAGGTACCACCTTTTATTTTAATATTTTAAAGTTATGATGATTAGGGTCCAATTCTCACTATTAACTAACTATTAGCAACAACTTTTGCCTCAATAAACTCATAATTACTGCTTTAGTTAGTAAGGTTACATTTAGGTATTGGGTAGGATTATAGATTATAGATATAGTAATGTAGATTATGGTCATGCAGAATAAGGCATTAGTATATGCTTAATACGTACTAATAAACAGCCAATATCCTAGTAAAATGCATGCACACAAGCAACTAATTAATAGTGAGAATTGGACCCTAAACCAAAGTGTTACTAAAGCTCCAATATGTAACTTTTTATGTTCAAAATTAACTAAATGTAAAACATGATTCAATATATCAGTTTTTGTCTTACCCTTATTCACTTTGGTAAGCCTATTATAAGCATTTATATTTTAGACTGGGCTGGATGGTTTTCAGAGATGGCGTTTTTATTACTCATCCAAAAAAAAAATAATTCCTGCAAAATGCACGCAGTTTTGTTTTTTAACCAAAAGGGCCAAACGTTGCATAACGTACGTTTAATAAATTAATAATTTAAGTCATTGAAATTTTGTAGTGTATTCACATTATGTATGTATATATGTATGTATGGTTTTGTATTCATTCATTAATTCGCTGAAAATTCTACACGTCTGTTGTCATCAAGCTCTCTGTACTGCATGGAAGCCAGATGTTTTCCTTAAACTCAAGGATTATAATAAGCAGGCAAAGATAAATTTTACCATTTTTCAACAATGTGAAACCATTTGAAAACGCACCATTTTAAAGCCTCTCCCTGGGAATAGTTTTTAAACTTCAACTTGTGATAAACTGCTTCCCACGTTACTCCCCTTTACCTGCACACGGCTCATTATTAAAGTCAAAGGCCAGAGATCTGTAAATGTGTGTGGGACTGACTGTGTATGAAGGGCGTAAAAGCAAGTTTCTCTCACTCACATTTTCTTGAATTGCACTGCTGTAAGCGTACTAGCAGTGTTGTGTTTGTGCAGCACACCTACACTGTACGATCATCTTCTCTCATTTGGTTCTGCTCTGATGTTTCCAGAGATGTTTGCTATTGTGCCTGGATGAAAGAATCAGCCCCTCAGAGAATAGGCAGGGTAACTTTTCCTCTGTTCTTGCTGGGCCTTTGAAAAGCTATTTGTTGGAGAAGGGGCATCCTTTGTTTCAATGCCTGCACCATCACGCTGAATTTAATTATCGTTGCATTTTCTTTCTTTTTTTTTCTTTTGGAAGAGGATGCTTAATTTTAAAAGCCCTGATCTTAAATGGAATGGAAATTGACAGTATTAATTGTATGTGTGGAGGAATGAAAGACAAAGAAAAATGAAATGTGACAGAGGAAGCTTCTGATGTTGCTGAGAAAGGCTTGTGAAGTAGAAGGTAATTACTGACATAAGAATTCAAGCCCTCACTTGATAACATTGCGATATCGAGATGTACGGAAAGAAGTGTGAGTAGTATATTATTTCTCATTAAGCGTTCATTCCTATTTTTGTCACACTGCATGTTACTTAACTTAATTTTTTCTGCCTGTTTGAAATAAAATGATATTATTTACAAAATGCAGACTACAACTTTAAAAGTGAATATAAATGGTGAATTAAAGAGAATAGTCTGTGTCAGATACATCGTTTTGGGTCAGTAAGTGTTTATTTTTATTTTTACATTTTTTCCTAAAAAGAAAACGGTAATATTGTGAAATATTATTACAATTTAAAATAACCGTTCTCTATTTTAAAATAATTTATTCTTGTGATTTTCAGTAGACATTAATCTCTAATATCCTGATTTGGTCTTTAAGAAACGTTTAATGTTATGTTAAAGGGACTGTGTGTAGGAATTTCTCCCATCTAGTGGTGAAATTGTATTTTGCATTCAAACGAATAATGCTCTCCAGCGCCTCACTTTTTCAAATGCGCGTTGCATATATGGTAGCCGTTATGTACCAAAAAGCTATGACAGGATGTCTTATAATAGCACTTCGAGTTTTTCTTCGGGTGAACAGGTTTGTTATTTAAAACAAACTGAAACTTAAAACAACGAAAAAAAGAATGTTACAGTTATCAATTACTGAC
Source organism: Scardinius erythrophthalmus (assembly GCF_964197995.2). Taxonomy (NCBI): domain Eukaryota; kingdom Metazoa; phylum Chordata; class Actinopteri; order Cypriniformes; family Leuciscidae; genus Scardinius; species Scardinius erythrophthalmus. The sequence goes on from NC_138239.1 coordinate 7,796,435, forward strand.
TGTGAAAAACGTCCCGGGTTACGTATGTAACCCTAGTTCCCCGAGGGAACGGACGCTGCGTGAAAACGCTGCGGGGAAACGCCCCAGTGAAATCAGTCAATGGAGAGATGTCATAGCGAGTGACGTCACCGACCAGGAAGCTATAAATATCCCTTGAGTAAAAAACGCCACTAGCTTCACAGTCTCTGAAGCAAGCGCCCCAGGGGATGCAGGGAGTATGGCAGGACACGCAGCGTCCGTTCCCTCGGGGAACTAGGGTTACATACGTAACCCGGGACGTTCCCCTTCAGGAACTACCGCTGCGTGAAAACGCTGCGGGGAACGCAATACCAACGTCCCCATGCGAACAAATCCCCGTAGTGTGTGCATTAGGGAGCACAAACTGACGAGAGAACTTGGGCCCCAGGAGTGGAGCAAAAATCAAGACTATAGAACTTGATGAAAGTATGTGGTGAGGACCAGCCTGCCGCATCACAAACATCCTGAAGGGCTACTCCGGAGAGGAGAGCCCTGGAAGCAGCCATACTCCTAGTGGAGTGGGCCCGTAAAGCCAAAGGAGAAGGCTGACCGGCCGACTCATAAGCAAGCGTCATGGCCTCAACCACCCACTTGCTCATTCGCTGTTTAGAAGTGGGACCCCCCTTGTTGGGGGACCCGAAGCAAACAAAAAGCTGTTCAGACTTCCTCCACAGGGCAGTTCTGTGGACATAGGCGTCTAGAGCCCTAACTGGGCACAACAAATTAAGCTTCTCCTGATCTGGCGTAGTAAACGGAGGAGGACAAAAAGCCTGCAGTATGACGGGCCTAACTGAAGTGGTTGGGACCTTAGGAACATAACCTGGCCTCGGGTACAGGAACGCTTTAGCCATGCCAGGCGAGAATTCCAGACACGAGGGAGCCACTGACAAAGCCTGAATATCTCCTATCCTTTTGAGAGATGAGATAGCAAGCAAGAATAGAGTTTTTAAGGTGAGGAATTTCTCAGAAACTTCTTCAAGGGGCTCGAAGGGAGCCAGGGAGAGGCCATCCAAAACGATGGCCAAGTCCCATGGTGGTACCCTCGTGCGTACTGCTGGCCTCAGCCTCAAGGTGCCACGGAGGAAACGAGATACAAGTGGGTGTCTCCCAAGAGGAACTCCACTCGAAGGGACGCGGTAAGCAGCTAGGGCCGCCACGTACACCTTCAGTGTGGAGTGGGATAACCCTGTAGAGAGACGGTCCTGCAGAAACTCCAGCACTGTACCAACCGGGCAGTTAACTGGGTCCTGCTGGCGCTCTCCACACCACGAGGTGAAAAGATTCCACCTCGCAGCATAAAGTCTCCTAGTGGCGGGAGCTCTGGACTGGAGGATGGTCTCAACGACCTCAGTCGAGAGACCAAGATCTATGAGCTGGGCCCCCTCAGAGGCCAAGCCCACAGCCTCCACAGTTCTGGGCGAGGGTGTAAGATGAGCCCGCTCGCCTGAGACAATAGGTCCCTCCTGACCGGTATCTCCATGGGAGAGCCGTCGAGAAGGGACACAAGGTCCGAGAACCATACTCGGGCCGGCCAGAACGGGGCTATCAGGAGTAGCTTGACTCCGTCCCGGCGGACCCTCTCCAGAACTCCTGGGAGCAGAGCAATCGGGGGAAAGGCGTACAGGCGAGACCTCGGCCACGCCTGTACCATAGCGTCCAGCCCCAGTGGAGCTGGGTGGCTGAGAGAGAACCACAGATGACAGTGTGATGTCTCTCTGGAAGCAAATAGGTCTACCTCGGCACGACCGAAGTGCTCCCAAAGGAGCTCCACCACCTCGGGGTGAAGTCTCCATTCCCCGGGCCTCGGCCCCTGTCTCGACAGGATGTCTGCCCCCTGATTTAGATACCCCGGGAGATAGATCGCTCTCAAAGATAGAAGTTTCCCCTGGGACCAAAGAAGGATCTGACTGGCTAGTTTGCACAAAGGGCGCGACCTCAGACCCCCCTGATGGTTTATATAAGAGACCACTGATGTGTTGTCTGTGCGTACAAGAACATGGTGGCCCCTTAGGTCCGGTAGGAAATGTTTCAGAGCCTGAAACACCGCCAACATTTCTAGACAGTTTATATGCCATAGGAGATGATGGTCCTGCCATAGACCCTGAGCTGGGCGACCACTCATGATCGCCCCCCAACCCGTGAGAGAAGCATCTGTCGTTAGCACTAGGCGACGACAGGAAGCTCCCAACACAGGACCTTGGGACAGAAACCAAGGATCGCTCCACACGACCAGGGCTCGAAGACAGCGTCGCGAACACAGGATCGTGCGGAGCGGATTCCCCCTCGGGGAGAACCCCTTGGTTCTGAGCCACCACTGCAGCGGTCTCATGTGCAGCAGGCCGAAGGGTATAACGCTGGACGCTGCTGCCATGAGACCTAACAGCCTCTGGAACTGTTTTACAGTGATTAGCTGGCCTAGCTTGATCTGTTTCACTGCGGCGAGAATCGAAGCAACACGAGCAGGTGACAAACGTGCCTGCCTCGTCGTCGAATCCCACACTACGCCAAGAAAAGTGGTTCTCTGTACTGGAGAAAGCACACTCTTCTTGGTGTTCAGTCTCAACCCCAATTTTTTCACATGAGCGAGAACGACATCTCGATGCCGAACCGCTTGATGTTCCGACTGAGCTAGGATTAACCAGTCGTCTATGTAGTTCAGGATGCGGATGCCCTGAAGCCTCAGCGGGGCTAGAGCCGCATCCATACACTTGGTAAAAGTTCGGGGTGACAGTGCTAGGCCGAACGGAAGGACCCGGTATTGGTACGCTTGGCCCCCAAACGCAAACCTCAGGAACTTCCGATGTTGAGGAAGAATCGATATATGGAAGTAGGCGTCTTTTAGGTCTATCGTGACAAACCAGTCCTCGGACCTGATTTGTAACATGATCTGTTTGAGAGTAAGCATTTTGAACTTTAGTCTCCCTACAGTGCGATTCAAGAGACGCAGATCTAAAATCGGACGTAACCCCCCATCTTTCTTCGGAACAATAAAGTAACGGCTGTAATAGCCTGACTCCCTGCTGGGAGGAGGAACCCGCTCTATAGCCCCCTTTTGAAGAAGAGTGATAACCTCCTGTTCCATTATCAAAGCCTGCTCGGGGCCCACCACAGTGGGAAGGACCCCTCTGAACCGAGGTGGACGAGATCTGAACTGAATAGCATAACCTCTTTCGATCGTTTGCAGGACCCAACGAGACACATTTGGAAGGTTTTTCCACTCTACCAAAAATTCTACTAAGGGAACCAGCCCCTCGGGGCTGGCCTCTGTTTGAATAGTCGGCGTGACAGACACAGCGCCCTGTAACGGCACACCGGCAGGGAAACACTGGTCTGAACACACTAGAGCCCTCCTCGGAGGCGGCGAGCGTCCCACGGGAAAACACTCGCCGGGCCCTTCTACGCCCTGTTTTGGCAGGGTTAGTAGAACAGGCCCCTGAGGGAGCCGGGAGAGACAGGGCACCATTAAAGGAGGTGGACTCGAGTCTCTCACGGCGGGGACCACCCTCAGAGCCCAGGTGCTGACAGCGTCAGGACCTTTTCGACGTGGCCTTCTTAGCGACAAGAACTGTTCTCAGATCAGCCCTGTCACGAGGAGGCCGCGCCTGAGAACGTCCCGTCTCATCCCTCCAGTTTGTCTGCGGGGGGGCACGAAACGCGACACTCTTTTTCTGCTGTGCTCTTCTCTTCTTAGCAGCTGAAGTACTCGGTGGCTGGGGCTGCCCTCGCTCAGCAGCCCCAGAGATACGGACTTTGAGGGGAATAAATTTATGAAATGCAGCCGTCTGCCTTTTATCTTCCTGGAAACTCTCAGTGACAGAATGAACAGCATCACCAAAGAGACCCACAGGCGAAACGGGAGCATTTAAAAGAACACTCTTATCTTTTTCTCTCATAGAAGTCTGGCTCAGCCATAGATGTCTTTCCGTGGCCACCAGGGCTGCCATAGACCGGCCAACAGATTTAGCGGTCTCCCTGGTGGCACGGAGAGTGAGATCAGCAGACTGCCTGAGCTCATTAACAATATCCACGGTAATTTCCCCCTTATCACACGCATCTTTAAGCAGGTCGGCCTGATAAGCCTGCATAATAGCCATAGTGTGTAAGCAAGCCGCCGCCTGGCCAGCCGCCGAATAAGCCTTCCCGACCAGCACTGAAGTATTTTTTAAAGGTCTGGAGGGAAGGGCCGGTGTATTAAGAGACGAAGACGAAACAGGAGAGAGATAGCTAGCAAGCGTCTCCTCCGGTTTCGGCATCGTCATATAACCTGCAGTTTTAGCCCCACATATATTGCCATAAGTGTTAGATTGTGGTGTATATATTCTGCTTGAAACTGGCGAAGCCCAGGTCTTCGACACCTCAGTGTGAAGATCTGGAAAAAAGGGTAAACACCGGCGAGAAGGCTGAGGAGGTGCAGACAGAAAACGATCATCCAGTTTGCTTTTATAACTAGACTCCTGCCTGTCAGTTGGCCACTCGATGCTGAGCTTTTCTACAGCACGAGATAATACATCCATCAGCTCATAATCGGCACTTTTATGCTGGAGTGACGAGTCACCAGTCTCTTCAGATGCAAAGCTTTCAACATCCAGCTCCTCAGAACTGGATAATCTAAGCTCCTGGACATTATGTGCCTCGACCGGGTCGGAAGTAGCCGCCTCAGCGCGCGCTTCCAGAACCGGGACAGAGGCACTGGATCCCGCCGGAGATGGCTGAGATAGGGCGGAGCCCGTCTCAACGTCGCCGGTGAGATCCATCTGCGAACCCCAAGTCAAGCGTCGTCGCTCTGCCTCAACAGAAGCGGGACCCGAGCCTCGGGGAGCCCGCAGCAGACCACTCTCCTCGAAGAGTGACCGCCGTGAGCGCAGAGTCCGAAGAGGAAAGCGCTCGCAATGCTCGCAATCAACCCCCTCGAGGGCTGACTGGGCATGCTGCACTCCCAAACAAGCAACACACAGTTGATGTGAATCCCCCCCAGTAATAAATCTGGTACAAGGGGGAACACATCGCCTGTATTCCTGCTCGCTCGTCACTTTGACACTCATAACTGTTTTTTTTATATATATATATATATATAGTGAAAACTCCTGCCTAGATTCCTTTTTAATCTAGAAACAGACAAACACAATCGACAGATTCAGACACACACAGAGCGCTTGCTGAAGAGCAAAAAAGCTAGTGGCGTTTTTTACTCAAGGGATATTTATAGCTTCCTGGTCGGTGACGTCACTCGCTATGACATCTCTCCATTGACTGATTTCATTCATGCTTCAGACGCGTCACGCTGGGGCGTTTCCCCGCAGCGTTTTCACGCAGCGGTAGTTCCTGAAGGGGAACATTAACTATGGTAAATAGTAGTAATGCCTTCTTTACTCGTTATATTTTTTGAAGTACGTGCATTGTTAGATATCATCATCAGAGCCTTCTCTAACGTTACTTTACTCAGTAGCTGCTATTCATTAAAGAGCCTGTTTAACTTTTAACTATAAATGTTCTACTGTCTATATAATAAAGTACACAACCAAGCAATGAAAAAAAAGCTTGTAATTAAGACCGTAACATTGACTTACCAGTCGAGAAGAAAGCAGGAAACTTCAGCATCTCTTTTGAAAGCTTTCTCCTGCATTAGCTATCCCGACATTAACCCTTGTTTTTGTAATGTAAAAACGTTTCCTTTTACGGTCTATTTTGGACTTTTTCGACGACGAGGACTCATCCTGTGACTCAGCATATGTATGAATGAACGGTGTATAAATAACTGTGCAGTGTGCATCCTTTTAAACTTGCCGCGGCAAGGACAAGCGCCTCTCTCTGCTCTGCTCCTCCGCTTCTGCTGGCTTCAGTCACGTGACGCTGGCTCTGAACGAAACGCGTTGTGGAAACGCGTTGGCCTAGTACTTTTTGTCCCTCTCTGCTATTATAGTTTTTCAAGATGGTGGAACTACATGGAAGTCTCCGTGGACCTACCCGTCCCATGTATATAAAGATAATAAATTCTTCGTTTACGAGGATTAGTCTGATCATTGGCAGAGGTATTTGTACACCATTGAGGGCATATTTATGAATAAAAATATTGATTTTAGATAATAAAATACCTAAAAAGCTACACATAGTCCCTTTAATACAATATTCTTTCCTTCTTTCTTTCTTTCTTGCAAAAAATCCCAAAACAAAACAAACTTACTGACCCCAAACTGTGTAGTGTTAATATATCTAAATATAATTCTAAGCTTTTTGATAAGTAATTTCACTGTTTAGTGGTAGTTTGTGCAGCAGCTTTTAGGAGCAACAATGTAGACACACAAAAAAGAGATCTTAATCTTAGTTGTAGCAATATTGTGTATACAATTGTTTTATAATTTTTAAAATTCATTTTCTAAAAAGCCAAAACTTTAAAGAGAGTTCACATTCTGTCATTCTGTCTATTTACTCATCATTGTTCACTCATCATTCCAAACCTGAACGCTTTTCATTCTGCTGCAGAACACAAAAGAAGACATTTTGAAGAATGTCCAAACAATATTTGACCCCACTGACTTTCATGTGAGCTGAATAACTTAATAGGAACGTTATCAAAATATTCTTAGAACACATTTTTGTTCGCTGTTAAAACATTTTTCAAAATATTTTGTGTTTCACAGAAGAAAGTAAGTCATCCAGGTTTGAAATGACAATAAGGTGAGCAAATGATGACAGAATTTTCCAACACAATCTCATGGCGATTCTTAACTATTCTACATTTTGGTGAATTGGTTGTCAATTCAATATCGTTTGTGCCTTTTCATATGATCTGCTTATGCAGTGACAGTTATGTTTAGGGGTGGACCTTCATGCTTACTGACTTTCCAAAAATAATGCATTTGCCACCTCGTAAAACAACAGTTACTGTTTTTTCATATTGTTGTAAAATTTACACTAATTTTGGTCAATTCTTCACAATACATATTCCTAAAAATGCGCATTTCTCATTTCATTTCATAGCCGTCCAAAATACTGGCTTCAGAAATGGGCCTAGCCTTTCAGAGGTTGACCTCTGCTCACGAATCTGGACATCTTGGAACTTTAATTGGACTACACAATCAAATTCTTGCACAAATGGCAGCACAACCGTGCAACTAAAAGTAGCCAATCATTCTGATTTCCGCCAATTTCTGTCGCAGATGCTGGTTTTTAAACTTATATTGAAGTGCAAGCTCCCTCCCCAGGTTCAGCCCAAACAGGATCCTTCTCCCAGAATGCCTCTCTCTACCAGGACGCAGCTGGAGAGAGGAGATAAGAGAGGCATGCAGGGTCCCTGGCTCTCAGTCATATCACTGAAGGGAGGAGAAAGGGCAATAAAGGGGGAGACATACAGAAAATGGAGATGGGAAAAGTCCGAATTGGAGACATATAGTATTCATTAGCAGTGAATGTAACCCACACCTATATATTTCTTACCTCTCCAATTAATAGCTTCATTTCTTTTAGTTTTTTGCTCTCCAAGAAAGACAAGGTTAGGTTTGACTATGCACATAGTTACAGTCTGTTTTGCAGCTTATAAAAGAACAAGAAACCTACTTTGTCACTTTGCTTTGCATAGTGGTAATTCATCCAAAATTGTGCATTTTGAAGTTCTGAAGTGACTGCTAAAAATAGTGTTTTTTTCTTCATAAAACGGACAAGGTTGAGTAGCTGTAAGGGATGTGTGTTAAAGCACGATCGGTTTACTGTGTCTCAGGCCTTAGTGAGTCTTAATTAAAGTGCAGTGCCTCAGTAACTTGCAATCAATAAAGCATGGATGAATAAACTATCGCCTTGCAAAGCTGAAAGGCACACGTCAAAGAAAACACGAATAAATGAATGAAAAAAGAGAAGTCAGTTAATTAGCCACATACTCATTTAGGCCAACAATACACAAACACCACCCTGTGTCTTGTATTGATACCTGTATATCTTGCTAATTATTATAAATGGATAGTTTTGGCTCTGCAGCATCCAGTGCTGAAATACATGGTATACTGTAGTAGCCTCTTGATATTTGGGCAATACACCAATTTTACAGGCTTATCCTGTACTGCTTTTAAAAGTTTGGTGTCAGTATTCATGAATTGATTTATTGCATAAATAATTTTATTCAGCAATGGTGCATTAAATTGATAAAAAAATGACAGTAAAGGCCTTTGAGTGATGCTCCTTACTAAATTATGAAGGTAGCTGTATATTTTCATGCATAAAACACAAATGTGGTGAAAAATATTGTGTGACAATTTATTGTGTTGTCTTTCCCCCTCTAATGTCACATTTAATATTTTTCACCATTTTTTTTATGCATGAATATATAGCTGCTTTTATAATTTACGAAACAACCCAATTTAATTTCATTTTAAAATAATCGAATCATTAATTAATGATTAATACTTTTATTCAACAAGGATGCATTAAATTGACAGTAAAGTGACAGTATTTATCTTCTTTTAATTTCAATTTCAATTAACTTTATATTCTTCAAAGAATCCTGAAAAATAATGTATCACGGTTTCCACAGAAATATTAAGCAGTACAACTGTTTTCAACATTGATGAAAATGATAAATGTTTCTTGAGCGCCAAATCAGCATAATAGAATGATTTCTGAAGGATCATGTGACACTGAAGACGTAAATTCAGCTTTGCCATCACAAGAATAAAATACATTTTTGATCAAATAAATGCAGCCTTGGCGAACATAAGAGACTTCTTTCAAAAAAACATTAAAAGATCTTACCAGCCCCAAACTTTTGAACACTAGTGTCCATTTCAACACAGTGTTCTGAAGTCAATCCTGAAATCTAAGTCATACATGGACTGAGAGTGTGTGTAGGCCAATGAAACTGAACAAAGAGAATTACATAATTAGGTCTACAGTATCACTTTGCTCTAGCAGCATTTTTTTTTTTTTTTAAGCAGACATATGAAGACAATTCCCTGAATGGCGTTGAGTCTGTGTTTTTGAATATGTTCAGTGGTTTGTGAATGACTCCCTGTGACGGCTGCTAGATTGCGCGAGTGAAGCATCGTTTTACTGAGGTTTTACAGCTGACTTTACACAGCAGCTCTATTGACTGCGAGTGAAGAGAACAGCGGACAGGGACTCGTTTCTGACTCCTGATTACAGCTGTTTTGTGACACCTCAGAGAGTGATGTGGTGGACGCTTTAAACCGCCATAAATATTCAGGGCAAGTTTACAGTGTGTGCTGAAGTGCAGACGTAAAATCAAGCTTTAATGACCCCTCACTAGTGCCTGAATGGATTTCTTTCTCAAGCTCTGCTGAGTAGGCTTGATGTGTGGGAATTGGTGTATCTTACTGGAGCTTCCCATTATTGGGGCGGACTGCCTATAGAGAGAACAGGGACGTTTCCTGGCAGGATGACTTGTGAGCCAATGGTTGAATTCATACGTTGTTAAAAAAATAAATAAAAATACTCAAAGATTTAACAGAAAAAAAGTGCTGACTTCCTCAAGACGGGTCATTTGTGCAACACTGTCAGTCGTGGCATGGGCGACATACGGCAACATTCTCTTAATGTTTATGGGGTTCCTCACCATGGCGCTTTCAGACAAGTCCTCATCTTTTGTGCCAACTCTGATTTACCCATACTTCTCATTGAAAATGATTGCCGTCCTAGAGGAACTGTTTCTGAGCAGCTCTCTATGCCAGGGGTTTTCATACTGGGACCCACAGATCCCCAGGTGTCTGTCCATCTCTGGAGGTCTGTGGAAAATTTGAGATCTTACAAAGTATATTTTTAAGGCTGTAAAAGTGTTAACATTTAAACTTTAGCTTGAGATATTAATGGAGTATGTTTAACATAATGTTTAACACATCTAACAAATATGATAAAATGACTATTTACTACATCTTGCTTTCCAAAAATGATGGGATTTATCAGAGTTATTTTTAGGTTGCTGACAGCATTACTGTTACAGTGTAAATGGAAAGAAAGAAAAACACAATCTTGTTATCTGACATAATTCTTATAGGTGGTTGAAAAAAAGAATGCTCTTAACTAAATAAAAAGTAAAAACTGTCCATATAATATTTAAATAATTTGCAATAAAAAGCCAATTATTTAATTTGGGATAAAAGTGTTTTATATATATATATATATATTTAATATGACCGCAAAAAGTTTTTATTCCAAATTTAAATGGGTCAATGATACTGAAATTTCAGCCTTGCAATCACAGGAATATATTTAATTTTTAAATATATTAGAAAATATTACAGTTTTGCAACCTTTGCTAATATTACATGAATGCAACATTGGTGAACATACGAGACCTCTTTCAAAGACATAAAAACAGACTTTTTTTTTTTTTTACTTAAGCTTGGATTTCATATTAAGCTGAGAATTAAAATCACATACTAGTGACATAAAACTTTATTAGTTTATCTACTTGTGTTTCAAAAAGGTATTTAGAGTTACTTTCACTAAAACACGTTGTATATGCTGCACTCATTAAAATGGTTGAAACTTCACAGAAGAGAACACTAATCACTCTAATGGTACTGGAAACATAACTATTATGCTGCGATCAAACAACATATTCAAGTGCATCATGAGTGATCAATCTGAGCACGCTCTGCAAACTGCTAGTTGAACCCTCACCTCCAAGTTGCTCATACTAAATGTTGTAAAAATGGTCAATATTTTCTATTCTTTTTTTAAAGTTTATTGGGAAGTCCTGGGCATTAAAATGTTTGAAGACCCCTGCTCTGTTAAACATCCATAAAGACCGACTGACTGTACATTATCCCTTACAATTCTGCTAATTCTGCAATGCAAAAACAATTTTTTTTAGACATGAAAAAATAGTGAAAATCAGTAAATAGAGATTGGGTTATACAGCAGACAAGCTTATACATGTGATAGCTACTGTAGTGAGGGATTGTGATGAGTCTGTATTAGCCTACATCCTTTCAGTTCTCTTTTTGTGTAAAAGATCCATGGGTTGCTCCAATCATCCCCCATCTCTACTATTGCATCAATTCCAGATTCGAAACGCTCCCATCTTCCTCCACCTACTCTCCATTGTGATTGAAGCCTCCCACTGTTTTATTGACTATTTCACTAATTACGGCTTGCTTAAACAAAGTCCTTAAAGTTAGTGTGAAGAAGTTTCAGTTGACTGGATTGAAGAGGGAAGGGGAGGAGTCTTCTTCTCATTGAGCGTGGAGGGAAGGCAGCTGGAGGGTAGGGATGAGTCTTTCCCCTGGCAGGTACACCATCCCTCTGATCATAGATCATTGATCGCGGTCGTCAATATTCGCCATCCCTCTTGCATATCAATGCTCTCCTCCATCTCCGGATTAGGATGAATGGCCTCTTTTCTTCCTCAACTGGGCGTCCATTGATTTAGGATGGCATATTGGGATGTCCATGTAATTAGGCTTCCAACTTCTCTCTGTGTGATCGTCTGGCTGGCTGTAGTTTATCACCATTTAAATCACTTTCCTGGCACACAACGCTGGCAAAACACCAAGAATTGAAATACAATACAAAGACCTGCAGTATTAGAAAGACAGCACTGCGGTGAATAGTTCAACAAGACTGTATGCTTGATAGTTCTATAGATATTGGAGTAATTACCAAGACATGGTTGTTATAAAGGCAGATAGTCTTATCAAATCTGATTGTTTGGTGTATTTAATAAGCTTGTGTAACAGAGGCCTGCTAGTAAAGAGCTTTATATCTTTATATTGGCTTTTTTCTAAAAATATACAATGGTTCCGACCAAATTCTGCATTGCAGTTTTATCTCGGATCATTCTCCTATTCTATGAGCTGGCTTATTATTTTATTTTGCGATATATTGTATTACTGGAAAAAGCAACATGTAAAATAAAGTCACATGATCCCTGATATAATGAAGCATTTACGATCAGCAAACTTGGCCTGTCTCCTCCTGAGGGAATTGGATTAAATGGGGTCAGTCCCCCCCTCACCTGGTTGGCACGTGTAGGCGACACAAAGCTCACGAGGGAAAAGACTAAAAGACCAAGAAGGGGCATTAGGGGGGTTGACCTTGTACATGGAGGGGTGTCAGGTCGACCAGCCAACCATCTGTCTGAGCTGCCTTGTGTCTGACCCGCCATGATTGTCTGACTGAGGGGTCAAAAGCAGGAGATGATGTGGTCGGAAAGAAGGGATGTAGGAAAAAGTGTAGACAATAAATCTGTCATAGAATTAAATAGTCTAAACTCCCAATGGTGAATCCATTAGTCCAGAGGTATATCAGAAATGTTTCTAATATGGAGGCACGCAGGACAATTTATGGAAATTTTGCTAACCTTTAACCATTTTGAATGTCGCCATTAAGCACCAAACTACACATACAAAATCAAGTGATTTTCCCCTTCACCAATCGTTTTCACTAGCGGACACGAAAGGGGACTAATGCACAAACATTTAAGTTGACTGTAAATGGGTCTTAAGTACAGCCCATTGCTGTCTGCAGGCACTTTGCTCTAAAAATACATTGTTATTATCACCAATTAGGCTGTTTTTTTTTTTTCAAAGAATGTATTTTTTAAGAAAAGGTTGCAAGAATGTGCAATGACTTGAACAAGCATGAAAGAAAGTCATTTGATTTGTAATAATTAAAGGCACAATATGCTTTATATATAATAATAATAACTTTTTTGCTTAAAAAATAGCAAAAATCACTATATCTATGTTATATATTTTTTTTAGTTGTGTACTTACATTATCCCGACTGTTTCCAACAACTTTCAAACCAGGAGAAATTTGTAATTTAATTCGAGAAACGTCCCGTTTCTTTATTTCCGTTTTGTCGCCGCCAATGGCGTCATATCCGCGTTGTCCCTGGTTTCCGCTCGTGCTGCCATGGCAACCAGAGCTATGAACCAGAGCCGTCTGATAGTAACCAAGGCGACAGAGGTGGACAACTTTGTAGTTCGCAATGTCTATTTGCACGCTGTTGTTGTTTCGTTCAAACATTATGGACCATGGCAAGCAGACTTTGGATAAATAAAGGAGAACTCAAACAAGAATCAATATCAGCGCGGTGTTTTCGAGATGCCGAGAGCTCCCATAGACAGTATATAAACGAGAGCTCCACGTCCCAGACTTCGACCGCTCCTACATGTACTTATTAAACAGGTGAGCACATTTACATAAAACTAATCAATGTTTTATAGTTCAACAATGATAAAATGTCAGAATATGATCTGTATGTTATTCTAATGTTGATCTAGCTTACTGCTAGTCTCATACAGACAAACTAACACATACATTTCAACACATTCAAATGCAGTTTAGTGTGCTAATGTAATGTTAGACCAGGTGAAACAGCGCTGCGTTACCTCATAAGTTTAATTTGTCTAATAAACTGGCCTGTGATTAGTAATTCTGCGTGTAGTTTGGTAGAATGAAATGTCCGTATTCCTTTTATATCCGCGGGACTGGGTGCTAGAGTTTGGAGCTTATAGCTGTCTCTTAGCAATCCCGAACTGCTTCATATCACAGTCATGATAAAAGCATCGATGTATTCAGTCATCCATAAACATTATTAGATCGGTCGGCTTGACGTTGACGACAAGATCCACAATTCTTAGCAAATGTTGCGTCATCAATCTACGCCTTTGTTATTGTAAATAGGTTAGCGACCCCTAGTGGCGAAAAAATCTATACTTTACGTTTAACAAAGCACATGCACCATTCACAATATCTAATTTGTGATATTATTCCTTAGCCTGACTACGTCAGACTTCGTACTTCCGCTCAATTTCAGTTCGCTTCTGTACTCAGTCTGAGACTCCTTTCTCCCCGTTTTCCTCCGGCCTCAAAACAGCCGGCCAATCAACGAACAGAGGGCGGGCTGAGAGCCGTGACATAGACGCTGATTGTACCGTGGATGCGTAGATTTACTTCACATAATCTGCAAAAGTCGTTCACAGCCATGTTCACTCCGGTATTTCGTTCGATGGTTTTGTTTTCGCATCATACATGTGTTTACAGTGGAAGTTAGATGCAGCTGAGCCTGCGCATAACACACGTCATAACCAAATGTGATGGGCTTAGGGGTAACCAATGATTTTAAACTTCAGACAAGCGCCCACCCCCCCCCACCCGCGAGAAAGAAAACGCTTTTCAATTATGCCCTTCCACACTCTGTCTACGAAGCAAAGTGAAGTTTGGTATTACCAGGTTAATTATTCCTTACAGTAATTTTAGGAAATAGTGAAATATCCTTCTAAATAATGGATCAATATCCTTAATAAATGATTGATACATTTAAGCAATTAAATTAATGATGCTGACTATATAAATAAACAATACATTTTAGATTTATTGCAAAATAAACATACTATACATATAAATATTTAAGCAGTTTGAGAGCATTGAGAAACTGACTACGTAATTTTCAGTGTTTCATGAGAGTGGACTTGCACTAAAGTGTTCTTTTGGCATGATTTGCTTGTGAATATTCTCTGATTGTTGGAGATTTCTTTGCAGAATCATAATGTAGTTTTTCACCAAGATTTCCAGAGTTGAAAGAAAAAAAAAGTTAAAAGAATTGTGCTTACATATAGAAATGATCTCTCTACTAATGCTGTACGTTATTCAGGGTGTTTCAGATTTGTTGGAGATTTCTCTGCAGAATCATGGGTAATGTAGTTTTTCACCAAAACAAAAAAAAAAACGTACAAGGACCATGAGGACTTTTTTAAGATGTCTTTTTTAAACTTTAAACTTGAAGAAGCATTAAATAGTAATTTGAATCCTAACCAGATCTACAAAGCACATGCACCATTCACATTATCCATTTTGTGATATTATTTCTTACAGTAATTTTAAGAAATTGTGAAATATCCTTCTCCATAGCCATCAGGTGTGTATATGTATGCAATTCGGTTATCTACTGATACCTCTGTTGCACAAAAATCTGCGATCGTCCTGTTTAAATGTTGCTGTATTGATCCAGTTAGGGCATGTTCTGAATGAACTAAATGAGAGAGCTTAACAAATTGAGTATTTTTACTGTCATCCATTTACAAGAGGAAGGATTTTATGGCAGGGTGCAATACAGACGGCGTTCCAGACGGTCGCTAATTTGTAAGGACGTGCTCTTTGTGAGTCTGTCCACACCTCTGGTCCATTGGATCCAAACCCATATTTCATTCTTTGTCTGTCTGCTCTTTGTCAGGCGGGAGTAATTTAACTCCCGGATGAGCGAGACTTGTCACTTATGTGGGACTGGCACTGATGTAGAGCTGACCGTTGACCCTCCGTGCTTGTGTCTCATTATCACCTGCTCCTCATCTGGGATCAGAAACGGCCCAGCCTGTTGTCGCACGCTGTCCCACCATGGACTTCTGGATTCACAGAGAGAGTCCACAGCTGTACTGGGACTTGAGAATCAAGCCTTTTTGAATGATTTCTAAACTCATGCAAAAATTGTTTTAAATTCCCTTCACCTTGAAGTAAGATGATTCCTGTTATGCTGTATGCTAATAGAGTGCAACAGTTTTTTCCCATAGGGATTTTAAAAAGTCTTAATTTAAGGGTTATGCCATGAACCAAACCAACCATCTCCAATTTAGGTGAATCACAATAATACAAATTTTAATTTGAAGGAAAAAATCATCATTAGTTGTTTAAAAAGGATATTAGAAAATATTATTATACAAAATATGGAAAATCATCTTGAAAAGCATAAAAGCATACATCTAGCTTACACATTTACCCAAATTATCATACGCCTTTTTAACCGAAGTTAATTTGGGTGGGTTTCTCCATCCCCAACGTCCCTGACGAGAGCGTTGCTCTCCTCGGCTGTGAACCGCTCCGGGCGCGCGCCTGGCGAATCCGCCGTTATAATAGGAATCCGCTTTAGAACAAGCGCGCCTGCTCTTAAAGGGAATGTGAGATGACGCTCTGATTGGTTTATTTCACGTTACGCCCAAACCACACCTATGATTAATGAAGCGACTTCAGACCAACCCATTGTAGATTTGCGCCTGGGGCAAGAGTCATTTATCCCGCCGGGAAAACAGCAACAGCGCCAAGACCCGCCCACAAAGTTACTTGCACTTTGCGCTTTGACACTTGCGTTTCAGATCGTTAAAATAGGGGCCATTGTCTCTCTACAAATGCTGTACAATATTCAGAGCAGTGTTTCAGATTTGATTCAAACCAGTAAAGTATCTTTTCGAATAGTCTTTACAAGAACTGGCTCATTTGCTTAAGGAATCTGCTACACTGGTTGAGCTGCGTGTTTGTTTTAGCGTGCAGCCTGCAAGGACAACAAAAACACTTTTCTTGCCAGTATTTTGTGGTACATTGCCTTGTTATTGCATCCCATTTAATACAGACTGCAAACTCACTTTCACAACAGGTAAAATATGATTTCTTTTGCTGTGGTGCTGCATCTTCAGAAGTGGTGGAGAAAACAACGGAATGAGCAGGATGGGAAGCGTTATACAAGATTACACTTTATTCCAATAGCCCACTTTAGACATTCTACTAACTAACTATAAGTAACTTTGCAACTACCTTATGAAAATATGCTTTTTATGCAGCCAGATCTTGGGATTTTAAGCATCGATATCAAGATTTGTACCCAGCCCTACAAGAAATGTTTTGTTCGAACATCTGTTTAAACCAAAGTAGTGAAATTATTGAAAATGTATCTTAATTCACTGATATTGTAATAATAAACACGAACTAATATGATTCTGATCGTTAAAAATGATACGTTTAATATTTTATGCAGAATATTCAGACTGTACTACAAAGAAGGAATGACCCAGTAACTCGTTTTACAGCATGTGTTAAACTCTCTGCTCTGACTGATTAGTGTAGTTACATGAGACTCAGTCTTGTAAAATGAGTCTCTTTCGGGGGAAATGGGGCACCCAGCTCTCTGATGTGGCTCAGAGATTCATAAACCACCATGTTGTTGAGCATTTGGTGGCAGTATGCAGAGTTCAGTCATGGTCTTGCCTAATGAGACCGTTTTATATTCGGAGAAAGAAAGATGGGGTGGGAGTTTTAAGCCTGATTAACTTCCCAAAATCTGCTTATGTGCTTTTTTTTTTTTCACACCAGACTTCAAAGGCTTTTTAAATTTCCTGGACACTTGTATTAAGTGGACTGTTTTACAACTTCTTTCTTGATCTTCAAAGAGTGTATGAACACTGAAGTGAATCTGCCACTGTCCTCAGTTCACGGGGCATCAGATAAACACAATTTGTCAGCAGAAGGGCTAATAAAAAATGACCAGGAGTAGCAAGAGGGTAATGAAACTCTTTATGTGTAGGAGTTTAAAGCTTTGTGTTATAAAATGACCTCTTATTGCTGCCGGCTGTCTTTCAGTGTAGTGTAATTTTGAGTCTAGTGGTGTATGACCATACACGTGTTTGATTCAAGTGCCCAGAATCGTTTGGTAAAGTGGAGAGGCCCTTTCTTGCTGTATATCAGGATGATGGCAGAAGTTATTTGGAGGACGTATTACATATAAGTCACTAACAAAACACTATTATCATTCATATATATACATTTATACATTCTGTATATACATTTTGTTAGTGATATATAATAAAAATGAACTTCACGTGACTTTGTTTTCTTCTGAAACAATAGGCAATATTTAGCTTTATAAAATATTTATACAAGTAGTATTATATAAGTATTATAATTATATTGTTTGTAATATATAAATAATAATTATAATAAATTATAATACAAATGATTTATAATATAATTACATAATGCTGTAGTTTCTCACGTTTACACTAACGATCAAGATTTTTTCAATATTTTTTAAGAAGTCTCTAATGCTTAATCTGCATTAGTAAAACAGTAATATTGTGAAATATTATTGCAATTTAAATTAACTATATTTTAAAATGTAATTTTTTCCTGTAATGGAAAAGCTGAATTTTCAGCATCATTACTCCAGTCTTCCGTGTCACATAATCCTTCAGAAATCATTCTAATATTCTGATTTGATGCTCAAGAAACATTTCTTATTCACAGCATTTATTTAAAAAAAAAAAAAAATTGTCAATGTAAATGTTTTCACTATCACTTTTGACCAGTTTAATGCATCCTTGATTACTAAAAGTATTAATTTCTTTAAAAAGCAACAACACGCACATAAAGGGACATGGTGAAGAAAAAAAATATGAGATGGAAGGAAAAATTATTTGGCCATGCTTTTACGTTCCCCTAAGAAACTTAGTGTTCACTCACAAAGAACGTTTTTGCAAGGGAACACAAAAGGTTTTTGGGAGCGAGCGTAAAGTTTCTCGGGGGAATGCAAAACATTTGCGAGAGAACCAAAAAGCATTGACTTATTTTTCATCTCATCTCATTTTTTTTCCACCTACATGACCCATTTTTGGTCTTTGTAAA
The DNA here is from genome assembly GCF_964197995.2 of Scardinius erythrophthalmus. NCBI lineage: Eukaryota > Metazoa > Chordata > Actinopteri > Cypriniformes > Leuciscidae > Scardinius > Scardinius erythrophthalmus. The sequence continues at coordinate 7,814,851 of NC_138239.1, forward strand.
TCTTACTAAAAAGAACCCAAACTTTTGATGTATAGACTGTTATGATTTTAATGAATAGAATGCAAACTTTTAATTAAATAATTACTTAAATTTCAGTCTGTTTCTCACAGAAATATATTGTATGACTTATCACATAAGTTATATGGACTACCTTTCTGGTGATTTTTGTCCTTTTGGGGTTTTGACAGTCTGTATCGCTATCATTATGTTGCATAAGAAAGAGCAGCCTGAACATCCTGCTTTTAAATCTCCTATAAGTGGAGTTGGAATGAAATAAGGGTGAGCAAATGATGCCAAAATGTTTTTTTTGTTGTTGTTTTTTGCATGTATAATATCCCTTTAAATCTTAAACTGACTTTTGTGCACGTCCAAAATATTTTTCCTCTTTAAAAATCAACACTCATAGCACACTCAAATCTGAAAGACCCTCTAGAGAATTCAATTACTTCCAGAGTCATGGAGATGAACTTCCCATTTTGAAGTTGTGTGAAAGGCAGAAGGAATTAATGCAGCAGTATAATGAATGATGTAACACCCAACTAATGATGTCTGGATCACAGTGACCTTTCCTCGGTGTGAATGAGGTAAAGCACGTCCACCTGTGACCACCCTCAAGCTGTCAGATTGAGGTCTGAATTTGTCTTTTGCCCCACTGAGGTTTGTCAGTGACCCCTTGTTCTGGTTTCAGACATGAGTGGAGGGACCTATTTATCTTTGTAAGTAAATACCATTTGCTCATGTCTTTAGCATTTACCATTAATCATGACAACAAGAATCCAAATTTGCCAAACCTCAATGAGCACTGATTTACGCGGCAGCACAATGTTTTATTTGACAATGATTGCAATCACTTTAGTTTTTTTTTTTTTTACTTTTCCATCTCAAGATCCTTCTGAATCATAATCCATTACTGTTATAAAATATGTTGTGTGTCATGGCCGCTGACACTGAACATTACTCATCTAGTAAATACTTTGATAAGAGGTCTAGAGACAAAGTCTCTAGTGTACTTTATTACACTTTAAACTTTTCACTGAAAACCTGTGTAATTCTCTTGGCATCACATGTGTGGAACGTGTCAAATGTCCATAAATATACATTCAGTTGTCTTTCTGGCTAGTCCATATTGTCCATAATGTCTTCCTGTCCTATTAAAGCCTTGACTTTGACATATGAACTCTTTATTTAGCTAAAGAAGCACATCATATGTCACGTATCTAGTTAAAGGAGAACTCTGGTCAATTTTAACATTGAGCTCATTTTTTTGTAAATTTGGAGTGCTGTCAATACAGAGAACAACGACAAAAATCGGTGTTGCCTACACCGTGTTATCCTCTTTTTAAAATTTGCACCCTGTTTACTTCCAGGGACTTCTCTGATAACCTATGCGCATGAACTCGACAATCGACTACTGTGGACTTCGACCGAAAACAGGAAGAAAATACAGGTATGTGCGCTGGCTAAATTAACATCACTTTTATTCATATCTTTCACATCTACTGCAGTCAGATTCACCCATGTTAACTCTAAAGGAATCACTCACATGGCTGCGCACTTGTAATGACACATCAAGGATGTTAAGAGGCTAAAAGCAGGTTTAAAACTTGCCCCATTGAAGTCAACAGGGTGCAAATTTTAAAAAGACGATAACACGATGTAGGCAACACCGATTTTTGTCGTTGTTCTCTGTACTGACAGCACTCCAAATTTACAAAAAAATGAGCTCAATGTTAAAATTGACCGGAGTTCTCCTTTAAACACATGCCATCTGTCTCTTCAGAGCTGTTTAACCTTACGTTCAGTTCTGCCTTTATTGGGTTTTGTTTGTTTTGTCATCGTATTTACTTCCGCGTTGCAAAATAAGGTGGATACTACATTTGGTCTGAAACCGTTAAAAAAAAATCAGTTCTATATAGTATGTGTGTAGTATGAACAAAATTCGGATGAACTACTTCCATGTTGTCACTGTCATGTGACCTACATCATCAGTTGCGTCACTTCATTGCCATTCACAAATCTCTTGGGATTGTAAAGTGTCCATTGGAAGCACACTGGAAGTCTCGTTGGAAGTAGTAGGTCATCATCAGGGTGCTTTTCGGCCACGGTTTTATGAATGCTTTGAATTCAGACATACTACTATGTTCATACTGTTTGTTTTTTTGCCTACTATATGGACACAGGGAAAATTGTGTCCCTGGGAAATGTGTCTTTGGTTGAGATTAATGTGAAATGTTCATATTAAAAAGTGCACATATCATGTATATGGTAATTAAAAGCAAATAATGGCTCAAGATTACTAAAACTGATACAGTCCCTATAAACTTCCATTTACTATATCAGATCATTAAAGAGAAGTCCTAAAAGATTAGCTTTTTTGTCAGTTCTGATATAGAGTCTTCTATAAAATCTGCACCCCTTCTGCTCTAACATCCGTTTGATTTTTGTACAGAACAGTTTCTATCAAATATTCATAGTCTGATTCTCAGTGCCAGCCAAACCCTTTGTCATAATTCTCAATTCTTCTCTGGCATTTCTCCATTTCATCACATCAGAGTTTTCTGAGAACTGTTGATTAATCCCAATTCACTTTTCCAGGTCCCAGCCTCCCGAAGTTTTATCAGATAACCTGTCCGACATTCTCCTAATGCTACAAAGTCATTTCACGCATGGCACTGAGCTAATCCTCCATCACTATTTGTCAGATATGCTCATCTCTGTCATGTGTATCTAAAGCAGACCCCCGCAGACTGATATCAGGCCTGTAAAATGAGGTGCGGTGAGGCTAACGCCTGTGCGGCCTTGTATTAATGTAACATTCCCAGGCTCCCTGTTGAAAGATATGGGTACATTGCTGTAACGGTCCCTTTGTCATAGTTAATGGAGCCGACTGGGCATGTGGTGAAGCCGTTTGATTCGTCTGCCTCGATTTCGCTTTGTGCGTGTGAAGATTTGGACCTCCTTCAAGGAAAGTCAGTGGGTTTAATAGGTATAATAACAGCAAAACATCAGTATTTTATTATGTGGGGATGATTTCTATAGGTATCTGTGCTCATAATCTTTAATTCACAGCAGAAGGAAAAGCAGAAAGACAACAATGTCATTCAGTTGTCTGATAGCCTTACCCTTCAACTTCTCCGAAAGTCCTCGTCTTATGAGCAACAATCCTCAAACTTTGACTTAAATGTCAAAACCATGTGATATTACAGATTAGCTGTGTCAGGTTAGGTAAGGAACCATCTCACATATGTTTCAACGTTTGGTCTGGCTGATCTGTTGGTGATATGTATGCTTCAAAATACATCTGTTTTGCAAAAGCACAGCTGTTTTCAACATTAAAAAATGTTTCTTTAGCACCAAATTAGAATATTGGAAAGATTTCTGAAGGATCATGTGACACAGAAGATGAGAATAATGGCTGCTGCAATTCAGCTTTGCTTCACAGGAATAAATTACAATATAAATTAAAATATATTAAAACAGAAAAGTTATTCTAAATTGTAATAATATTTTATAATGTAACTGCTTTTACTGTAAAACCAGCCTTGGTGAGCATTAGAGACTTCTTTAAACATTATTACCAACCCCCAAACTTTTGAACGGGAGTGCAAGAGCTCTTGGATGGAGATGAGCTAAAATATTTCCTTCCAAAAGGTCAAGGAACGCCGACTCCTCTAATAAAGTTTTTAATTCTGTTCTTGAATTTCATTTGATCTTGCCTTCTCCCTACATTCCCTGACTCTAATATAACTGTAAAAATTCAAAACCAGGAACAGAAATATGCATTCCAAAACCTGTTAATAAGTTTTGGTGTTTGACTTTGCAGAAGCATGTGCATCTACAGTACCTACTTGCAGATGGTAAACTGACAGCCAAATAGGGTATATCAGGAGAAGTTAAAGGGGTGGTTCGGGATTTTTGACATCGGACCTAATTTTTAAGTCAGCCTGGTTGTTATTCATCAGTGGAGACATTTTTAAAAAAAAATTATCCAGTCCTTATATTTGGATAGTTAGCCGATGCTAGGCTAGCGCGAGTCAAGGGTAGATGTTAGCCAGCCATTAAAAACCGTTTTACCCACTCCACAGAGCACCAAACGCAAATCAATTATAACACTAGACTATCGGTGCAAATGTCCGTTGAGAGAATAATGTTAGAAATCAAACTTACCTTTCATCACATTGCATTAGTTATAATTTGTTCCCTGTAATCATAAGCCTTGTCTACAGCAGCAGCGGAGTGATATTGATTACCTAGGCAACCGAGTGAGCCGGTACACACATGTACTGCACACACTGTAGTGCGCTTCTTTTCTGTGTTTACTTTTTGCCGCATTACTAACTGGAGCAAAGTAAAATTCCGCAGCTGCTGAGAAACTAGTTCCTTTGGGATCATTGAGATGAAAGGTAAGTTTGATTTCTAACATTATTCTCTCAACGGACATTTGCATCGATAGTCTAGTGTTATAATTGATTTGCGTTTGGTGCACTGTGGAGTGGGTAAAACGTTTTTTAATGGCTGGCTAACATCTACCCTTGACTCGCGCTAGCCTAGCATCGGCTAACTATCCAAATATAAGGACTGGATAATTTTTTTAAAAAAATGTCTCCACTGATGAATAACAACCAGGCTGACTTAAAAATGAGGTCCGATGTCAAAAATCCCGAACCACCCCTTTAATATTAGCTAACATATGGCTTGTGCAACTGGACTATAAATAAGACAAAATACTATATTTGAGTTATAATTTAATTTAGTTAAGCTTCTGATCTGATTTCAGAGAAAGTTTCTTTCTCCCACACTTCTCAAAGTGTTGTACATTGTACATTTAGAATGTATTTCTATTTCAAGCTTAATTTGTCATTTACAATGCAATACCCAAATGTGCTTGCACTGTTGCGTGAAACATTTAATGATTAGTTTTCTACTGAATAATGTAATGTTGACATTAGTTTCACAGCGTGTTTCTGAAAATGTTTTTATACAGCTCTAGCATAATTCATATTTGTAGTCATTTCACTAAGACTGCTTGTGTGTCACGGCATAAAGTCTACAAATGGGAATAGTTACAAATGAGTCAAATGAGAGCTTATCAGAACCTCTTTTCTATTTAAGGCTAAAATTGTAAAAAAATAAAAAAAATAAAAAACAGGAGTCTAAACTTGGGAGTTTTTTGTGAATGTGTGTAGGCCAGAATGCTTGCCATATGCAATAAAAAAGAAAAAAGAATAAGTTGAGCTAACTTTAAAAAAAAAGAAAAAAACCTATCACACTCAACTTTTTAAGTTAACTCAACTAATTCGTTCCAATTATAGTCAACTTAAATACTTTTGTTCATTTAATTCAGCAACAGGTAGTCTTCTGAACTTAAAAATTCATGTCAACTCAAAAAAGTAGTTGAGCTAACGTGAAAAAATAAAGCAACCTATCACACTCAACTTTTTAAGTTAACTCAACTAATTCGCTCCAGTTTAGTTGACTTAACTTTTGTTCATCTAATGAGTAGCACGTTTTTGAACTTAAAAATTCTTGTCAAGGTAACTAGAGAATGTTTAGCATTTAGCAATACAATTAGCTACCCTCTCCATGTTTGATTTTCAAAGATAACTTCATGACATGAACATTGTTTTTCTTATAAAACGACAAACAATTTACTCGGGCAAATGCAGTGTATTGCATACAAAAGTTGCAATGTGATGCACATATACCTAAACATACAAATCTCAAACATGGTGATGATCAACAATTGTACCTTAGTAAAAATATGAATTCTGAATCATATGGCAGCTAAATTACAGTAAAAACAGCAGCAGCATAAATGAAGACAGTAAATGCAATACAATGATATTTTTTTAATAAAGGTTCCCACATCATTTTTTCAAGCTGCAATGCATGCTGGAAACTGGCACAAAATTGTTCACATTATAATATAATGTAATTCTTGGTATAATGTGCCACAGCAATGGATCTCCAGTAAGCTCTAGCAATTTTACAGTTTCAAGTGCTTTTTGAAGAAAAAAAGAGAATTTCAGAAAATGTGTTTGCCGCAGTAAGAAATGAGGCGGTTTGTGATAAAGGGCAGGCTGGTGTTCCATATGTGTGTCTCACATGAGAGCGGTCCATAATTAAACTCTACACACTCAATAACCTTAAAGATTCTGTGCTGCCAGCTTTTTCCCCTTTGTTTTCCACGCTTGTTGTTGGCATGACTCCCCTGCTACCTGCTGAGCTGTGTCGCAGAACTCAAGTACACACCAGTGGCGTCATGTCTGTGTTTTGTCCTCACTCCCTCTGGGAGATCACACTTGAGGAGAAGAAAAAGGGCCTTTCCAGTTCTCACAAATAACATCTTCCAGGCACAGCCGGAGGACACATCCCATGAACTTTCACCTTTTCCGAAACTCATATTGCTACCAGTAATGTTCTCAGTAAAAAAAGAAAAGAAAAAAAAGCAAGCTTCTGTTTGGAAAATTGTCCCAGGCAACGGTTAGACTTGTAACCGTTTAATCTTTATACAACCGCGGTAAACCAACAAAGATCAGGGAGTTTTTATTTCCTTCATTTTGCTTTTTAGAGCCGTGGGCCACATGCATACCAACAGCGACAGATACTGTGCCAAGTCAGATAAGCTTGTAAAACCATAAGGAGCCTTGTGCACATTTTTAGCTAAATGGAGGCAAATGTTGTCAGAATGTGTCAGTGAGTTCCCCTCAGGAGCCAAAACTCTGCCAAAGCACACAAAAAAAAAAAAAACCTTAAAGACAGAGAAAACACTAGAACATTTTGCTACAATCATTGTTAACATTATTTCAAAGCTACAATCATTGTTAGCATTATTTCAAAGCTACAATATGTAATTTTTTACATATAACAAAGGTGTATATTGATGACGCATAAGCGGAATTATGGAACTTGCCGTCATGCCGAAGGATCTAATAATGTTTATGGATTAGTGAATACATTGATGTTTTTAACATGACTGTGGTATGAAGCAGGGCGCGATTGCTAATGAGAGACAGACATCAGCGCCACACGCGAGTCCCGTTGATTTAAAGGAATAAGGACATTTCATTCTACCGAACCAACTTACCCGCAAGTGCTGAATAATACTCACACATGTCAGTTTATTAGACGAATGAAACTTGTGAGGTAATGCAGCGCTGTTTCACTTGGTCTACACCAGGGGTTTCCAACACATCGCTCGCCAGCTACCAGTAGCTCGTGGCCTGATTGGAGGAAGCTCGCCAAGGGGGCGTTCACATGTCGTGTCTTTTGCGCGCTCGAGTTCGTAATTTTCAAATGTAGGCGCGCGGCAATCACACACTCATTTTTTCCAGGTGCAGCGAGATGAAAAAATCTCAACTTTTCAGAATTCTGCAAGCGCACCGCAGGTCATGTGACAATAACCAACCAATCAGCTTCATCCTTTCTGTAACAACACTGAAAGCTCAGTCAACATGAAGGATGGGGGTGCACCCACCCAAAGTACAATTTTCTATAAAAAAAAAATGAATTTCTGATTCTGTTCTTTTCTCTGACATTTAAGAGTGACATATATAGGCCTACAAAAACTATTTTAGGTCTAAAACATGTTAATATGAGAATTATGTGACATTATTTAAGAGATTTAAGTATTGTATTACATGAGTAGCTCTCGGCCACTTTCCTTTTTTAAAAAGTAGCTATCAAATGAAAAAACGTTGGAGACCCCTGGTCTACACTATCACACTAAACTGCATTCAGTTATAATGTTATTCTATGTGTTAGTTTGTTTGCTACATGAGACTAGCCGTGAGATAGATCAACATTAGAATAACATACTGATCATATTCTAACATTTCATCATGTTGAGCTATATAACATTGATGAGTTTTATGTACATTTGCTCACCTCTACATTTGTGCATCTCGGTCAAGTCGAAGTTTGAGCTCTCAGCATCTCGAAAACGCCACACTGATATTGATCCTCGTTTTAGTTCTCCTTTTGTCCCAAAGTCTGCTTGCCATGGTCCATAATGTTTGAACAAAACAACAACAGCACGAGCGTGCGCTAGACGTAACGCAGTTGAACACATCTGTCGCCATGGTTACTATGGCAGTACGAGCGTAAACCAGGGATAATTTGTATATAATTAAATAATTAATTCAGGGTGAGTCGTTTTTTGGTGCGTCACGATCAATCGCAAGACACGTCAATGAAAGCCATTGGTCCTCACATCATAATATAGACGCATATGTGCAAGGATGAGTAAATTATGAAATAATTTATTACATTTTGGGTGATTTGTTCCTTTAAGAGACTTTTCTGTTGACAAAATATGGAGACATTTTTTTAACCACTTCCTTTAGGAATATTACTGTGAGCCTAGATTCCTAGATAGTATATTCACAGTGTCAGCATTAATGAAATTACTCAAACTAAAGTAAATTCAAGGTAACAGATGGTGTTTGGACACATTCTGGGCTCGTCATTGACCACAGGGGATGTGCAAAGATTCTCTCATCGCAAACACCTTTCAGTGGATTTGAGAGAATATTAAAACAGGAAATTACATGGGTTTTGTTGTTGTTGTTGTTGTTGTTTTTACATCAGTGGAGTGATATACTGTACACATTTCTTGATGAACTGGTTTTTAGGTTTGAAAATGCAAAAATAGAATTTAGACATTCACTGATTTAATAGCTTTTTTTTAAAATATCTAAATGAAGAGGGCACTGTAGAAGAGATACAATGGGACTCTGGGATAGTAATGGTTGTATTTATAGACTTAAAGATGTATTTTATCCAAAACTCAACCATATGCTCCTCCGCTCTTCCTAATCAGATTTGAGACGTGAGAACCGATGCAATTTGTAATCACTGACATGTTGCCAGTGCAAATGAGATTTGAAATTGACAGTGGGAGGGAACATTTTTTAATGAATTTATGTTTCTCACAAAACTAAAATTATGCTGTGTGCACCATTTTAACGATATTTTTATATTTGGTATTATTATTATTGACTTTTTTGTTGTTGTGTTAAATTTAAAGAAAAGTGCAGGGTGAACATTCTTATAAATTTCTCCATGTGAAAAAGGTGCACTCTGGGCATATTGCAAAATATCCATGGGAGAAAGAAATTATGTGCAGGTTTTCGATAATGTGGGGATGAGTATATACTGTAAGTGAGCAAAATTAAAAAAAATTGGTGAACTATTTCTTTAATGTTATAGCCACTTACTATGCTAAATTGTATCATCCTTAGGGATCTTTATGCCTTCTAAATTATGTTTCTTGTTTCTTATAATGAAATATAACAGACAAATGTATGAATTTGTAAGCTTTCTGGCAAGTCACAGGGGTTAAGGAATACTAAATATTCATAATAGAAGGCATCAAATAGCTGTTCCTGCTGTTAAGATGAACACTTTGCTTCAGCGAGAACCCATAAGTCACCTCTGCCTTTTCTTTTGTGTTCACCTTCCCTTGAGAACATGTATTTGTCTTTGTCTTCTTATTACCATTATCTCTCTCTCTCTCTCTCTCTCTCTCTCTCTCTCTCTCTCTCTCTCTCTCTCTCTCTCTCTCTCTCTCTCTCTCTCTCTCTCTCTCTCTCTTCTTTCTGTGTCCTCTCTCACATCCCTCGCTCTTATTCCCCCCCCCCCCCCCCCCCCAGCGCTCTTTTTTTTCATTTTCACCCTGTCTGAGAACGATGGCCGGAGGCTTCTTTGAACCCCAGGGGGTTTTAAAGGACAGCGGTAGACAATTATCTGCAGCGTGATGGCAGCCGCTCATGGTGTCACTGTTTTTTTCTTCGTTTTTTTTCCCTCCCATGCCGCTTTGAATGTCATTGCCGGGTAGGTGCAAATAAGTGGTATCTCTCTACACCATATATGAAGCCCTTGATGATGCCCATCATGAATTGCACTGAACTGTAATATTTCAACTTGAAGATAAATTATCTGAGCTCCTTTTCATAAGTCATTGAAACTGTATTTCTCTTGAAAACACATACTTCAGATATCAACATATTTAAATTCTATCATATTCAATCATTCAACACCTGTATGACTTTCTTCTGTGTCCAGAGTTCTCTTTTTAATTAGACTAGTACAATAAATACATAAGTTTGGGGTCAGTAAGATTTTATGAAAAAAATATTTTACTCTGCACGGATGCATTATGTTGCTCAAAAGTGACAGTAGAGTAATGTTACAAAAAATTATATTTCAAATAAATGCTGTCCGTGTGATCTTTCTATTTATAAAAAAAAAAGAATAAAAAAAAGAAATATTATAGTTATATTATAGTTTCCAAAAGTAAATTAGGACATTTAATAATACAATTATTAAATTATAAAAATAATAAAAATATTAAAATTATTTATTTTTTGTGTGGAAAATTGTATTTACTTATAAATTATTATATATATAAATGTGATAAAACTCTGCACATGTGTCAATCTTTATTCAAAATAACTGCCCCTCCCTTTTGCAGGTCATCTCTTCTCTTCTCTGATGACTTGTTTACTGGCATGAGGGCGGGACAATCACATGAGATCACACCAATAGCAAACCATAACCATGCAATGATCCACTTAACTCCCGATGCACAAAATCAAGTCCCGTACTACTTTTTTTTTTAGAAGCTTTTTCACTCTGATATACAGTATGTCAAAATAGGGTGTTTTGAACATTGCTAATAAGAAGAAATATGTATACATGTATATGGTAATGGCTGCTAAATATTCATTGTTTTCACTGTATTTTTTATCAAATAAATGCAAGTTTGATAAGCTATAATGGATTTTGTTCAAAAACATTAAAATATCACGACACTTTTAAACAATATTATAAATTATTATTATTATTTATTCATTTATTTTTTTCCCCGTTCATGTCTTCAGAAACTTGAATTATAGCTCACAGGCCATGGACTAGTTTTTTTTCCCCTTCACTTTTCAAAAGCATCTGCTTATCTTCTCCTTTTGTGTTTCATGGAATAAAGAAAATCATGTATTTGTTTGAAATGACATTGGGCTAAATAAATATATTTATATGTAGCATCCCTTTAAGCATGTTTGTCTACAGTTCCTTTTTCTAAGGCAGACACCCGATGGCAACAAAACAATCAGCGAATCATACTCATCATTTTTAGGTGTGTTGCCACAGGGACTGAGCCTCAGGGCTCCACATGTTTGACTCTGTATGATGTAGTGCTCACCAGAATGCACATGTGTGAATTTGTTTGGATGAGTCTGACAGTCTTTCTTTTTTTAGCTCAAGTGTGTGTGTGTCTTTCTACTAGAGCTGCACGATTAATCATTAAATGATTGCGATCTTGATTCAAAAACTCATTTGATCTTATTAATAAATGTCAGTGAAACGGCTATCTATTAAACCTTTGACAAGTACAATCCCAGCAGAACGTTCAGATCTGTATTGGTGATGTCGCTGAGCCAGAGAGAGCAGTTGTCATAGGCTATATGAAAAAGCTTCACAAAAAGGTTTTTTTTCAACAACACAATATCATTAATACAGTAATTCAGATTAGCACTCAAGTAGCCTACTGGGATAAAAGTTTATTGTTTGGATATAAACACTACTGTCTATGGAAGTGATCAAAATAGTAAATCACCTTTTGAAACTTGACGCTTCAAATAAAGATTGTATGAATTAGAACAAGTGACTGTGAAATTTTGTTTTGTCATTGAATAATTATCTTAAGAGATTAGTTCAAAACACTGATTCATCCAGTAATGAAACAAGTGAAGTCTTTATGAGCAATCAATTAATCATTATTATTCAAATTTATGAAACATTTTTTAAATAGACCTTTTTTTTAGGTTGTTCTATCAAAATCATTGGAGAATTGTGATATTGTGAATCTCAACTGATCCAGAATCGTGCAGCTCTACTGTCTACTAGATCACGGATAGATGCAGGATGGATGTATTGATAACAGTATTGAATAAGTGTGGTGCTTTTTGTCTCCATGTGTTAGTGTGAGCATGTGTTGTGTGATGCTATTGATTTACACACAGTGGCGATGAGTGTCTTTGTCTGGATCATGATTATACTTGTGCGCTGGTGGGGGAAGGCTGGGGGGATTTACAGCCAACTCAGCAAACCTGTCAATCTGCCCACCCCTCATTTTAAGAGATTAAACGCAGTGTGTGTAGCTGATATACTGCACTGATAGACACATATGTCTGTTGCTTTGGTTTTCTGTTATATCTGATCTAACTTGCAACATGTCGATGCTTCAAGCTGTATGACATCTCAGTCTTGGTTTGCCGATGTGAAAAGAGTAATGGAACCATCCCAGCTAACAGGGAACGTTCTCAGAAGTTCTGGCAAGGTTCTCTCAAAGTTATGAGCAAACATTATTCCAGTAACGTTAATGGAGTGTTTGTTCAAAATCTGGTCTTTAATAACGTTCTCAAATTAGCACAAAACGTCTCGGGTTACTTGACTGTGTTAGGGGGTAACAGTTTAGGACCCAAGGACCAGATGTTTGAAAGAAGTATAGTCAGAATTATAATAAATTGAAGAAAAGTTTTACTGAAGATAGTTTGCAGTTTCATCAGCAGAAGTTCAGCTTCAAGACTCACACAGGAGTTCATAGGCCGCCCCGCTTACAGTTACAAAGATCACAGCAGTTATACCCTTCATCAAGGTCTAAGCTACGTCATTGCTTCAGGTTGCAGTTTCTGATTGGCTAAGAAATAGATAAACAGTAATTTTCCACACATATACAGATAAACGGAAGCATATCTCCATCGATTATGCGGCTGACACTCGGATCCTGAAGTTAGGCCTTCCAGGTCGCAGATTTGGGTTGCTGGGCGCCAGCATGTCCCGAACAACAACTCAGTCAATCTCCAGTAATACCAGTGGTTCCTTAACCTGTAACCAAGAAGACTAACACACACACCGACACACATCTTTTACAAGGTTGGATTTGGCCAGGCTCTAACTATAACCAGAAGAGTCCTCTCAAAACATCAAAATAATGCATTCTTTCTCTGAAGGAGAGCTACACTTTAGTCTAACTGGAAAGTAAGGCTTTAATAAAGAAATGGTCCCTTAAACCATGGTTTCAATGACCCCTATATGTTTTAACACATTGAAGACCTTTCTCAAACACAAAACAAGTCCCTATTTCATTTCTGGAAGCCGCGATAAATGAGCAAGCATTCACATATCAAATACAGACATTAAAGAATACATGAAAAGAACATTTCAGCGATCACACTGGTTACTTCTATAACAAAGTAAAATCTCCAGAGAAGTCATTCAACTCATGTGATGAACATATTGATTAATACCTTGATTATAATCACTCATTACATATACATTGAAGCAGCAGTGGATTCCAATCCTCCCCCTTCAAATGTAACCCTGTTCCCTGAAAAAGCGAGAACGAGATGCTGCGCTAATAGTGCTATGGGAAAACATCTTTGTTTGACCGGTTGTGAAGTATGTGTGCCAAACACGAGCTTTAAATAACCTCTGATGATGACGTCATTGGAATGCACGCTCGTGAGAGGCTATAAAGAGATGTGAAGGTGCGCCTTCAGGTATCACTTTGTCTGAAGAAATGTCTGAACACATACTCAGTGTGGAAATGTAGCGCAGCATCTTGTTCTCCTTTTTTCAGGGAACAGGGTTACAGTCAAGTAACCCGAGACATTCCCTTTCAAAAGCTACTCTCAATGTGGCACTGACTGCGCTATGGGAATGAGAATACCAACACCGTCGCACTGGAAGTGTCTGACCCCTCAAGGTTGCTCACAAACACAAGGAAGATCTTAGACATTACAATGCAAGATTGCTTCTTTCTTAAATCGAATCTTTGTGCTCCCTCACTAAGGCAACCTCACCTTGAAATGCGAGTTTTAACATACTGAATTATAGTCTGATGTTAACATTTTATAAGGTCACCAAATAATTTATGCGCATCATATTTCCTCTGATCAATTATGAATCAGACATGATTTTATCATGATTTCATCATATTCTCCAGCATGTACATTAATAATCATCTATTTAACACAATCACCGATATCAGTGCATTGCTTCGAATCTTGTACTAACATGAAAACATCTGGATGATTGACTGGTGAGGCCTTGCATTGACAGACACACAGAATGAAGGACATGCATGTGTTTATATTATTATTCAAATATGTATGTGTGGTTTGTAACATGGAGTCTCCAGGGGCCACACTAACCGTACTGACCTGCCTGTCTTCACCCTCATTACTCGCGCATGGAGGCGCGTGGGACCGTTGCGAATCAATCTTTATAGTAGGATACAGTATGTTGTTAGTTTTACATTTACTATTGACATGAGCTGTACATTTCATTCAAAATTTTCTTTAACTGTATTAAAAACTATTTGAATAAAAATAAATAATAATAAATATATTATTAAATACTTTTTTTTACAGTGTAGTAGTATTATTGTGATAGTAATATTTCTTTGATTTGTTTAGTTTTGTTATTTATTTATTTATTTATTTACTTACTGTTCTCAGCTGATCACATTCCTGCATCTTCACATAATGTCTTCACATTTCCTATTCAGAGATATTTCTGTTGGAGAAAGCCTGGCACAATGTATCATGCAGCGTATTGGCTCACAAGACCCTTAAAGGGATTAACTTTCAATGCTCCTCCTCGGCATGAAAGCATCTGTGATGGGGTATCTGTGCCACAACGTCATCACGACCAGATGATATGAGCATGCTGACACACTGCCACACTGGCAGTGCCAACAGGGGCCTGGCACAGAGCTGGGTGGTGTGGTCAGTGTATGATGAAGCACAGTGGCAGCCGGTGTACTGGCCACCCACAGCCAGAGTCATGGAATGTTTGGCCATGTGTACAAGTCTGGACAGTCACATTATTAACACACTCCTGCTTAATAGATTTGTTTTTCATGTAGATAGTGTGCTGCCATCTACTATCTCCCTCTAATGCCGAGTTCAGACTGCATGATTTTAGCCCCGATTTTGGCTCGCCGACAGGTTTTGAGAAATCGCCGACAAATGCCCGAAATCACAGGCAAATCGGTGCTCGTTTACGCGAGTGACAATCACGCAGTGTGAATGAGCAAAGACGCGATCTGAGAGAATCACCGACGAGTCGCCGACGCCCGTGAGATATTTGGCATGCTAAATATCTGGACCTGTCGGCGATTTAAAATCCTGCTGTGTGAAAGTGTTCTGACTGAAAACTACATCGGCGATGACCGACAGCCAATGAGAGAGCCAGATACAGAGCAGCGGGGAGTTCGGGGAGGAGTTATAGGCCACAATATCAGTATTTTAATAGATATATTTACAATTATATCAAACAGAAACAAAGCACAAACATTTGCTTGACCAGCAGCAACAGCAACACATTGCAACATTATTTATTTACCCCAAACTCTCTTTGCAGAACACACAGTCCTTGCTCCCCTTGTCTTCCCAGCCATTTCCTCACGCATAATGTTTTTCTTTTTCTCCTTTTCGCTGCAAATCAGTGCACAGACAATTTGGATCGCAAGCTTCTTGCAGGCTATCATTTTTAATAACAATTTCAGTCTCGCGCGAGAGCTGCGGTCTTACGCACGCGGGATTTTGCGTTATTTCCTTTTCACTTCTCACGTGTGTTTGGTTGCGAAAAATAGTTTGCGGGCCAGACAGGAGTTGTCGGCGATTCTTCCTCCTGAAAGTCATGCAGTGTGAAACCTCCTGTCGCCGATGCATCGTGCAGTGTGAACACACCAGCAACTTAATCTTACCCTGCATAGTCATGCAGTGTGAATAGAACAGTGACCCGACTCTTTTGAAAATCGTGCAGTCTGAACTCGGCATAAGGCGTCATACTAACTGAAATGTAACCTGTAAATGACTGAATTGACACTTTTTGCATTGGCATCAATTTACGGTAAGATTATAGATTTATATGCACACTGCCGTTCAAAAGTTTATTTTGTCGGTATGATTCTATTCTCTTTCTCTGTATTTGATCAAAATACAGAAAAACATTAATGTTTTGAAATAATTCCATTTTAAACATCCTCTATTTTTATATATCTTCAATATATCTTTTAATAATCTTCAGTGTCACATGATCCTTCAGAAATCATTCTAACATTCTGAGATGGTGCTCAGGCAAAATTTCTTATTATCAGTGTTGAAATTTTTTGTTGCTTAATATTTTTGTGGAAACTATGACATTTTTTCTTCAGGAATAGAAAAATTCTTTATCAATGTCCTTGCTGAAAAAACTTATTGATTTCTTCACTAAAAATATCTTTCTATAAAGTTTTGAACGGTAGTATATATACTGTATTTTGCTCTAAAATATATATTAGTTGAATGATTGCTGCTATGATTTAATAACAAAGATATGATTTGAATAAAAAAAAATGTATGCTTGGATCATTAGACTCATTTATGGTTATGACCTTCTCTATCCAACCCCTTACATATGCTTAATTATATCAGGCTGTATGAATGTTATTTACAAGACTGTTTCATCAATACTATGTTAAATTTTATGTAATATGAATAATTACCAGATGTTTATGACCAAATTTCATTAAAATCAGGGTCCGTTTACACTGCACCGTTTTCAACTAAAACAGAAAACCTTTTATGTGTTTTGGCCATTCATTTACACGACAACGCCGTTTTGACGACCTGGAAATGCAAACCTTTGAAAACGGGTTTCAAAGTGCACGTTTTTGAAAACGATAACGTTATCGTCTCTGTTTAAATTTATGAAAACGGTGACATGATGCGCATGTGTATTACGTTACGTGTTTAGTGTATCTTTACAAAGTGACATCGCCAACTACTGGCCTGGCATAAATAATACAGAATTTGTATCGTTTTTTTTCCGAATTAATTAATTTTTTTGGTCCGTGTGAACGGGGATCGTGACAATGTTGGCGTATGTACGCGAAAACACAAAGGACAAACTTTTGCTTTATTTATCGATTTTTTCCCGAGAGTCGCTTTATTGTAGAAATTATAGTTGTATTTTAATTGATGTACAGTATAGACCACACCTTTAGCGTAAGCTTTTTACCAAGCTCTTTGCAATGCTTTCTTTGAGTGCCTTGATGCTATGAGAATGAAGCATAATATAATGCAGCATAATTTGGCTGTCTGCACTTTAAAACAGCCTTTAAGTGGGATGTGTATGTGATAACTAAAAATGGTAAATATAGCTCACAAGGATTTTGAACACACTGTAGAATTCGGCTTTATATTATCATCATATATAAACCTAGAGGAATTCTCATTAAAAGTACAGTGCGTCTAGGGTTGCTTAATAACAAAATGAGGTTAAAGCGATCATGAAACATTAGAAGTAAATCCCCAAAACTTATTTAGGAAACTATCCAAATAAGACTTAAACACTTTTTACCACAGATCATTTTTCCACCAGTTTGGTTCTCTGCTGCCCCAAGTGTATTCCGGCTATTTGTGTGTTTTTTTTTTTGGCCTGCCTCAACCCTTATGTCTCTTTTGTCCACACAGGTGGTCAGCCTTATATAGCATAATTATTATAATTATCTCGTTCTGTTTCTGAAAGCATTAGCAGTGCTTAAATAGTACATTTAAATAGAATGGATCAAGTGGCAAAATATTTGCTAGCGTAAAGAACACTAGAATCCCAAGGCAGAATACAAACAGCAATTAGCCATCTTTCTTCAGGCTTACAATTTTAGACCATAATGGATAGATTCTTTAAGAGCCACGCAACCTTGCACAAATAATCACATGACGCTAAAGTCTCCTCTTACCTCGTAAAGGAAGTTCTGATTTATTTTTTCTCTAGTCTTGATGCATGAACACCACCTGGAAAATGTCATTGCCGTGTCAAGTGACACAAATGTCACCCTTTGTTTATCCTGAATAAGCAATAATTGGCAATAGTTAAAGCTATTAGTGAGTATTAACCGAGCACTTGTGTGGCACTCTGCGGGTTACTCTCCTCTATGCCAACCCATTAAAGCTAAACACCATTTAAGCTCGGCAGCATATTTAGTTCATTATTTCTTTAATTGCTTGTTTATGTCTAGTAATTACAACCACGAGTTACACAAAGCCTTAGCATTGCACATTCAAATAGAATTTCCAAAATCAGACAAGGCGATTATGGCAGAAATGGCACAGGCCAGACAGACGCGCCCTTCCCTCATTTCCCTCTGAAGCCAGTCAATAAACAATTTGCATATCTTTAGTCCATCAATATTTAATAGCAGCCAGCTAAAGGGCTCCTCTCTCAGGCTCAGTCAGGTTTGATGTTTGATGCTTTGAAATGTGCCACAGACAGCAATCGCACAGTCCCCTGAGGCTTTGTGTGCGCTGCGTGTTTGTCTTTGCGTGTGCACGCGGGAGTGTGTGTGTGTGTGTGTATGTACGTATTGTTCTTTTTGAAAGCTTTCACTAATGTGTGTATTCTAGGCTATCTGCCACACTGAGTATAACTGCATACGCTAGAGTTGCGGTTACTGGTTTTGCTTCAGGAGGTTGGGCAAGTTGATATTGAAATGATATTCAGCAAGTTGTGACCCAATATCATTTCATAATAGTAGGCTATATGCTGTTTTTCATACACAATATAATCTATAAATTATTTTAAAATATATGACTATAATAATTAAAATAAGGCAATAATGCATTTCACAAAACAGTGCCTTGTTTCTACAAATTGACATCTAAATTTGCGCAGTTATTTTGTTAGTTTCATTTTATCATTTGAATTTATTTTTCATTTTATCATTTGAATTATTAAAAAAAATATAAAATAATCATGATGTTTTCATGAGCTGCTCATGTGTAAATGAACACAGTGCTGCACTTCACTCTGAAGCATGCAGTGCATATATTTATTGAATCAAATCACAGCCTTTGTGCTGTGCAATATTGCGACTTCGATTTTTATTTCCATTAATCCTTCAGCTATACCAAGACTCCCACTGTCCACAACATTGTTTGAAGGCCAGATGACTTTTCCAGTTGTTCGTAATTTACTGGATAAAGATTAAAGATAAGGATTTTTTTTGAAAGGACAATTTCTATCCAATAAAATAATTCAAAGCTTGGTATAACTACAACTAGAAAGTACATTCATTACAAAAATGCCCATGGAGTTATAAGATTTTATTAAATTCTATGACTTTCCAGGTCTCGAAATCACACTTTTAAAATTAGGCTACCTCATACAACAACTGTTGAGAGAATGAATTAAGATTTTAAAAAAATATTTATATTTTTTGTTGTTTTGGCTTATTTTTATGTGTGTTTTGCCCTTGGAAGTTTGCTGAGGCCCCCTAGTTCCCCTGGTTAAAGTCCACATGAAATCAAAATGTAAGTTTTTGGCTTATTGTATGAATATCTTAGCGTTAAGGTTATCTATAAGCTAGTGTGCTCCAAAACACTGATAAAATTCGCATTTAGAAGCGTTCAGAACTCTCTCACTTCTGCCAATATTTATCAACGATATTGATGACATCACTCTGCATCAGCTTCTCATCAGATTTTCTGTCCAATCAAATGCTCTCTCGAATCTGAAGCGTCCCGCCCCCTACACTATAAATAGACACTGAAGCTACGGCTGAAATCGGTAACTTGTTGTCAAAATTACTATTTTCTATGTGGTACATAGTGCACTATATAGGGGGTAGGGAATGATTCAGAAAGTGTAAATATGCTTTCCACGGAGTAGTGCTGAACGATTAATCGCACTTTACATGTAATCACACTTAAATCGAGATGGCTTATAGCGATTTTAAAATCGCAAAGGCTGCGATTATTTTTTTATGCGCAGCTTGTCATTGATGTACGGCTCTGTAAACGCTGCTTCATCTGAAAGCACTGTGAGTGAGTCACTTATAGCGTGCATTTGAAAAAACAACAAGCGTCAAACACCTTTCCAAAGCATGAGAAGCATTTATGAACCTCTTGTCCAACAACAGACAACATTTAATAACATGCATTTACTCCAAACTCACTTCATAACGACAGTTGAGCATCCTTCTGTGAGATGATGTGACTTCTTACACAGAATGAGGCAGTAGTGTATTTATAAGTCATGTTTAATCAAAGCGTTTCAATCGTCTGTTTATTCAGCTACAGCGACAGGGATTTCCTGGAATGATGCGCATTATTGTACTTCTGCGGCGGGGCGTATTTATGGTGTTTGCATGAGAGCGCCCTCTGGCTTTCAAATGGGGCAGTATTTACTACCAATCAGCCACACTCCACTGACAAGCTGGGCATAAAATAATCGCAGCCTTTGCCAAATCGCTTGCGGTTTTATTGCGATTAGTCGTTCAGCCCTACCACGGAGCCTGGTTTTACATTGGTGTCTGCTCCGGTCCAGAGAAACCATCATATGCGCGAGTCGCCAAAGACCACAAAATGTATAGGACCCACTTATTTTCTATGCAGAATGATGTATTTTAAAGCCCTGGTGGAGATTAGGAGGAGAAACAGCACTGACAAATAGAAGAGAGTTAACACCAATGCCATGCACCTAATATAAATTACACACTTTTCAAACTACACATTCTCAGCATGATTGTTCACTGTTTTGCTTAAGTAACTGTTCCATATTAAATCTAGAAATTTAACACATTGAATAACACTGCTCATTTCAAGGCACTTGAGTGGGCCTTTAATAACCTCTGCTCTATAGGTTGTACATATGTGCCATCTTTGTGAAATCGTGGTGTATTCAAAAGGTCGGACAGTTCCTAATCAACAAAAAGCTGCTATATTTGTAAATGATCTGTGGCTATAAATGTGTGTATGTGTGTGGTTGGGTTGGTGTTAGCATTCTGAACTGAATTTTAATGATCAAAACAAATGAGCCAGTTCAGACCTGCAATTAGGGGACAGTAATGGCTACATGTCGCCTGTAAATGAGCAACACAACGGCCTTTTTACCCCCTCTGGAGTAAACCTCTGCCCCTGGAGAAGCCTCATTAACTGGGCTGGGTTGCGGGGGGAAAGGGGGTGATGGGGCTCTTTAAAGCTCAATAACCCTGGAGAGCTGGGGCTGGAACCTGTTCCCTATAACTAACCGCATTAGTTCAAGGTGTTGCTGTCAATCATCTTTTCTTGTGACTCTGATTTAATGGCTAATAATATGTGTCTGGTTCCATCTACAAGATTAATCGGCATGTTACATGGCTTTTACATGGCTATATAGGTGCAATTGCTTTTTACCTAGTAGCTCACATTATAAAAAGTGATCAGTTGACTTAACTTAAAAAAAAGTGAGGAAACCTGTGCCTTCATTTTTTCAACGCATGCAATTTATTTACTTAATAATTTTAAGGCAAAGGGTTTCAAGACATTAAGTTAAGTCAACTGATCACTTTTTACAGTTCAATTACAGCTACGCGTAATTGCAAGTTAAAACTATGAACTACTATGAAACTACTGTATACTGTGAAATTATTACGGTTACAGTGACAATAATAATGCATGCGCAGTGTATAGAGTGAAATTTTATTTCATGCCGACACCAAAACACCTCTAATTCTTGCGTGTAGTGTGAACGCAAAGTTGCATCCTATGAATTTATACTTGTTTATTTGCTTGTTGTAAGGTTCATTTCCAATTAAAAATCTCTATAGGCCTATTTGAGCATGATTGTCCCATATATGGCAAAGCATCAGATTGAGGTACCACGCTACAGTACATGATCACCATATTCATGTATTATGGTATTCCAAGGTACTTTAAGGTGTTCCAAGAATACATACAAGTACCATGGTAAAAAAAAGGAAGATGTATAGTTTTGTAATAAACAGCATATACCGTATATTCTAATTAGTCTCAGTGTATTGTTGGTTGGTTTTTGGTCTGCTTATGTGAAGATTCCATTTTAGAGCCCTAACGCTGAAATATAAGAGAAAGACTCGAGCCTTGTTGTGGATTTGACCCACGTACGACGGCTTCAGCACTCCCAGGGAGCGACACTGATAGCTGCACAGCAGAGGGAAGCTGTCTATTAACATTTAAATGATCTTCCTCTGAAAGAGATAATATTATGAAAGAAAATGAAGAATTAGTGTAATGCTCAGGTCTTAGCTGGTTGGAACGAGCTCTCACTCGCCTTTGGAAAGTAATAAGTACCTCCCAATTACGCCTAATGAATTCTAATGGGCCTTCGCCATTTACAGTTCATCCATGCTCAGTATGGGGACTCTCGGTCTTATTTCTTACGCAGTAAAAGTGCAGTTAACTAGTGATGGATGGGATATTCATTTTGTCACTTTATAATAAATGCACATTTACTGTGTTTGAATGCTATAGCAGTCTTTTGTTTGGTACACTGTGTATCGGAAATGCTTTGTGACATTTAGATCTTTTATATGAATGTATACTGCCATACCAGTGTATAACTGAGCATATACATTTCAGAAATTGCACCAGCTCAAAAATACGTTTATTTGAGCTATCAACAATCATTGCAGTCTTCTGTGCTCCATTAAAGTTTGCTTGTTTTTCATTGTTTGCTTTGGTCTTGGATGATGCAGGCCTTATGCTGTGGTTAAATATCACTGAAGGACTATCAGCAGAGATGAGATTCGCTGTATCCTTTGTTCTGTTGAGTAAGTTGGAGTGTAGAGGGGGCTGCGGGGAGAAGGTGGGCTCAGATTGCACAGCTTTGGAACACTGCCACCATATGGATGAGGTGTAAACTTAACCATCACAGGGATTTTTATAGAATAGATATTTACTGTATAAAAAAAGAAGTACACTTTAGCATTATTTTAAAAAGAGAACTGTTGCAGAAATAACTTTAAAAGAATATGGGCTACTTAAATGCTGGCTGAATGTAATGTTTACAGACACTTAATTGCATGTTAATTGCAATTAAATTAATATGTATTATAGTTGGAATTATATTAAATGCAATTAGCTGAAATTGAAAGTGCTCTTAAGAAGAACCTAAGTACATCTTTATGTTACTCATCATTATTCAGTTGTCTTTGAAATATGGTTAAAGTGTACTGCCGACTGACAAGCATTTATGGCATATTAAAATTTCTATCATAACTTGTATGTCATGTATTTTGATTTGTAATTGCACAATTGTAATGATTGTGTTGCAATTTAGTACATTTAAAACATAATCCCCCGGTTTCACAGACAAGGCTTAAGCCTAGTCTCAGACTAAAATGCATGTTTGAGCTGTTTTAACTGAAAGCGGCTTGCACTGATGTATCTTAAAATATGTCAGTACCATTGGTTTGTCTCAAGATGCACATCAGTAATGTTGTTGTTGTTTTTTCCTGAAGGGATACTTAAAAGTCCTAACTAAGGCCCAATCCTGGCTTAATCTAAACGCTGTCTGTAAAACCAGGCCATAGATATTTTAGGTAGTCTCGTCTGAAAGTCAAGTTGTGATATCAAGATTTTGAAACTTTATCTTTTACTTATCCAGAATTGGCTCCTCTTCAGTCTGCCTGTTGAATTAGCTTGATCAATTTAGAATTAGCATCCTGACTATTACCTTTGGAATGGATTACACCTAAAACAGTCGAAGAGAGGTTTAATTTACAAGCTAATCATGAATCAAGTTAGCATTTCTAATCAGATTAACCAAATTGAATCGGTTTTATCTAGCTAATTAATATTCTGTAATTAAAAACAATCTAAACTCTAAAGTGTTTGGTACCGTTATAGTATTTTGCGTTATCTATAGCACCAAAGGTCCTTCCTGATTCTAATGAGGAGGTATATAAAACTTCCGGACTGACAACTCTTTGAAGAACTTTGAACTTTTGCGCATTCTGTTTATTATGCTACCGATGGTTTAACATTTATTCCACTAGCATTTTAATCAAATTTCGCTTAAATCACAGATGTGTGCAGTGCCGCAGCTCTGTTGTTTCATTTAAGTGTCTGTCTTTTGATTTTGAGACTCCATCAAGCGGCAGAACACCATTGTGGAAATGCTAATGAACTTGGATGTCGCCACACAGTGATGGAGTGCTCACAGTGACAAATCCTTTATTCAACAGAGCTTGCCTTGATATATGGTGCAATTTCCACTTTTTTTATTTAATCTATAACTTAATTCCAACAATGTAATAAAATAACCTGAAGGCACCTTACAGCAATCGTTTAGTGACGTCTGCTGACGGCCTCTAAATGCGCATTGCTACGACTTTATGGCTCAGTGGCTTAGCAGATAGACGCTTATCACTGTGTCAGATCCCAGCTCTCTCTAGCCCCCCTGGGGTCAGTAGAGGATATTTGGAGATGATTTAATGTGTTTAAACCAGTGATCATATTTAAATGAAGGTGGTGGTCTCAAAGATGAACATAGAGACATAGCGATGAGGGATGCTTTTTGGTTGTTGCACAAAGGCAATGCTTTCTGATATTAAGATTATATAGTGTGTGTTGTGTTTGCTGGGAGATTGCTGCTTACAGACACAAAGTCAAACAAGTTTTCTTTTCTTTTTTTCTGCTGTTTTATACTCTGACAGGTGAAAATCATAATTGCTTATTCCTTGTAAGAAAAATACACACGTTCAATAGGGCTGTGCCTGAAGCAGAATACCTTATTTGGAAATGAACGATTAATAAATGATCAGAATTAAAACGTCATGAGAACTAATTCTGAAAACTTGATTTTTCTCTCTCACCTCATGTGTAATGTGCAACTATCTGTACAATATAGCTAAAAATATAATTTATTTTCTTCCCCTCACTTTTCATTTAAGCCCTTCCCACACCCTGATTCTATCCACATATAGAAACACAATATTATCATTGCAACAATTACAGACAATGGATTTGCTTCACAAATAAGTCAGCTCTTTATCGCCGCCCTAGAGGCAAGATCTGTAGGAACATAAACACTGCTTCTGTGCCCACCTTTCCCACCCAGTGATACAAAAAGTATGATATCATATTTATTATCTGCCTTTGAGAGGCTGGGAAAGGGATTTGTCTTACCTATATCCTGACCCACTGAACATTCCCAAGGTGCCCTATCCAGAGGTAAAAAAGCCCTTTAGCTCTCCTCAACAGTACACCTCTTATTCTGGGAGGGCCTCCCCGGGGAGGATTCAATTAACCAGTCAGTGCGTTTGGGACGATTTAATCCCCGAAGCCTCATTTATCTCCATAGCCACACATCGCAAAGGCCAGACTCTGGAAGAGCGCCGCCCTGGATTAGCATGGCGCGCTTTGCACATTATGTACAATGGCTCTTCACAGCGAGGCGATTACACAGGAGCATATTCAACACAGAGGATTTACCCTTACATGCTTTCATGTGTGAAGGGCTACCTCTACCTGTGTATACAACGCTAAAAGTGTGTTTAATTTTTGCAATGTGATTTCACAGAAGAGTTGAAAAGCTAAGTTAATTTGCCCTTGGGCCTGTTTTAACAATATGTAGGATACTGATTACAAATAAAATACTGATTAAAAATAAAAAGAACCAAATTAATGTTTTCATGTCTCTTATTTTGCAATTTAGTCACAGTCATGCTTCCTGTTTCATGTCATGTGATTCCCTGTTCAACTTCGTGATCCTGTCATTTGATTTTTCATGTGGTTCCTTTGGTTCATGTGACTGATCGGTCTGCACAGCGCCACTTCAAGTTGAACACACCTATTGTTGCTATCTTGCTATCAGTGCTGTCTTTTCATTGGTTCATGTTTATCAGTTCCACTTTGTCATTGGTTGTTTTTGTCATGTGATCTCCTTTGTCTTGTATTTAAAGTCCCCCTGTGGTGAAAATCAAGTTTTTAATGTTGTTTATTTGTCTATGTGGTGTTTTAATATGCTTTAAAGTCCACATGAAATCAAAATTGACCATATTTACTTTGTTTGCCTAAATTGATCGTTTTGTGGTGAACAATTCATCCATGCAAGTCAATCCACACAAAAAAATTTTTTGGCTTTGTAATCTTTAATCAAAATCTGAAAATGCCCCTCCCCTCTGCATTGGAGGACCTTCTCTGATGACGTAGGTTTGAGGAATTGGTTTGGGCAACGCTTAACCACTCCCCTCAAACCGTTAGTCTGTTATGAGCAGAGATGGAGAGGAGGAGCGCTAGAGTAAAACCCTGCCCTCTGTTCAATATTCTGTTTCACTGGGAAATGCGTCACAACACTGGAGAAAAGTCGTTTGCAACTTCCGGTTCACGCGGACAAACCATGTGCAAATTCATGAGTCAACACCATTGCTGAGTAATTTCAGCAATTTTAAAATTACATCATACACACGCTATATTGCTAAATCTACCCGATTTTTCACATCAACAGAAAAATATACCGGGATAACCTGGCATCTCTCGAGACTCCCCTGCTAGTTCATTGTTAATGATATGCTAAAGCCAGCCGGCACATTGACGTGATTGGTTACAAGGTAGTTTGTGACGTCAGAAACACCAGCGATTTAAAACCGCGTTTTTGAGACTGTCTTTGGTTCACCGCTAGCCTGACGTCGTCATACTCAGATTCTAGTCAGAATATGAATCTGATACTGCTCCATTGAGCTGTGATTCAGGGGCATATTTCAACCAAACCAGGAAAGAAAATGCCTCTGCACTCAATTGGATAGACCTACAACCAATCAGAGCAACGAAATAAGTGACTCAACTGCACGCACACTGGAAGAAGTAGAAGAAGACGATGAGTGTAAACAATCTTTGCCGGTGTTGTAAAAAGAATAAAAAAAAAAAGCGTCTTAAACCATCCTTAAGAATTTAAGGATACACGGAGTACTTACCAGCACAATCATCATTTCTGAGAGAAATAGTAAAGGCGAATGTATATATGAACAAGTTCTCCGTTTAGGATTAGAACTCAACAATACACCAAACCAATCTTACAGCAACCCAAGCGCTCTTTGGTAACGTGGATGATTACGTTACAGTTGATTGGTCCGAACAGCTCTGGTTCGAGCATAGTTGCTCCACAACGGATGAAGTTCAGAGCGAACATCCCGACCTCAAATGTTGTGGGCGATGCTAAGTTCGGCTGGCATCCAGGCTAGTTCACTGCAGTTTTAAGGAGAAAATACTTATGAATTTTCACATGGTTTGTCCTAAACCATATTAAAACACCACATAGGCATATAAACAACATTAAAAACTTGATTTTCACCACAGGTGGACTTTAGGTTGTGACGTAAGGAATACAGTTTCCGGGTCCAAGCCTCTACTTGCTTCAATTGAGAATACGATCTCAACAGCGGTTTATAAACACAATTTATTCATATAACACAATTAATTAAGCTTTTAAGCTTTAAAAAAAAAATCCCCAAAAATAAAAAAAAATTATTTACACTCTTTTTGGGAGTATTTCAGCACACTGTTATTTTACCACTGGTTGTTGTTTGCTTTTGGCATCTAGTGCATTTGGACGCATGACCTCAGACTTAACAAGCTGATTCCTTTAATTCTTCATGACTCAGGCTCTGAAACATTCATTTAATCTCATACAAACCACACAAAATAGCATCAAGAATGCATTTCTTACATATTTTAGATCTTTTATATACAGTAAACAAACTGATTACAAAAAGAAAAATTCTCCATCCTTGATACATAATTTTGTGGACATGTGGTACAAAGAGCCGCACAGGCGTCTCTATCCTCCTGGGATGAACTACAGAATCCTATGATTTGTCTGCTTGCAGCTTTAAATATGAGATGATCTTATTCTCATGTCCTTCTTATACCTGGATCTACATTTTAATGGGCTCATTACCGCCTGGGCTGTTGAGTGGCAGGGTGAAGTCTAAATAGGGCCTCTATTTCCTCAAAGGATAGGATCCAGACCGTTTCAGCGCAAGGTTTGGAGCCCATGGCGAGCCAGACCTCAGATAATCCATTTTTCCACCCTACTTGTCTTTGTGTTAGGGGCAAAACCATGTGACGCTATTGATAAGACCGGCCCAGCAGGGGTTAAAGCAGTGTTCATCGCCAATCCCCTGCCCCAATCTTACACATGAAATATTCAGCAGGTCAATTGAGTATTATTGTTAAAACCTGGCTGTACATACTGCTGAAATATTAACAAGCAATATGTTTGCTATAATTTGATTAATGCATGGCCAGATCAGAAATGAGTCTGAACACTGCAATTGAAATCCCTTTGAAAAGAGCTGATGGTGGATTTTTAAATTATATGAAATATGTTCCGATAATTCACAGCAGATTTTGTACAAATATTTAGATTTTCCATGGGAAATGAGAGAGAGGTCTGTCTATATTAATAGGGAAACAGGTTTTTTTATTATTATTATTTTTACGCACTTAAAGTGTGTGGAGGATGAAACTTGCACAAATAATAAATAAATGAATATACAACAGGGGTGAAATGACAATCTCTTTATCACATTGGATCAGGAAGTAGTATCAGTCGTAAATAAAATAAATAATAAAGTGGTAAAATAAATAATAAAGATAATAAAATAAATAATAAAGTAGTAAAACATTTATGACTAAATGAAAATACAGCTTCCTCATTTCAATTTGTAGTTATTTATATTTTTAATTGGTGCGGTATACATGGATTTCATTGCATTTATGTTTGTGTGTATTTATATATGTTCTGCCCTCTATATCACAGGGCATTTATCATTAAAGCAAAATTTACCAGTGTATATTCTGTGAGCAATGTGCTTTTCTTCACAGAAGTCAACCAACCATGGTTTTGCTTCCATGCTCAAAGACAGGATAAAAGAAAGTTATGACCTGTGCTTGGTCTCTTTTTTGTGTGTTTGAGATCTGACCTTCTTGACAACCAAGAGCACATGTTTTTGGTATTGGTAGGCTTCCAGCCAGCTCTAGCATTTCTATCCATCAATTCTGAGCCGTTGGGTCCTTAATATAAGCAGCTTTTCTAAGGTCACGGTACCACAACCTCACTGTTTCCACCTCTACATCACTGATTCAGGTAGTAGCTACTCTATTTACAGTGTGCCTTTTGCCTCAATTGTTTTAAAAAGCTCTTGCATTCATTTGTGTACTTTGTTTATTATATTAATGCATATCTGTTAATACAACATCCTTGTTCTCTTTTTTTATGGTAAATTTAACCTTACACGTTTAAAAGCTCAATGGCCAGAGCTGTGACTTATCTGTTATAATATATCTGGGGTCAAAAGATAGTTTGATTTGGACCTGTCTTGGGTCCTGATCTGTGTCATTACTGCCTCTGTCAATATAAAATAGAACCCCCACTGCCACAGTTGCCATCTCTCATTGATTTTAAGCAGCAGTGGGTGGTGGCAAAATGGAAATGTACAGGTAATGGCACCAGTTTTTGCCAGTGCAATACATTACTTCAGTCACTTACATACGTCACAATTGTAGGTGCTTTGCCCCCAAATGACTGTAGGGCTACTTATTCCTGTTTTCAACAGTGCTGTGACATGGACCTTTATCTAAGTAAAGGTGAATTTATATGACATTTGTGCCCTTTGACCCAATACTGCCATTTGACCTTGTACACCTTATTTCTTAAAATAAGTACCCCATTCCCACTTTCATTAATTAATCCAGTATAATAAAAAAAAAAAAAAAAAATCTGGGCACATTTTATTTTTGTGTTTCTTGTTGAAACAGGAAGTTGGAGTTAGACATATCAAAGGGTGTGTTTTGATTTTATTACTAGCCAATAGGACTAGTTATGCTACAGCAAATAATGATTTGCTACTTGATTAGTGGCAGCTGGCATTAGTGGGTGGTACATTCTCATTCTAGAGAACATTTGATTGGATAAAAGGTAGGGCTGGGTATTGACACAAATTTCACAATTCGATTCGATTTCGATTCACAAACTTGCAATTCGATTCGATTTCGATTACGATTCGATTCGATTCAATATCGATTATTTTGGAGATCAGGTACAATACATTGCAAATTTTCTCAAGGAAAACAAATCTCTTAACTATTATTGTAACTGGGAGTCCTTTGTAGCCTATAGGCTTCATTAGCCTACTATAATATTGAAGATAAAAATTAACTGATTTGTATACAAACACTTAAATACACTTTTATTTATTTTTATAATAATAAAGTTATATGAAATTCTATACAATTTTAAATGATGGCTGTCATAAAAAGACTTTCCAGATTTATTCAAACATGCATTAAATATTGAAGAACATTAAAAATTATAATGAATATATAATATGGTGCATATATTTAACAAAATGCTCCTCTCTAGAGCTAACTTTTCTAGCTGACTAACGTTATGGTCACTGGATATGTTTTTTCTGAGGTAAATGTGACGTTACATGACATTGTTTACTGACGTCTTTGCACGGTTGAAACACTGATTGAGCGATTCCATGAGACATGATACGGACTTCGATAAGTTGTACTCTATCTTTTAACACACTTTCAGAAGCTCATTCGTGTTTATTTCGCGCTGTAACTGGTGTTATTAAGGCGGAAGAGTTGCTTCCGTTGCTTCTCTTGAGCTGAGCTGCGTCGGAGCGATCTCACGCCACAGCGCCAAAACGGTAATTATGTTTTTGAATTTCGTAAGAAAATGGCCGTAATTTGAAATCTGAGACTTTGTTTCATATCAATAATAACAAAGCACAAAGATTATTGCGATTTATTGGATGGAATGTGTGCAACAATGATCCATTCATTCATCAACTGAAAACAGGATGACCAATCGATTCTTGGGATTTAAGAATCGATATTGTTTCATAAAAATGAAAATCGATTAAAATCGAGAAATCGATATTTTTTACCCAGCCCTAATAAAAGGCATGGTAGTGATCACGTCAAGTCGTCAATATTTTTCCCGGAGGAAAGAGACTGTAAATGAAAGCTAAACTAAATGCTTATATCTGCTAAAAAGTTAATTAAGTGAAAATTTATGAGATGGACTCATACATTTTTATAGAATTAACTTTTAGCTGTACCAGTGAGAAGCCTACTGAAAAAGAAATTATATTAGATAGCGGACGAAACATGAGAAATGTTGATTATAAAGAAAGAAACTTCATTCAATACTGAGAAGTAGCTCAGTTTAGTTTAAATGTATTATTTTGCATAATATATCTGTGCACTGTGTAGCTATTTTTATGCTTATTAGAGTATCATGCTCTTATCTTAGCAACATGCTAACATCTGAATCTAGTTTCGATTCACCTGTGTGGAACGCTATTTGAGTTACACATATAGTTGCTGCTTATGTAGAATGCTCCATGTCAGGTGATAATTACAATGCTCTCTTAGGGGCCATTCTAAGAGACCATTCTCTTGACATTATATATTTTTTTTCATCTCACATTTGCATTCTACTGCACTGTTGTTTTTCTGTACATGCGCAACTGTGTTACTGTTGTACTCACATCTCGCATCTTTTGTCTCACACATTAAAAGCCATTCTAAAATGTGGCTTTCAAGTTAAAGGGATATTCACCCAAAAGTTATATTACATTTGGTCCCCATAATGTAATATAAACCTGTACACACATGCACTAGATTGACATGATTGACCATTGAATTCACATCCTTTGCAGTGTCTCGCACATGTTAAGCTGTTCTAAAACGTGGTTATAAAATACATCTCTAGACTTTACTTCTTTTTTTTTTTTGCAAAAAAATGTGTTTTGTATGAATGGCCCCTTACAAGCGAGGCAGCTCATTGATTTTTGGAACAGAGCTTTAAACTCCCTATGTATTTCCATGTAAACACACATTCATTCTCAGTCTCTTGCTGTGAGAGGTATGATTTCACTAACACATTGTAAATGCAGACATCCATCTCTGGAGAAAAGAAGAGTAACACCCACCGAAAGCAGAGCGATGTGTTTAAGTGTCTGCTATAGTCTGGAGTAGAGCCCTGCGCGGGACTGTTTTCTTCATCCCGCTCCCGCCCGCGCCCGCCGAATTTCTGACCATTACCGCCCGCTCCCGCAACGTATGTGTTACACTCCCGCCCGCTCCCGCAATATGTATGTCCACTCCCGCCCGCACCCGCAAAACTCTGAGAATTTATTCCCGCACAATAATAGAGATGCATTGATTTTGTGTCTTCTCCCGTCCCGCAGGAAAAAACACATATTTGTATTGCTATTATTAAAGAGATTCATGGGGTTGTTTGTTTCGTTTCCCTGGCCGGCATGTATTCTGGACACATACACACAGGACAATGGAGGAAATCGAGTGTGCTGTTTTTGGATGGTTTTGTTTTCGCTGTTCGCTGCTGTTTTTTATTCAGGATACTCCGTCTGGCGCGTGCAATGATGATGCAGTGAATAGTGATGATTCTCTCTGAACAATCAGCAGTCTGCCGTGTTTTCACGTGACATTTTAGTATCGCCTCAGATCGCTTAGAACCTCGGCAGAGGTGATACGAAAAAAAGTACCTGGAAGCAGATACAATTACAACTCTTACACAGTGGAAAACCAAACAAAGTCGAGTAGAGCCGAAGCGAGCTGGTACTGTGTAGTGGAAAAGCGCCATTATTGACAT
The DNA here is from genome assembly GCF_964197995.2 of Scardinius erythrophthalmus. NCBI lineage: Eukaryota > Metazoa > Chordata > Actinopteri > Cypriniformes > Leuciscidae > Scardinius > Scardinius erythrophthalmus. The sequence continues at coordinate 7,847,332 of NC_138239.1, forward strand.
CTCCATCATGTCGCTAGCTACCTCCCGATCCCGCAGTGTTTTTCTTTAGCCGCCCATTCCCGCCCGCAGCAAAGTTCAAACCGCCCGCTCCCGCGAGATTTGCGTTGGGTCCCGCGGGACCCGGCGGGACTCAATCCCAATGCAGCCCTCTAGTCTGGAGTCTGGATGATAAAATCTGTTTTCTTGATTGTTTCTGTCTAATACATGATGTTACTCTCTCTACAGTCAAATATATATTAGGTATAGTATTTTTTATCCCCTTAATACAAATTTAATACATCAAGAAAAGAAAAAAAATTCGGGTGTACACATTTACAAAGAGAAATACACATTTGTTCCTGCATCAGTTGCCCAAAGGGTTCCTTAATGTGCATTTCAGTTATAAGTTTATGTTTTTATTAAATCAGCAAAGCTTTAATGAAAGCACACGTTCCACTGCTTCACAGGGAATGGACTTGCTTTAAATCAATACTTTACAATGTTCTATTATTAATCATGGTATTCAATGATATTCAGTGCAGGAATCCCTCAGGTCTTTTTCCCTTTCATATTTTTTCTCATTCTCAACAAAGCAAACCGACATTATTATAATTTTTCAATGGTTTATGTCAGGGGAAAGGTTTTATTTTAATTCGAAGCAAATTTGTTTTATTTCCTTGAACATAGGACTTGATTTGTAGAAATGCCACTCCCGACAATTAATGTAGATTTTTTTTTTTTTTTTTACTTGATTTAAAATACAGAGACAACAATAGAGAAGGTTTTTAAAAAGGGTTGTCTCCTTTAGTTTCTCTTTGTGACTGTCTTTTCCTCAATTTGTGGCTTCCTGAAGTGTTTGTTTTACCGGGATTGGCAATCTTCATATGACAAACGTTCAGACGTGCAGCTGTTGAGTTCAAGCACGTTTGGTGTGCATGACCTCTGAACCTCGACCTATGACACTGGAAGCAGGTCGTTTTTATGTTTGCTAATCACACAGAGGGCCACAATGTCATTGGCTGGAGGGATGGAAGCACTGTACCTGATGTGAAATACTGTTAACGCATTTCATTTCCTCTCTGCCGCGAGGCCTGATAAAATGCAACAACCATCAAGCACGACCAACATCCACCGATCACATCTGAGCCTTTCCAGGTCTTACACTGGACATCATTGTGAGGCCCTAGGAAAAATGCTAGTATAAAAACGCCCATAATATTTAAAATACAAAAATCAAAAAGAACTATACAGCAAACTTGACAAGTAATATCATCCTTTTGTAAATAAAACACTAAAACACGTCTTAATCCTAATGTTAATTTCAAGTAATAGTTATTTAGCAAGGATGCATTAAATTGATAAAAAATGTAAAGAATAAAATATATATTTTAAATAAATGCTGTCCTTTTGAACTTTTGTATTCTTCAGAATCCCCCCCAAAAAAATACAAATAAATTATGGTTTCCAAAAAAAAATAAAAATTGAAGCTGCACAACCATTTTCAGCTTTGATAATAATCGTGGATCGCTACTTGAGGACCAAATCAACGTATTGGAATGATTTCTGAATATTTAAAAAAAATGTTTTGAAACAGAAAACACATACAAATATTTCAAATTATTATTTATTCATTTATTTATTTTTGAAATGCAGCCATGGCGAGCCACCTGGGATACTTTGAACAGTGTATATATATATATATATATATATATATATATATATATATATATATATATATATATATATATATATATATATATATATATATATATATATATATATATATATATATATATATATATATATATATATATATATATATATATATATATATATATATAAATTGGTCATATTTTGCATCCCTTTGCAGCCAGTGTTTGAATTCCTTCCCCATATTATTCCTGAAAAATCATGACAAGCCTTATACTTTGACAGACACTGTTTCTGCCATGTAATAGCGCTCCAGCATTCACTAAGTGCTAAACATCCTAATGCTGGATGTTGTCATTTATTATGGACCATCACTCCGAGCCCGGCACATCAGGGTCCTAGGTGACTGCTTCCACTATTTTTTTTTTCTTTTTGCGTCTTAGACATCGACCTTTATTATCACATTTAATGCAGGCAGTGGCTCCCACTCGGCCGCACCCAGGTTTTATTCCCAGAGCCTATTATGCAGGATAAATAAGTGAGAAGCAATTTATTCTGTGCTGTGAAGGTTGAAAAGATGTGTATGATCAGCGATGGCCATTATCATACTCCTTGTCAGCATTATACCTGTAAACGCACCACTGAAGCTCGCGCAGGAGCCGAAGGGCTGATAAAGCCATCAATAACTTCATTCAAGGGAACATGCGCACCTCCCGCAGAGCCTGTAGAGAAAGAGGCGTCTGGGAGAGGTGTGGTGTGAATTGAGAGGGGAAGGTCATCTGGGGTCATGAAGCCATGAGTGAATACTGATGTCGGTTTTCGAGTGGCCGTCTGTCACCACATCACAGGAACATCGTCTGGCCACCCGAACTGTCCAAAAGAGACCAGCCCACCTCCATGCTCATGTGCACACACTGTACAGATGCACATGCGGGATTGGACGCCTGACAGCTCGTATAAGAAATTTACTGCTCCATCACTGCTATTTAATTCATTTTTCCCACTATGATTAAATTGAAAAAGGGGGAGGTTTTATTGCTTGAGATGCTATTTAATGTACAGTGGACAGGAGGAGATTAAGAACAGTATTGTCAGGTAATGTTTCATTTTTTTCCTGAATTCAAAGCTGTTTACAATAACAGACACAAAAGTCAGATTAAAATATAAAAATAAGCACAGACTTTTTTTTTTTTTTTTTTTTTTTACATAAGTGTGATCCATGTTGTGAAAGCCACAAGTTATTTATTTCTTTATACATAATAATTGTCAATAAATTGTAATATAATATTTGTTCCCACTTTATGTTAGTTGTCTTTTGCTACTATGTAATTATTAAGGTTAGTGATAGGTATGTGTGGGTTCAAAGGTGGGTTAAAGGTAGGGTAGACAATTTTCAGTTTGCTAGCAATAGCGAGCTAGCTTTGAAAGCATAAGATCCATCCCTCCTGTCAGAGCGTCTCCAAAGCCACGCCTCCTTCAAAACACATAGAGACAGAGCGAATTTAGGCCACGCCCACACCGGGGGGAAAACAATCCAACCGTCTCCATTGACTTTGCATTGCAAGAGGCTGCCTCCTTGTCATTTATGACTTATAACAAAAAACAAAACAATGTCTAAAAGCTGCTATGTGACAAGGTGTACAGCAAACAAGCTAAATAACCCAGAAATAAGTTTTTATAAGCTGTCGACCCCAAAAAACGGTTGTTTCAGGACATAAAAGTGGATCAATTGAGACAGAGCGCAACTAGTTCTCGAACTACTCTGAGAACTGGGATGCGACATGATATTGTAAAAAATGCTACAGCTTAGCTTACATAAATATAATACAAAACTGACATTTGGATATTTGACTTACAAGTGACAAAATGTTTACTCCAAACGTAGACATACTGAGTGTCAGGATCCCACAATTTACCCATTCTTTCTGCTGATGATTCACGTCTTATTGCCTATATCCACTTTTGTCTCCTTAAAGGCTGGCTTTTACGGTTCGAAAGCTTATAAAAATTCATTTCTGGGTTTTTTTTAGCTTGTTTGCTGTACACCTTGTCACACAGCAGCTTTTAGGCATTTTTCTGTCTTTTGTTATAAGTCATAAATTACAAGGAGGCAGCCTCTCGCAATGCAAAGTCAATGGAGGCGGTTGGATTGCCCCCCCCCACCCCCCGCTTCTTCTGGTCTACAGATTATGACGTGTTGTGCTCTGTCTCTATGAACGCACAAAGCCAGAGAGTCTGCAGCGTCACGAGAGATGGCGTTAAACTACCTCTAGAACATAACATTACAATATAATGAACATAAATAACTTAAAGAGTGCTGACCTGTACCACCTTACTGCTGAAGATTCATTTCAGCGTTGATAGTGTTGCCAGTGAAATGCATAAATTTGAGTCACGAACTGCTCCGTGTATAATGTCACGGTTTTCCATCTCTTCCAAAGTACAGTAGTTATGGTGTGAACGCAGCATAAGCTTGTTGTTTTGGTTCAGGAGGAACTGTAAAAGATGGCGGCTGTTTTGTTGACTGACGTCTGTCTAACTCTGCATAGCATGAAACGCGTGATGTCACGTGATGTCTGCGCGAGCAGGGTCAGTGGAGGTTTAGAAATACATACATTGACAGGCAGGCAGGACATTGTATTCGGTCCGAATGCTGGATGTGAAGAGACTTTCAACCAGAATAACAAAAAAAGTTTCTGGAACAAATCACCTACCCTGCCTTTAAGGGGTAGGAGTTGGATCAACAGTGTAATTATGTAATTACAGAAATTAATTACAAATGTAATTGCATATACATTGCGTTTTTAGGTTACACTTTATTTTAAGGTGTCATTGTACAGTGTAATTATATATTTAAGTAATGAGTAATATTAATCAACTACATATACTTACTATAGGGTTAGGGTCGGATTAGGATTTGTTGAGGGTTAGTTGCAGGTAATTATGCATAATTTACTGGTATTACTATGGTAAGTACATGTAGTGCATTGTACAAATGGGTAATTAAAGTGGGTCCTAATATTTAAATAGTTCCGAAAACTTTGAAGTTGATGCTCCAATAAATTTGACAAATTGAACGGATTGCTACCTCACATGTATATGACCAACCTGTTTTAATTTCTTAGACGTGTTTCACACATAAGTAGTGTGCAAAACAGCATGTATTTATTTTTCTGCCCACATTCAATAGTTCAAAAACACACAGTAGTTTTGTGTAAAACCTTTGACGTAACGTTTCTTGAGGCGTAAAATGTTAAATGTGTAACGGGTACAGGATTTGACGTTTATGGCCGTTATTGAGGATGGACATGAAGTTCAACGAATAAAGCCTTGAATCTGGGAATGGTCTTCAATAGCAATCTTATGCATTCTGAAGATTTGGGTTACAATCAGGTACCATTGTAGTTCTGCAGTTCCTTTCTTTTCTTTTTTTTTCTTTTTTTTCTTTTCTTTTTTTTGCAATGTAATTGATTGGGACACTTGAAAGCCAATTGAATTTCTTGGATTTCATGTATTCTCTCCCTCCTTCTCTCTCCTTCAGTCTTTTCCCCCCGGTGGGTTTCCTTTTCTTTGTCTTCCACCGTGTGTATGAGAAGTTGTACTCAACCCCCCCCCCCCCCCCCCCCTCCTCATTGAGATCCATTCTTGAGTAAATCCTGTGCACGTTTAATGCACTAAGACATGCATGAGGCCTCAATGAGCCTCTATTATTAATGCCCAGTTGATCAGGGGTAAGGGAAGGGGGATTTTGCTAAGGAAAGAAATATCTCATGTGGATGAAAAGACTCTTGGCCTTTTCAAGGTTTCTTTTCTCAATGTATCATCATGTTTTAATCTAATTGTGTAGAGACCCAGAATTATACCACAGAAAGACAGTATTTGACCCTGAAATAGACATGGATGAGATATAAAAACTGTCACCACTCAATGTCTTTAAGCATTCTGATTGATTGGCCAATTCAATCAACTACCAATAGCTTTTTGCCAATCAGCTTTCACCTCACCTTACCCTGGACTGCTAGATCATGATTTAAATTCACACTGAACTTGAATAGGATTTTGTATCTACTATGCACATGAGTTTCAAAGAAGATTTGCATAGCTTAGTCCTCTAACAATGCCTGGATATGTGGTTTCGGCTTCTGGATAATCTCAAGCTTTGCTGTTTAGAGTAATGGAACAGAATGTAGAGGTTGGCACTGAGAGCTGTTTTACATAAACCCTAAGTACTAAACAGGCTCTGACTATATCATCTGTCCTGTATAAAATATAAATGAAAATGCTTGTTAGTTTTAAATAACACAAGCACTTCAAGAGGTGTCTGCTCAGATAATGTACTACTTTGATTAGTATTTACCCTAAATTTGACATCTGAAAATGCAGATTTTGTGTGTTGACATTGTGAAATATTGTGTTAAGTATATTTCAAATTGTATGACAAAGCAAAGTTTTCAGCATCATTACTCCACTACTCTTCTATGTCACATGATCCTTCAGAAATCATTCTAATATGCTAATTTGGTGCTCAAGAAACATTTCAAATTTATCACAGCTGAAAATTATTTCACTTAAAATTTTTGTGAAAATATAGTGATTTTTTTTTCCAATATTTTTTTAATGAATAGAAACAGCATTTACTTAAAATCAAATTTTCTGTAACAATGTAAAAGTCTTTACTGTCACTTGATAAATTTCATGCATCCTTGTTGAATTAATGGTAGTATGCTTGCTTCAATTTGCTAAATACAGTATAACCCATAATGCATTGTTTTCACTGAACAAACAGTCTGAACAGACCTCTAGATGTCAGGAAGCTCTGGTCTTCTCAGTCCTGCAGTATCAGGCTTTCGTGCCACTGTTCATCCATACTAAATAATATGCATTTACAGAGGTCTCCTCCTCCCATTAAAAGCGTTAGCAATAAGGTTATTAGATTCAATTTAGGTCTCAAATGGCTATTCACGGCCATGGCTCCCCTTAAAAAAAAAAAAAAAAATACTGTTAATTACAACTTCCGAGAATCTTTCAGTGAGCGCCTGCCCTATAATTATATATGTAAATGAATGCTAAGATGATGGGACCGCAACAGTAGCTGTTTGCAGAGGAGATTATAAGATGAGATGGACAGAATAATGATGGAGGAAGACTGATAAAGGGCAGCTTTAAGTGAACTGCTTTTATTTTTAGCTCTTAATCACTATCTATACCTTCTAATAATGTGTAATGATGGCAATAAGAACAGCCAAGAGAATGTTTTGTGTTTCTAATGCATGTTTTCAATCAAAGCCAGTGTAAGGGTTACCTAACCCAGCTTGAGTTCTGATCTAGCTGTTGCAATGCATTTCTTTTAAGATTCCTGTGGTTATGCTGTGTTTGGCCTTTGGTCATCCTTGCTTTCTGTCCTATAATGATGCATTACTTCCACCGCTGTAGGCATGCACGCACTCATACACACACACAAAGTCTCTTGAACCACACTTCCAAGGTCTTTGCAGCTTACCCCCTGTATTCTGTTCTTCTTTTACCCAGGTTTTTATGGCTGAATTTTCAATTTTATTATTTATTTATTATTTGATTTCTTTAATCATGATCACGATCACCTGAAGACCTGCAGTGTATTTTCTATATAGTCATTGAAAATAAGTGAAACTATCACACTGACGAAGGCAAAGAGCCGAAACGTTTGTCAGCTTTATCTCCCGTCTATAATAAAAGATTTTTAGAGTGCAGACCTTTTTTGCATTTTTGATTTGATACATGGTCTCAGCACCTAATTAGATGGGAGAGCGTGGTGAGTATGTTGATTGAATTTTCAATTTTGAAAAGAAAAAAAAAGTAGATGTGTATATCCATTAGTAAGTGGCTGGCCTATATTATATACTGGATAATGTGGCTTTTATATTTAGGTCTGTCAATTTGTGTGTGCTGGGAGGATAGGGCTGTTGAGGTAGGTATAGCAGGAAGTCATTGCCCCTTTCTGAATGGTTTGATTAATGCCCATGCAAATGTATACAGAAGAATATGTCAAGGCATCATTATTGGTTGCATTTTTAGAAGTATAAAAAGATTTGCTCTTCTTAAAGTATATCTAAATCAAATCAATTATCCATTGGCGTACCTCAGGGTTCGGTGCCTGGCCTCTTTTCCTTCTCAAAATATACAATATCACTGTGACCTATCATCCAGGTGCATTAAGTTTCATGCCACTGCTAAGCAGACAAAACACAAGATCTCAGCATGCCTGGTAGACATCTCAGAACACCATCTAGAACTCAATCTAGTGAATACGAACAAAATTAATTGATGTAAATGCACTTTGAGTTAACGCTAGTCATGTTTACTCTTCACATGCATGAGATGCCCCAAAGGGGTTTAAAATTTTTTTTTTTCATATATAATTTTGATAGTAATATAATTTTAGATAATTCAATGCAAATATTTAATGCTTGTCCAAGGCTGTGGACAGATTTGTGGACAGAGTGTAGCAGATAAGTTAATACTTCTACAATTCTGATTAATAAAGTTAAATCGGAATGACCATTTAAACACACACACACACACACACACACACACACACACACACACACACACACGCATGCACGCACGCACACACACACACTTTCTTGTACATCTATCTTTATGAGGACATTCATTGACACAGTGCAATCTCTAGCCACTTACCCTAACCTTAACTAAGTGCCTAGCTCGAACCCTTACCCTAAACCTACCCTTAACCTAATTATAACCTTATCCCTAAAACCAAGTCTTGACCCTCAAACAGGCCTTTAAAGGGCTCTCAGAAAGTGAGCACCGGTCAAAATGTCCACTTTACTCTCTTTGTCCTCACTCCAATGGTCTAAAACTCAAACTGGTCCTCACAAAGATAGTTGTACAAGTACACACACACACACACACACACACACACACACGCACACACACACACACACATTCACATTGCTGCACATTACCTAAAGATATTTTTCAAGTTTGGCAGCTGACCGAGCAGAAAGATGTAATCTCCTCTAAACAAATGAGAAAGATGTGATGATATGACTAGCCTGGGTAATCAACAGCTGGCTCATTCCTCTATCTCTCATTCTCCAGTGTTTTCATAGAGGTAGGGGAATAGATGTTAATATATCAATGTATTCAAATCATCTGACACGATCATCGTCTCCTAGACATGCACATAATCTGGCAACAGTGCTTTTATCCCAATCACACACATACACACCTATATGGCCATGGTTATGAGCATATGCATGCACACACATACTGAATCATTCAGTAGTTGTCTGACATGGGGTTGCAATACCATCTAACCACAAACGGTTATATGTATACACATAATACATAAATTATGTCATGTTAGAACAAACAGAATGCTTCAATTCAATATGTAAATATTGATTCACCATTGTTTTGGCATTGGGGGGAAAAATGAAAGTGCCAATGCCATGTGACACTGAATATTTATTTTGCATGATACTGATGGATGCACCTCATTGATTCCAATTACAAAACCTTTAAGACTAAATGAGGACGCCCTCAATCATCTTTACCCTCCCGCAAATAAAAGCACTAAAATTCCGCCTTTATTTCATCCAGTGTCTATATTACCACATCTGACCAATCCATCAGGCTCTGTTTGGTATCAGAAGCCATTAGCTTCTGCATGCTAAATTGAAAGGCACTTCCTCAGCTTTGCATCATCGTTTGATTAACATTGCTAATGGAGGGCTACCTCACCGGAGTGGTGGCGGCTGATGCATCTATGCCAAGTGGCGTGGTTAAGAGGTGACAGCAAATAAATTGGACTCCACTGAGATAACCATTTCTGAAAGCCAGTCTCATTTGATGGCAGCCATTAGCCTTGGTGTGTCAAATTGATCAAGTTGTCACCAAAGGGTAAACTAGCCAACTTATTAACCAGCATGAGGCTTTTGGTAATGTCATGTTTCCTCCATGCTGAAGAACTGGTAGGAATTCAGACTAACTCTTTGTGCTAACAAATGTGCATTGTGGAATCGTATGTCACAATTTTATGCTGCTTGTTACCTACTGCAAACTTAGGCCTGAAACATACTGTATTTTAACTTTACATTACGCCTTTACATCTACATCACACCAATTATCCATGGGTATACCTCTGGGTTCAGTGCCTGGCCCCCTCTTTTTCTTAATTTATATAATATCACTGTGACATATCATCCGAGTGCATTAAGTTTCCTACTTCTGCTAAGCACACAAAGATCCTCAGCATACCTGGTAGACATCTCAGCCTGGATGAAAGCACACCATCTGAAACTCAATCTAGTGAATGTGAGCTAAATTAATACATGTAAATGTATGGACGGACGGACGGACGGACGGACGGACGGACGGACGTGTATTTTAAGTAATGGGTGAACTAGCCAACTTAACTTTTTTCATGTTGATAAGATCTAACTTCAATCTATTGCTCCTACATGACATTTGAACTGAAAGTGAAAGTAAGCCTAATAGTGATCGCATTAGTAATCTTAGATGTTCGTAGAGAGAGTGTATTCCTAGCAGACATACATTTTTAGGTTTGCATAGATTTGACATGCATACAAATGTATATGAATTCTTATCCGATCAGTCCTGGAACTTCACTCTGAAACATTTCTGAACACTACTGCAGATGAAATTGAGCTTGCAGCTAAAAGCATCAATGTTTACATACTTGCGTAGAATATGTTTTGAAAGAAATAAAAAGGCAGACTGGCCTAAGAAAGCAAAGTGTTCAGAGTGTTCTTCCTTTCAGTCGCTCTTGGTGGGCAACTGTCCGCTCCAAAAGCTAATCTCTGAATAGAAGAGTGAACACCAATCTTGATAGTGCTGTGGGGCAGACTGATAAGAATACAGACCGCTATTACGGAACACTTACTAAAGTATAGCCAATGTAAGGTCAGAAAGGATAGACTGAACCCTGTACATAAAAGAGAGGGTGTTCTCTAGTAGGTCTCTTGTAACTTTCCTCTAAAGTGCTGGGAACCTTAAATGGGTGTCACTGTAATGCCAGGGCTCTGTAAAAAGCAAGGATCCTTGTCTGCAGAGCTCAATGTCTCAGGTGCTCTCGGGTGACATTGGGTCTCACTGACTGCATGTTAACACAGCCTGTCCCGGGTCCTCAGGGAGGGCCTGTCTCCCTGTCCGCTTTATCTTGCTTCCTTTGCCCTTGCATGCAAATCCACTGCAGTGTCATGCCTGATAGATAAACAGGAATCCCATGAGAGAAATCTGTAGTCTTGCATTTTCTACAAATTTATCTTTTCGTATCTCTTATTTGCAGTATTTATGTGTTCCTCTTTTTATATGCCTGTTTTCCCTTTTTTTCTTCTTCCTTACTTCTGTTATCTTTTTTTCAGGGCATTTTTACGCTAATGTAAAAAGTACAGTGACCATGTTTATTATAAACATGGTACCGTGATGACGTCATCATTTTTGGTCTTGTGCAATATTAATGGAATACTTCACCTAAAAATGAAAATTATGTCTTTATTCACTCTACAGATAAAGCGTTGTCGGGAAAATTCGTTTTGCGTACCTACCCCAAAGTGAAAAAATAAAATAAAAATTCTGTATCAAAATTTATAAGGAAAGACCAGTACTTTGTTTAGGCTTGGTTTGTTGGGAATTCCAAACCTGCGTACATATATTCAAACGCACATAACTATAGAACCAATTCTTAATGTGCATGTGAACGCCATCAGCGTTTCTCACAGGTTCGCGTTTAAAGGTGAACTAAGTAACTTTTTTTACCTTAACTGAACAGCTTCGTAGTCATTGGAATGGTTATATTACTTATTTCGGGTTGAATGGTGGTCGTTTCGCACCCCCCTGGTGCCCGTGAGCGGAAAATCCGCACTTGCAACTTTGAGCCGGCGGGCCGTGCGGCCGCCGCGTCAGGAAGTATCGCGTGAGATCAGGTCTCGCGATGTAAACAATTGCTTTACGGCAAAAGAAATCTGCTCAAATACTGTCATTATTGCGCTCCCTCACGCTGTCCGAACCCGAATGAAGAAGACGTTTTAAAGAATGTCCCATCTGCTTTGATGTCGTTGATCAACTAGCTTCTGGTGTCTGAGAATCACCAACGAGTTTTTACAACAGTGTTGTCAAATACCTATTCCGAAGCTGTGGGGGGAGCTCTAGAGAGAAACCCGCGAGCAAAAAGCGAGAATACAGCGAAGAAATCCCAAAGCTACTGAGTGCTGCTTTAAAGTCTATGTAGAGAGAATGGTGTCGTCTTAGCGGCCCCTAATTTAATAACAAATGATCATTGCGACGGAAGCGAATCAATCAAAACTAACTTTAGCTGGAAAATAACTTTATTAAAGAACCGCTATAAAGCCAAAACAATCTCTATTACCTTAAATTATACGTTTATCTCTGTAAAGCTGATTTGAAACAATCTACATTGTTAAAAGCGCTATATAAATGAAGATGACTTGACTTGACTATTCATCTTCATGAACCCGTCAAACAAACAAAAAGAAGGATTTTGGAAGAATGTACTGGTTGCTCGTTTCCATGCAGTTATAATGAATAGAAATTAATATTTGTTTGAATATAAAATAGTCAATGTAAAAGCAATCTTATATTGTTATTCACAGAAAACTTTCACTCAAAATTTGCTGCTACCAGATTTAGTCATTAAATTTAGTTGAACCGAAAAAGCAGAAAAAAAAGCAAAAATAAAACAGAAAAATAAAACAATCAAATGGATACACTTGTTAAAACAGATTAATGTTTTATGACCATTAGCTTACACCAGAGAACAGTGAACATGTGCATACTGTATGTTTATTGAAATATGAACTAAGGTAAAAGGGGATCAGCTGACAAAAATGTGTGAATCCCTGAGTTATATGGACCACTTTAATGATAATTTCATTGTGCTTTCGCTTCCTCTTTTTGATGTTTGAGTGCTCCAGTCCCAATTCATTGTAATGGTATGGAAAAAAGCTGCTGGTATATTCCTCAATTATTTTTTTAGTATTCTAGGGAAGAAAGTAAGTCATGCTGATTGATACGAGTGTGAATAAAATTATGACAGAATTTCCATTTTTGTGTGAACAATTGATTTTACATGATTTCAAATAGCATGTAAACACTATGGTATCGTACTTCTACAGTACAGTAGATATTTTACACTCTGACTTTTTCTGTGTGCATTATTACCTCATCCCCTCTTTTCACACTTCATCTCTCACTATCCACCTACCTCCACCCCCACCCTCTCCTCTCCCCCCTCCTCCCTCCCTCCCTCTCTCTCTCTCTCTCTCTCTCTCTCTCTCTCTCTCTCTTTCTCGTACCATGTGATCTCCACCCTCCTGACAAGGTCTGTGGGTTTTGTAGGAGGAGCCGACGACCTTTGCTTAACTAACGACTCCTTCATCATGGCTCTGTTTGCCACCAGCACATGCCTCCCCTTTATTGCTCTTTATTTCAAATTAAAGCAGCGGCAGCAGTCATCCATCATGGCCAGGCCTGACCTTTATCAAAGGAGATGACTGGGTTCGTATGCGCACACACACAGTATAGAGCGACAGGGTTGCGTTCTCGCAGCGGTGGTCCCAACGAACTAGACACTTGAGTATTCAAACAATGTAAAAATGTATATTGCCTTAAAGTGCCGCAATTATGCTATTTTAAAGGTTCCCAATTTAGATTGTCAGGTCTCCTACAATAGGTTTATATGCATCCAAGATCAAAAAACACTTTTTCTCATAATATACATTGCAGCATCACCTGTTTTTTCGCAGTGTTTGAAACAGTTCGATAAAGGATCCGGTCTTTCTAAACCTTTCCAGTCTCAGCTACAACTACAGTGTTTGAGAGCAGGTCAAAGTAGACATTGTTCGTGGGAAGCCAATGATGAACATAGACTGGCATTATTCAAATGTATTACAAACCTACGTAAGTTCTTGCAGGAAGTAAGACTGGAATTACTGACGACTCGTTTCAAGCAGTTCAGAATCAGTACTTTAGTTTGGGTTACAATAACTCCATTTACCATGCACTTTGATCTTTGAAATTTTGCAGACTTTTTACATTCACAAACAGCTATATAACACACCACTTTAAATATATGGCCATCAATGAAGAAAGATGCTTTTTTTTGCCTGCGGGGTGTGTAGTTATGGTATTTGCCAGCAGAAACATCGCTATGCTAACTAGCCAAAACCTAACCCCTTGAAATGTTTTTTTTCCCAGTTTGCTCGTGACTTTCACATGCTTTGTAGAACCATCCATTCTTTTTCATGTCTAAATCTCCAATCTCAAGTTGACTAAAGTGAATTCTTTGCAATAGCCTATGTACCTCATTCTAATTCACTCTTCACTTTATTGCTAGCCATTACATACAGCAAAATGCTGTTTTTAAATGAATATTTCCATTACCATCCTGTCCTTGAAAAGCCTGGCAATGCATAAAGCACTTTAAGAAGAATACTTTCACCATGATATCTTTTATGCAAATTGCACAGGAGAGAATAGGGAAAGTATTTTGGCCATTTGAAAGCAGAAGTGTCATATGAAGAGGTTTTGTCGGTGTGGATAATTACAGATGCAACAATGTTCAAAAGCTCCAAAAGAGGCTCAGCACTTACTGTAGCACGCCATGACAATACAATGTATAATACAGACAATTATCATCAGACTGCACTGTCTAGCAAATGTACAAATGTAACTGAACAGTAATTTTTTTATGGTAATGATGATTTAAAAGTTGGGGTAAATAGACAGCAAAAGACTTGACAAATTTAGCGAGATTGCTCTGGAAAATTCTTTTTGGCTGGCTTCCCAAAAAACACTTCTGATACAGAGGTATTTGTCAAAAGTTCGTGATTCAGTGATGCGTGGAGCAATCTTGAAATATGTGTCTGATACTGAGATAAACATAAAAATGTGCATATTTCCTTTGCATTTTTTGGGTTTAATTTAATGGTGTAATTATTCATCTGGCATGAACATTAATGCATATATTGAACGTATAGTGAAAAATTACGCTAAATAAGCCATTTCTTATTAGATAACAGGGTTTTATGGTGTTTGATATCACATGAGGTCATTCGTTCCGTCCCGGACGGGGAGGATCTAGCTATGCTTGGGGATTTCAGCACCAGAGTTGGAGGGGATGTCACTGCCTGGAGGCCGATCTTGGGTCATTTTGGGATTGGTAACATCAATGACAACGGCCAACGTCTCCTCGAGTTGTGCGCCGCTCATGGCCTATACTTACCGGGTTCCTTCTCATCTGGAACTATCAGATCCAAGGTTACCTGGATGCACCCCCAGTCCAAACACTGGCACCAACTTGATCACTTTATTGTCAGGAGGCGCCAACTCAACGCTGTCAAGAGGTACAGGAGTATGCACTCTGCAGACTGTGACACTGACCACGCCCTTGTCCGCTGCACTCTAAAACTCACCTCAAAGAAGATTCACAGCATTGAGCTGATGTGGAAACATGAATACGTGGCAAGTTTCCGCGTATGGAGGGCCTTCACTTCAGAGTTGACGGCCCTCCTGAAAACACCTGGGCCGAGCTAAGAGGTTCCATGACGGAGGCTGCATCTGAGGTCTTCGGCCTTTGTAGAAGGAAACAGCCGGATTGGTTCCTTGCAAGCTCTGCTTCTCTGCTCCAGATGTTGTGCCGAATCTGACTCCCCTTCGCGTGCACGCGCATGATGTCACTTCACTAGCCGCGGCGGTCTTTTTTAATGTTCTTTACCGGTAGTTTCCACACGTGTAATTCCTGTCAGGAACTCTGGATTAAGTGTTTTTATTTATTTTTTATTAATGTTTTTTTTAATTTTTTTTTAATTTTTTATTGTTCAAAATGAAAAATCGAAGCAAATAATGTAAAACCTTTGTCCCTTTTATGGATTACCAATATATAACCATATGCATGTATAGTGACACAAAATCACTATAATTTTTAATTCAACCTTTTAAACAAGTCTTACAATGGGGAAAATGATCAATCAACATTGGATGAAAAAAAATAAATAAAAAAATAGTGGAGTACTGAGCTATTTAAATTGATAACAGGTCATTCATGAGAGAAAAATGCATTCATCAAGATGGCATGTGACACACTGCCACATCAAAAAGAAAAGGCCAGCACTTCCTGGAGCTTTTATCCAAAAAGTAAGTATTAGGGAATTGGCCAAGAGTACTGATTAAAAGATTTTTACTTCACCATTAATGTGCTGACCACATTCACAACTCACTGGTGGAAGTCAGTTACACAGCAAATACTATATGCACTTTTTTAGATTTACATATGACAGAGTATGTGTTTATTTCTATTAAGAACTAATGATCTTTCATGAACTACACATGGTTTCTCAATGCCAGTGTATCAGCTGTAATCTCAAGCTCGCATCAGCTGACTCAGCTAATCCAATTCTCTTCAGGGATACGACGCCGATCACAGAATCCATAAGGTCCAACAATGTTACAAAAAGGTTACATAAATAAAAAAGAAATTGGGGAATTTATGCCATTTATTTCATTGCACTTTTATTGCAGTTTTCTCTAAACTGTTTTTGCTGTGGCTGAATTGACCCAAAACCGAACAGAAATAAAGGCATAGTAAATAATTTGTGAGTAAATTATAATAGCACAGATTGAAGACTCGAGTGACACCTTAGAATTGGGACTCAATACACACTGCCGAAATCATACTCCCCAACATTAAAGGCTTCCTGCTGAAGCTAGAGGCCTGTGCTTTTCTGCAGAGATCCTCCATGGAGAAAGGTGTCATCAGAATGAGTTTCATGTGTCTCAGACGCAGTGGTGGACAGTAACGAAGTAAATGTAATTCGTTACTGTACTTAAGTAGTTTTTTTGTGTATCTGTACTTTACTTGAGTATTTAAATTTGGGAAGACTTTTACTTTAACTCCACTACATTTCAAAGTCAAATATCTTACTTTTTACTACATTTTCAAAATCAGTCGTTCCTTTTTATTTATGAGTGGATAAAAACTAAACTGGTCAAACGAGCCACCAATCACTAGCCTACAACTTGCGTGCTTTGTTTTGAACTTGCCTTGGCGCTATCTGCGTGAACCAGAGCCGTTATGAGAGTTGCGACACACTATAGGCTTGTTCGACTTGAACCGGAGCTGCACAGACCGATCCGTTTATGACATCGCGAGAGTGATTGAAAAGCATACAGAGCCGTCTACACTAGTACACTCTAATCGATCTATCTCGAGTCGCAGTATTTTAATATCATTCAGCGAATGGTCTGTGCAGTGTGCAGCCGCTGCAATCTCGCCGCCGCGCGGTCACGTGATTCGTGTAGCTCTCAATAGTTCCAAACAAATCACGTTGCCAATGATTTTAAGCGGGGCAGAGAGCAGCAGCTATTATTGCAGCAATTATCGGTAAATATTGACGCATAATGAGCATTGCTTATTACGTTGACACTAAAATTACTTGCATATAATAGCATTTTTTTTCTGGGGAGTAGCAGAAACACTGCATTAATATACGTTTTGGTGTTTAATTTTGGAGGGAAATAGGCTGCTCCCATAACGTAGAAAAATAAATAAATTATATATATATATATATATATATATATATATATATATATATATATATATATATTATATATGTATAAATGTGTGTGTGTGTGTGTGCGTGTGTGTGTGTGTGTGTGTGTGTGTGTGTTTGTGTGTTTAATGGCATTGTGCAGGTTTATGTGAATGTATCATAACATTAGGATGTTTATAATAGGCCTATTATAACTAGACGCTCGTGAAAAATATATACAGTAAATACTGTAAATGTATTATACCTTATGGGAACAGTCCCCTTCCGTCCAAAATTAAACACACAAAAAATGTATTCAATTCAAATATATATATAATATAAATATATATATAGACTAATTAATGTCATTTTATTAATAGATTGATGTGCCAAGAGTGACATTGGAGTCTTCACGTAGACTGAGTTAAGCAAGAGTCTTGTGACAAAAATAATAATAGGACAATTATAGCCATAAAAAAATCATAGTACTTGGATACTTAAGTACATTTGAAGGCAACTACTTTTGTACTTTTACTCAAGTGAATGTTTAAAGGCAGCACTTCTACTTTTACTTGAGTAATATTTTACCTTGAGTATCTTTACTTTTACTCAAGTACTTGGTATGTGTACTTCGTCCACCACTGCTCAGACCTTGCAAAGCTGACAGAGTATGATTTCGGCAAGTGTTCACTGCATATGCTATATGCATATGGTTATAATAATATGTTGTTGTTAATAAAAAGGACAAAGGTTTTCATATATATTCACTTCTTTTTTTCTTTTTGAACACTCAGTACCATTTGCAGTTGTCCTTAAGAGAAAGATATGCAGTCAAGAGAAGAGACCTGCTGCACTAGCTCATACAAGTTATCTCCATAAAAGGTGTTTGTTTCCGTTTTTCAAACCTTTTTTTTCTTCCTCAGCCATGAGATCTAATAAACTGTTTTTTTGTTTGGTTGTTTTTTGGCAGATGCACTGTATTTATTAGTCCACAAATGCACTGTGTTCCAATAAGTAGGTGATTATTATAAATAATAGACTAACAACAGTGAGTAACAAATTTATTCAATAAATAACTATACAAATTAAAGATACACAAATTATTAATGTGTTATTTAAAACAGTAAAAGTCATTTAAAAGCTTTTAAAAAACTCAAATTGTTATGTAATTTGGTTTTAATAAATAGAATGTCAATATAAATGCTTAGATAGTTATAATTATAAATCTTACAGTATCTATTTATTGGAAATCTTGCTTGACAGCCGAGCCGTGGTCACCTGTGTGAGTGACGAGGAAGCTCTGTCAGAAGAACTGCATGATGACATGACAGGTTCATCTACTACAGTATACATGAGTTCTTCAGTGCACCCAAAAACTTCTGAGCTCAAAAGAATGGCAATGGCAATCCCAACATCAGCTGTATGAATGTAACAGCCAGGTCTGCATGTTTACACCCTAAAGCCTGAATGACAAGAAACCATAAAAAAGTTCTAAATCAGGACCATCATTTCCATTTCCAGTTAATTTCGCTGTTTATAGCCCATTTCCACATGAAATGTCTTGGAATTGGAGCATATCACAATTTGCTTGCTGTTTTCAAGCTGACTGCTCAGTCAGCATCTTGGGTTTTAAGATAATAAAAGCAGATGGAAGGCTGTGAATAATGAAAATTGTCATTTTTACAGAAGTTCAATATTGAATTCATGCTTTATTATTCCCAGTTGTGTCATAATAATGATAAGGTTAATGAGGCAGATGCACTGAACCAATTCACTTTCAGAACTGTCTCTCTCTCTCTCTCTCTCTCTCTCTCTCTCTCTCTCTCTCTCTCTCTCTCTCTCTCTCTCTCTCTCTCTCTCTCTCTCTCTCTCTCTCTCTCTCTCTCTCTCTCTCTCTCTCTTATGTTGGTCGGTACACTCAATGGCCACTTTATGAAGGACACATGTCCAGCTGCTTGGTAATGATAAATCATAAATATCTAATCAGCCAATCACATAGCAGCAACTCATAAAAGCTCATAGACATGGCCAAGAGGTTCAGTTGTTCTCCAAAACACAAGTATGTGGAACAAATATGTTTTAACTTTTAAGTGACTTTGACTGTACATGTTTGCAGATGGTAGGGTCATTTGGTGTTTTAAAGGAGTCATGACCTGCAATTTTCACTTTTCCACGAGAATCAATGTATGTTATGATTACCTAACGATTATACACTGGCCGGGAAGCCGATATTTAAAAGTGAAGCGTTTGTTTACCCCAGGATTCGTAAACCAGCGCGCGTGCACGCGTACTCAAATACGAGATTTTGATTTCAGCCCCGACTTGACATCATGACGGGGCAGGATATCCCATATATGGACACCGCAGACCTGCCACAGGAAGCCCGCCCCTCTCCCCCTCATATTCAGTCGAGAAAGAAGCAGAAACGTAGTGCACACGTGAGTTGCTCTGTTGTTGACTGTCAGAATCAACATGTAAATGTGTTTTCTCTCCCAAGAACGGACCAGAGTTCATATACATGTTTGTGTGACTACTTAGTATATATGTATGCAAGCGTGTTTCATATATGTGCGCGTTAATGAAGTTTGATTTAAGCCCTAAACGGCGCCTCATACTTATACACTGGCCGGGAAGCCAGTCGCGGCCAAGTCGGGTTCATTCTTAACTTACGCCATGATGTCAGTTTGGAATGCGTTACCTGAATGCTAAAGCGTTACCTGCGGTGTCAACCCCCCTCCTTCCTGCCACCAATCAACGCGCCCCTCATTTGCATTATTATAATGACCGTCCACGACAGCCAAAATATCGCATCAGATCTCGCGAGACAATAATGCCTTCAGAAATAAGGGCCTGAGGAGCTCTGTGTTTATTTTTTTTCCACTTTTTCTTTTTTAGAAGGGCCTGAAAGACTATAATACAGCAGTAGGTATCCAAGGTAATACTAGGTCATGACTCCTTTAATAGAATACATAAATTCACAAATACAAAAAATACAAAATATATACAAAAAAGTTAGTAGGCTATATCTCCATACTATTTACTAGGTGAAAAGCAGTATGTTAACTTCACAGTATTCATAAAACAGTAGGATAAAATGTATCCGAATGACCTATACTTCTGCCATGAAGTTCACATTCACTGACACTTTACTGTTCATAGACCATGGGAGAGAAGTCATAAATGCCAGGGAAATGACACAACTCTCTCTATAGCTTACATTACAATGCATGCAGTACATTCAGATTGCATTCATACTACACACATTCATGCTTGATAATATTCATACTATACACATGCATACTTTTGTAACAGTCATGCATTTCTTCATCAAATGTAGAACCTACTCAGTATACAGTATATGATTTCAGATGCAATAGATGAGTAGAGAAAGGCAGGAAAGGACACCTGAGGTTCAAACTCTGCCCAAAAGTAATGCTTAGAAAGTTGCAAATGTTCTGTCTCTGTGTGAAAAGATAATTTTCGCATGATCATTGAGAAATATGGGAAATGAAGGATCAGACTTGAATATACTCTTTAGATCTAAATTAGTTTGGAGTTTGTTTCATCTTTTGTAATGCATTGCATATATACAAGGAAAGTGTACAAATGAATATGTTTGATATTAAAACATTTGTGTATAATTTTTTACAAATTATTTCAAAAAAAGGACACCTATTTAATTTTTTGAAAGAAAACCATTAATTCAGATATGGGTCATTTTGACCCCCTTTATGCATTTGTGCACACTCAAAAAGGTTTTTGCCCTTTCAAAAGGTACACCGTTGTGCCAAAAGACTACATATTATTAGCACATCAAAGGTGCATATTGTGACCAAATGTATACACATTAGTACTGTACCTAAATGGTACATATTAGAAACTTTTAAAGGGGAACCGTCCCAGTGACAGCTTTTGTACCATTTTTTTTTCTTTTTCTGAGAGTGTGTTGGTTTTTTGATTCATGCATTCTAGGGTTAAAGCATGCATTTTCATACATGACTGAAGCCCTGTGACTACCGTTATTCAACACATTTGTTGTCAGAATAAGTTAATGGCAGACTGTGAATAGAGAATTTCTACTATAGCATCTGTAATAGATTTGACCCTTTTAAACGTTTTAAAAGTTTGGGGTTGGTAAGTCCCCAAGGCTGCATTTATTCAATGTAAAATACAGTTAAAACAGAATGAATATATTTTAAAATGTAATTTATTCCTGTGATCATCAATAAACATGTTTTATGCTGCTTTATTTTTGTGGAAATGCTCACTTTTTCACATACTTTTCACTTTTGATCAATTTGATTCATCATTGCTGACAGGAACCTTGCCTAATCTATTATTTTGCTCTTCAGAATGGGTTACTGGTTCTTCACAATGATGTATATTACCGTATAGTACTGTGTTGAAAAAGAAAGCCATACAGAACCAACAGCTTTTCCCTCCTGCCGGCAAAAATTCAGGAAGATAAAGGCAGATAAGTATCACTCCGTTTCATCAGGATGGACATGCTTTGCATGGAATGTGTGAGATTACTCCTGAAATCCATGACCACAGGACAGTTATGATAGAGGCACTATCTCTGATCCTGCAGAGACTTTCACACTGTTACTGATGCAGGGCTGGATATCTCTGCTGGGGTCATGAGTGATGTGTGTGAAGGGATAGTTTTGGCATCTGTCATTTTCATCTGACTAATATAAAGCAGATGTTTTTATAAGAAAGGCTATAGAGATAAAAATAGTTCCGTTAGTTAAATATTGTGACTGTTTTTTTTTTCTAGTTACCTCATGCAAACCTTTCATTTCTTTTGATCAGAATAACTGGATAATAGATTTTCTGATGGGGATCTTTATTTAAAGGAACACTCCACCATTTTTTGAAACAGGGCTTATTCACATTCTTTCCTACATTTAGATAGGTGGGCAAATGCATTTTTGTCTCAGTGCATGCATTGTTTTAGTTTGACAGGATCGGCACTAGCTTAGCTTAGCATAATGAATGGAATCCTTTGTTGCCAGCTAGCATGTCCTGAGTAAAAGTGATATAAAAAAACAAAAAAAAAACACCTAATTACTTCTTGTGGCCTGCGTATTCACAAGTACAAATAGCGATACAGATTAACACTAGGCGATTTCCTAGGCAGATATTGACTTGGGACTATATTAGGGGGAAGCACAGGCGAAGCACTGCTACTTGGGCGCAGAGATATCACGCCCAAGTAGCATTGCTTCGCCTGTGCTTCCCCCTAATATAGTCCTTAATATATAAGTCAATATCTACCTAGGAAATCACCTAGTGTTAATCTGCATCGCTATTTGTACTCGTTGTGAATACGCAGGCCACAAGAAGTAATTAGTTTTTTTTTTATATATATATATCACTTTTACTCAGGACATGCTAGCTGGCAACAAAGGATTCCATTCATTATGCTAAGCTAAGCTAGCGCCGACCCTGTCAAACTGAAACAATGCATGCACTGAGACAAAAATGCATTTGCCCACCTGTCTAAATGTAGGAAAGAAAGTGAATAAGCCCTATTTCAAAAAACGGTGGAGTGTTCCTTTAAAGTAACAATCCCAAAGCTGATTCTTAAAATCACATCTAAACTTAGGAAACTGGATATTTTGGGTCCAATACAAAAACAGAATGTGCCACAAAATAATGGCATATTTTTCTATTGAGTTCATGTGAGCTACAAAAACAAACGTACAGTGTAGTCCGATTCTTGAACAAATTACTCTGAGACATTTTTTCAATTAATCAAAAATGCGCATCCAATGTAGCCACAATTCTGAAATGAATGTCCTGTTATTTTAATAAATAGTTCAAAAAGACGTGTATAATTTACAGCATTCGCAGATTTTATATATATATATATAAAAACTGTAAGTGAAATGGACGAATCGAAGATTTAAATGACAATTAATCTAAATCAAGAGCTTGTGAATCAGTTATAAAAAATAATAGCATAACAGTAATAAGTAAGAAATAAAAAGAATAAATATAAAATGAAATAGTCACTATATTGTTATTATTTGTTTAAATGAATTATACTGTGCAACAGTTGCAATTGATGTGTGGAAATTAATTTGAACAAATTGCAACAATGATATTTGATGATTCCTCTGAGCAAAATCTTATTTTCATTTTGACCTGATTTACATTTCATCATAGCTTTACCTGTAGACAGAGCTGACAACACATGGGTCAGATCATGTAAACCATAATTCATCATTTCATTTTTTATTCAATTCATCTTTAAGATCTAATTTATTTTTATGTCAAGCGCATTTTGGCTAGAAGTCATTCGGTAGGCAAATGCGAGCAAGCAGAAATCTCCATCTGTACTGATGATACCCGTGAGATTCATATGACAGCAAGTTGGAGAAAAATGGGCACACTGCCAATTAATTATTTCTTTACGAACTTTACCTTTAAGGCAATCTGTCCCATTTTAATAACAGGAGAATTCATTTGGACCCAATCATTCATAAAAAGAGATACAGTAAAAAATAAAAAGAATTAGGACGAAAAATTAATTTAGACATTTATGAGACACATTTTTTTTTCTTTCTGTCATTCCATTTGAACTAATT
Source organism: Scardinius erythrophthalmus (assembly GCF_964197995.2). Lineage (NCBI taxonomy): Eukaryota > Metazoa > Chordata > Actinopteri > Cypriniformes > Leuciscidae > Scardinius > Scardinius erythrophthalmus. The sequence goes on from NC_138239.1 coordinate 7,871,132, forward strand.
AAGTCATTTATGCTCTGATTAAATTGTCTGGGCTGCTTAGAAATCTTCATCTGTAAATGGCAAGAGTTTTTTCCCCCATCTGCACAGATAACAGTAAAGCTTTTGGAAGTGTTCAAATTTTAATTCCCTTTTGCATGTCGCGTTTACTCCAAGCACCATAATTAATGAGTTTTGTTTTTATTCACCTCAGATTGAATAGAGACATCAGCGTCTGCCGCTTTCATGGATCAGGTTCTCTTGTTGTGTTTACATGGCAGCATTGCTCCAGACAGGCTCCAGCTATTGTTCCCCTGTCCCGTACTCTCCACAGCGTTACGCTCATCCAAATTCTTATTACTATTATCTCGCCTCCACAGCCGAGCGAGCCCAACTTTTTTTCTCTCCTTGAGGAGTGCAACATAATTTGTTTAGAGGATATTTAACAAGCGACACAAGAAGAGCCACTCATACATATACTGTATCTGATCTGGCTCACGGCCTGAAAGTTGATACACACTCGCTCAGGGAAAAGCCGAAACGAGTTCAGCGAGTGTTTTATTCTTCCGCCTCTACTGACTTCTTCACTCATCCTGTCAGGCCAAAATAACCTTCTCTATTTCATTTTACTGACCTTGGTTTTGTGGTAGAAATAACTGGGGTGTCATTATGGGTTCTGTGTGGCCATTATGAGTGCTGGAGAGGAAGCTGAGCTCTTCTGTGCCCCGTTTGACAGACAGCTTTATGATTTGAGCATAAACTAACCCGTTCCATGCCTCACATTCTCGCTGTAGCCTTACTAGTGACGGCAAATAGCTTTCAGTGGGAGTAAAATGAGCTAGCATGTATGCTAGCATGTGTACATTCCCATAGACACTCAGACAATAGTGTTTAAAAGTGCATTTTTGTTCATATTTGATTTGATCTGGTATGACTAGATTGTAAATAGAAGGCTGACTTGCCACAAATTATTCAAAACTAATATGAAGTCTCTTAATTTTTCTAAACTGTGGCTGTGTTCGTGTTCATCTTAGTTTGATGGCTGTTCCATTATGATGAGTTTAATTTTACTGTTGACAACATGCCAACAAATGAACATCTAATGGGATACAAATTAATGCTGTTATTTTCAATGCATACTAATAAGCCAAAACCATAATAATTCACTCAAAGATGAAAAGGCTGCCATTAAGTGACTGAAAATGGTGGCTGTCAAGCTCCAAAAAATGACAAAAACACCAGAAGGGGCCATTTACACAGAACGCTTGTGTGTAAAAATTAGAGGCGCAGTGAGACACAATGCAGTGGTCAAAGATGTCCATCTAGCACAGTCATTCTCAACACTTTCCCTGGAACCAACAGTTCACATTTAGTCAGTGTTCTAGTTGAGAATGAGTCAGACCAGAAGAGGGCTGAGTCAAGACTGAGTCCACATTCTCCCTAGTCTATGCAATACAAAGACCACGAAAATATGGTCTTGGATTTGGTCTCGGGTCCATGTCCAGGACCATATTTTCATGGTCTTGGTCTTGGGAACTTGTGGACTTGGCCTTGACAGACCCTACCATCTTCTTGTCTCTGTCTTGACTCGCCCTGCATCTCAATGTCCATACTATCCATCCTAAACAGTATGTGAGATTAAAATAAGTGTGTCCCAAAGCATAGTATGTTGAAAAGAGTATGCCAGAAGTCCCCGGATGGTCTTCTATTTCCGAACTGTGGATCCAAGCACACTTTAAAGGCTAATATTGCCTACAAACCATTGCGCTTTGGAGGAGGAACTACAAACACGAGTAAAAAAACTACAAAACATGGCGGATATGTGCGACCGACGGTGAGAGGTTTAGATAAAGGTTTCCATGACTAATCAAAGTTTAACTTGATAAAAAAAAAAATTATTTCATGTTATCCGTGTTATATTTCATCTGTAATAACAAAGTGGACTTTTATAAAGATCGATTTGACCAGAAACTTTTAAATGCCTCATTTATTAATATGAGAATGATAGACCTGCGACTGCAGATCAATGTGCAACTGCATTTCTCTCCAAAATGGTAGGAAATTAAATTTAATTAAATGTGGAGGATTTTAACTGTGACAAGATGATTTACAGTCCAGTTTACTGTGACAGGATGCAACAGAGAGCCACCGTTAAAAACGCAAAAAGCTTGTGTACTCTTTTGCTACACACTCAAAAGTATAAACTTTTTCTTCACAAAAAGTGTACATACTTTCAGGGCGTAGTATAAGTAGGCGAATTGAGACGCAGCTTCTGACTAGAATGAACTACAACACTTAAATTAGTTTGTCTCTCTTATCGAACACACCTGGTTGAGGTCATCAGCTCATTATTAAAGACCTAAAATCGGTGTCTCAGAAATTCAAAATGTGTGGTGTTGGAGAGGCTTCAAGAACAGAGATGAGAAACAATGTTCACACAAAAATGTAGCTCGAAAAGTTCCTGTAAAGCTCAAACAGGAGCATGGAGCTAAATAAAACAACTCATTTTGTGTTCTCTAAAGAAACAAAATATGGGTTTGGAACAACATTGAAGGTAAGTCCGTTTTTGAGTGAACAATCCCCTTAGTGCAGGCTAATGAAAAAATTATAATTTGATTAGCTCCAACATTTTGGTCTCATATTTCCAGTCAATCAACAGCTTCTCGGGGGATACTCACTGTAAAAACCTGCAATTGCTACCATAGAGAGTTATCTCTACCTGATTTAACCCATATATTTAGTTTTGTAGTATACATTTACAGTATGTATTTAGGTTGATACAGTGATGTTAAATAATATTCTGATTTGAATAAAACCAGTCAAGTTACCATTTTTTTCAGTGTACTAAGCGGCTATGTGGAAAGCTGTGTAACCTGTAGTGCTGTGTGGGTGTTAGCAGCTACAGTAGCAACGAGTGGTTATCTTACGTGTGATTGCTGTTAAAATGTTGTCTGTGCTCGCAGCGATTGGTTCACAGCTGGTGCGCTCGGTGTGTTAATTCTGTCCCTGCCCCAGCCCACAGAGGGCCAACATTCAGGCAAGCAGTGCTTTCAATAATTGGACTGGGATTCTACAGCCCCCACTTTGGGGCATTGAGTTGGTGTTTATGCTAATGGGTTGGGCAATTAGCCTCAGGATGCACACTATAGAGGAAACATAAAGGATCTGAAACAAGCAACGGGTGGGATAGATTACTTTTTTCTTTATTAGCAAGACATTTGTATTTTATAATACTAGGCTAAACGGTAAACACATCAACGGTAAATGATCAAGTAAACGGATCCAGCAAGGCGAATACATCCAGTTAATAGAGACACTCCAAAATAACAAAGAGAAAGAAATTTGGCACACTCTTGCTTCTGACAATACATAAATATCAATCGTACAGCATATTTGGCAATTCAAACCAAAGGTATTGATGCGTTTAGTGAAAAACAGAAAAACTCTCTCTCTTTCTCTCTCTCGCTCATTTTCCCTTTAAGGGTTAGTTCACTCAAAAATGAAAATGCTTTCAATATTTACTCACCCCTGTGTCATAGACTCATTTGGAACACAAATGAAGACCTTTTTGATTACATCTGAGAGCTTTCTGTCCCTCCATTGACAGATACATGACTGACACTTTCAAGGCCCAGAAAGGTAGTAAAGACATCATTAAAGTAATCCATGTGTGTAAAGTAACCCAGGCAGCACAGCTGTTATTTCAATGTTGAAAATAATAAGAAATGTTTCCTGAGCAGCAAATCATCATATTAGAATGATTTCTGGAGGATCGTGTGACACTAAAGACTAGAGTAATGATGCTGACAATCCAGCCTTGCATCACAGGAATAAATTATTACATTTATTTTATTCAAATAGAAAACAGTTTTAGAAACAGAAAACAAATTTTCAATATGACTGCTTTTAATGCATTTTTGATTACTGTTTTTCAATTGCCAACAAGCATTGTTCAATTCGGAAGCCACATTTTCAAAACTCGTCATACAGTTTGCATTATCAAGATGAATCTTGGCCAAACAGTTAATCTCACCTCCAAAACTCACTCAGACCAGCAAAACAATGTCTCAGAATAAGCTTGGTCCACCATAACACTGACAACAATTCTCCTTCAGAAAAATACATTTTCTCTCATTATATAAGAATAAGAATAAGAATAAGATCTTTTAATTTTACTGACTGTATACTGAGAAATGCAGCAATTTTTTATTTCTTTTTTATATCTTTACATAGTAATTTACTTGCAAAAAAAAAGTTGAAATAACATTACAGTAATAATTACAAATAACAAACAAACAAAAAAAAAACCTCCAAAACATGTACATTGTAATCCCGTATGTGCAGTATCGGAGTCCCAGCTGTGCCAGGTGGCCTTTCTGTGTGGATTTTATATGTTTTCTCCGTGTTGACATTGGTTTTGTTTACCCCACAATCCAAAGACATATTGGAGTGTGACTGTAGCAGTGAGTGTGCATGAATGCGTGCGTGTGTGTCATCCCTGTGATGGACTGGCCAGGGTGTTTTCCTGCCTATGATCCGAGGCGCTGGGAAAGACTCCAGCCTCCCCATGACCCTACAGGACAAGCACTTTGGAAAATGTATGGGATGGATGGATGGATGTATGGATGGATGGACAGTACTGTGAGGGTTCTATAGTCCTCCCTCTCTCAGCCTCTCGCCCATGTGTCTTCCTTGATCCATGTTTCCAAACAAAATCATTCTGAAGCCATCCCAATTTATCAAAAGATAACTACAAAAAAAAAAAAAACACTGTAATAGACTAAAAATAGGAGCTGCTTTCAGCTGCAACTGCAATTAGTTGTTTGTAATAATTATTATTTAATTTCATTGTAAATATTCTGCTAAGATTTTATTTTTCAATATAATTACTGCAGAAATGCATAGACTAGAGTTTGGCATCATTCTGATTTGAATGTGCTTTTATCAGTTTTGAAAGCAGTGTTTTAACATTCGAAAAAAAAATATATAGTGTTTTGCAGATGGTGAAGTATGAATGACAAAATTGTTCATGGATTTTGGGAAATGTGGTCAATAAATGTATTTTGTGTGAAGGCAATGAAAAATTATTCACAGTTTGGTCAGCATAGACTTCTATTTCGCTTGACCGATGCTTGTTAGCAATTGAAAAAAAAAAAAAAAAAAAAAAAAAAAAAAAACCTGTAATGCATCCTTGGTAGGCATAAGATACTTTTTTAAAAATTAAAAAAGTCTTACCGATCGCAAACTTTTGAACGGTATACAGTGCCAAGATATCTACTCAGTGTATGCATTTTTCTGAAAAATTGTGTTTTTAGAGTGTTTTCTCATCTGATATATACAGCATGTGTTGCTTAGATGACACACTCTTTCAAACATATCTGGGCAATGCTCACATGCTTGCTGGGTTCAGTGTTTGTTTACACTTTGGATATTGTAGCTATACTTATGCAAATATAAGAAGCACATGATTACCTACAATGACAATAGTTATTTTTAGGATTAATTGCAAGACTAATTTTGCTGCTTCACTGGATCAAACCTTGCATGGAACAAAGTAGATTACGAGCTAATTTGAATTAATGATCAAGCTGTGCTTAATATGTTTTGAAAGCCAATATGTAATTCAGTACCATGCAATTCAGTTCAAAGCAGTGCCAGAAATTTTAAACGGGGAATACTGATGCCCTGGAATTAGGTTTTTGAGGCATGTTCTACCTTTACCATGATAATATGTACTGTAAAACCACACATTATGCTGCCAATTTATGTTAAACATCCGATGAATCAATTGATATTGATATTATAATATAATATATATTGGTATTATTATTATTATGAGTGAGTTATGGCTATTACCCACTAAATCAAAATCAAATAAAAAGTAACTGTAAATGTCATGGTGCAGCAGAGATGATGAAAGGAGAGTTGAGTATAGGATCTTTGCAGCAATTTTAATTAATAATAATAATAATAATAATTTAATAAACAAAATTCAAACAGGCAAATCAAATCAAAACGCTGTGTAACAGCTTTTCTTAAAGACAATAAAGGACAACTAAAGATAGAAACACAGGGCAATATGTAAACCATAAACCAATATATAAACCAGCCAAACAAGACACAGGTGAAGAACATAATCAGTAACCATAGAAACAGTCTGTAACTAAGGAAGCTCAGGGAAACACGAATTGAATACATGCAATTCAAGGAAAAAATGTTATTCAGCAAGGATGAATTAAATTGCTCAATTGTGACAATTAAAGACATTGATAAAGTTACGAACAATTTCTATTTCAAATAAAAGCTGTTCTTTTGAGTTTTCTATTTGTCAAAAAAATCGTTTCATGGTTTCCACAAAAATAGTAAGCAGCATAGCTATTGCAGCATTAATAATAATTTTATATCATTCAAAATGCTACTGTAGGTGTGTTCGACTTAAAGCGTGCCATGTCGTGCTTGTCAACTGCTAGACGTTTTCTGGACTGAATTCAGTGTGCGGTCAGATTGTCTTGTTTGTTTGAAATGTCTTTTTTGGCACTACGCACCTGTAGCAAAATCATTTTTTATCCATTTGGAGCACAACAGTTTGTTCTAGTCCAGTTTATTAAAACAACAGCTGATCTGGTTTATTGGTCTCCCTCAGTATACCAAAGGCCTCTGTATAGCTATGATCATTTGGTATGCTAATAATGTGCGTAATCAGTTTAGAAGGACAGATTGGATTCCCAATAGACATTATCAGGGCTCATGAAAAGCTTTTTTGACACTTACCTTTTTTGTTTTTTGGCATAAAGTGTCATCCTGTGCCATGTTGTTATTTTCCTCTTGTCTTGAATGACATGTTTAATTCCTGGGATAAAACTTTACAAAAAGCAGGATTATGCGGTCAATATTCTTCTCTGCGTGTGTGTGTGTGTGTGTGTGTGTGTGTGTGTGTGTGTGTGTGTGTGTGTGTGTGTGTGTGTGTCTCATTCTGTCACTGTCAGGCAGACTGTCTCTAGAGACACAGGCCTGAGGCTGGCTGGCAGGGGTAGACTATTGATCAGCTGCAATCTGGACAGAAGATGAGTACAGCTCTTGACGATGATAATGAGAAAGTGTTCATGCACTGTTGACATTTAAATATTTGTGAAGGGCCCCAAGTAATCCACACAAGGCATTCACTCGGAGTCCTGCAATCAGATGTGACATTTATATTTGTTACAGAATAAAACTGCTCTAGGAAATACCAGAATGTCCCGACAGTCATATTTTTCATGCTTGCTATCGATTATTTTCATGATTTTCCTAAATGATGCACAATCAGCATGGATTATTTTGTTGCCAATGTGCAAAGGAAACTCTGCTAGAGTGACTTCTGTCCATGCACTACCAAAATCATTCTCAGCTCAATTTTGAATGATTTATATTTGCATGTTGTATGTTATATATTTAATAGCAATACTTATTATTATTAGTAGTAGTATTAATAATATACTGTGTCACAGTCTGTGTGGCAGAACCCAATCCGGTAGCCACTTGATTGTTATTATAATTTTTTTATTTTTTATTCCGCTGTTTACCAATTAGAAGAGGCTGATCATTTGTGACGAACTATTTAAGGAGGGGAATTGTTTCGTCGAGGGTAAGTGGTAAGGCGGAAGTGAACTGGTGACGTGAGAAGTCTTGTTGTTACGGAGATGTGTGCTTCGGTGCGAGAAAAGAGTCTGCTTGGGAGAGAAGAGTGAGAAGCGTGCAGTGTCCAGGAGGTGTGGCTTATGCTTACCTGGGTTTGGATGACGTGACTGTGTGAACGAGAGTGCAGCTGTGAAGCGGCGGCGGAGGCTCTCTATTTCGGCTGCCGGTAGAGGTGCATGGTATGGGAGGCCGGATGGGACGAAACACATTAAAACACTTGTGCATTCACATCAGACTTGCGCAGACATGTGAAACACAGACAAAACACATTGAAACACTTGCGAAACACATTGAAAGACTTGCGAAACACATTGAAACACTGGCACGTTCACATTAGGCTTGTGCAGACATGTGAAACACAGACAAAACACATTGAAACACATTGAAACACTGCCGCGTTCACATTAGACTTGCGCAGACATGTGAAACACTTGCGCGTACAAGGATATTTTGCGCATAAATATGAAACTACGGATGCGGATTGCTACCACATACATATTATTTTTTCCACTCAATTATGTTGTAATAACGAGATGTTATGTCGTTTTAATGACATATTTTCTCATAATAACGAGACGTGTTACTGTCTTAACCCGTGATGATTGAATATGAGTGTCATGTTTTGCTGTGTTGGGTATGTGATTGTGCTGACTGTCTAAAATAAATTTGCAAATTAATTGATTGGTTTTCTACAAGTTTAATTTGATTCTCCTTTCTTAAAAGTCCTTCATATGTAGCTGGTGGTTTTTAATAAGCTATCCGGAGTTTACTTATTGCTAGGATTTATGCCTGGCTGGCAAACCCGAACAAATCAAAATTAATATAAAAGTAAAAATAAACGTTTGTTAATGGGCCATCATCGCTACAACTGTCATAATTATATAGACATTTTTGAGCCCCTAGCTTCACCCCAAAACCTGAACCACGACACAATTTAAAAATTAAAATGGATAATATTATTCTGTGCAACCTGTGCTGCATTCCAAGAGTTTAAGCCGCATGTTTCATGTAAGGAACAGAGAAATACACTTAATTTCCCTCTGCCTCCTTAAATCTCATTAAAAAACATGCTAATGGTCACCACAAGACGAGTGAGAGCCAATGGCATTTAACGTCACTGGTGTCAAACCTAGACCAGTCTGCGGTATTTGAGAGTGTGTTTATTGCTGAGCTTCTCCGATATTTGAAATCATTTATGAAGCATAGGGTAGGCGTATGTTCTGGTCCCGATGGCAAGAGTGTCAGGCCTACAAGCAAATACACTTTTATATAAACCCAGAGCACTTTTAGCTGCATGTTATTGGATGAAGATAAAAACTGTGCTTTTCTCAGGCACTGAGAGTTGCCCAAGCATGTTCCGTGTCATTTTAATGAATTATATTCTCTGCAATTTTGGATGATGATACTCTTCTTATCTGGGTCACTGTGTTAACAAAGCCGTGTTCCTGAACCTACTCATTAAGCTTTTTTTGAGTGTTAAATAAGCGCCTGCTTGGAACTATTTGGGTAAGTTGGAACATGATTATTAAGCCTTATGTATCGTCATCTTCAACTAGATCAGCTCAGAAATATTGAATATTTAGAGGTGTAAATGGACTCCTAGATGCTATGTTACTCATTTGCTTCACTTCTATATATTCCGTATCTTATTTGATTATTTTTATTCATTTATTTTTGTAGTTAATTACACACATACCAACATACAATTGTGGATATTTTAGTATTTAAAAGCCTTGAAGATCATAAAAAGTTTTCAAAGTCTTTATATTAACAATCTTTATATTAACTGGCTTTTTATTAAGGTGATACAGTGAAAGACAGCCGTCTGTGGTCTCCCAGTGGCTTACATTAATGGCAGTTTAATGTTAGTGATTCATTTACTCCAAAATAAAAGCCTTAAAAACTTTAATCTCCGAAATAATTATTTTTGTCTTACATTTCATAGTGATCTCAGACAAGCTCAGTGTGGACTTGTTTTTCGTCAGTTCTTTTTCGTGAAGTAGAATGTGTACAAGGATTTTGGGCGATTGAAGGATGCGAAGGATACACTGCATCCTTCAGACCGAGCTGAATGAAGGACATGAAACTAGAGATGCACCGATATGAAATTTCACACACTTTTCCAGCAATCCATGTTTTCACTGTTGCACAGTAGAGGACGCTTTACACATCTTCTGAATTGGTACAGAATCTCCAGCCCAAGAAAGCAATTGAAGAAGAAGCAGAAACCAGTGATAAAAGCATTGCTTATGCACATATAATAATCACATTAATAATGCAATCATCAAACATAACAACAGCATATAAATCAAAACTGCATGTCTACCGTTGCCGAATGAATTGTCGAAACCCACAAAGATGTATAAGACTATGAAGTTTTGGAGGTGTTGATGGACTCGATCTACTCCAACTATGTTTTTATCATTGCTCTTAATCCAGTGTGAATTTGCTGTGATTTTCTCAAGTTATCTATCTATCTATCTATCTATCTATCTATCTATCTATCTATCTATCTATCTATCTATCTATCTATCTATCTATCTATCTATCTATCTATCTATCTATCTATCTATCTATCTCACATTTAAGTATTGATAAAGAAGAGGGCATAGATTTTTTATTTTATTTTTTTAAGCAGAGGCTCTGTTTTGTCTTTTGATATATTGTATGCTCAGACAGATATTCATAGTTTTATTAAATTAATTAAAAATGCTAGGGCTGGCTGGCAACTTTAAGATTCTCTGTAGTAAATATAGAATTAGTTCAGTCTAAAAACCGTAACAAAATATTTACTGCTGTTTGTGCTTTTACAATTGTCACTTCCTGGAGGATGATATAATTCTGGAACTGCTATTGTGAGCTAAATAGTTATTATCAAAAAAGACTAGCAGGTTGGAAAGTTATATTGAGTATTTTTAACTGAAAATACCCACACACCTCAGTGTTGCTGAGATACATTTTCATTACAGTACCAAAAATGGCCAACTAGGGCTTACAGGGTGAAATATTTTGCACCAAGTATGCTTTTGTAGGCCAGGTTTTACCAGAAACACTGCCCACAAATAATGCTTCCCAAATACTGGAATGCATCTCCTTAAATAACACAGGGTTTGAGTTTCAGGCACATACAGTGCCGTCTGAAGTGGAATTTGGTCTCATTCTTTCCCCTGAAACTTAACCGCAACATCTAACACTATGATTAACATTCACACCTGAGTTTCCCTTACACATGCACAGAAATAGTTGTATCATGAGTCAAATATACTTGAGCAGGTGTTTAGTGTTTGATATTATGGTTGTAACCAGCTCTGGGAGAGCAGTCGACAACTGCCTGCTGAACGTACATAAAAAAGCACTAAATATTGGTTTGCCAATTCTTAATCTCAATCCGAAACGCACGCATTGACATCAGTGTATATCAGATTACTGTATGTCAGTGTATCCCCAAATTTATAACAGCATTTGCTTGTTATTTTTTATTTATGAACAATCTATATTAAATGCATTTATTCAGAAGCTGTAATTGATTGTGGAAGTAAGTGTAATAAAACAGTTGCTCTGGTTGACTGATGCGTATGAAATTACAAAAATGAAATTGCTCATTTATCAATATGGATTTTAGAATGTTATAGTTCACTGGAAAATCATTTGTAAGAGAGACTCTGTAAGCTGAAACATGTTACCGCTACTGCCTAAAACACGGGTTTAGATGTAAAAACAGAGAAGCATAGATTGCCTAAGGTAATTCATGATAAAGAAAAATCTGATTTTTCATTAATTTGTTAATTAAATTAGGAAAAATAAAATGCATACATTTTTTTATTAATATTTTTTAATATGAAATTCATATTCAAAGTTCATCAACACTTAAATGTGGGTAAGTTTCATTTTGAAAAAAAAAAAGCAACATTTTGAGCAAAAAGCTGAGAAAAAGTCTGGATCGGATTCAGAACGTTGATAATTCGGTAACATTGGGCAGTTTTGATTTATATGCTGTTTAATGTTAATAATCGCATTATTTTTTATGCATCTGCTTATTGCATGTTTCTGTTTCTTTTTCTTTGCCTGCTTTGATCAGGAGATTCAGTACTCTTTCAGTATAAAAGTATACTAGTTCTTGGTTATTTTAAATGTTGGTCAGCCAACTCCTTCCTGTATAAATTAGCAGTTCTTGGCAAGAATAAGACGTTAAGCGATGACTCAGTGTATATGTAACAGACAGTTTAGACACTGTCAAGTCTTCTGGATTACTCTTTCAGCACAATCTAAATGAATCCTTTCACTTTCACATTTTGGTAAGCTGCATGTGTGAGCTCATGAGGGGGGTCTGAAGCAAACACTCTAGGGGTCAGACAGAGAGGACACTGCCAATCTTCTTCCTGAAAGGGGAAATACAGAGACATGCTGTCAGATAGCGGACATGCAGGACTGACAGTGAGAGACGTGACATCCGGAGGTCAGGAGAAGTGTACGAGCCATCCACATTTGTGAATATTGGAGAAGGAAGGAGGCTCTGTGGGAATGGCCCATTAGAGAGTGCATGCACCCAGAGGATAATCAGATACAGGCCAAATTACCCCCAGCTGGACGCCAATCCTGCATTTTCATGGAGACTGAGGGGAGCGGAAAGACCCTTCCTAGTGTGTGGGTGATTGCAATTGCGATTCCATACGGAGCGCCGCTCGGGACGCTGACCCAGACCCAGTTGGTAGGTATGATGGTTTATGGGCCATTGGACTGCATTTAATTCTGCGGACAACAGAGGCCTATTACAGACATGACTGCTGGGAGATTTCATCCCTTAACCCTCTGACTTTGTTTTTTCAATCTTCACATTTCAAGCTTGAGCATGAAGAAAGGTTATTGACAGCAGCGAAGAACGGTCTTATATATTTAGCTTTTATTACCTTGGTCTATATTGTATCAACCCAGCAGCTACTGTGACTTATCTCATGGGTTATTTTTATTGGTTTTCAATACCAGAAGACAAAAAATTGGCCTCTAACACTCATGAAGAGACCCACACAGAGCCTGCACACATTTTCTAAACTGATTGTGGGGCAAATGCATTCAAAACCTATTTTATTTTTTTATGTGGTGTATGCCCATGCAAGTGACACCAGCTATTCATCATATTTTCTACATATAAAAGAGTACAAGACTCCCTTTCAGCCACTTTCAGTTATTTTAGCTGTACAAAAACAGTCTGTTATGCTGCTTGATAGGGCTGCACGATATATCGAAATATCGCATATTTACATATATTGCAATGACTTAACAAGGATGTTAATACCTCAAAAGATTACAAAAAGTTTTAGATTGAGGCGGAGAGCAGAGAATAGATTGGACACAGGACTGTTACATACATGTGACATGCTCAGTAGCTATGTTTCCATTCAAAGTTGCGAATTTAACACATATCGCATAAAACATTTGCGAATAAAGCAACGTTTCCATCCAGTGAGCCGAAAAGAACAGAATCGGCACTTCCTGATAAACTGATACTAAATATCACTAAGAAAAGTAAGAAAATATTATAATTTTCGTGTATAATAAATTACTTGCTGCAGACGAAACGCAATATACGCATTTTGGAGAAAGATGCCTGCTGTTTGAGAACGCAGTCATTAGTTAGTCCACTGGTTAGTCCAGTTATGCCGTCACATGATTTTTTTTAATCGAGTAATTTATTCGGTAAACTTGCTTCCATCATAGTTTATGCACATTTTTTGTTATCGGATAAAATATTCATCTGACTCAAACGAGAGCATACGTTTTTTTTAGAATTTATGCGCATCTTGGCGTTTCCATGCAGCAGTTTATGAGATATCCCAAAATGCGCATAAAAATAGGTGGATGGAAACATAGCTAATGACATCAAGGTATAGGTAAATAATGTCAGAACTCTTACTGGTAGCTGAAAATGTTACATTCTGCAGCTTTGAGAGCATTCTGCAGAATGACACTGTGCAGAACCACCCCATGTCCACTGAATGATTGTAGTTTAAATTTACAGTTTAATTCTTAGTTTTTGTAAATGGACACTTGTAGCGCAAAGTTGGCAGCTCTACTTTGAATACCCGTATGATTTTGGCCCGGCTGCTGGGTGGAGTTATTGTTCAGGGAGAAAGAGTAAATCTGTCCATTCGCTTTGATTCATGGGGGCCCGTAAACATTGTGCTAGGTGTATGATTATAGGAGCAAGGTGTTGAACACACAGTTATTCACCCTGGAAGAGAACCTGAAACCCCACCCGGCTCAATCTGCCTTATTATTGCCTAGCTGTCCGTACATGTCCCTTACAGTAACAACGTCTCTGTCCTTCCTTCTTACTAGCACTCTTTATGCCTCTAGTTTCTGTCTTTCTTTTTCCATTCTCATTCCAGAATCCAGTAAAGAGAGCATGAGCACATACCTGTGCCTTAAGGTCATGGATTGAACTGGGATAATGGATGCTTTGACACATTTACAAGCCAGCAACTCTGTAATTATCATTGTGAATTGTTATTTACACCATCAGCTGACTGTGTTTTAATCCAGATCCTATCCTACAATCTGACAGGAATTTACAAGGTAGAGTTACAAGAAGAAAATGTACCCTAGAGTGCATGTGTGTATTGGTGTGAATGAATGGAAAGGTGTGCCAACAAATGCAGAACAGAAGACACACTTGAACTCACTGACACCATTAACAACAGCACAAGGTTGATCAATATTGCACTAATAGAAAGAAAACTTGATTGTATATTACTGTATGACAAGTCAACCCTTGAGAAAAAAAAGTGTGCTTAATTGTATAGAATGTGAACTTACAGTACTTTGAATCTTAAAGGTATATTTAAAAGACAATTTGTACTTGATTAATTTCTTACTTAAGTAAGTAAGTTGTGGTAATAAACATTTACTTTAAAGTTTAGTTATACCCTGTGTGAGCAAAGTCAGTAAGTTTTAGTCAAATACGATAATATTAACCATAAGAAAATCCTCTCTGGGTCAAAGTGACGGGAGCACAACCAGAGGTTTAAAGGTGTGTTGAAGTGTACTTCTTTTTCATAAGGGTGTTACATGCAACCAAATGCAAACTTTTCCCAAGTTCTCTTATGTACACTATTTTAACTTTAGTCCAAGACCTCTGCATAGCTAGCATGTATTATGTCATTGCTCTGCTTTTGAAAATATGGCCAATGTGATGAAAGGTGTCAGCTGCTAACCACAGCATATGTTGGAAACTGACCAGGATAAGAAGCCTGACATTGAAAAGCGATGTAAAAAAAAATTGCTGCTACAGTTATGAGCATGTTCAACATAAGCTTTTGTTTAGCTAAGAAGTTAAAATAAAAACTAGCTAATTGATGAATATTCAGAGGGTGTTGTTTATGGCTGAATGTTTCACTGAGGCAGGCAATATTGGAAATTGAGAGTTTATGGATTGCCTCATAATGTGGGGAAAAGATAGAAAATAGTGAAATAAGGCCATTTGTATGACAATATACACAAATTGGGACTCTTTATTTCTTAATACAAACATTCTCGCCAGAGTTGAACATATTTATGAATTGCCTGCTTATTAATTGGAGGATGTGTTTTTTATTTTGGCCACAACGCATATGAAGTTGAACTGGTATTTGAATTGGAATAACAGGAAGATGAGTTGTTATTATTATTTGCTTTCCTGCGTGTTGTATATTAAACTGTGTCAGTCTTAATTATGAAATTTGCTAGCATTAAGTAAATATATAATATATAAAAGCTTCACACTAGCATTTTCCAGAAGTTGCTCGTCCACACTAAAACATCTGAATATGCTGGAATCATCTTACAGCACATGCATAAAACATCATAGCATCATAAAAAAATGCAGTTGCCTTCATGTTTTGCTATAGGACAGCAATTGTGCATAAATTTTCTGTAATATTTGCAGGAATATTATATGAACATTGAAAAATTGTATTTTCAAATGTATCCACTTGAGAGAGCATTTTCAAAAACCTCTCAGGAAACCTCTCAAAAATGTGTATGTAAGGTTCTCAAAAAGAAAAAGATTTTGAAATGTCCTTTAATGTGAATTTAGCTGTAGTGAACATGTTAGAAATGCTAGGGGCGGTTCTGTTCACTTACACTAACGTTATCATTATCAAATGAAGCGTTTATTATTTAAGTTGATTGTGAAAAGCATTTGCCTCTGTTCTGATTTTGGTAACACTATTTTACAGCGACTTTGTTACATGTTATGGTATTAATAACAGTGAATTATGTATAATTACATGCAAGTAACCTTAAACCAAACCCTAACACTCGTAACCCACATAGTAGTTATATGTTGACAATGGTAACCTTTATTTGCAGTTAATCACGCTACTTCATAATGTAACAATTAATTTAAAGATAATGCTATAATAAGATTCACAGTTCATTCCAGCAAACCTATCAGTCAGTTTTTAGCACTTCATGATCACATTTTACAGAAAAATATGCTGTTCACAGAAAATCTTTAGTTCATTCTATAGGATCTTTTGTAAAGCGTGTCTGAGTAAGTAAAGGAATTAGTGGAGTTAAACGGTCAATCGAAATACAATTTAAAAGACATTCTCAATGCAATTCTGAATAGCACTCAGTCCTAACTCGCACACACACACATATATAAACTCTCAGACATATTGATATGGATATTGTCAGACATGCACACAAAGTCTTTTTCTCTCCCCGAAACGTGTCTTGAGTAAATATGTTATCAGTGATTTGTGAGCGCAGAAGAAAACAGTACACTTCTCATTTTAATCTCAAAAGACCATAAACGCATCTCTCGTTTCTCTGAGACGCACTGAATTGCTGTTTCCTTACGATTCATTTCACGCTCTATCTAGCAAAAACATGCAGCACTTCTGTTCAACGCTTACCCATTGAAAATATTAATGGAAAGCGTTTGCATTAAGAAAAACCTCAATCTCTCTCCCTTTCTTCTGTCAGGCGTCTCTCAGTACATACACATGGAGCTGAGCGACAGATGTTATTGTGTGTAGCATTAGATACCTGTACATAAATAAACCAAATTAAAAGAAAAGGAGGATGCTAATCCTCAGATAAACATTGGTTTTATGTACAGTATAACATGATGCAATGCTGTGAATCACATGCCACGTTCAATAAGGTGTATATCTCAGGTTTTTCAACTGATCAGAAAATGACCTACAGGGTGTTTTCACTCTTGTACTTCAGTTCTCTTCGTTCTTTAGGTCCGAACCAAAAAAAGAAAATTATACATTGGGCCCTGGTTCGCTTAGCATTTACACTGTCCTTTTTAACACTGAACCTAAAGATACAAAACAACAACATCAACAACAAAAACGGCTTTTGTGATGTAAATTTTGCATCCTAACTTACCAAACATCCACACATGCTGAGTGCTGGGCTAAATGCGCTGTTGTATTTGTGTACACATGATGGCATTTTGACCAACTGAGAACTCGTGAAGAGCTTAGAAAATGCATAAAGGAGTCAAAATAGTGGCAGGAATTCCTCCGTAGCACACAAGCGAAGACCGGCTGTGAGGAGACGCGGTTCTGGCGTGTTTAGGTAGAGTAATCATAAACTAGTATGATTTGTACTCACCTGTTATGTAGTGTATGATTACATTTGTACTCAGATTATTTTTATTTGGTGAAAGCTGGAGTTTTTTGCTCTGACTTTGAGCTTGACTGTCTTTGCTCAGATCAAGGTCAGTTTTCCCTTTGTTCCTTCCACTATGAGCACTTTTGGCCACGTAGAAAAATAAATTCTTTTTTATTTGAGAAATAGCTCAAATTATGTTTTTCATCTTATAATATTATGTGTTTGGAATCACATTTGGTTACACTTTATTTTAAGGTGTCATCGTTACAGTGTAATTACACATTTAACTACTGAGTAATATTAATTACATTTACATTTACGCTTTTATCCAAAGCGACTTACAAATGAGAACAATAGAAGCAGTTAAACTAACAGTAGGACAACAATATGCAAGTGCTATGACCCTTCTCAGTTTAATCTAACACAGATTTTTTTTTATAGAACACAATAGAATAGAGTAGTAGAGAAAGTGTTAGTATTACTGGATCAAGTGCTGTCGAAAAAGATGCGTCTTCAGCCGTTTCTTGAAAGTGGCTATGGACTCAGCAGCTCTGGTTGAGTTAGGCAGGTCATTCCACCAGCAGGGAACTGTCATGGTAAAGGTCCGAGAACGAGATTTTGTGCCTCTTTGAGATGGCACCACAAGACGTCGTTCACTTGCAGAGCGCAAGTTCCTGGATGGCACGTACTGTAAGTCTGAAGTAAAGAGTTTAAGTAAAAAGGGAGCAGAACCATTGGTTGTTCTGTAGGCAAACGTCAGTTACTTGAATTTAATGCGAGCGGCAACTGGCAACCAGTGCAATTTTGTGAGGAGAGGAGTGACATGTGCCCTTTTCGGCTCGTTAAAGACCGCTCTAGCTGCGGCGTTCTGGATCAGTTGCAGAGGTTTGACTGTGCAAGCTGGAAGACCAGCCAGGAGAGCGTTACAATAGTCAAGTCTGAATAAAACAAGCGCTTGGACAAGGAGTTGAATAGCATGTTCTGATAGGAAGGGCCTGATCCTCCTAATGTTGTACAAGGCAAATCTACATGACCAGGCAGTTCTAGCAATGTGGTCTGTGAAGTTCAATTGATCATCAATTACCACACCAAGGTTCCTGCCTGACCTAGATGGAGTTATGGATGACGAGTCTAGCTGAATGGTGAAGTTGTGGTGAGGTGTTGGGTTGGCCGGGACCACGAGTAGCTCTGTCTTCGCAAGGTTTAGTTGAAGGTGGTGGTCCTTCATCCAGCCAGAAATGTCTGTCATGCAGGCTGAGATACGATTGGCTACCGTCAGATCGTCGGGCTGGAATGCGAGGTAGAGTTGTGTGTCATCAGCGTAGCAGTGATAGGAAAAGCCATGTTTCTGAATCACAGATCCTAGTTAGCCTGGCTAACGTCAGACCAAGTTTCATTTGAGACTTGGTCTGGGAACCACGTGTTAATTTTCTCGTATTTGAGGCGTGGTTTACAAATGCCCAGAGCCGTTTATTGGGCGCTATGAATGTCTATCAAATGCGCCTGTATGTAGCTCATAGCCAATAGCTTCAATTATACCAGATGACGTATGTAGAGTGACAGAAATTCGACGAGGAAAAAGACAATGGGTCAAAGGTTTATTTGTACACGATGGCGTTTAGCGAATATTACCGTTTGTGCAAGATAAACATGAGGGTAGAAGGTAACGTCGAGTCTGATGCCATGTTGGATCCATAGATATAAACAAACTGCTTCGGTGTCGTCATCGTCTTGCTGCTCCCTCCCCGTTCTGTGATTGGTTCCCTTTTTCAGGGGAAAATTTGGTCCATGGTGTCCAGACTGCCTAGCAGCGTGAATAAAATTGTGCTGCGAGCAAGGCAGTATGGGGAAACCCAGGCTAGATCCTAGTGATGTCATGTAGATGGAGAAGAGAAGTGGTCCAAGCACTGAGCCCTGAGGCACTCCAGTAGCTAGATGTTGGGTCTTAGACACCACGCCCCTCCACGATACCCTAAAGGACCTACCTGAGAGGTAAGACTTGAACCATTAGGATTGACAGGAGGATGTGGTGGTTAACTGTGTCAAAGGCAGCAGACAGATCCAGCAGGATGAGAACTGAGGATTTGGAAGCTGCTCTTGCCAGTCTCAGAGCTTCAATTACTGAGAGCAGGGCAGTCTCAGTTGAGTGACCGCTTTTGAAACCAGACTGATTGTTGTCCAAGAGGTTGTTCTGTGTAAGGAAGGAAGAGATCTGGTTGAAAACAACTCGTTCAAGTGTTTTCGCGATGAATGGAAGGAGAGATACCGGTCTGTAATTCTCCAGATGTGCTGGATTTAGAGTGGGTTTCTTAAGCAGTGGGGTTACACGAGCCTGTAGGGTTAGGGTATGATTAGGGTTTGGTTGAGGGTTAGTTGCATGTAATTATGCATAATTTACTGTTATTACTATGGTAAGTACATGTAACATATTTAAGGACACTGTAAAATAAAATGTTACCATTTTATTTAACATTTTATTTTGGGAATAAAACTTTATTTTGCCAAAGTTAATTTCATAGGTAGCATAGCATTTTACTTATCTTGAAAATGCTGTGAAATAATGATTTAAATTTTTAAGAAATTACAGTTGAAAAAATAAATAAAAAATGAAATTACATTGATTTTACTGCAGACAGTTGTCATTTTTGTAAACGGTGAAATAGAGTAATTCCTCACAATTAATATTGACATTTTTAAAGATTATTGTGTAATAATTGAAGTTTTGGTTTGGGACACGAGTAATATTGTTAAAATCTACATAACGTGCAATAAATGAATACATGATAAACAGTTTTCAAAATCATTTTAATGTGATGTACATACTGTACATACATACATAAATAAAATTAACCCATTTAGATAAAAAAACAAAATTACATTTTATTTTATTTTATCACAAAGAATCTGTGTGCCTGTGTAGAGGACATAGCATAGATTAATTTTGTTTTTAGGTTGTATTCGGTCGAAGTTTCTCCTTTACAGCATTTGATTTCAATTTAATGTCAGTGTAGACCCCCACTGTGACAAGCAAAGCAAATGTTCCAGCACACATCTCATTGTACCCTGAGTGAAATTTGCAAATAGTTCCCTGCCCCGAAGGATACAACACAACACTCACAGAAGCGTGCAAATACCCCAAAATTCATACATCATTTCAACTGGGATCACTGGGCTGTGAGAACACTTAATTATTACGAATAGGAAGGCAAAAATAACAGAATTATGTGTGTGTGTGTGTGTGTGTGTGCGTGCGTGCGTGCGTGCGTGCGTGCATGCTTGCGTGCGTGCGTGTGTGTGTGTGTGCAAGGCCATTCCGCACGGCAAACAAAAACACACCTGCCACTCAGAATGAATGATTACCTTTCTCCACGTGGAAGGAAAAGTCAATTCCACACTTTTTCCCCTCCTCCAAGTGCAGACACACACTTAAAATGTCTCTCACACATATGCGCTCAAACACATTCGCGTTTATTTATGAAGGCCCACAAAGTTCATGATTCTGCTGGGTGTTCCAAATCTGTAATCATTACAACAACACCAGTAGATCATTTTTATATTTATTTGTTCTTCTCGCTGTACTGTACAGTAGCCTTTATAGTAAAGCACAGAGATCTAAGTTCCCTGGAGGGCTTCTTGTGACACAGGTTGTTTCAATGAATGATGAATATGGGCCACTTTAGTCGTATGGGGACTGCCTGTATTTATCATACTATGTCCTTGACAATTAATTCAGCAGTCAGCTACAAACATTCAAGTTTTTGTCTGTTTTACAAAACGTCCATGTAGGCTGAGGGTATATGTTTACTGGAATTAGCTTGCTGCTAAGTTGGTTTTAGGCTTTGGCTCCCTTGATGTATTTTAAGTCAAATCTAACATGATTGAGAGACTGAAAGCTAGCCGCTTCAGGAGGAAGTCAAGATTGTGCTGGCCCAAGGAAACACATCGATTGTAAGGACAGCCGGTAAGTTGAGTCTTCACCCTTTGTGGTATCTAACAGTTACATCCATCACCTCTCACAGACACACTAATATAGACTCACATTCATTGCTCACACCTCAGGGAGACTTACAAGTGGATCCTGGCTTGGTAGAAACGCATGAAGATATCCTTAAGTGTAGCAAGGTTTTCTGTGTAATCAGAGGTATAGCTTGTGTCCTAAAGCAAAAATGTAACAAGAAATCAATATGCAAATTAATGCAAGAAAGAAAAGAAAGAAGACCATTGGACTACATCATGTAAATATTAGCTAACACAATGTCATCTCTGTTGATTGGAGATTTTCTCTTAAAGACCCCTTGTGGTGAAAATCAAGTTTTTAATGTTGTTTATGTCTATGTGGTGTTTTTAAAATGCTTTAAGACAAACTATGGGCAATTTCATAAGTCAACAAAATTACTGAGTATTTTCTCCTTAAAACTGCAGTGAACAAAATACCGTCTTGAAAACGCTGGTGTTTCTGACGTCACAAACTACCTTGTAAGCAAGAGAAGCCTACCTTGTTCATAAGAGAAGTCAGGTTGTCCCGGTATATGTTTCTGTTGATATGAAAAATCGGCTAAATTTAGCAATATAGCTGGTGAATTATGTATATGTATATTACGATGTTAGGATGAACTATATGGCTTTCTCCACTGACGTTTCTAAGGATGCTGATTTTTAGAAGGCAGATGTCTGAATCTGAGTTGGCGAACGGGAACATGGTTTGTATAACATTAGTAACACATTATTAGCTGTTTGATAACATAGTCAAGCAAAAGACTAATCATATTAATTACCGTTATTTGTCCGAATTTGTAGAGCCTGTATAATGAATTCTTCCACTTCTTCTTCTGAATCAGTTTCTGGTTCAAACATTTATGGCTGAATTAAACCAGTATTTCCACTTGCTATTGTGCACCGTTTACTGATTGAATAGACCAAATATTTAAATTCGCTGTTTTTGTAAACTTTCTATTCATCAAAGAATCCTGAATTTGTTTTATATATACTGTATATATATTTTTTTTCTCGGTTTTTGCGGTTTTCACAAAATATTAAGCAGCAAAACTGTTTTCAACTGTGATAATACAGTTTTTCTCAGTCGCTTTGGTGCATTTCTCACATCACTATTTACATTTGCACAACAGTTAGTTCAACCTCCACAACATTTAGTCATTTGTGCACATCATAGTAGCAGTTTCTCATTCCTTCCAACAAATTGCAAATGCTTTTGGACATGCATCAATTGCTTTCATACAACTCTCTGCTGTTTTATAACATTATCATTTGCTTATGTCATGTCAGTCAAAATTAACTATACTTATGAATGCTGAATAGTCATTCCATATAAAACTAATAGTCCTCATTTCATTGCTTGAGTCATTACATACAAAAATGTTGAACTAGTTGTCAAAATCTGTCAAGCAAATTTTACACATTATTTTTAAATCTTTTTTTTTTTTTTTTTTGAAAATGTCTCCTAAATTAAACAATTTCTCTCAGGTGAACCTCAGCTTTCACTGATGAGGAACGTCTGGATGTGTATGAATGATTACAGCATGTTGTATGTTCAGCTCCAATATGTACTGCAATATTGTGTACAGTTGTGCACAGCTCTACCCAAAGGGAGTTTATGTTTGTTGTAAGAGTGTATTTTTTCTTTTGCACAATGCTGTGAACAAATTAGAATTACAAAGAGCATATGCAGTAAAAATGTGAAACATACATATTCAGTGTCTTGTACTCAGTTACCTCACTAAATACAGTAATGTGTAACTTTACTGTATTTTTTCAAATGGCTGTGCAAATAGTATTTAGTGCTGTATTGAGCATTTTCAGGTAGTGTCACCAAGATCTGACTTTTATCATTGGAAAACATTTACAGAGTAAACTGTCATAATGAAAACATGACAAAGCCATTTGACTATCTTGTTCATAAACAATGGTGTCAGGACTTTTCATCTTGATGACACTGACACTTTCATTGACATGAATACTTGCTTTTGAGGAATGAGCTATCCATTTTGAGCAAGTGACACGCTTTTGAAGGTTATCAACTAGGTTTTGCAGGTTGTGCTAATTGTTTTGAGAACTGCATTAACTGTTGTGCAAATGTAAATAGTGATGTGAGAAATGCACTAAAGCGACAGAGAAAAACTGTAATAAGAAATGTTTCATGAGCATCAAATCATTTTATTAGAATGATTCCTGAAGGATCATGTGTAAATTCAGCTTTGCCATCAGATGAATAGATTACATTCTAAAATATATTCAAATTGAAAACAGATATTTCAATGTATAATAATATTTCATAACTCTAATGTTTTACTGTATTTCTGATCAAATAAATGCAGCTTTGGTGAGCATAAAATACTTCTTAAAAAAAAAAAAAAAAACATTCAAAAGCTTACCGACCCCCAACTTTTGAACCATAGTACTTTAGAAAATGTTAGCATGCCCATGCATTCTGCAATGGTTGCTAAGGTATTCTGTATAATTTTAGTAAATTGTTACATGCTTGCAAGGGTGTTCTAAATGGTTGCTAGGTGACTGCATGTTGGCCCAAGTCAAAACAGCCCATCACTATGGTATTCGCAGACAAAAATTGTCCAGTCATTTAGAAAAGCAACACTTCTCCTCAACAAGCTGAAATTTAATCACTCATGTCTGTAGCAACGGTTCTGTAAGAATTACACACCAAAGTTTAATATTTAGCAACAGGGATTTATTCAAATCCATAACCCTAAGTATGAGCAATCATAGTAGTGATGTTTCCTTTAGTAAGCACCAATAAAACTATTAAGTAAAAGGCAATTTAATACAGTACTGCCTTGCAAGCACTGTAATGACTGAGTCATAAGAATGATCCAGTATTATTAGCAATCTATGCCATATAATGTTGCAGTACACTTTAACAATCCAAATGATCTAAAACTAGCAGAGCCCTCTCCGGATCATTGATAAGCTAGCTGTACAAATGTAAGTGGAGGCTTATTTCAGTGTGTGAATTGGTAAGCAATCTGACCTCATGAATATTTTAAAATGAAGAGTTATTGATGATTCAGAGGAGCGGCTAAATTCACTTGCTAGAGTGTATCATGCCGTTATTAGTTTTTCTCAGTGTGTCGCCTTTCTCTGAGATGTCTATGTAATCAAAGCGCTGTTTGTTTTCACTGGTAGTGATCTGGAGAAGGCTCTTTCTTCACTGAGGAGAGTCTCTCTGTGGGATGGATAATCTGGCCCTGGGCGTGATTCCAAGGGAACACCATAATGACTGCCGTGACTCCCTGACCCTTTATGATTTATGCAGTGCTCCAGGAATTACAGGCACCATGGACCCCCTACACATATACGCACACATTTCCATCCACTTCAAACCTCAACCCCCCATGCTCCCTAAAGGTCCAAAAGCCCAGTGAGATTCCTGTCTCAGGGATCAGTCCTACATATCCAAAAAATCTCCCCCAACGCACGCCTGCTTAGGCCCCAGTGTGCTGTTGGGTCAGAGGTCATGTTGGAGCTGTCAGTGAGCTGCTTGTGTCAGGAGTAACAGCGGTCCGTAGGGACTGCCGTTCTCTCAACCTGTTTTGGGTTTGAGGTATGAGGAGGAAAGATGGGGAGCCAGGTGATAATGCATCATACTGGACACTGTGAAAGGGCCAGACCTTATGGATGTTTTAGTAGAAGACCTATTAAATTCAGATTGTCTGACTGTCTACATAGGCTGCTACCTTTCAAGGCAGCATCTTAACTGAGATGGAACCTCAAGAAAGACTTTGAAATGGTCTTCGTGGGCAGCAACCCAGCAATGGTCACAATAATTCTCACAGGAAATTCACAAGAGACTCGAATCAAAAGAAAAATCCACTCACAATTGATTCCAATACAGGTTGTTTCCAATAAAGATAGCATGTTCCCAAGCAAATTCAAAGAAAAGAAAGATTTTTTGTAAAATTAGATACTCGATTTACATTTTTAAAATATGATATCTAAAGCAAATTACCATGCATCTCCAAAATGCTGGTTCGAATCCCGCTTGGAGCAGTGCAATTAGAACCAGAGGGTTTACATTGGTGCCGTGACCCGTGTGAGAGTGACGTTTTGGTGGGTGAGTGTAACGGAAGGCCAGCAAGTAAAGAGCTGTGCTCTGGCCTCAAGAGGCGCATAGAGCCAGCGGTCTTTAGTGTCCTTGTTTGCGCACCCACCTCCCATGTCAGAAATGCAGGTTCGCGCTCAGAGCAGTGCAAGTAAAACTGGAGGGGTTACATTAGCATGTTGCTAAGCTATTGTTTGGTGTTCTAACAAACACAAAACCCAAAAAGCATATGCTAATAAAAGTGCATTTAATTAGATAAAGCTGGTTTCTACTGCTAATTCTTATTTGTTTTTATTTGGTAGAGACTTGTATGCAAAGCCAATTGACCCTTCGCAGGGAGCTTGATTGACAGGTGATCTGACCAATCATACTTCGCCATCTGCCATTTTGTCCGACAAAGCAGTCAGGAGAGTTAGTAGATTAACATGGGAGGATTTGAACTTGAAAAACGGAGTGTACTGACGTCTTTCCGTGGTTAAAACAACATTCCTTCTTATGTTTGTTCATGTTTATTTGATGCTATAAATGAACTAGAAGGAAGAGATGATTAGTTCACGAGCAGCTTTAACTGATGCTCTACAGCGATCTGTCACGACACATTAAAGAGCCACAAAATGGTATTTATTGTTTAAATTTCTTTTTAAAAATGACCAAATTTGAAAGGTGAGACTTTGTTTAATATGTTTAATATCAAACGTAACCGAAAAAGTAACCTGGTCTGTCCTGTCTGTCAGCGTGTTGTCAGTCTCCTCTCTGCTCCGCAATGTATTTTTCACTGGGTGAGAACATGGTGTGGCGTGAGAACGGCGTAGCTTGTCGGACATAGCGACAGTAACTAAGGGAGGCGAGTCTTTGCGAATGGTCAATTGCCATGCATTGCATTCAAGGTATTTTTGTCAGATTGTGTATTCCCTGGTAATCGAACACATGACCTTGGTGTGCTAGCACTGTATGCTGAAAAATGCTAGTTAATTCTAGTATAGATTTGATGCTTGAATACACACAACACACCAAGCATACTGAGAAAAAAGTGCTTTTAATTAGATGAAACTATTTACTTTGGCATTGCTAGCATCATGCAATATGCCTTGAGCTACAGGAACTGTCACAGTACTGAATTAAAGATGGGATAGCCTTATCTGTGAAAGAAAGATTCAATGCTGTCTTTTCCCAAAACAAGGTATAAGTCATCATAACTTCTTTAGCCTTTGGGTCAGAAGTGTGCCTATGATGCCTATAAATATTGCCTACGAGCACACTTTGCAACACAACTAGTGTGTATATATGTACACTAGACTTGGGTGCCTCTGTTGGGTACCTCTACACATCCATCTGTTTGAGTGAGTATATCAGCCGTCCCTGAACAACCAAAAGCTTTATGAGGCCATGAATTGGGTTGCTTTTAATTGGCCCTCTGTGTTGAAGAAGCAGCCTGCAGCTACAACGAGCTTATCAGCTCCTGCCCTCCATCAATAATGCATGTGTCGGGCATTAATGTGCTGTGTTCTGCCTGTTAGCAAGAAACAACAGTGGAGTTCTTGAGGACAGAGTTACTCAGGGAGGCAAATAGATGGTTCAGCGCTGCACTCCAGTGTAATACAGATAAATGAAGGGACAGCGGTCCTGCTTTCTTATCTCTTCAGCCCTGAGGCCATCCCCAGGGATCGCTTCTGCTCTGTGACTTCAACAGTTTCCTCACATCAGAACTTTACACAATAGTATTCAATGTTGGGGTAACAAATTACAAGTAACGCAAGTTATGTAATCCGATTACCTTTTTATCATGTAACTGTAATGGAGGCAAGCTAGTAAGAGCTGTGCATGTAAACCTCAATCCCCTAGAGACTGTGCATGTCCTTGTTAGCGCATCCGCCTCCCATGCCAGAGACACAGGTTTGAGTCCAGCTCGGAGCGGGTCGAGTAGGCCCGGAGAGTTTACATAGCTAGTAAAGTAACACATTACTTTTAAATTTACAACAATTTACAATTTACCTTTTCAAATAACTAACGCAAGTTACTTTGTTCTCCCATTTCTTGTTACAGCTCTCCTGTGCCCATGTTGAGAGAAATCAGGAGTAAGTACAGAGGTGTTGTGTGCGTTTTGTGAGAGTAAATGTGAGCATGCATTTACTCATCTCACTTGTGCAAAAACAGATTCAGTATTCCACAAAATGAATAAAAAAAGTTAAACAATACAAACAGTCTTTATGTATTTAATCTCACTTTATTAACCAGTGTCTTTGCTGCTGACCTTCAATGATCCAATTCAACCATGCTAATAAGCAAAAATGACTTTAGATAAACATCACATTTGTGTTTCTTTTTTTATTGCTAAAGTACGAGTGTTGAACTGTCTTGATGAAAAATGTAAATTTGAGAAAAAAATTGATTTAAAAGTAATTAATAAGAGTAATTTAAAGATGGCTTTACTGTGGTGCATTACTCAAATGTAACAAAATGTGTGCACACTTGTTCTTCAAAGGCATGACAGCCTCACAGAAACCTGATGCATAGTGAGAGTGGGTGGGGGTGCAAGAAATATATTAGTTATGGTAATGACCTGTGCTCAAGCAGAACACCGCCTGAGGGAAAGAAGGGCGATCAAAGCTTTTTTGCTTTTCTCTCTGGACCCTCTGTGACCCACCCCCTCATCTCTCTCTTCCTCGGCAGGAAGACCCCTCAGCTAAGAAGCATCTGCCACAAAAGGTACTGCTACTGTAGGTAATCCATTGTGCACTCAATGCTGAAGTACAGTAGTTACTGCACAAAGTATTTGTGAGAGATCAGTATCAAAAGGGCTCTCAGTGGTGCAATGAATTTTGGTTTTCGTTTTAAAGCGATGGAAAAAAAGATAATAGCCACGGGGCTCACATTTTTCCCTCTCCCGCTGGCGAATTGAGAATTGTTTCTTTGAGCATCCTGACCGGCTCAAAACAGCATGTTTGGTGAGGCTAATGGTGCAGAAATTATTTCAAATATCCACTGTCCTGCCAGAGCCATTAGCGTAATTCCCAGGGGATAGTTACTCTGCAAATTTTGTCTGCATGACCTTTTAAACTACATTTTTTAACACAAGTTGTATTCAGCACCAGGATAACTTGTCTTTTGAACATTTCTACTATATCCCAGGAAAAAAGAGCCACATACATACGTGTATCAAACATTTCTTGGTTGGCTTTGACTTCAGATCAGAAGTGTATATTTTTCTGACACTCTGTCATATATAGTGACTATATAATGTTCTGTTACATAATTTTGCATCAATGCTACACATATTTTTATATAGCGTAAAGTTTTTTTTCTTGTGTTAACTTATTAGCTTGCTAAGATATATTCCATCAAAGTCCCTTTAAGGCAAGTCATTGCACTCGTCGGCCATCTTTGAAACGCCTCTTGGGCAGCTATTTCAGTTATACAAGTGCAGCTCCTATCTTTTTGAATGGGGAAACATCAAATTCTCCAAAGCTGTTCACCAAGCCTATGATTAAATTTCATATTTGAAATCATCAGTGACATCTGACAACAACTACCCTATGAATTTTGTTTCTAAACGCTCAAATCATGAATTTTTCAGTCTGGACCAGCCAATATGCATGTATAGTCATAAATGTGTGTCTCAACTGGAGCTTCTAAAGGCAGCTGCAGTGACACAATTGCTGCGTCCAAAATGTTATACTTCCCTACTACTTAGTATGCGAAAAAGAGTACACCAACAAAAAGTGGTAGCCTATGTCCAAATACATAGTATTCGAAAAACAGAAGTCTCCGGATGATCTACTACTTGTGCCAGATTCTGAGGTGCTCATTCAATTGACATTATATTTAAATAGTATGGAATCACAAAAAAACTGACATTTATGAACAACATCTTTGTTCAGAGAGCACATTACAACCTTTTAATATTTATAACTTACCCTCATTATTTTTGTCATATATTGTGATGATGTTTTGATAGCATTGTGTATTTAAAATGAAAGTTACAAAGTATTCTCATTTTGTGTCATCTTTAGATAATCGTTCAATAAAATGTTTCATCGACTTTAGAGAAAATCCATCATTGGTCCCTACCCCACCCCACCTAAGAATATTAGAACAGTGAAAGTCAGATTATCGTTCTTTTTGATTGTATTTCTTTTAGCTTGTATTTCCAGCCAAACAAAGTTTCCAAAAGTTCAGGAACTCAGTTTGACCCATTTAAATGCTTGTCGAGCGTCCAAACTTTTATAGAGGTCATGGAAGTGTTGATGAAAGTTTGTAGATAGAAATCAACAACCATGAAGGCTTTTAGCAATGCGCAAACTCAACATTACCTATGTGTGCTGGGGAAGTCCCTCACTCCATAACATTTATGTCATATTTATCTAGCATATAATTGCTCAATGACTGGAAAGCTCATGATCAGTCTTGCATTTGAAACCAAAAGACATATTAAACAGAGTCCCAATTGTGTAGTGTGAATGCCTTATGTCTCTTTTTTTTAAAATAGTGTTGGAATGAGTTGGAGTTTTGGATATATTATTTAAAAATGTGAGAGATAAAGCAAAGGGAACTTGTTTCCTCCATATAATAATAATAAAATTATGACTTTTTATCTCACAGTTTCGACTTGTTTTCTTGCAATGGGCTTTATGCACAGCTGCACTACTTCCTGAACTTCAGCCAGCTCTTTGTTTCCTGTCTACCATTATTGGACAAACTGATTAATCCAGGTGTGCCTGACCTCAGTAACAATAATCAGACACACCTGGATTAATCAGTTTGTCCAATAATGGCAGACAGGAAACAAAGAGCTGGCTGAAGTTCAGGAAGTAATGCAGCTGTGCATAAAGCCCATTGCAAGTTTATATCTTACAATTCTGAGAAAAAAGACAGAATTGTGAGTTTACATTTCTCGATTCTGGCTTTATTTCTCGTGACTGTGAGATAAACTTGCAATTGAAAGAAAAAAAGTCAGAACTGTGAGATATAAACTCGGAGATGCGAGAAATAAAGTCAGAATTACGAGATAAAGTTGCTACGCACGGAAAGATGAGGCAGAGCAGGTTACCTTTGGTATGAAACAAAGTTTGTCATTTTTTTAAGAAATTCAAACAATAAATACTGTTTTGTGGCTCTTCAATGTGTCATGACCGATCGCTGTAATGCCTCAGTTCAAGCGGCACATGAACCTATCATCTCTTCCTGCTAGTTATGGCACGAAATAAACATGAATGAACATCAGAAGGTATGTTGTTTCAACCACGGAAAGACGTCAATAGACAACATTTTTAAAGTTAAAGTCCACCTACGTTAATCTACTAACTCGACTGTATGGTTTGTTTGTTGGACAAAATGGCGGATTCTGCGTTATGATTGGTCAGATCACCTGTCAGTCAAACTCCTGGCGAAGGGTGAAATGTGAGAAAAAGTCAGAATTTTGAATTAAAAAGTCGAACTTACTTTTTTTACAAGCTTCCATAGGAAGGAGGTATACTTGTGTCTGTCCTGATACCCAATACAAGCAACATATTTATGTGCTCATCAGTGTCTGTGCATGTGTATAACGTATAATGAATATAGACGTTTTTGTTATGTAGACCTCTATGACAGGCCATCCATCCTGCAGTGATTTGGCAGTGCCCTTGTGGTTGTGTGAGTATACGAACCATAGGCTTGTGTCAGCAAACTCTGATGGAAGAGTCTGCTGGGTCTCTTTAGACAGAGAGGCACGGTTTACTCGCTCTACCTGTAAATGAGGACAAAAGATGTGTGAGACTGCTGGGTCTACTAACTTTGAAAAGGAAACAACTGACAAGAGACCAGAAATTTCCTTGAACTTGTTTGTTCTCGGTTCAGAGAATTTAATATTTAGATTAATCATGAATAAAAAAAATTGTGTAAATGAAATGCTAGAGTAGTTGTCACACTCAGCATCTGCCATGTTTTTATTCAGTTGCACATTGAAAGAATCAACACATTGTTGTTGTGTAGTGTAAAGGCGGCTATAGGCTAAATGAATCAGGCCATCCATCTTCCAAACCTTGTGTTATGAATGGTTGCGGTACATGGCAAAAATGTACCCTTTGGCCTGATGAATGTGATCTTCAAGCAAAAGGAAATGGATGAAATATTTGAATGCTACCGATCCACAATCTGATTTCTGATTTCAGCCTGAATCATAATCACATCGTGTTCGTTAGTTTGCCAGAGGATTTCTTCCTTGTTCTTCCTTGTCATCCATTTATCTTCGCTTTATTTTTTTGCTAAGCGTTATTTTGCTTCTCTTCGGCTATGATAATGAGACAACCACTCTCTCATTTTGTGCTTGTGTATTTGGGGGTGGAGCAATGAAGGGAGGGTTGTGTTTGTTTGAGTTGTTTCTCAGAAATCGCTTAGTGCAGAAGTTTATAACTGAGCTTTAGAGGTTAAGAAAAATAAATGCTTGAGGAATATAAATCTACTGCTGCCCTGCCCTGCCCTGTAAGCACTATAAATAATCTCATACCAATTGGTACCACTCTTATATCACGAAAGGGCATTAGAATGTCATAATACACTCGATCATTAGCATGATTTGTAACATGTTTAGTCTGGCCCATTGTGTAAACTTGCAAAAACTCACTAGCATCAGACGAGAGAGGGCTCTGACAGTACTTTATGATTTATGAACCGCAGCTGTGGAAAATAGTGAACATGAAGAGTTCAGATGCAAAGCCTCTAAGTGCCATCTGAAATTTTCTTCTAGAATGATCATTTTTATCAAGCTCGTATATTTAAAGGGTACATAACATGCACAGTTTCACCTAATCTCATGTTAATCTTGAGTACCTATAGAGTAGTAGTGCATCCTTAATATCTCCAAAAAGTGTTTAGTTTTATTATAATTTTAAAAGAAAAAACAGCTTTCCGATTCTCTCCGGGAAAAGCCGAGGTCCTGGAGGCGGAGCTATAGAGTCAAGCGGTAGTGCTTGATTTCCAGCAAAAGACAGAAATCTGATCCAGTTGTACTTACATGACTGGGGTCTTTTATCACTGGGACCGCTCCACGTTTTAATAGCAAACGATTTGCAAATCCAGCGTCGACCTGGGCCTTGTTAATAAAACATTCGTCACTGAAATGACCAGAACACACAACCGCACTTCCTACACTCCGTTGCTGCCCCGGAAAAACAAACTGCATCCACTGTTCCTGTAACACTGGGTTCTTTGGAAAGCTGAACACGGTAAGCTTTCCCTCACATCCAAATACACACTTTTTTGGAGACATTATTGAATAAATCCTATGCAGCGCTGGCGCCGATGATTTCCTGTTGAAGCGCGTTGATGTGCGCGGTCTCGCTCTCCTCTAGTCGACGCGTGCGCGGGCGCGCTTTTCCGAGAAAAATGCTCATATAAGGAGTTCCACTCTGATCTACGTCATTAGATCCACGATCGAAAAAAAAACAGCCGAAACTTGCACCAACCCGGAAGTAAGATTTTCGGCACAGAAATTCTCCGTTATTCGTCCAAAATATTTTTTTTTAAACTTTGCCTATGTTTAGCATGAGAATCCATCTCTTTAACAGTGTAAACAACTCTGAATACATGAAACACCATTGTACCCCCCCTTTAAGTTCAGTAATTTCACTTAAATGGCAATGAAAATTACCTATGAATTGTCATTTAAGTGAAATTACTGAACTTAAATATACGAGCTTGATAAAAAAGATCATTCTAGAAGAAAATTTCAGATGGCACTTAGAGGCTTTTGCATCTGAACTCTTCACATAAAGTCTAAAGTGTGTTCTGCTGTGGAAAAATAAGCGCCTTTGTGGTTAGGTTGATAATTCATCTCTGTATCGTAATAAGAAAATCTGATGAGTAACTTCTGATCAAGTGATATTAACCACAAGCCATTTTAAATAAATGTACTTATCCCACAATGCTCCACTCAATCACTGGCAACATCTACTGTGTGTTTGTGAACCTTTCTCTTGTTCATATTTCTACTCTACAGTATTTTGTATCACACCTACTGCAGCAGCACATAATTCTACCGTATAGCCGCCACAAGATAATATAAGTTGCCGTTCTTGTGGGACTCGGCGGTAAACAACTCTCAGTGACAAAGCCAGGAAATAAAAGCTGCCTTGCTAGGCTAATTAGTCGGCGCCTTGAGCTGGCAGTACAAATTCATTTCATTGTGTCATTCACAACAAGCTGTCGGTGCTCATCTGAAGCCCAATGTTTCATAGCCAATTTGCAGTGCACTCACCTCGTTCGACAACTTTGGCCAGTAAATCTTTTCTTATAACTATATTCATCGGTGATGAGAATGAGCAGAGGGAGGAGGAGATATAATGAAGCCCATACTTTGCAGCAGTTTAAAGCTCCTTAGAGGAGTATCGCACACAGCGTCGATATACGCCTCCCAGTAAAGATATGAATTTGAAATGCAGTGCAGTAAATTTTGCCATCTTGTAATGAGTCCTTTCGTAACTCATTTTGTAAGTTGTCATTGCAACATCCTCCTCGCTCTGGGGTGCTTTTTCAGGAGAGTTTCTACTGATTTAGTGACCAAATTCCTTTTATAAGTCCTGCAAAGATCTACATTGGGTTTGTTTAGGCATGCTAATTTTCTGTTCATATTGTTTTTTTGCTGTATGTACGTGTGTTGAATGTGATTTTCTGTATGCATGCAAAACAGCAATGCATTCCACCTTTCATTCCAAGTATGACGAAAGAACCAAAAGAAATATGAAATATTTAAATTGAATTCCAAATTAATATTTCTTAATTAATTACCTGTTTTTCCTTTTTAAAGCTTAGAAGTTAAGTGAAATTTAAAATGTACCTATTTGTTTACCTAATCATGGCATGTTTAGTACAAGTGAACAGTTTATAAATGATACTAAGTTATGTTTTTTGAACATGTAAAAATAGTGTAAATAGTGTAACTGTAATAGTGTTTAGGGGTAGGGTTAGGTTTAGAATAGGGGATCGAATATACAGTTTGTACAGTATAAAAATCATTATTTCTATGGAATGTCCCCATAAAATGTGTTTTGTAACTATATAGATATATAGAATATATATAGAATATTGAATATATAGAAATTATAACATTTATAATATACTGCATTTAAAATTTGTTTAAATGCTGATTAAAATTTAAAACATATTTAATGCTTATAATGCATATTTATAAAAATATATTATTGTTATCTGTTTATATATTTATATATGAGCTCTGTCCATAACTATTTTCATAGTTACATTACACATTCTGCAAATTGGTCTATTAAAATGCTTTTAGGGATGATGTTACGGGTCCATGTATTCATTTTCAAATCTTTCTTGTTGTGAATCTTAAAAGTTCAGTAGCAAAGACAACCTCAGGGTCAGCGGGTGGAAAATGAAAAATAGAAAAATATAACTATTTTTGGAGCAAGAAACATTATTTTTTTTAAATAAAAAAAACCTGCCACAAGAAAGCATATAATATAGTAGAATACAACATTATGCATACCATATTAGGATACAGATCTTATAACCTATAGTGCTGCCACAATATTCTTGTTCTGTTATGCAGAAGGATTATTAAAATGCATGTCCTTCCATAAGCTGACATATTTAAAACATCCATTAATCTTTCTTCTTGTCCTCTGCCCTTGAAAGAACACATGCATCTTATATGGGAAGACCACTCACACATAGGTCAGCATGTATGGGTTTCCTCATAAAAAAACAAGGTTACTTTAGCCTACCGTAGAAATAACGCATAATTAATTGCTAGGGTGAACACCGTGGAACAAAATGGGCTTGGATGGATTTGTGGCCAGACACACAAACATTTAGGTTTTCCATCTCTTAGACAGCAGCACATTTATCTCTGCATGTAGAGACTCCTTATAGCATGTAATTACCATATCATCAGTCAAAATCCACAGTGAAACTATTATGACATATTCCTAATATTGAGGAATTAATGTATTCCCAAACATCCAAAAAAGCAAGTAGGAACATGAATCCTTCATGATCACGATGAAGTTCAAGGGATAGTTCACCCAAAAATGAAAATTCTGTCATCATTTACTCACCCTCATGTTGTTCCAAACCTGCATGATTTTTTTTTTTTCTGCTGAACACAAAAGAAGATATTTTGAAGAATGTCTGTAACCAAACAGTATTTTTTCGCACTATGGAAGTCAGTGGTGCCCATCAACTGTTCAATGATGACAGAATTTTCATTTTTGGGTAAAATGTTCAAAAAAAAAATCTAATTTGATCATTTACGCTGTTCAGGTTAATTCAAATCTAAAAAGAGATTTCAGATAGGATGTACTGGCTGCTATTTTCCATACAATTTAAAGTGATTGTGTTGTCAGACATTTAAAATGAGAAATAAACACCATAAAAGACCATAAATGTCCTGTTCTACATAATTTTGTGAGCTTTAGACCAAATTTGTAAGTAATTATTCACTGAAAATCTTCTGTTCAACCATTGCTCCAAAATTCTATTTGTGCAGTTTGAATTGCACACAATTTGCTGTCGCAAATGGTTATGAGAGTCATTTGCTCTCAAACCTGGAGTTACATTTCAAGTTGAGATATATGCGTGAATGTAAAATGTAGCATTGCAGCATAGAAGAATATTGAAATTTTGGTCTTTTCCTCTCATGGTGGAAGGGGACACATTTTCCGTTGTTCGGCAAATTTTTGCAGTTGAAATTGAGTCATGAGCACATGAGCATTACGAGCTACTTAACATTCAGCTAAAATTTTCTCTTTGAGTTCCACAAAAGAAAACAAGTCAAATGATTTTGGAATGGCATGGGGATGAGTAGATGACAGAATCTGCATTTTTTGAGTAAACTGTTTCTTTAAAACTAGTGCTGGACATTTTAAAGAACTGTAATGACATTTCATATCTGTCTCTTCAGCTTTTTGTGGAATCTAACATTCTGATTAATCGTTACTCAGTAAAACTATCAGTAAGCTAAAGCATATTTAGCTACATCTGGAACAAAATGCTCTGACTTGCCATTAGTAATACTTCATTTGTACATGTTTGCAGAGTGTAATGCTGAGGTGGAATAAAGCCAAATTCGACCTGTGGCCACAGGCAAAGGCTTAAATCAAGTATTTTATTGAGACTTTCCTTTTGTATCTGACAGGTGACTGCCGAACTGAAAACCCATGACCCAAGAAGCACCATTAATCCTTGCCGTCCCTCATGGCTCTCGCAGTTGAGGCTCAGTGTAGTAAGACTTGACTGTGTTCGGCTGTAAATAAATTACGGCACATGAATGAGGTTTCGCCAGATCTTTCTTGTAAATTCAAGGAGTCCTGGGTGTCTGCTGGGTTTTACAAACTTTTCTAGGCATTATTGATCTAGACATGCTGGATATGGGGTTCGGAAAAAAACACCCATTTTTGATGTTTGGTATTTCTCTCATCAGGGTGAAATCTTGTATGTGAGACAGGATGGATGAGTCTTCAGTAGGGATTTCAGAGAGAATGTATTTTGTACAGAGCTGATCCTCTTGTGCAGTCTAGTTTAGAATGATATGTTGTCTACGACTGACTTCATAAGAAAAAAATCTAATATTTTTTATTAGATACACCTATAGACAAGCTGCTGTGTTACAGAGAGTTTGAAGAAGAGATGGTCGGATCAAACCCCCAGGATGATCAGTCAGGGTACAAGAGATCATTTGTGTCAAATTGAATATGTCTTTGCCCAGTTGATGGAAAGAAATAAGAAGAAATGACATTCTACATACACTGTGTCATTTTGAGAGCTGTTGCATTCTGGGAAATATATTTGTGCCTATTCATACTGTTTAATCTCTTCCAAGGGCAGAATGTCAAGTATATTGGGTATATGCGGCACTAAAGGGGCTATTTCATTGAAAAAGGATTATCCGTGCTGTTTTGAATAAAAAGAGATTGATTGTACTTTTGTTTTATGAAGTTTATTGGCAAGTTTTTTCTGAAAGCTGAAAGAAAAAAATAGCAAGGACATCATGAACACGTGAGTAAAGTTACAGAAGTCATCCAGAGTCCCTGAAAGCTGATCGTCTCTGTCAGACAGCACCTGGACTTTGAAAACTAGGCACTAAAACTACACACACACACACACGGCTCACCTTTGGGTTTTCAAAGTCCAGGTGCTTTCTGACAGAGACGATCAGCTTTCAAGGACGCTGGGTGACTTCTATAACTTAACTTGTGGATAATGGCCTTGCCAATTTTTTCTTTCAGCTTTCACGTAATATTTATATATATATATAAGTTTTCAGCTATTTTTATTTTTATATTTGTACTTTATTTGTTAAAGGGATAGTTCACCCAAAAAATAATTAATTCTCAGGGTAACTACTCACCCTCGTGTCATTCCAAACTCGTAAGACTTTCGTTCATCTTCGGAACACAAATGAAGATCTTTTTGATGAAATCTGACAGCTTTCTGTCCCTCCATTGACAGCCTATAGAAAAAAGTTCATAAAGAGGTCGTAAAACTAATCCATATGAATTGAGCATTCTTCCGAAAGCTCAAACATACTGCGTAACAGCTGCGTAATGCACAAGAATGAACAATAAAACTTGACTGCCTATACAGTAGAAAGGCAAAAACATTTGTGAAATTGATGCTATCTGACTGGAGAAGCAGAGGGAAAGGCTGTTGTCTTTCATTTTACCAAATAGGTTGAAAACTTCAACACCCATAATGCACTGGGCGTGTTGCTGTCCCAGGTCACTCCCATCAGTCTGCTATGGATCCCCTTACCAGAGTAAATTACCTCCTTGCTTTAGTAGGAAATACTTCATAGCAAACTTTTAGTTGTATTGGTGTGGAAAGAGAAAACGTTCAGTGGGAGTGAGTGACTTTCAGTTTCCGGTGAATGATCCAGCGCGCTGTAGGCTGTGGCTAAAGGCTGCAAAGAATCGTAATTATGGAGAGAGCAGCATGATGAAAAATCTGGAAAAGGGGAAACACTGAAAGAAACTGCTGTTCTGTCAGTTCCGCCTGAAGCAAAACACTGTCGCTTACAGGTAAAAAAGCTTTTGCCATAGTGCTCCATTTTTACCATAATGCTGTTTAATGAGAAGACAAAGTATGCTATAGTCTTTTTGCTTTTGTTCTATAAATGTACCTTTACAAAAACTGTTCTGTTAAAGGGTTAGTTCACCCAAAAATGAAAATTAGCCCATGATTTACTCACCCTCAAGTCATCCTAGGTGTATATGACATTCTTCTTTCAGACGAACACAATCGGAGTAATATTAAAAAATGTCCTGGCTCTTCCAAACTTTATAATGGCAGTTTACGTTTTGAAGTCCATCAAAGTGCTTCCATCCATCATAAAAGTAATCCACACATCTCTGCTGGGGTTAATAAAGGCCTTCTAAAGTGAATCGATGTGTTCGTGTAAGAAAAATATCCATATTTAAAACATCATCGACTAAAATAACTTCCGGCAGTATGTTTTCGACTTTGACTGTATGTTTTTTTTTTTTATGCTCACAAATGACCTACATCATTGTAGTCTATTTTGATACAATTGTGCACATATGCTGAAAAGTTACAGAATAACCCAGAGGGTAATAGATATCGGAATAAACCTGGATTTATGAAGTACCCTTTCCATGTCTCACTGAATGGCCCCAATGTAAGAAATATGCCATTATGCTTGAATTATCCCATTATACAACATCACAGTAATATTTCGAGGTGCATGACAAAGTAATTAAACCACAAATTGACTTCAAGACGGACCTCTGATAACCAGGTCCAGACAGTTGCCCAGGTAATTTCAGTCTTGACCGGTTCTCAAAGGCGACCACGGGTCCTGCATATTAATGAATATCTTCCCATTTCCTCCCATTCAAGTGTATGCATGACTTCCTGCTAATGGCCACAACTAAGAACACAATGACTCGATTTCGCACTCTTTATGGAGGTAAGGAACATTCCATATTGCATGAATGTGTCTTCCTGTTGAATTGTAGGAGTAATAACTTAAATGTAATATAAAGCTTATGTCTCTCTCTGACAGGAAATCTTGCTTCTCTGCTGCTCCCCCAGCTGTATGCGGCATTAAAGGTAAAATACGGATCCCTGGAAAGCCATTTGGCACCTAATTGAGCAGTGCTATTACTTTAAACTCCCAACGGACAGTGACAGTCACTGGTGTGTGTGTGTGCGCGTTACAATGTGAATGAAATAGAACGGAGAAGGAGACTGACGATACTGCGGTTAATGGTCCCGTGTTCAGATTTCTTTGTAATGCTGTACAAAGAAAGAGTCAATTGCTCTTCAATCCATTGCCACACGGTAGAATCGACGCTCGTAATTACCCATGCTGGATAAAGCAAAGCTGCCAGATGAATCCGTGCTCCTATTTAGTTTATTGAGGAAAGGGCTAAAGGAAATATGATAGTTCATCTCCTACAATCATAAAATAGAACTACGATGGTTAGTTCTAAATAACTTCATAGATTTTCCTGTCATTATCACTATATTTCACACATAAACATCTCTCTATCTCTCTTGATGAAATAATTTAGTTCACAAATTTTGGGAGGTAACCACTATGTTCAGTTCTGTCGGAGATGAATTGAGCATGTATTTTGGGTCAAAGGGTGACGTGTGTTTATTTTGCTCAGATCTGCAGACTTCTGCCTGATCAGACATTAGTATGCGCTGTGCTGTCTCTGGTCTATGAAACACATCTGCCAGCCTTTTGCTGGCCTTCTTCAGATCGAGTAAAGCCGAGAATACCAATTTACCATTAAAGTGTTTTGCTGTGAATTCAAAATGCCTGAGAAAACAGCAACAAAAATGCTGGATAGACAAACTCTCTCTGACCTCTCTCTAAAAAGAATATACTTAAGTGCAAGTTTTTGGACACTAAATTGCATGTTAATTGTACTTAAAGTCAATAATTGTATCCCTTAAAACTCATTTAAATGTTTCCTTGAAAATAAATTTCTTCATGCCTTAAAATAGCTTGAACTCTACATCCTTGCCTCATTTAGTGTACGTGGTTCTATGAATATGCAAATTAGCCCCGCCTCCACTCACTGACAGCAGCTCCGAGATTCATTCGTTGACGTGATTCAACCCGTTCTCATACCCAAGGCGTCACTTTCGACCATGCTTCAATATCTGACGCTCAAAGCACCCTTTAGCGTCCATATGAGACGCATAACCCTACCACAGACCTAAACCTACCCAACCGAAGCGTCACATATTGACGCTAAAGGGTGCTTTGAGCGTCAGATATTGACGCTTCCGAAAGCGTCAGTTACATGACGCCTAAACCTACCCATAACCGAAGCGTCACATATGGACGCTAAAGGGTGCTTTGAGCGTCAGATATTGAAGCATGGTTGAAAATGACAAAAAGTGACGCCTTAGGTATGAGAATGTGTTGCGTGATTGGTTACAAGGTAGTTTGTGACGTCAGAAACACGATTTCAAACCATGTTTTTGAGACCGTCTTTGGTTCACCGCAGTTTTAAGGAGAAAATACTCAGCAATGGTGTTGACTCATGAATTTGCACATGGTTTGTCTGAAACCATATTAAAAACACCACATAGACATTTAAACAGCATTAAAAGCTTAATTTTCACCACAGGTGGACTTTAAATAAAAATGCAGTATAGTTTAAATTGACATTAAATGCAATTAGCTGAACCAGCTTCTTTTTTTTTTACCTTTAAGAAGGACTTGAGTGTGTCTTTATACTGTATGAAATTTCATCATAGTATTGTTGAGCAATGTGCTCAAATCCCCTCCAAGTACTTCAGCAACCACATGGAAACTATAAATAATGTCTAGATTACTGTAATGAATATTTTCTTAACAATTATGAAGATAAGTTCTAAAGTGTGTTGGCCATTATATTGTAATCTAATTTACAAGAAAGGATGGATCACATTCACATCCTCATGTCATGATAATAAATCCATATGGAACGGAACACAAAATCCAACTGTATTTATAAACTGCTTAATCATTTGGATTTTTTTTTTTTCAAATTTACTGAATAACGACGTGTGCCAGTCGTGTTAAACTTGCATCAGATGTCTTTTTTCAATCAAAGTGTATGTATTTTTCTCCACATAAGGGTACTATTGCAACATTCTATTGGGTTTGTCTCTTTAGAATTAGAACAAAAGTCTTTTTGACCCTGTATCAAATTAACTGGCCCTATGTATAACAGATGTCTGGGCTGAGCAGTCAACCATGCAGAGATAATTTCATGTCTTTTATTCCTTTTCTGCTGACAAGCTAATAGGGGCCTAGCAGTACATTTAAAGCACCTTTTTATTTCTTCAAAAAAGGAACATCATCCACGTTTCTCTGGTTCACTGGTTTTGGTTGCATTGTGTGACTGCATTACTTAGGCCATTTGCTCACCGGACTCAACTGTGCCAGGCCAAGATACAATGTTTATTCATGCAGTCACGCGTCTCTGGCCTTTCACCTGTATATCTGTTGAATATGAAAATGTGCTCACCCTCTGAGCACCCCCGCTGCCACACACACATGTGCAGACACAGGGATGCTGAAGGACAACAAAAACTGCCCACACACAAGCACAGACATTTACTCTGCTTTTTTGGCCAGCATCAGTGAAATGGAAAATATGGCCCTTTGGTAGATTAAAGTCGGCATGAAACGATACAATAGTCTTCTTCCCCATTGTGACGTATATACAAGTGAAACAGCTTCTTGTTCAAGAAAGAAAAGTGGGGCGAGACTTGATTTAGTCCATGGGGAATTGATTGTATGGTTGTGGTTTGCTATTGCTGTGATCTCATGTGATTGACAGGTTGTACCGCACTCGTGCCAGTAAACACATCATCAGAGAAGAGAAAAGATTTCATAATTTATAATAAATACTGCCATATTCCATAAAAACACAAGTCAATTTTTTTATTTCATTGTGACTTTAAAGAATAGTTCATCCAAAAATAAAAAGGTGTATATTTGATGACTAACGGCCATATTTACTAACAGTTTGCTCCAGCACAAACCCTTTTTTGCCATTAAATTACCTACTGTCAGGATTTACTAAAGACACACCTTCAGACTTTTCTGAAATGAATGGGGACTGGGGCTGTCATGCACCACAATGGCAAAAAAGCACCCTAAAAGTATTATAAAATGGATACTTATGCACTGTATTCTTTCGGGAATCCACTTTGTAGCTTTGTGTGAAGAACAAAAGCAAAATTTAAGTTTTAAAATAAAGTCCACCATTGTAGCCATGCTCACAAGCAGTGATGCCATACACTGGTGTTTGAAACAGTTTCACTGATATTGAAAGTGATGTTATTTTAGGCAATTTAGCCTCTCTTAAGTACTTTTTTTATTTTTACTTTCTGCTTAAATATTGTTTAATATTTCTATAATTTAAAAAGCGTATCATGTATTCGGTCCACTGCACAATGCCACAGATGTTGCAAGTTTTGAGGGAGCGTGCAATTGGCATGCTGACTGCAGGAATGTCCACCAGAGCTGTTGCCCGTGAATTGAATGTTCATTTCTCTACCATAAACCTGCTATACTTTTGTTCGGTGTATAATAGCATCTCAATTATACTAAAATACCCCAGTAGTCATATAAAATAAAAATAACAAATAAAAAAGTCGTGGGGTTTTGGAATGACATGAGGGTGAGTAAATGTAGAGATAATTGAAGGGATAGTTCACCCCACCTGTCATCAATTACCCAGCACCAAGACAGCAGGTTCA
This sequence comes from Scardinius erythrophthalmus, assembly GCF_964197995.2. Classification (NCBI taxonomy): domain Eukaryota; kingdom Metazoa; phylum Chordata; class Actinopteri; order Cypriniformes; family Leuciscidae; genus Scardinius; species Scardinius erythrophthalmus. The sequence continues at coordinate 7,914,201 of NC_138239.1, forward strand.
TTGTATGTTTAACCACTTTTGTTCAATGACTGTTGGTTGGGCTGTTCTTCTTCTTCATCATTATCAGCATACTGAAGGAAACCTGTTCAGATTAGGGCTTTGTGTTAAAGGTGGCAGGTGTAGTGAATGGAGCAGTGTGCACATCAAGTTTCTCCCTCGCTCTCTGTGTCCCCATGATTGCAGTGATAATATCTGTGCTGACTGTTCTGAGCGCAGCTGCTGGGTGAAAGGTCATTAGAGGCAGCGCTGCCCTAGTGGATCAAGGGTGCAGGTGGCACTGGGCACCAGTAGTAGAGAAGGGGCAAGTGGCAGTCAGTGCCAATGTCTGGATCCGAGTCCAGCAGGTTTGGGTCAAAAGACAAGCTGATTGTTTTCCAGGGGGAAGACCTGGAACTTATGCATGATCTAACTACTGGCCACATCTGTACAGCCACATCAAGAACAATAAGCCAAAGACTGTGTTGTTTCCAGTAACAGTCTTTCTTCCACGGCATTGAAAAATGAATAGAATTCATCAGTGGTTCTCGACTAGAGGGTCGTGGCATGCTAGAGGCCCTCAGCAAACTTCCAAGGGAGCCTTAAGATGAATTAAAATGGTTTAAAATAAGACTAAACAAGCAAAAAATATTTCAAGATATTTTTAAATTCACCCTCAGACATTCAGAGAATTTTCAGACTTTGTGCAAAAGTGCAAAATCTCGTCGGAAGTAGTAGGTCATCTGGGTACTTTTTGTCTACTCTTTAGGAGTACTGTGAATTCGGACATACTTCTTTTGTCACATACTATATAGTAGGGAAGTATGCGATTTCGGATGCAGCCAACGTGTTTTAATTAATTAATTAATTAAATAATTAAAGTCCCCACAAAATCAATGAAGTTTTTTGGTTTTTATAATGAATATGTTAGCCATAAGGTTATCTATAAGTGCTTTCATCAGATATTCTGTCCAATCAAACACAGCTAAAGCTGCGGGTGCGGTCACACAATTACTTTTTTCTATATGATCCTTTAAAATCCTTCTTTAACATCAACATCAGTTTGCGACCCATTCTCAACTGAAACAGGATATTCAGGAAAAGAAAGTCATCAGTAATTGACTGGGTCGTGTGAAGTGGTCTCCATATGACATGGGTTGGAGGGGAGTGGTAAAGAAGTAAGAGGGCTTAGTGATGTCAGCGGAAAAGGAAGTTGTTTCAGAGTAAGCCGTTACATTCTGATAAGGTTTTTTTTTTTTTTTTTTTGGAAAATGCTGATGAATTGCTCCTAATAAGAACAGGAATGTGTATTAATAAAATAAAGATTTCATGCTGACTTTAAAGAAAATTATTACAAGAATTGAAGGAAAGAGAGACCAAAAGAGTCATTCATTTCCCATAGTAAAGTGCATTGGCTATCTCTGCCTCTACCGCTGAGGACATTCAAGGTCATGAGAAACGAGACAAACTCATCTGTATGTGCGCGTTTGTGTTCATATATTTATGCGTCATGGCACGTTAATACCTCAGACATCATCAATTTCCTCCCCAGACACAACTTGTCCGAGGCAAGCCGATTAAATCAAATTCAAATCAAATTATCTCCACCCCCAAAATGATCAAGTGCGTGAAAGTCCAAGCACTGAGTCAGCCGCTTCCCAGAGCTCCGGACAGGAAGACTTTGATCCAGCGCTTTCACACAGTCTAAGAGAAAAACCAGAGCAAACAATCTCTCTGAAATCAGACAATGACTGCTAATGCATTTAGGGAAACAAGCAAGGAAAGTCATGAGGATATTTAAATTCGTATTTAAAATGCAGCAGCTCCAGATAGATGGAGCTATGTGAATGAAGTTAAGAGGATTACAGGTTGTTTGGTGGAACTCGAGGCTGGCGAGGAGAGATAAAGCAAGAGAAGAGTGGACACAGGTGTTGCTGTTTGGCTCACCGCTCGGAAATCTGCTCATCCAGCACGGAATTTCACTTTACACTATGGTTATGGATTAGAAGTTTATTCTTTTTATCACTGTGAATTTTTTTTTTCATTCTGTCAGGTTAAGTTACAGAATGTTATTCAGAATAATATGTGTGGCGAGCAGGACGAGGCTGAGGCCCTTGGGAGAACGGCGCGAGGCCGGTGCCGTGATTACTGATGAGCGTTCTCCCACGGCCCTCAGCCTCGTCCTGCTCGCCACACGTATGTTATATAGAATGTTATGTTTCTAAGCATCCATTAAGACATCCAACCATTTGTCCATTAATTTGGTCATCCACATTTACATTTAGTCATTTAGCAGACGCTTTTATCCAAAGCGACTTAGAAATGAGGAATACAACAAGCGATTCATCGTAAAGAGACAGTAAACGAGAAGTTCTGGCAGTACAAAAGTTTCAGGAATAGTTTAGAATAGTACAAGCTAGAGCAGGGTTTGTCAGGGATTCTGCATTCCGGATAGGGTTGGGAAGATCATTCCTCCAGTAAGGAACAGTGAACAAAAACATTCTGGAAAGTGATTGTGTACCTCTCTGTAAAGGTGCCACGAGGCGTTGCTTACTGACCTCAGGCTTCTAGAGGAGACGAAGACTTGTTAGAGCGAGTTAGGAGTGTGCAGAGCCCGTGGATATTCTATATGCAAGCATCTAACCATTGATCCATCCATTTGTTCATTCTAGCTATCCATTCGTTTGTTCATTTATTCATCTAACCTCCATCTTCCAATTAATTCCAATCCTTCTATCCAATCATCCATCAATTCAACCATCCATATACACTTATTCCCTCCAGCTTCAGTTTAATCACTCACTCAAAGAATCAATCCAATCATCCATCCATCTAACTATCCATTCATATTCATTTATAAAATCACCTAAGTTTCATTCATTCATTCATTCATTCATTCAACTATCCATTTGTTTGTTTGTTTGCTTGTTTATTCATTCATTTATTCATCTACCCTCCAGCTATTCAGTCAGCTATTCAAAAAATCCATCTTCCAATTAATCAACCACTCAAAATCCATCCATCCATCCATCCATCCATCCATCCATCCATCCAGTGTGTCTGTGTGTGTGTGGTGTTTCTCCAATACTAACACTAGTGAGATGGGAATATGTGGCATCTTATTCCCTGGAAGCGAGATTGATTGATCTATTATTGATTTATTTACATGATTGATCTATTATCTAATTATTATGATTAGCATTCGTATGACATGATGTGAAACTGTATATGCTAATATTCACACTAGACATTGATCAAGATGTTACTGTGCAAAAATCAGGGAAAATATGTTGACATTTGGATAAAAAGTTTAATCTGCACAAAAAGTAAATACAAACTATTAAATGGACATAACAATATATATATATATATATATATATATATATATATATATATATATATATATATATATATATATATATATATATATACAATCTTGCTAACTTGCAGCTAAATGTCTCAAACAATACTTTTAGTATTATATTATATTATATTATATTATATTATATTATATTATATTATATTATATTATATTATATTATATTATATTATATTATATTATATTATATTATATTATATTATATTATAATCCAGAAAATGGTTCTAACACCAGTGGCGTGACTGAAATGTAGGAGTCTGATGCCTGTGGATCTTGTCTTGATGGTTAGATGGTTGTCTCCCCCTTGTGGTTCTCAGTATACAAGGGAAGCATATTTAGGATAATTGCAAAATATTTGAAGAATATCCTCTATTTTGACAGAGTTCAAAAATCCCTTAATTATGTTCTCTGTTTCTTCAGTCAGTGTCTGTTCTCTTATCACAAAATTTCCTCATTAATTTCAACTCATCTGTCTTGCCTTCTTACACAAATGTTCTTTCTCTCTCTTTCTCTCTCCAAGTTTGTCCTTTTTCTTCAAAGCTGCTGATGTACGCATAATGAATAACATTCATCAAAGTCATAATCGTTTTCATTTGAGTTCATTCACAGTGCCACACAGTCTCTCTTCCACCAAACTAGAAGACAGGGACGTACAGATCAAATCCAAACCCACCATGACCATACATTACTTCATTTTCACAAAGCAAAAGAACAAGTATTTCTGTCTGAGAGTATGTGGATACATTTGTATGATTTTAAAATAAATAGCATGTATTGTTTCAGAAATAGGACATAACATTTTATTTTATATATAGACTGAATGGAATATAGAATATTTGAATAATAATGGATATGTAATTTATAAAAACCTGTTTCCATCACAACCTATAAATAAATATATATATATATATATATATATATATATATATATATATATATATATATTTTTTTTTTTTTTTTTTTTTTTTTTTTTATAGGTTGTGTTAACACAAATATTTTTCGCCTTCCTGCCTGATTAAGTGTTCCCAGTTCCGGTTGACCTTATTTATGCAGCCTAACAATCTTTAAACGGATGTGAATTATAGAAAAGTGATAATGTGTTATGTGTATGCCAGGTTAAAGAGATGTGTTTTTAGTCTAGATTTAAACTGACAGAGTGTGTCTGCTTCCCAAACAATAGGAAGACTATAGGTTAGTGAGAAATAAAGTCCTTTATTTATTTGTTTGTTTGTTTGTTTAATATGTGAAAATGGGCTTCAACAGAAATTTATGAAAGTGTTCAACTAAAGCCTTATATTATCTCTGTTATTTATTTAGTTTGCTGTCAGAAGGAAGTATTTGAAGAGATTGTTTCACAACAATTTCACACCTATGGGTTTTTACCCGGGGCCTTCACTCCATTGTGCAAATTCATTTGTATACCACCGTTTTTAAATAGACATATTTTTCAGTTTCATTGATCTGACGCAAGAGAGTGGTGCTGAGACAGCACACAATTGCTTCATTTCCATGCATTATGTTATAAATGTAATATGGGAGTTGTAGACCATGATATGGTTTATCACACAATAACCATTTTGCAATTGTTGCCTGACCCGGCCTCATTCTTCGGATCTGTTTCGTCATTGGTGGAATCGAGCGCACTCAATAAAAAAATCTCCGCCATCTCAGCACAAAGCTTGGAAGACAATTCGGCAAACATGAATTTTTAATCAAGAGGAGTTCCTTCTCCCAGTTTCTGACCTTCAGCCTGAGCAAATTCTTTTCAATAATTCATAATTTTCAGTATCCCACCCTCAACTGAATACATAGGCACGCTTACACACATTCCGTTTTGGGATAATATAAACTGGGATAATATGTGTGTTGTTTCATGATTGGCAATTATATTTCTGGCTATTTACACCAACATGGTCATTTTTGCTTTGATCATTTTATACAGTGGATTGACTAAGTATTGCAACTTTTTAAAACTAAAACTAAAGTTATAGTATTTTTTACTTGATTTGCCTTCTACTATAATTGTGCATTAAACATATACAGTTGTCTAAGTAACCAAAATGCCACGCTGTACCTGGTGCTTATAACTGCATGTCTGTTTCATCTTCAATTTCACACCTGAGTGGATTCTTACCCGGGCACAGGAAAACGCTCTCTCTACCCATGCTGCATCTGTGTATTCTGCCTTTTTACAGATCTACAGAACCCCTTGAATGCTGTGAGCAAAAATAAAAGCTGTTCTTTAGTGTGTTTACTTATAAAAAGTCTGATGAGTCACTAAGGTCGAATAAATTTACTTCATTTTCTTTTGTAAGGTTTGCACACAGTTTTTTAAACCAGTTCAATGCATATACAAAAATAAGTCAAATCGGCTTATTTTAAGTTAAATAATCAAGAAGTATGAGTAAATGTAACATGTAAAAAGTAATTGTTATACTGATAATTTTACCAATTTTCCTCATTTTATGAGGATTGATTTCTTAGTGATAGAATGATATTCAGGTTGGTCCCTAAATGTAAGTGTCGTCCAACAATAATCATAAATCTGATTTGAAAAGTAAGAGCACAATTTCGCCTAACAAGGTGTGCGATTTGACATGTCATTTATATGCAGTATGAGCAAGAGTAACCTCTAATAACAGAGATTACATCTTCGATTCATAACCTAGACGATCAGAAAAACCTAACCCAGGAGGCTTCCCGGATCTCTGGATTAATGGCTCAGACATTGATAATGTCTCTGCATGCTGTGCCGTGTCAAATCTTCTCAGTCCTCACGGGGATCTGCTGTTTTTGCTCTTTGTTTGTTTAACTCATCTTAATGTGAAGCAAATGAATAATGTACTTTCCTTCAGAGTTCCAATGAATGACAAATGAACCCTTTTATAAAAGTTTTCCGCATTTAAGTCCCTTTTACCTTTACCTTATTCAAGGGGGAAAAGGTGGTTAGATGATGGAGATTTTTAAAATTGCATACAAGCCAATGTCAGACTGTTGTTGAGTGTCTGTCAGCCTGTTTTTTGTGCGGTGTGTTCTGCTCCATTGGCACTAGTCAGTCCCCCATCGGCGGCTTTTCGGCATATTGAGCATGTTGAATCGGCGGTGAAGCCCGTCCGTGAGAGAGACCCCTATGATTAGTGAACTAGTTCACGTCGAGAAGAAAAACTGTTATGAAAGAAAGCTACAAAGCGAGGAGGTAAGCAAATACTGCTTCGTTTAAAGTATGTATACAGTAGTTGCGTCCCAAATGACGCACAATACACTATGCAGTATGTACTTATGTACTCATACGTGTAGTGTATGAATTTTATAAGGTTATTTTGTAATTCAACATCTCAGTCTGATATCCCCTCTGATAAGTGCATCATCCAGATATTTAAAGTGTACTTTTTAATTTAGAATTTTCAGTGAACACACTACTTGCACTTTCTATACAACTAAACGTCATTGGATAGTGCATAAGTACGCAAATTGGGATGCACTGATCTTCCAGTTTCACTTTTTGAATGACAAATGCAGACTTCTACCACCTGCTGGTATGGAGAGTTATTTCCTCAACCATTCAGGTGCAAAACGTACATGCTAGTTAGCCGTTGACTGTGAGCAAGTCAAAGACTTGTTGTGTTCAAGCGCAACTTTTTTGCCCAGACACAGGGTAAACCACAGTTGGCTCTCGTTGCTGCTAATTCTTTGATGTCGGTTTGGTGTGTCTGGGCCTTAAAGGTACAATATGTAAGAATTTATATCAGAATATCCAAAAGCCACTTACACAGTGTTATATATTTCTTTCAATTGTGTACTTCCATTATCTTAAATGTTTGCAAGAATTTGTAAATTCAGAGAAATTCACAATTTTAAAAAGTACCCGTCCCTGTTCACTTGTCGCCTGTCAATGATGTAATATCCGCGTTATCCCTGGTTTCACTTGTACTGCCGTTGTAACCATGGTGACAGATGTGGACAACTGCGTAGTGCGTAACGTCTAGCGGCACGCTGTTGTTGTTTCGTTCAAACATTATGGACCATGGCAAGCAGACTTTGGGACAAAAGGAGAATTAAAACGAGGATCAATATCAGCGTGGCGTTTTCGAGATGCCGAGAGATTAACTTGGACTTGACAGAGCTTCACAAGTCACGACTTGACAGGGACTCCGCTCTTGCATGTACTTTATTAGACAGGTGAGTAAATGTACATAAAACTAATCAATGTTATATTGTTCAACATGATGAAATGTTAGAATATGATCTGTATGTTATTCTAATGTTGATCTAGCTTACTGCTAGTCTCATATAGCAAACAAACTAACACATAGAATAACATTATAACTTTCACACACCTCAAATGCTGTTTAGTATGATAGTGTAACGTTAGACCAAATGAAACAGCGCTGCGTTACCTCAGAATATGAATTCGTCAAATAAACTGACCTGTGTGAGTAGTAGTTCAGCACTTGAGGGTAGTGAGGTAGAATTAAATGTCCTCATTCCTTTATATCCGCGGGACTCGCGTGTGGCGCTGATGTCTGTCTCTCATTAGCAATCGCGCCCTGCTTCATACCACAGTCATGTTAAAAAACATCAATGTTTTCACTCATTCATAAACATTATTAGTTCCATCAGCATGACAGCAAGTCTCATCATTCCGCTTATCACTGCATCATCAACCTACGCCTTTGTTATTGTAAGAGGTTAGCGACCGCTAGCGGCGAAAATAAATTACATATTGTAGCTTTAAAGGTTGTATCAGCGATTGTGGGTGACGTTACTTCTGTTTGTGTTTGAAGCGAGATCCCAAACAAACCAAGTTAGCTCGCCCCTCCCTCCCGTTTCGTGCATCATGAAAAAAACGATTACACAGGTAGTTTTGCTGCTGCTTCACTGGAAGCAGCAGTATGATAAATCGTACCAGAATCAGCCATATAGCTACAGATCTATGGGGAAAACTCATGGTAACAACAGCTATCACTAGGCTAACGTTAGTCCTAAACATAGGCTAGTGTTTTTGCTAATAGCACAATGTGTTGGCTAGACATATCAAAGTAGGCCTATCTATGAAAGACGTCACGTCCGTCACCCCTTTCAGTTCAACTTCATACAAAACTACAGAACTACATGATCAACGAATTCCAATTCGTCAGAATCAGCTCGCTCACTAGCATGCCAATTGTGAGTTAGCGCCAGTTAACAAACGCAACTCACACACTAAATCCCTACAATCTGATATTCACTCTGTTCAGCATAATGTCGCCTATGTTAGCTAGAGCTACCCAAGTTTAGTTGAGCTTCGCTCATATTTTTTCAAGAAGGATATTTTCACACACAGTTCACATCCAAACAAGTCAGCACTAGCAGCTACTCACCTGTCCAGAAGAAACAGTGCAACCTCTGTGTCCGATTTAAAATTTTCCAGTTCTTTAAGTTCTCTCCACCTTTCAAAAGCCTTCCCGATAACTATTCGTGTCTTGGAATAAACACGATGGTATTCCCTCGCCCTAATTCTCCTCCTCCTCTTGGGGATTGACTCAGCCATGTTAAATTTCTCTTGTTCGTTGATAGACGCTGGCTTCTTCTTCAGCTCGCAGAGACAATAATACTGCCAGCAACGCACACACCAATGTACTCTTCACACAATCCATTATGAAGCAGCTTAGAAGCAGATACTTCTGATTTCCACTGATGGAACCCCTCATTTGTGATCTTTTCCAATGCTTTTTGTCACATAAGACCACTTGGCACTGGTTCCATTGAATGTGTTCAAAGATGCTTTACATCGATGAGTATTATGTATGCTCTTGTTATTGATGGGAAACAAGATCTTTCAATGGATCTAGCATAATCGCCTCTAAGAACATTTTGTGAATTGAAACAAAAGACTTGGCACACTTGTCTAAAGCAGGCTTATCCGTGAGCAAGATTCAGATTCAGGTCTGGATTTGTGAGGTTCATTAATATTGATAAAGAGCTATCAAACTCATGATTTCTCTTTGAGCAAAGGTTGTGCTCTATAAAATATAGTCTGTCAGTTATATTTACCTGGTATGTGGTTTATCCACTAAAGCACATTCATGTCACATGTATCTTGTGCTTGGGAAGACCTCAGGAGCAGTGGTGTGAATAGAATAGTATGGGCCCCAAAAATAAAAAATACATTTAAAAAAACGTGATGTTCCCACAGATCCTTGGCCGATGTCTACCTATAGTAGCTGACATTTGTAAAATGTATCATAAATGTATTCCTATTGCAAACTAATGCAAATTATGCTACCTTCTGTGATACTTAATTTGATTAAATTCTAAGTTGTGCACAATATTTTCTTCAAAATGATGGACAAAAAAAGGGAAATGTCCATTTTAATTGTCTCAGTCTAAGTAAAAACTATTAGCTTTTTCACTCAGTATTAATGTGTGCTGTGTATTAGCCAATTTGTGCTTATTGGAGTATTGGGCCGTTAGCTTAGCAACATGCTAATGTCAGTATTTATTTTAAAAGTGATTCCAATGGTATTGTTCCTCTGTGTCATTATTGTCATAGTTGTCGTGTGGACGTCACTATTCTCATAGAATTAGAACAATTATTAATAGTCATCATTTATATTTATAGATATCATTATTGTTAAAATCCTTGGTATGAATGGCCCTTTAGTCAAGTGTCTCGTGTGCTGTTTGTGTGGTGTGCGTTACACTGATGAGATTTTGTTTCCGTTAGGATTTTTTCTTAGAAAGTGGACAATAGCCTGAATTAATTAGAAACGACTTCAAGAGGCTTAATATATGTATTTCACATATACATGTATTTTATAAAAGGCCAAATATCAGAAATTACAAGCAATTTTAACATATATTTTAACTATTTTGATATTTATATTAGTATAATGCTTTCTGTGTCTTTGAGCTTTTGTCTTTTTTATCCTCTGCTCCTGTTTTCTGTTTTATGGTCCTGGTTGTTTTCACCTGTTTCTTGTTAGTCTGTTACCATGTGTGTGTGTTTAAAGCTAGGGTAGGCAATGTTTTTCATAAACCTTTTTTTTTTTCTTAAACATTTTTTGTTATACTGGTCAATAATAAGTGTAAACACTATATATACATAGTAATATGATGTAGAATAGATGTAGAATAGGGCTTGATTGGAATTGATTTTATTGAATTGATTGGATTGTCCCGCCCTCCAGTAATCACGTCATCAGAGGTGAGATGAGCTGCAAGATGGAAATGCAAATGCAAAGTCATTTAGATTAAAGATAATAAAAGCACATGAATTAAAAAAATAAATAATGATATGCACAGATAAATCATTTATCTTGAGCTCTGCACTATTCCATAAAAGATGGGAATTGTACAATTGTACATACATTGATTTCATGGTGACTTTAATGGATGTCATGCATAATGGTGTACGGCTTGTAAACTGATACTGTGTATACACTAGTGCTTTTATATTGTGTACCACGGTACAGCAGGACCACCGTTACAACTCTCTCCTTTAAGACTCGCTCCACACATCACTGTTCAACCATCTAAATCAAATCATTACGGAAATCTGTACCAGTGGGCAGGATGGCACTGAATAATTTAACAGGAGTGTTTTCATACACAAACACACAAGGGGATGTTGAACAGAGACAGAGGATGATGTCATCTCCCTCTCACCCGCCAAACAATATTGTCGTATCTGAAAGCCACCTCGATGCACACACACACTCTTCACAACCGTGGCCTCATTAGTGCTATCACAGGCTCTACTGACCAAAGAATAGAAATACTTCTAGGGAGAAAAAAAAATGCTGAATTAAATGTTACACGACACAATGTTATCTAAAATGAAGTGTGAGAATGTGTGGCAGAGATGAGTGAATACTCTTGAGAAGGAGGTAATGCCAATGGGAGAGCCCGAGATGGAGTTTGCCGCATTAGATAAATGACTGGTTCTAATAATGTCTTTTCTTTATCAGAGGCAGGCAGACAGGGGGTGGCACCATGCCATTTCTGTTACTTTGTCCTTGTCATTGGTGCTCAGAGGGCACAGGCCTCCAGGGAACGATACTGATAGTTTAGCACAATGAGGACACCAGACTGTAAACCTCCTCTTTTGTGCAAGAAGTGACACAGGGAAGGAGTGTAGGGACGTTCATGTGTTTTTAAATGAAAGCATTTGAATTAAATCTTAACATTCAAAACGTATGTGCAGACTTTTTGTCTTGGGTGGCCCAAGCTCAGATCATATTACATGTTATTATTTAATAATTAGTTTAAAAGTTTGGGGGGTGGTCCTTCCACTATCCCAGTTACACCACTGTTCCTATATATATTATTTAGTTTATTAAATAATTATTGAAATAGTTTGATGGGTTGATAATAATTTCCTCTGTGATGACTGGTCATCTGTCCAGAATATTTACCTATTTTTTCTTTTGAATTTGTGTGCTTGGAAAAACTAATTTTTCCCTTCATCAGGTACATACTACTTCTATGACATTTACAGTTATTTATTTGTTTATTTGTTAATTATGTTTTAATTTAATAATTAAATCATATAAGCATTAGTGCGAGGTGTAACAAAAAAGTAATTACATACAGAATTTTTGTCTCTTGATTTTTCCTCACTGCTGTCATCATTGTTAAAAACTTGTATATGGAAAGTAAAATAAAAAATAAAAAAAAAGGTCAAAATTCAAAGTTCATTTTTTTTTTGGTTCTTTTAAACATTTCAGTTTTGAGATGATATTGATAGCATCTTAGAACATTAATTAATGAGAATTTGACACACTTATTATCATCACTAGTGTTACAACCTTTTCTTTATTAATAAAATAAAATGAAAAAGTAAATTAACAATATAGCAAATGTCAACAGACTGATCATATGTGTAGTATTTTGTGCCACTGCTTAAGATAAAAAAAGGAAATTAAAAATATAAGTAAAATAAAATGCATGAATAAATTATGATGCAAAAGGTAATTTGAAAGACACAATTTTAACAAAAAAATGCAATGTTTATATGAAAAATTGAAAAGATAATAATATTTGATGATAACCCTGATATCAGTGTTATATATTCAATAAAACTTTCCTTCTTTAATAATATAGAAAGAAATCCAATGTGATTTCATTCCCAATATTGAATTGACAAAATAAGTAAATCAGTTTTAAAAGACAACTTAGACATTTAACATCCTTATTAAAATCTAAATATGTATAGCCTATGTGTGTGTTTCTCATCAACCAGATGTTTTTTTTTTTTTTTTTTTTTTTACTTTTAATCCAAAATAAAGAAATTTAAGGCCTGTTCACACAAAGGGCAATTAGCTATAATGAAAACGGTAAAGATATAGTTCTAAAAATCGTTGTAAATATAGATGAATAGTAGAGTCCACACCACAACTATAAAGAAAACAGTGGAACAATATTGTTGAAAGTGATCCCAAGTTGGGATCACTTTCAGAATGATTTTTTTTTTTTTCTAGCTGATGAACGATAAAAACTTTGAATGCCCAAGATCTTAAAGCAGGATGAAAAAGATCCTCTCCTTTACCTTTACCTTACCAGTATTAGTGATGTTTGGCTGCCTCAACCTTTACCTCACCCTCGCGGTGGTCTCCTAATCCTCAAATGAACACCCCCTTAAAACAACATACACCATTACGCTTACCCTGTGTCCCGTCATATCACAGAGGAGCAGACAGTGAGCATTCATCATCATCCTTGAGCTGATTCAAGCTGACAGGCCAACACTTACAGTAGCTTAAATATTCAGGCCAGCTTGCCATTAGTTGTGTCCAGAGACAAAGGGAAGCTCCCATCCAAGTCTGGCACATGTTCAAGGACTCTGCCCTATACTGGGTTGAGGTGACATCATCACACAGTTCACCTTGGTTTGGATAGAAGAACATACACAAATGCCCTGAGACCACACATCTCCTCTCCTAATGCATTCGGTGGAACTCGGGTTGAGTTTTGTAAGGATGCTTCAGTGGTGATGAAAACAGATGAAGAGAAATAATCAGTGAAGATCTGTTGCTTTCTTCATCTGATTGATGGAATTCCATTACTGGTGAAAGTACTTCCGTCGCACAGCCATTAGTGTTAGACCCAAAATGACTTTCTGCACAAGTGGTTTACTTGAAATAACCCTTTGGTCACTTACAACGAATGAGGCCGTGGTCATTTAAAACAAGGGCTCAGAGGAAAGGCACTTTAACATGTAATTCCCCTGTCGGTTCTTGAGGTTACCACGTCTGTCCTGATTATTTTCACTTGGCTGGTAATAGCTCACGGTTCCCCCACCTTTTCTTGATCGCCCATCGCCCTTAGGATCTTCTTCTCACAGCCTCTTTGTCACTCTCACTTGACTGGCTCTGACAGGACCCTCCACGTCTTGTTCGGCTGTCCCATAATGCTAAAAAAAATTCTGGCCGTTATCTCTAAGGTTCATGTGTGACTGGCCATCATTATTAAGCTCTTGAACTTATTAAATGTACTCATTTATGAAAATTTATTAAATGATTACAATCTATCAATACTTATTTAGCTCAAATAAAGGTTCCAAATGTTTTTTTTGTTTTTTTTTTGCATTGATGCCATATAAGAACCATTTTTGGTTTCCCCAAAGAACCTTTCAGTGGACATTTTCTAAAAGAACTATCTGTATGTAAAGAACATTTTAACTTTGTTCAGTATAAAAAAATAATAATTAAATGTTCAATGGATGTTAAAGGTTCTTCATGGAACCATATGCCAATAAAGAACCTTTATTTTTAGGAGTGAAAAAGTAATTGTAAAGAAAGTGACTGTAGCTATATTTAATATATAATAAATTAAGTATAATTTAGCTTCCTTTGTGACATTGAATAATGTCAATTTGCATTCCTAAAATGTACTTTACTATCATCAAATAAACTGTAAAGTAATCAAAGTTTGATCTCTCATTGTTTGTGTGGGGGAATAAGCAGTGCTAAATGGAACAATGTGTGCGCTTTATATATACAGTAGTGTTACTGTATATATTAATGCAATAGATGTTCGTAATTGCACAATTTTATCAGATTTTTGTTCAGTTAAAGAAAATAATTTCAAACTAAGGAAAATAGGATAGATTATCTTATTTTAAATGAGTTCTTACATTTATGACAATAGCTTTTTGAGCAATTTCTCATCTCATTTTCCAATCCTGTTTATTTATTTATTTTTCAGTTTGGTTTGTTTTTTTAATAATTCTTTTCTTCACAACTGCTCCCTATCCATACCATCAGGCATTTTTAATTAATGTTTATATTCTCATATGGAGTTACATACCTTTCTGAGTCCCTTCATGACAAGTGAATGAAACAGTGGCTAAAACAGACACTGTATCTCAAGTTCAAGGCAAAAAAAAAAAAACTTTTCATAATCTGCCCACAGATTGTCATGCTGTCATAGTGCCTCTGAGGTGATTTGCTATTTTATTAGAGAAAGTGTAGCTGGTATGATTTTTTAATGAGAGGGTTACTTTACTCAGGCAATGAGAGTCATTGAGCATCTGCGCTTGACTCTAGGGAGGGCTAATGGCCCACGGCTAAAGGTTAAATGCACGGAGAACAAGTTGTTTTATTGCTGTTTGTTTATTAAGATGCTCGCTTAGAAATTAAAACAGCAGTGTTAATTTTTATGGCTGCAATAAACCGTGAATTCATTTTGATTTCCTGGTGGTCTAGATTCCGATTGCTTTAAAGACGTGTTGTATGCTAATAAGTTCAACCAATTCCAGCTGTATTTCAGTTAGGACTATGCTGACATGTTTGAGATACTGCCATGTCTTTTTGAGAGAGTGTTGCAATACAACATAAAGGAGACACTGGCTCAGTCCCACAATTCTCTGATGTTGTTCTCCTTCGCTTCCACAGGGGCCAAATGCACGTTTCATTAATTCATGATGTTTGTGCAGGGAAAGAAATCCGAAAAATGTGTGTGCATGTTTGGCAGTCGCATGGATAGTGTCCTTCTCACATTAGATATTCTGCTACTGGATGAGAAAATAACATAAGTTGGACAGATAGGAGAGTTCATCAAACCATATGCTTATTTCTGACTGTGTAGCACCTGCTGCTCTGCATTAAAGCATCTCAGAGAATGGCTGAAAGTGATTTTTAACAATGTCAATGTTTTCTTATTCTGTCCCAATGTAATGCAGAGAGGCTGTTATTAAAAGATTGGGCAGTTAAAACTACTAGAACTACTAGGTTCTGAAAGGTGGAAAATGGTTAAAAAAAAATCAAATACAGTATGACCCCTTTAAATTCACTATCAATTTGTACTCTATGGGAAATGTACAATGTTTCATGAAGATGCTATTCTGACGATTTGTCTCTTAATAATAAATGTAGGATTTAATGACATATTGACTGGCTAAAGGTTAATGTGATGCATTCGTTGGTGAAAAGGTTAATGTATGATCTGAATATTTTGTTTGCAGGACAAGATGCGCAGGTTCGATTATCCGCAGCATACGCCTGTGACAAATTGCATGTCATTATTTACCGCAAAATCATGTGCACAGTTTTACCCCCAACTGGAAAATTAAATTTCCCTGTCTCGCATTTGTGTAAGTAATGTGATTATGTAAATATTCTCTTGCTAACTCCCACACAACTAGTGTCAGCATTTACCAATGTGAATATCATATTACTACAATAACCTTTTTGAACCATTGCTTTAACAGAAGAATATTTCACGTGGATGATGTCACCCTTATTCATCCCTTTCTTGCCAGTGTGTTCCTCATGTAGGGTTTGCGGAGACGAAGCACCCTGCGTGACAGGCCGGTGACATGAATAAGAAATGGCGAGCGTGGAGTGGAGTTTTGGCCCATCAAACGGTGATCACTCCTGGTTATGGACAGTGGGTAGAGCGTGAGGAGGTGTCAGAGCAATTGACATCTTCAACCCCCACCCTGCTCATGTGGGCTGTTTCTCCAATGCTCTATCAGAGTCGGTTTCTTCTCCTTCAGAGTTAGATGATCACTTATAAATATGATCTCTCAGCAACAGTTCAATCAGTTTCTCTGTCTCCATGTCATTTTTCTGCGCA
This sequence comes from Scardinius erythrophthalmus, assembly GCF_964197995.2. Taxonomy (NCBI): domain Eukaryota; kingdom Metazoa; phylum Chordata; class Actinopteri; order Cypriniformes; family Leuciscidae; genus Scardinius; species Scardinius erythrophthalmus. Next base: position 7,930,615 of record NC_138239.1, read on the forward strand.
GTGATCTTCTGCATGTCCAATCGTCTGTTGCTCCCTCTCTCCCTTAAAGGGGATGTTTAATGCTATTTCATGCATTCTGACCTGTTTACACTGTTAAAGAGTTGGATTCTCATGCTAAACATTGCCAAAGTTTCAAAAAAATGAGTTGGACGTATGAGAGAGTATTTCTGTGCCAAATACACTCCTTCAGAGAACATATAAATTTCGGAATGTTTTTTTCGAGTATGGCCCTGAATGATGTCATAAAGGGCGAGAGCAAGAGCAACGCCCATCAACGTGCTTCGTTCGGGTTACGGAAATTTTGTTTTTAGACCACGAAATCAACAATGTCACAAATAATAATAATAATAATTCATTACATTTATATAGCGCTTTTCTCGACACTCAAAGCGCTTTACATAGAAGGGGGAATCTCCTCAACCACCACCAATGTGCAGCATCCACCTGGATGATGCGACGGCAGCCATATTGCGCCAGAACGCCCACCACACACCAGCTTACTGGTGGAGAGGAGACAGTGATGAAGCCAATCAGTATATATGGGGAGGATTAGGAGGCCATGATGGACAGAGGCCACTGGGCAAATTTGGCCAGGATGCCGGGGTTACACCCCTACTCTTTCGAAAGACATCCTGGGATTTTTAATGACCACAGAGAGTCAGGACCTCGGTTTAACGTCTCATCCGAAGACGTTTTCTTCACAAAAGAAGTGAGTTTTTGGTTGTAAGGGAAAGAGAACCTTGTTCAGCTTCCCAAAGAACCTAGCGTTAAGGGAACAGTGGATGCAGTTTGTTTTCCATGTGCAAGTGTGTTTCTTGTTCCCGGCATTTCTGTGACGAATGTTTTATAAACAAGGCCCAGTTCGCTGGATTTGCAGATCGTTTGAAACTGAAAGATGGAGCGGTCCCAGCGATAAAAGATCCTGGTCATGAGTCGGAACCGCAAACAGCAAGTAAAACTGCATCAGATGTCTGTGTTTTGTTGGAATAAGTGCACATAATGTAAACAATGCGAACGTATAGTGAATCAAATCAATAATGAGATGACGTATTGTGTGTGTTTAGACCGTCTCGCAGCACTGTGAGGAATAATAATAATGGAAAATGTCCCTCAGAAGTGCGGGTATTTGTCCCTCAGAAGTGCGGGTAAAAAGACAGTTTAAATTTAAATCGCGTGTGTGAATGAATGATGATGTTTTAGCAAACTGTATTGCTATACTGAGATGGGTAAAAATCGACTGAAATATGTTGTAGGCTATTTGTAAAAGCAAATGTTTGAAATAAAATGTAGGCTATTTGTAAAAGCAACGTATTAAACTGCAAATTAACATTTTATATATGCCCTAATATTTCATAAAAACAATGTTACTATGGAAGTAAAATAATGTCAAATGTTTTTGAAACAAAAAGCCTGTTGAATTGCACTACTTGAAAAAAAAAATAGGCATTGCATTAACCATGCTTGCATTTTAATGCATTGTATTTTTAGGGCTTGCATTTTTATGGGCTGAAATTCAACATGGTTGAATATTTAAGCTGTGAATATTTCAATTAAAAACATTTCAAACACATTTTCATTATTAAAAATTCAATAATCCATGTTCACCTTTCATATTTTACTTCCAAAATATTCAAACTGTTTAAAAATACAACCTATAATATTCAACAGGCAATTTTCGTTCCATTTTATTTCACTTTGCAAAATTCGCTTCCACAAATTCAGTGGTTCAAATTCGACAGTAAATTCAACGGAACTGCAGGAAAAGCAATAGATTACCGAGATACTCTCCATCTGCTGTAGTCAACCTCACCAGCAGGAGGTGCAAAAGCGCTTGTTGTTTGACGAAGACAGAGCAACAGTTAGAGCAAGCCATTCATTCATAAAACTCATTTAACAGCAGTGCAAGTGTATTTGTGATTATTATGACGGCGGTTTTATGTTAAATTCAGTGTCTTCACGGTTACTCTCCCTGTGTAGCCTACAAGCATCTTTCTCTACCGTGAACAAGATTATAATGTTATTCCCCGATGCGGATATACAGATCCAATATTACATTTTTGAGGTTGACATATATTTCTCTTGGTTGTTTAGTTGCCTTAACTTTATATTGTGGCGATGTGCAGCATGCAAGCTATTAGGGTTTCCCTCAATACTTAAGGATTCCCCAGCTGGACATATAAAAACGCTTAACGTATAGCTTAATGGACTAATTACAGTGATATAAAAGACCAAACTCGCAGGCAAGCAGATTGACTCAGAATAACGCGCAAAGTTTAATGCTGAGCGTTTCCCCAGTGATAGACTGGCATTGACGTTGGACATTCGCACATTTAGGGACCGTCTCTAAAGTGTATACTACTTTGGTATACACGTTTCTAACTTCAATAGCATTTGAATAGAACGACTTACAGTCATAAAACCAGCTGTAAAGTGTTCATGTAGTGTCAGGCATAATGCGCACCCTTTGGTTTTTTTGCTATTTATTCAAATAAATTAAAGTTTGCTATTGAAGTTAGAAACGTAGGCTATGCAATGTTTTATGCAACTTTTGAGACGGTCCCTAAATGTGCGACTGTCCAATGTCAAGCCAATTTTACATTTTATTAGGCTACATTTAGTCATTTATTTATTTAGCAGACGCTTTTATCCAAAGCGATTTACAGTTAAACTAACAATAGGAGGACAACAATATGCAAGTGCTATGACTCTTCCCAGTTTAAGCTAATGCAATACACGTAGGCATAGCCTATACTATATATATATATATATATATATATATATATATATATATATATATATATATATATATACTGTAGAGAGAGAGAGAGATAAAAGAGAAGAGAAAGTGTTAGTATTGATCAAGTGTTGATTTTATGCCAGTATCACGAAACGCTCAGCATGAAACTTTGCGCGTTACGTTCATATTCTTAGTCCATCTAGCCTATATAGTAGCCTACAGCCTACATCCCCAATAAGGTGCGAGTTTGGTCTTTTATATCACTGTATTAGTCCATAAACTACGTTAAACGTTTTGTCCCGACAGAAGGGGAATCCTCGAGTGTGAGGTATTGAGGGAAACCGATTATAATCCTGTTCATGTAGAGAGAAAGCTGATGACATGCTACACAGGGAAAGTAACAATGAAGTTATTGAATGAAACATAAACACAGCTTTTGTGTCTTTATCATCTTTTCCGCATATATACTGACACAGCTCATTTTCATTTTATGAATGAATGGCTTGCTCTAACTGTTGCTCTGTCTTCGTCAACAACACGAGCTTTTGCACCCCCTGCTGGTGAGGTTGACTAACAGCAGATGGAGAGTATCTCGGTAATCTATTGCTTTTCCTGCAGTTCCGTTGAATTTACTGTCGAATTTGAACCACTGAATTTGTGGAAGCGAATTTTGCAAAGCGAAATAAAATGGACCGAAAATTGCCTGTTGAATATTATAGGTTGTATTTTTAAACAGTTTGAATATTTTGGAAGTGAAATATGAAAGGTGAATATGGATTATTGAATTTTTAATAATGAAAATGTGTTTGAAATGTTTTTAATTGAAATATTCACAGCTTAAATATTCAACCATGTTGAATTTCAGCCCATAAAAATGCAAGCCCTAAAAATACAATGCATTAAAATGCAAGCATGGTTAATGCAATGCCTATTTTTTTCAAGTAGTGCAATTCAACAGGCTTTTTGTTTCAAAAACATTTGACATTATTTTACTTCCATACGTTACAGTCAGGCGAAATATGAAAGACAACATTTTGTTGACTAGATTTGGGTACAGTTTTTACTGTAGAATATACTGCCACATCAAATAAGCTTTTGTTTAGCAATTTCTGCTCATATGTTCTATATATATATATATATATATATATATATATATATATATATATATATATATATATATATATATATATATTTCACGCGACACGCAAGCGTCTTGGAAGCGTTTCCATGCAAAATTGAATAGGAAAATCTGTTTATATGTAAAGATTACACTTGAATTGTTGTTGTAATTGTAACCTTTTTAATAAAAAATATATATTTACAAGGTAGATGTAAACAAACTATTAAAAGGTAAATATATTTTTTTTCTTTAAATAAGTTGTATTGTGTTTTATTGGTGACAAATTTCGGGAGAGGATAAATATTCCAAAACTGAAAATACAGTATGAGAATTAACTGCACAATTACTAGACATGTTTACCTTGGATATTATACAATTTGCAAGCACAATTTGTGGAAAAATAAAAAAATTATGATGCTTCCAACTGTGAACCAATTTGGTAGTGTGTGTGTATATATATATGTATGCCATCTGAAAATGACATCTGAAATTTTCTTCTAGAATGATCATTTTTATGAAGCTTGTATATTTAAGTTAGCTATAGGTGACACACCTGAATGAATGGCTCATTAAGTATGCAGGGACATTGTCTCATCAGGTGTGAACTACTAAATATGCATGATGCTGTTGGATCGTTTACGCCCCATCCGCATATTGGCTTTCCAAACTAAAAGTGTTTCACAAAACTTAAATCAATGTATCGTTTTATGTGAATCATTAGGCAGGATGATTTTCACATCATTTTGAAGAACTCTAGGTGACGACATCCATTAGTCAAAAGTCTTATTTACACATATTTAGTATGTGTTTTGTGGCCTTATTTCAGAAACTTTCATTTTTAGTTTTTTCAATAACCATGCATAAACATTATTCTCTCAAAAATGAAAACACATACATACATGTGGCTCACATATTATGGTAGTCCTGTTTGTGCTAAATAGAGTGAATTTACACCTTTGCCATTAATATGTTTATAAGCAACTGAAAAAAGCACAAATGTCAGGGCATGTCAGAACATCTCAAGGACCCCAAAAACACCCCAGACCCCAGAGGGTTAAATACACTTGTTTAGCTGACCACCATAAGTGTCCATTTGTTTATTCTAAAAACACTCGGTGCTCGTGCTCGCTCCGCCCACGGCACGCCTCCAGGAGCTCGACTGTTTTCGGAAAGAATCGGTACAACTGTATTTGTCTTTTATAAACCTGATAAAACTAAAGACTCTTTGGAGATATGAAGGATGCAATACTACAGGTACTCAAAATAGAAACTGTGTGTGTTATGTACCCTTTAAGAACAACAGAGTCCTCAGTTTGACATGGCCAGGGTCCACAAAGATTAGATTTGAATTTATGAAGATTGCTTCACCTAGGTCGGTGCTGTAATCTATGCTGTTGTAGTATTTCACGTGTGGCCCCCTCCTCACCAAGCCACCCAAGGGCCCCATATTTCACCATGACAACGTAATCACAGCTCCGCATTAAAAAGTCATTATTGTTTAGAATGGGGGCCTCATCCAGAAAACACTAGCTATAAAATCTCTTAGCCTTTGTGTCTCGGGCAGCACACATGTTTACTCTAGAACACAAGCTCAGGTGATTTAAATGACCAACTCAGAACTCCATTGATCTCACAGAGGTTTTTGCCTTCACAGAAATACACACTTGCCATTGCAGAGCCATATGCTTCACAATTTATTCATACACTAACAAAATAATGTTTTATTGCAAATATGCAGATTATTCATTTCTTGCTGCACTGATAGCACTTCTCTAAAATGATTTGCCGATATTCAGTCCACAATACAAATTTAAGGGTCATAACAATTAAATATATATTTGCAGCGTAGCCTATTCTAGGAATTTGAATAAACCTCAGTACTTGTACAATTTGTGTTATAGGCATCAACAATAGCTCAATCATAAGCTTGTTGAGGTAAGGTGGGCTGTTATTTTACTAAAGGATCAGACGTTCGTCTGCCAGACGATAAATTGGATGAAAAAATGTCAGTCCATTTATCTTACACTGAAGAAGGGACTCAAGCCAGTGTCATTTTAGTATTATTTATGCAGTATCATAGTATTTATTAATATTTTGAATGAGCTTTTATTTTTATATATAGTTTAAATTTCAATCTCTTTAAAAAACGTTTGTATTTTTTTTTTTATTCTACTTAGCTTTAATTTACTTTTATTTAAATTTGAGTAATTTATCACTTCAACTTCAACTTATTTTATTTCAGTTAATTGCCTAGGCAACATTTTTTCATTTTAATTAAAATCTTTAAATTTTATTTTTAAAATTAAAAAATATATATATTATTATTTTCATGTAATTTTATATTTTATTTTATTTCAGCTTTTTTTTTTTTTTTATAGTTTTACTTTCAGCTAACAGTAACAACACTGTTTCCAACAGTCTGGTTCCAGAAGTAAAAACTTCTTTGTATACTTCTTTCTCCTTAGGGAAATGTGTTTTAAATGCTAACTTACAAACCTTTAAAGACAGTCCTGCTGTGAGAGGCTGTTAATGGATAGTATTTGCTTCTGTTGAAGCCGTCAGCCGGTGTTATTTATTTTTCTAATTATTTTTATTTTATTTTTCAAAAAATCCACCAATCAGAGTTTCGACAAGCAAAATGTGTCAAAAGAGCTATTTAGCTCTGCCCTCTTCCGCCCTGCGAATGAGCAATCGAGTCTCTCTACACTCTCAAAATACTGTATATGGTCACACTTTAGATTAGGGTGGATAGATTACTATTAACTATCACCTTTGCCTCAATAAACTCCTAATTACTGCTTATTAATAGTTAATAAGGTAGTTGTTGAGTTTAGGTATTGGGTAGGATTTAGAGATGTAGAATATGGTCATGCAAAATAAGGCATTTATATGTGGTTTATTTTACATTAGAGATTGATTCAAAGCAGCTTTACAGAGATTACGGGAAAATAATGCAAAAAGTTTGTTTCAAGAAGAAAATAGAGTCACGGTCTAGCTTAAGTAAGTTCAGTGTTGTTTCATTTTTGTTTTAAAAAAGTTATTAATTTAGTTCATTATATATATATATATATATATATATATATATATATATATATATATATATATATATATATATATATATATAGCCGCTTTGGAGTAAACCATGATGTCATCGTCCAGCTCAGTTCAGTATAGTGTCAGTGCAGGCAGATCAATATTATTGTTGAATATTAAATTAAATGTTAAATTCAATGTCCCCAACTAAGCAAGCCAAGCCAATGGCAACAAAGGTGGGGGCAAGGAACCAAAAAACCTTGGGAGAACCCAGGCTCAGTCGGGGGGCCAGTTCTCCTCTGGCCAATGAATGAACAGTGTATGATTATGATTCAGGCAGCATTATAGGTCAGAAGTCAGACTGGTTTGGAACAATCAGAATATTATCCAGTTCCATCTGGTTTAAGATCAGAGTCATCACGCCGGGAAGGAGACGGGTTTGTTGAGGATCAGTGCTGATGCCTGTCGTGTCGATGAGGCCTTCGATTAGAGTCTAGTTGAAACAATCTCTGCTGACACTTCAGGGATGCGTTGTGGTCGTGTCTAGGTGCAGGTCCTCCATCTGGTCTGGATACGGCCTGGATCCGGTTGACTACATCATGCGTTGTGGTTGTGTCTAGGCGCATGTCCTCCATCTGGTCTGGATACGGCCTGGATCCAGCTGATTACAGTAAACCTCGGAATAAGCAGAAAGACTAACATTAGCGTAGATGCCATTCTTCTTGTGATGTAACGAGTACAATGGGTGTAATAGGAAGTGTTCCTGGTTCTGGCTGACCTAATTTATGCAGCCTAATAATCATTAAATTGATTTGAATAATAGGAATGTATCATTTTCTATGTGTATGCCAGGTTGAAGAGATGTGTTTTTAGTCTAGATTTAAACTGACAGAGTGTGTCTGCTTCCCGGACAATGTTAGGAAGACCGTTCCAAAGTTTAGGTCTTTAAATAGGAGAATAGGATCTACCGCCAGCAGTTGATTTTGATATTCTAGTTATTATTAACTGGCCAGAGTTTTGAGATTGCAAAAGACGTGAAGGACTATAATGTGCTAAGAGCTCGCTCAAGTACTGGGGAGCTAAACCATTTAGTACTTTGTAAGTAATCAGCAATATATTACAGTTTTTCTCGATTGCTTAAACACATTTCTTGAAACTATGCCTCGTATTCTCAAAACTATAAACACAAATCCATAACGTCTCACCCAATTCTCCAAACATCCTATTTTCAGGTCAAAATGAAGCTCTACACTCAAAACAATTCACTCTTGCTGAAAAACCAAACTTTGCCCTCAGACAGGACACACAAGCCCTCAAAATCACACACACTACAACATAGTCTAACACACTGGTGCAATAAATTCAAAACAACATTTCCAAAACTGGTAAGTTATGTTGCTTGTGGTTCCCCCCCTCACAAACCTTTTCACATGATGAACACAAAAGACACAACCAGTGGATACATTGGCACATTTTTATTCATACACAGAAAACACACACACACACACAAAAATATTTTTTTTTTCTGTTTTACTCTTTTTTTTTACTCTTTTTTTTTTACTCTCTCCTCTATTTTTTGTTTTTATATTTACTTACAGTAAGATGTGTGTGACCATCATATGACAGTAAAAGAGCACACACAAACCATATTCTAATATGGAATTCGAATTGTATTGGAATGGTAAAGAGTGTTGGGACGTCACAGAAGGGCCTCCACTCAAGGAGACAATATGATGGACACGTCTAAGAATGTTCCACATATGGTTGAAATACCACAATTTGCCTAGAAAGACAACATTCTGGGAGTCAAGACTATAAAGGAGAAAGGATGCCCTCCCTTCACTGTCACACTCTGCAGCCACACTGTACGACTGCTGGCCTTTTCTTGCAAGAAAATAAACCAGACTATTGGAAATGTCTGTCTCTTATTCAGTGATAGAATTTTGTTTGCCACCACACCTCCCTGAAGGTTCTCGAGGCGACGGTAAAGCAACTCAAATTTGGCCTTACTCGTAGCCCAGCCTCCCTCATAGTCAAACCATTGATAAAGACATGGGCAACTAGAGTGGCTTGAATTTCATCTGAGACTGCTTGTCTTCTTGTCCTTGCCCTTCCTCCTCCTCATTCTTATCCCTCTTCCTTCATGTCTTTCTGGATCCATTGTTCCAAAACGCAATAAACTGATCTGGGCCCTTTTATATATCTATTGAAGTTCTGATTGATGTGTGTTAAATTTTGACTCTTAGTGTTTCCACTTGGGTAATTGTGTGCTAACTGAGCTGAAGCTGTGCTGACTTGAGTGAACAATTTTGAATGCTAGTGCTTTATACATGACAACATGGTCTAAGCAATGAGAAATGAAGTGATTTGTGTGTAGAGTTTTGCAGTGAAAGTTCAACAAATCTGACTCATGTGTCAAAACAGGGAATAGTGTTTATAGTTTAGTGAAATGGGTGTGCTTTTTGATAAATGGCGTTATGGTTTTGAAATTTTAGTTCAAAAGCCTGGTTATAGTGTTTAAGCAATCGAGAAAAACTGTAAAATGTATACAATGTTTAATTGGGAGCCAATGCAGTTTTGACAGAACTGGGCTAATATGGTCATACTTCCTGGTTCTAGTAAGAGCTCTAGCTGCTGCTGCGTTTTGGACCAGCTTTAGTTTGTTTTTTTTATGTGTGCAGGGCAACCACCCAGTAGAGCATTACAATAATCTAGCCTTGACGTTAATGAATGCATGAAATAATTGTTCTGCATTTTTCATTGAAAGCATATGTCATAATTTAGATATATTTTTAAGATGGAAGAATGCGGTGTTACAGATGCTAGAATTGTGGCTTTCAAATGAAAGATTGATATCAAAGAGCACACCCAGGTTCCTAACCGACGACGAAGACTTGACAGAGCAGCCATCAAGTGTTAGACAGTATTCTAGGTTAGTGGTATGTGCGGTGGTTTTTGGTCTAATCATTCGAAAATCTGTTTTTTCAGAATTAAGTAATAGGAAATTACTAGTCTAATTTTTACATCAACTATGCATTCCGTTAATTTCTTGAATTGGTGCGTTTCGTCAGGGCGCGAAGAGATATAGAGCTGAGTATCATCAGCATAACAGTGAAAACTAATCCCATGCTTCCTAATGATATCTCCCAAGGGTAGCATGTACAGAGTGAACAGCAGCGGTCCTAGTACTGAGCCTTGTGGTACGCCATACTGAACTTGTGATCGATGAGACATCTCTTCATTTACTGCTACAAACTGATAACGGTCAGATAAGTATGATTTAAACCATGCTAAAGCATTTCCACTAATGCCAACATTATTTTCGAGTCTATTTAAAAGAATGTTCTGGTCAATGGTATCAAATTCAGCACTAAGATCGAGTAACACTAATAGAGAGACACAACCACGATCGGATGATAAGAGCAAATCATTTGTAACTCTAATGAGGGCAGTCTCAGTACTATGGTACGGTCTAAATCCTGACTGGAAATCCTTGCAGATATCTTTTTTTTTTCTAAAAAGGAACATAGACAAAAAGGGTAGATTTGAGATCGGCCTGTTATTGACTAATTCTCTAGGATCAAGTTGTGTTTTTTTTTTTTTAATTAGAGGTTTAGTAATAGCCAGCTTAAAAGTTCTCGGTACATATCCTAGTGACAAAGATGAATGAATGATATTAAGAAGAGGATCTATGATCTCTGGAAGCATTTCTATCAGTAGCTTAGTCGGTATATAGGGTCTAACATACATGTTGTTGATTTAGATGATTTAACGAGTTTAGACAATTCTTCCTCTCCTATTGCAACAAATGAATGGATTTTTTCCTCAGGGAGACTACAATGCATTCCCTGTTGCGATACTGTAGTAGACGTTTGCATAGTTATAATTTTCTTTCTAATATTATTAATCTTGAAAGTAAATAAGTTCATAAGGTCATTACTGCAATCCTCTTTGGAAACTTCAGAAGTAGAAGCTTTATTTCTTGTTAATTTAGCCACTGTGTCAAATAAATACCTAGGATTGTGTTTGTTTTCTTCTTAGAGTCGAAAAATAAGCAGATCTAGAAGTTTTTAAGGCTTTTCTGTACGCAATCGTGCTCTCTCTCTCCATGAAATTCGAAAAACGTCTGGTTCCCTTTCAAGGGAACTCGCGTTGCGTCGATTGACGCTATGGGAACGCTTTGCGTGATGACGTCTTGAAGCACATGTAAAATCAGTCCAATGGTGTGGCGGGACGTCAGAGGCGGGTGACGTCACGTACCAGGAAGCTATAAAAGCCGGCCTGAAGCAGGAAACAACAGTTTTCTGAGTCTTCAGTAGCGCTCTATGTGAAATCTGTCTTTGTCTATTTATTGTTGTCTGTCACTATATATATACAAATCCAGCGAGCATTTCAATATGTGTGTGTTTCCCTGCCCACGTTATATTACGGGTATGGACACTCACGTTCTGTTGTTTGGGAGAGGAGCATGCCCAGTCAGCACTCGAGGGTGCTGGCTGTGTGCATTGCGAGGCGCTGTCTATGCGCTCGCTCCGATCCCGGCTGAGTTTCTTCCGAGAGGCTCGCGCTCCCCAGGGCTCGGGTCCCGCTGCTGCCGAGGCACGGCGGCGATCTCAGTCCTGGGGTTCGCAAATGAATCTATCAGCGGGGTCTGACACGGGCTCTGCCTTATCTCAGCCTTTATCTGATAGACCCGGTGGCTGTCATCTGGGTTCGGAAGCACGCGATGCGGTTTCTTCCGCCCCGATGACGGCACAAACACTGCAATTGTCCAGTTCTGAGGAACTGGATGTTGTTAGTGTTGAGTCTGTGTCTGAGGTTCCCCACCTCAGTCTCATGCATTTGAAGTGTTGCTGGAAGTAGTGATAAGAGCAGTTGATAGACTATGTATTTAGTGGCCCTGATAAACAGGACGTTCGTTTATAAAGTAAACATGACGAACGTTTTCTGCCCTCACGTGCACACACACACAAAAAAAAAATTAAAAAAAAATAAAAAAATATATATATAAATAAAAAATATATATATATGTTGCTGTTATATATGATATGTATATATATATATATATATATATATATATTCAGTATGGCGAGCAAGCAGCAGTTTAGAGTGTGTTTCCATCCCTGCCCGCGTTATTTAACGGGAGGTGATACTCACACTCTTTGTGTTGTTTGTTTGGGTGAGGAGCATGCCTAGCCAGCACTCGAGGGTGCCGGCTGTGTGCATTGCGAGGCGCTGTCTATGCGCTCGCTCTGATCCCGGCTGAGTTTCTTCCGGGAAACTCGCGTTCCCCAGGGCGTGGGTCCCGCTGCTGCCGAGGCACAGCGGCAATCTCAGTCCTGGGGTTCGCAAATGGATCTATCAGCGGGGTCTGAGACGGGCTCTGCCTTATCTCAGCCTTTATCTGATAGACCCGGTGTCTGTCATCTGGGTTCGGAAGCACGCGATGCGGTTTCTTCCGCCCCGATGACGGCACAAACACTGCAATTGTCCAGTTCTGAGGAACTGGATGCTGTTAGTGTTGACGCTGAGTCTGAGGATTCGCTACCTCAGTCTCATGCGTTTGAGGAATTACTCGATGTCGTCAACGAGAGCTGTTGAGATTATCTATTGAGTGGCCAGAAGATAGGCAGGACGTTCGCTCGAAGAGTAAGCTCGATGAACGCTTCCTACCATCTCGTGTACAGCCTCAGCGCAGTAGCCTTCCGTTTTCCCCCGATCTCCACACCGAGGTGTCGGGATCGTGGGGGGAAACCTGTGTCATACAGTGTGTACAGTGCACAAATATAAACCTACTTCTCATCTTTTCCAATATAAAGAACATGGTTATGGTGAGATGCCGTAGGTAGAGGAGACGCTTGCGAGCTATCTCTCTCCAGCAACGGCATCTTCCCTGAAGGCTCCTGTATATGAGGCTGCTGAGCGGGAGCAGCCTCACTTATCTTAAAAGAGCGCTGAACATCGTGCCACTCAAATACCGAGTGTGTCCTCCCGTGCTCCCCCACAAAAATATCGGGGACACGGAGGACGCTCTCAAACCCAGCAGTCTTCAAGGGGTAGAACGGTTCTGCGGACCGTTATTACCACCAAGAAGGCTGCTGGGAAGAAATCCTGACGTCCGAGGGCTCAGGATTAATGAGGGTAGTCCCCCCCGAAGTAGAGCGGTTAACACCTCTTTTACGGTGCCCGCCTCTCTTCGGTACCCTCAGGGGACCGTTCTGCTAACCCTGCCGCCTCCGGTGTTACAGGGCGCAGCGGTCTCCGGCGAGCACATATCTCAAGGACCACCCGGAAACGTAGTGGCCTCGGGATGCCCGCCCCCTCCGAGGAGGGTGTTAGAGCAGTCTGTTCGATCGTTCCCTGCCGGTGCGCCGTTACAGGGCGACGAATTGACTGCTCAACAACAACAAAATCCAGAAACCAGTCTCGAGAGGCTGGTACCTCTAGTAGAATCTTTGACAGCGTGGAAGCTACTGTCAAATGTTTCTCGTTGGGTCCTGCAGACCGTGGAAAAAGGGTATCAGATTCAGTTCAAAAAACGCCCACCTCGGTTTATGGGGGTTCTGCCCTCTGTGGTGGCCCCCGAGCAGGTTCTGGTTATGGAACAGGAAGTAAACACTCTGTTAGAGAAGGGGGCCATAGAATATGTACCCCCCTCCAACAGGGAAACCGGGTTTTACAGCCGGTACTTCATAGTTCCGGAAAAGGACGGGGGATTGCGTCCCATTTTAGATCTTCGAGTTCTGAACGAGTCCATATTTCCATCCGTCCGTGTCATTGGAAGTTCCTGAGGTTTGCTTTCGGGGGCAAAGCATACCAATATCGTGTTCTTCCATTCGGCCTAGCTTTATCACCCCGCACTTTCACGAAATGCATGGATGCAGCTCTGGCGCCGCTGCGCCTCCAGGGTATTCGCATCATGAACTACATCGACGATTGGTTGATTTTAGCTCAGTCGCATCAGTTGGCGGTTCAACATCGAGATGTTGTTCTCGCCCACATGAAAGAGCTGGGGTTACGGCTGAACGCCAAGAAGAGTGTGCTTTCTCCACTCCAGAGAACCACTTTCTTAGGCGTGGTTTGGGACTCAGTGTCGATGCAGGCGCGCCTGTCACCGCCACGTATAGAGTCCATCCTTGCAGCTGTGAAAAGTGTAAAGCTAGGCCAGCTACTCACTGTCAAACAGTTCCAGAGACTGTTGGGTCTCATGGTGGCAGCTTCCAACGTGATACCTTTTGGACTGCTGCACATGAGGCCCCTGCAGTGGTGGCTCAGGACCAGGGGGTTTTCCCAGAGGGGCAACCCATTTCGCACGATCAAGGTCACGCGGCGATGCTTACGTGCCTTGGTTATGTGGAAGAAACCGTGGTTCCTGTCCCAGGGCCCAGTGTTGGGAGCTTCTTGTCGTCGCAGACTGCTAACGACGGATGCTTCCCTCACGGGTTGGGGAGCGATCCTGGAGGGTCGCTCAGCTCAAGGTCTGTGGGAAGACCATCATCGTTCCTGGCATATCATTCGCCTAGAGATGTTAGCTGTCTTCCGGGCTCTGAGGAGCTTTATCACAGATCTCAGGGCAGACACTCTGTCGAGACAGGGGCTGAGGCCCGGGGAATGGAGGCTCCACCCCGAGGTGGTGGAGCTGATATGGAGGGAGTTTTTGCCAAGCACAACTGGATCTGTTTGCGTCTCGAGAGACGTCTCACTGTCCACTTTGGTTCTCCCTCACGCATCCAGCTCCTCTCGGACTGGATGCTATGGTACAGGCGTGGCCGAGGCTACGTCTGTACGCCTTTCCCCCAGTTGCTCTGCTCCCGGGAGTTCTGGAGAGGGTTCGCAGGGACCGGGTTTGCCTGCTTCTTATAGCCCCGCGCTGGCCGGGCAGAGTATGGTTTCCCGACCTTGTGTCCCTCCTCGACGGGCCTCCTCTGGAGTTACCTGTCAGGAGGGACCTTCTGTCCCAAGCAGGGGGCTCGATACTTCACCCCCGCCCAGAACTGTGGAACTTGTGGGCTTGGCCTCTGAGGGGGCCCAGCTCATAGAGTCAGGTCTCTCAACTGAGGTTGTTGAGACCATTCTACAGTCCAGAGCTCCCTCCACGAGGAAACTTTATGCCCTGAAGTGGAGAGTATTCACTTCTTGGTGTAGTGACCGTCGGTTGGACCCAGTTCACTGCCCAATTGGTACAGTGCTGGAGTTCCTGCAGGACCGGTTCACTGCAGGTCTGACCCCGTCCACTTTAAAGGTTTATGTGGCGGCCATAGGTGCTTACCACATTCCTTTGGGTGGAATGTCTGTGGGGAAGGACCCTCTGGTATCTCGTTTCCTTCGTGGCACTTGGAGGCCTTTTGTCCTCCTCCCTTCCAGAATGCGGACCAGGAGGCTAATAATTTGCTTTGCCCAGTTCGGGCGTTAGACGCCTATGTCCACAGAGCTCCCTGTGGCGTAGAAGTGATCAGTTATTTGTTTGCTTTGGCTCCCCTAACAAGGGAGGTCCGGTGTCTAAGCAAAGAATGAGCAAGTGGGTGGTCGAGGCTATCTCACTTGCTCATGAGGCGGCTGGGCAGCCTTCTCCTTTGGCTGTCCGGTCGCACTCTACAAGGAGTATGGCGGCCTCTAAGGCCCTTATTTCAGGAGTTTCACTACAGGATGTCTGTGATGCGGCAGGCTGGTCCTCACCGCACACTTTCGTCAGGTTTTACTCTTTGGATCTAGACTCTGCTTCAGGGTCTCATGTTTTGTCATCCTAGTGCTGCTCTATTAGATTTCACACAGGACAGACATTTGTAGCTATGGAGGCGTTGGTATAGACGTTCCCATAGCGTCAATCGACGCAACGCGAGTTCCCTTGAAAGGGAACGCCTCGGTTACGACTGTAACCTCGGTTCCCTGAAGAGGGAACGAGCGTTGCGTCACCCTGCCATATCTCCTTCATGCCTGTCAGCACGACTTCAGACTTTACTAAGCTGTTGTTTCCTGCTTCAGGCCGGCTTTTATAGCTTCCTGGTACGTGACGTCACCCGCCTCTGACGTCCCGCCACACCATTGGACTGATTTTACATGTGCTTCAAGACGTCATCACGCAAAGCGTTCCCATAGCGTCAATCGACGCAACGCGAGTTCCCTTGAAAGGGAACCGAGGTTACAGTCGTAACCGAGGCGTTTTGCTTTCTTCCAGTTGCGCTCCATTTTTCTGGCTGCTCCTTTAAGGGCCTGAGTGTGCTCGTTGTACCACAGCGTTGGACTATTTACCATATGTTTACCATGTACATATGTTACCATATATATATAATGTCATTTTGCAGTTTGCATTGATGCCAAAGCAGACAAATCTTTTTGCACAACAACGACCTGTTCATAAATTCCATATTGACACAATCATTCTATAAGCTCCTTCCTTAATCAAAATGTAAAGCTTTTGGATGTTACAAAACTGTCAAAAACCAGGTTGTGCTTTGATCCACTGTTTACCTTGCTGACAGATGTCTGACATCCAGCCTTTGGGAACTCATCCTGACACCTAAGTAATCCTTCAACCAGTTCAATCAGGTATCTCCAGATGCCAGAAGATCTGCTGGGATGAATCACCTCATTGTAAGGCAGCACCATAGATGTTCACCTAGCTGTCATTTATTCTTCTCCAGGCGTCTCAGCTAAGAATTGCAAACTCTCTCCGAGCCCCAAGAGGTTATGGGTATCAGCTTATTGTGTTTTATAGCTTAGCATGATGCTTGGGGTGGCCGTGGAGCTTGACCTCAAAGGTCATTGTCCTTGACTCCCTGGCTTTATTCTAGACCCAACAGGCCCAGAAAATACCACTCTATGGACCCTGCAGTGAATAAAAGTAGATTTATGGGCTGTTTCTGCTGTGTTGACGCACAAGATGTAATTATGCATTAAGGAACGGCTACTGCACCCTGTTGAGGTTTAGCTGGATTGGTTAGAGACAAGCACTGAAATAAGGAGATGAAGTAGGAACATTGGGGAAAATAAGGACTGTGTATAGATGTGTCAATGTGAACAAAATACTGCTCTCCTCGGATTTAGATCTCTCTTTTTCTCTTCCTTTCAGTCTGTTGCTCCATGCACACTGTTTCTAAGTGGATCAATAAAGTCAATTCATGAGTCTGCCACCTTTCATGAATTAGATTTTTCTCCTAAATCAATATGTTCCCATCTGACTGCATCATCACTACTAAGTCTATTCTATCCAGCTTGTCGCAACAACCTTCTTTCTTAGAAAACATAATATAATATGCTATATCCCGTATATGCTATTGATTACAGTATTAGTCTTATTAACCCAGTAAGTTCACTGTCTGTCTGCAAATGGTTCATATCAGCTGCATTAGCAATGTCTTTTTCATATTGTGACTGTCTCAAGTCATAGAAATATTTACAATGGATTCGATTTCATGGGTTTTGAGTCATTCTGTTGATGAATGTCACCATTCAGATGGGGTAAGTTTGCTTTGTGAATTTTATGCTGTGAGATTTACCTTAAAGGGGTCTGTCAGGTGCTTCATATTTACAACATTTAGCATTTATCATGGAATATTTTTGTGGATTTAGTTTTAATTAATTACTTTTGTTTT
Source organism: Scardinius erythrophthalmus (assembly GCF_964197995.2). Classification (NCBI taxonomy): domain Eukaryota; kingdom Metazoa; phylum Chordata; class Actinopteri; order Cypriniformes; family Leuciscidae; genus Scardinius; species Scardinius erythrophthalmus. The sequence goes on from NC_138239.1 coordinate 7,948,097, forward strand.
AATTCATTTTCAATTTTCATTTAAAAAAATTATTAAGCAGCTCGTAAACATACTTATCAATAGAAAACAACGGCATAACCTGTTAAACATAAAAGTATTAGGCTATCATTTAAGGCATTTATCCTTGTATAGAACCTTTTTTGGTTTAAAGTGTTACCTAAGCCCATTGACCATTAAGTGTGCAATGGGTTAGATTTCATAGTCATTCTATACACTGTAAGTCCCAGTTCAAGTTCTTTTTAAGATATGCTTTGTGAATTTTATCTTGTCAGAATCAAACAATTGTGTTCTACATAGTGTACATCAAATATGGCAACACAAACCTTAAATGTAAGTCAACGTCAAACCTCACTGGTTCTCACACGCCATGAGAACCAATAAGGTTTAACGTTTTAAGGTTTGCATCACCAAGTCTGTGTATGTATGCTTTGATCAATTATTTTGAGAATGAATAAAGGCACTTTTTGAAGCTTGAAAGTTTTGGTCCCCCTTGACTTTCACAATGTTGACAAAAACAATTGAAATATTCTTCAAAAAAGCTTTTGTGGTCTTTTGGGATCAAATTAGCCACTTTAGTTCCCATAAAAATATAATGTTAGAATTATGTCACATACTGTATATAAACATTATCAGTACATCAAATCACAGGTGATCTATATGAATAATTGTAACTCAAATATATTTTTAAAAACTCATCCAAATGGCACTGCAGAACAGAAACATCAAACCAACAAGCCTATTTTCTGCTCAAGATGTGAGTTTTTGTTTTTCGGAACAAAGAAATTGTTTCAGTGCCATTAATGTTCACACTGAAATTACTGCCTGGCTTCATCTCCGGTGGGTTTGCTTATGTTATCCTCGCGCTCTAATTCACCGCTATATTTATGGCCTTTCAGGAGGGACCAAACAGGACGAGAAACTGAGCCTGTTTGATCACGGGTTAGATTCTGATTTACCATCCACAGCTTAATTAAGTTACATGGCACCAGCGTGTTGGCCAGCTGCTGGGAGACGGAGCGCTGTGAGCGGTGGAAAGGATATCTGGTTGCACAGCCTTCCCTGAGCGCTCCCTGGGGAGGTTTGCAGTTGGACAGAAGCCTTTCTGGTACCCATAAGGCCAAGCTTGACTGATGCATGTGTAATTCATATCTCTATGTAGACCTGACATGGCTTCCTAAACGTATATGAGGGTGGTGTCAAGTGAACATGAAACTTTAACTTCAGTCTGTCAGGGGAGCCATATATTATAGTGGATGTTTTGCTGTACTATGGATCATTTTCAGCCCTTTTGTAAATTGAGACAGTATGCAGTTTTATACTTTGGAACCCCTTTTCAGGATCACCAAATGATAATAAACAACACTTTACAATAAGGTTTCATGTGTTAGCATTAGTAAACATGAACTAAAAATAACCAATGCTTTTACAGCATTTATTAATCTCAGTTAATGTTAATATCAACATGTACTAATACATGATTGAATCAGAAGTTGTATTTGTTAACTTTAATGTGAACTAACATGAACAAACAAATAATGACTGTATTTTCATTAACTAACATTACCAAAGATTAAAAAATACTGTAACAAATGTGTTTCTCCTTGTTAGTTAATACATTAACTGACGTTAACAAATGAGATCTTATTGTAAAGTGTTATCTAAATAATAAACCATGATAGGCTGTGTGTTACAGTGATTTAAATACATTAAAAAGATGTTAATAACATAATATATGAATGGATTGTGTGAGTGAATGATTCAACGACTCATTCTTTGACAGTCACTTGTTTCATTCCTGAATGAATCAGTGTTTTTGAATGAATAATTTGAAAGGATTGTTCAATGACTCATTCATAAAGACTTTTATTTGGAATGAATCAGCATTTTAAACAATTTAGATGAGTGAATGATTCAGTGGCTCATTCATGAAGGCCTTTATTTGTTTTATTTTGGAATGAATCAGGATTTTTTAACAAATCTTTAGTCAATAATTCAATCTCTCATTAATATAGGCGTTCATGAATGAATCAGCATTATTGAACAAATCTGTTGAGTGAATGATTCAATGGCTCATTTACAAAGACAGTTATGTTTTTGTTAATTAATGAATCAGCATTTTTTAACAAATCTGTTTGAGTGAATGATTCAATGAATTACTCATAAAGAGAGTCACTTGTTGCCACCTACTGGCGTAACAATGTAACCTGCAGAAAAAGTAGGCAAAAAATCCCCACCATTAATGTAAGGACTACTAGATGGTCTGTCTGGAATGCACAGACACAAGCAGAGAGATACCTTCATTGAAAAGTGAAAATTTGATCAAATTTGAGGATTGAAACTAATGGTTAACATATGTCTTTTTAAAATGAACTGACTACATGAAGAAGTTCCGCATTTAAATCTTTAAATTTGTGCTTTGTTTTAATGGTACTAGAGGAATATTTTACTTAAAAATATATTTTGATGTTTATAAATTGCCATTTCAAATTTCATTTGTCTAATGAGGAGGGAATCCCATTTCAACAAGTGTGAAGGTTTATGAACTTTTAAATTAAAGTAGTGATTTATCGTGCAATTGAAATGCAATTTGCATTTAAGGGCTAGTTTATGGCCACTGATGCCCGTCAAGGCCATTAAATCTTGATAATGAGATTTGCATTATAAAATGAGGAGGATCGAATTCATGATGGCTGATCTAGGGAGAGATGTGAAATAAAGACCCTCACTCCTCTCTATCATTCCTAATCACATATTCAAGTTATTACAGGACCATTTCCAAAGTCAAAACTGTACAAAGTTAAGATTAAGGAGTCATTACACCAACAGCTACTCTGTGTATCTGCATGTGAAATTACAAAGATAAAAACATGATTTGTCTTGCTCAGCCATGGATTTTTTTTAATCTCCTGCTGGCATTTTAATACTCATCTATTCCGCTGTCCATTTTGGTTTCCTTTATATCATTTCTGCTCCTGCTTTATGAGAATACTGCATGACAGGCTCATGTTCATGACCTGAACCCATGTCATTTCTGGCCAGAGTGATCAGTGTTCTTTCATTAATGTAATTTCAGTAATGAATTCTGGGGGTGATCTCACAGTCAGAGCCAATCTAATGCAGATGGTTTTCATGTTCTTTCTCCTTCCTAGCTTTTTAAATCAATATTAGGCCTTAATTCCCCATGTCTCGTACTTTTTCCTTCATTAGTAGAATCCCATAGCGTGGATAGAATGAAATGGCCAATGCAAATGTCTCCACTGATAAATTATGTTCAGCATTTAAATATGAAAAACGTTCAACCAAATGCAAAATCAATTAATGGCATTGTAATGTCTGATGAATTTGTTGAATAAGTACCAAATGACATCTTATATATTAGAGAGCGTCACTAATGCCATTTCTCATGCTTAGGGCTGTGGATTTGAACAAACCCTGAAGTCTAAAGGTTTGCTAATAGATGACATATAAAAGTGTCCATGGTAGGAAAAAAGGTATACTTTGTATTCATGCTATTTCATTTGGTTTTGGAAAATGTAATTACTCTAAAAATGTCAGCAAGTATAAAGTATAACATAACTGTCTTTACACCTTGATAACAGTACATTAACGTCCAAACATTATGAGAAATATACCAATAAATTATTATGCTAAACTACTTTTTTTCCCATTATGATAGCAGGACAGTATTATTACCCAGACATTTTTCACTTATGTCTCCCAAAAAATGTCAAATATAAATAAAAAATGTATTCCTAAATTAATAGTTAGTACCAAAAAAAAAAAAATATATATATATATATATATATATATATACATATTCACCATTGGCCAACCAGCATTTGCTTAAAGGGACACTTCACCCATTTGCATTAAGCTTTGCATTGTTAGAAACCCAGTCATACTATTGAATGGTCGTGCAACACTCTCTCATTTTCCCCTGAGACGGGAGAAATCTGTTATTTACCTCTTACACTTCCTCCTACAATGACGCAAAAATCGTCATTTTGCGTCATTGTAGGAGGAAGTGTAAGAGGGGGGGATTTCTGTTAAGACTACAAGCACTCGTTCCTCATCTTTCCCAGGGGGCGGGACCCGCTCACGCTACAGGCCTATTACAGATCAGTGGGTGGGAATTTACGCTCTGAAACAGAAAGCAATATCCTCCATCTTGTTTGAAGCTAAGCTAACAGGCGCTGTGGAGACAGATGTAAAGTTATGACAATAGCGGAGGAGAGTGCTCAATATGATATAGACTAGAGGAAGAGGATTTCGGAAGTCTGATGCTTGAATAAAGTGTTTGTGGCTACCTTTACAAGCCGCATTATAGCGAAGAGCAGCCGAGGCAGAAGACCTGCCTGCCGCGGACGAGAAGCCCGGACTGGCTCGGGTTAGGGCGGACCGGTGGCGCCGGTGATCTCACTATGCAGCTACGAACCGCTACGAACACAGAGATAGAGTCCGTCTGCGGCAAAGAATTTCAACGATGACAATTTCTCCTGGACGAAATCTCTGAATCAGACGAGGACACGGACGTTTGTGTTGTGAACAAGTTTCCTAGTTTCGCACCGCATATGTTCTGACTGAACATCCAGGTACCATGCAATAATTCACCTTTTCGAAAGAAATACAAACGAGGAGTAATACACTAATGAGTTCGCCAACTAACTAGACATTTTGTGTGAATGTGAAATTAATTTCAAGCTCTGGTGGTAGCTAGACTTGTAGACGGAAAAGTGATTTCTCTTATAGGCAGATATGCGCTTTCTGGATTAGTGGGAGTGGCTTGCGGAGCTGTGCAATGTGGTGCATTGTGGGAGTTGTTGTCTTTCATACAAATGCGTCCTGAAGTTATTTTTTGTCTTTTCTCAGTCACAAAGGCACCAAATTCAAAATTTCTTTTACATTTCGACTACATATATGACCCACTTTAAATAAAAAGCAATGTTCAAATGGGTGAAATGCCCCTTTAAGGCACCATTGATGTTTTAAATGTATTAAATGAATAAAGCTTAGCTTTTGTTTTTGCTTACATATTTGAGGTCAGTTAATCACATTTGAGGTCACATAAAACAAATGCTAACATATTGTATCATCAACTCCTTTCTCTTTAGCCATAAGGTCAGCTGACCAGACTGTTGTATCTCTATATTTTATCCTGTAAATGAGCTGCTTACTGTTAGTCCTACAGAGGCCCAGAACCCTGTGGAGGAAAGGACAAGCTAAGTACTCATTTATAGAGGGGATTGCTTGTGTCCTAGATAATTATTTTTAATGTCACTCATTACAGCGTCGCTGCGGGGGGAGAGCGGTATCAACATTCTTGTTGCTTTGCTTGGACACAATACCATTACAACAATGTCTTTCAATTAACCTTTCCTCTCTTCTATAATCAGCTCTTTCTGCTGGCCAGGCAAGTGCTGGATTAGAGGAGAGTGAGTCGGCATTAATGGACTCTGACATGGAGACAGAAAGATGGTAAGACAGAGACGGAGATGGAGAGACAACACTTGCTGGCTGAGATGGCAAGATTCTCTTGTTCCAGGCTTGGCGCCGTCCAAAAACCTTATCCTCTATATCAACCAATTACAGATATCTTGTAGAATCATTTTAAAGAGGGCATAGGAATCTTAAAAACAATACAGTAAAGACACACCAATGATGCCAATACTTCTAACATTTTTACTTTCTGATATGAAAAGCCTATTAGAACGTGATAATTCCCCCTTTGCATAGAGCAATTGCTTACTTCCTCAGAAAATAGTGGTTTGGTGCAAACAATTCCATTTCATTTCAAAGCATTTTGCGATAAAATCCAAAAGTGTCCTTGGAGGGATATGAAACGAAAAGCGAGTGAAACAACGTTCTCCCAAATCAGACTAGTGCTGAATCTACTAAATCTGGGAGGGGTATTATTCATGGGATGGTTATGAGAATCATGGCTAGCACTGATGCGGTGACTGCCATAATCAATGCTTCAGAGTATGTCTCAGTTTTGTTTGCCTTGAATCCTGCCAGCGTTACAAACAATCACAGAGAACAGATGTCCAAAATGTGTCCACAAATAGTGGCACTGAATTTTAACTCAACTCGTGTTCTCTGGCAAACCTACGAATGTGCATGACTATACATTTTCTATACCAGTTAGATTGCCTGAATGACTAATCGAACTTAAGGGGATAGTTTACCTTTGTTTTTGTTTTTGCAAAAATTTTTTGTGAATTTTTATACAATGTCTATACAATGGAAGTCAATGGACATCAATACTGTTTGGTCACCAAAATTCTTCAAAATATCTCCTTTTGCTTTCCACAGAAGAAAGAAAGTACATGTTGACTATTAAAGTTGAAAATAACACTAAAGGAAAAGACAAAGAGTATCACTATATAAACTGACTGCTGCAAACCAGGCTCATTGCAAATATGTGACTCTTTTCTACATTTCTGCAAAATCTGAAATGCGTTGCTCAGATCCAGTTCACAAAAATGAGTTTTTACGTGCATATGATACACAGTTTTCATGTGCATATTTATGCCGTGTAATACGCACATACCCCACACCAATCCTACCCAAGGGGTTTACAGTGAGTATCATATGCACGTAAAAACTAATTTTCACATATAAATTGCACAATAAATACAATGCGTGCTATAGAGACGCATTTCATGAGATCGGGTCTTAATGACATTAATTAGGCGTCGTTTAAAAGGTGGAGATCTGAAACCATTCAGCTGCGCACAATTGCAAGATCATTTGCGATTTATACATTTTACATCTGGAAGAGAGGCGTATGCACTTTTTTTGTGCATATGTTCAATCTCTGAATCACATGTAGCCTTGCAAAAAATATGTATAGACTACTTCAAGTTTGTACTTTTGTACTAAACGTATTCTATTATGTTCCTATTTAGGTATTACTTTTTTCTATACTTGAAACAAACCTTAACTTTACTTTAACTCTTTCCATTAAAAAATACCTTGAATGTGGGCAAGTTTCATTTAAAAAACATTTTTGTCAAAGACTATGTCCGGATCGGATTCCAAACAATGATCAAAACATAGAATAGATCGAGTCCATCAACATTCGTTAACCCTTCCTGGGTCGACATTTCATTCTGTAACGTTAGGCAGTTTTACACTTATATGATGTTTAATGTTTGATGATCTTGCTATTTTACATTTGCATGAACAATCTTTTATCACTTGTTTCTGATTCTTCTTCACCTGTGTTTTGATCCGGAGATTCTGTACTATTTCAGAAGATGCGTAATAGCGCCCCCTACCGTATAACAGTTAAAACATGGATGCCGGGAAAAATCTGTCAATGGCAGGGAAAGAGTAAAGTAGATTTGAAGTGAATTCCTATGTACACTACCAGTGGACTAGACACAAAAGATACTTAGATACTATACATAAAGTATATTTCTGAGAAGTACATAAAAAGTAGACTGAAAGTATTATTTTAAAAGAAGTAATACTAAGAGTACACTTGAATAAACTTATTTTTAGTAAGGGTAAGCATTATTAGATGCATCAAAATCTATTCATTTACAAATCATGCATTTTGGTAAAAGTGTTTTGAGGTCATAACATAGTATTGTGTGAGGAACCACACAAAAAACAAGTCTTTCTTAATCGATAATCTGCCCTCTTGTTTGAAAAGGAACAACAGATGTGGTGTTTTACTGCCTCTAGTGTTCATCTCAGTTAGAAATTGCAGTCAAATGTATGTACAAGTATGTTTTTGCAGAATGTAGCCAGTCTCAAGTGAGTCTGGGTTGTAACAAGAGTAAAGTAATGGGATGTCTTATGTTACTTTACCCAACTGCAGTGAGCAGACTAAAGAAGATGTCCTTCCCACAGAGAGAAGTAGTCATAGATTTTCAAAAGTTTGCTGGTGTCCTTTTCCTAATCTGATCAGCATGACTCCAGGTCACGAAGGCAAAGACAGCTGGAATCAAATTATAGTCAGTTCCTATTACACAATGGCCCATCAACCTACTGCCTGTCACTCACACACACATACACAGAGAGAGAGAGAGAGATGCCCTCTCAAGCACCTAGCTGCCAACCAAGTATCGTACTTTAACTAGTTGGGCCTTCAATAATAATAATACTCCAGAACACTGTGTTGTTACAAGAGAAAATGACACAGAGGTGGTAGGCTGACAAGTCAGTTTTGTTTAAAATACCATATTGAACATGTGTGCATCTGAGCGAACGGTCACCGTGATTTTGCCAAGAAAGTTGTCCCTCAAATCTGATTGGCTGATTGGAATGTTTACAGTTTATGTCAAGTTTAGGCATACAGCCAGGGTTAGGTGCTTCCACATCAGTGTTATTCACCTATAAGCTATGGGTAGGGTTATGTTTAGGCGCAGGGATTTGGTTAGGACTAAATTTTCGGCCCAGAAAGTTGCTCCAGGTTTTACTCTGCATTTGCATCTGCATTTACACTGCATTGTATAGCTCAAACATTTTTCTTGAAACCTTAATATTTCTATGAGAAAAATTGTAAGTAATTGTTTTTTCCATCAACAGTGTAGCTCTAAGCTTAAATCCCACATTAAAGTGATGCAGATAAATTCAGCTGTTTACACTTTAGATTAGGGGATGTTCAACAGTTGTTCAGTGCAGATAAAGAAAACAAATGACAATTGTGGTAGTTTAACATTTTTTTGTTGTGTGTCAGGGAAAGTGGTTGAATAATCATCCCACGTTCTTTTCCTGGCCACTGTAATGTTGAGCCTGTTTTCTCCCAAGGTTTTTGTTGTTGTTGTTTCATTTCTGTCACCTGATGAGAGCACTTTTGCCTTTGGCTTACTCAGTTGGGGTTTAAAAGACCATTAATATTCAGTAATATTATCAACAAAACTTGAACTGAATTGAGCTGGATGTTGCAGAGCTGATCATAACTGATGAATTTTGCAACATCTGCACTGTTATTGAACTGAATCAACATTGAATGGACTCTATAGCTGAATTATGAGCATTGTCTTCTGTAGAGCCGCTTCTGAATTGATCTCATTTCATAATTGATGAACTTTACACATTTATTGAACTGAACTGAATCAACACTGATTTGAGCTCAATAATTACTCTATTGTCTTCTCTAGCAAGATTCTAGTTAACCTGAACTGAAACCATTGAAAAAAAAAAATTGAGAATGTACACTTTATGACAAAACAAAAGTTGGTTGTATTAATGTGAACATTGTCAGAAATCAACAAAATGATTGTCTGTTTTTGTGTGCATGGGTATGTGTGGGTTTGTCGAGGAGTTAATGATCAACCCGAGTCATCTACCTAATCTGTATTTGGCAACACTGGACAGCTGCCAGACTCTTATTAGCAAACTTCTAACAGAGCTGTCTTGTAAAACTGCTGTCTTATTTAGGCATGTAAAGCAATGGTTTATAAAGAATTGATTTCACGATTGGCTTCTGGCTGCATCTGTTGTTTGTGCTCATATGGCTCAGTCTCTGAGAGCCTGCTGAGACTCCAAAAGCATGTGTGTATCTGATGCAGACTGACACCCACTGACCTCCAGACCAGGGTTTAAAGCCTATCATTCTTATCTAAACTGGCCTGGATTAGTTTGGTTTAGAATAAATGAGCTTGGACAATCAGCAGCTTTGAAGTGTGATACTTTAATAAAGGCCTTTTACCAGATCTGTATCATGTTTAACACATCATAGGAGTTTTTCTCTCTGGACATATGTGTTTGGACACTTAATATACTCTTAAATGTAATAATATCACTTAAATATTCACGTGCAGTATGTTCTACTATTTGTGGAGTTATTTTGGCAAGTGCATTGTTTCAATTAGTGATAGGGAACATCAGATCATTTTCCTGACTTGGATCTTTTAATCGTGTTAACAAGTTATAAGAAATTAATGATTAATTCAAAACTTAACTTATCATCTTGTACAACCTGTCCTGTCCGCAAGGGCTCTGATAAGGACAAATCAATATATATATAATAGCTGACCTCCCTAGTCTGGGAACTTGTCTCAAAGCAGGACCTAAAATAGTTACCATTAGTATCATTTCATAGTCAGTCTCAATTCAGAAAAAAAAAAAATGTTGTTGCACTTTTGCACTTTATTTGTGGCCTCTGTTTAATTAAAGTGCACTATGTACGATTTTTTGCAGTAAAATATCCAAACACCACTATTTGTAAATCGTGAGAAAAATGCGATTTTAACCAAGGAACCGGGCCGTGTGAGCAGGTGTGAGGGAGTCGCCAGTCAATGGCGTCATATCCGCGTTACCCTCGGTTCCCCTCGTACTGCCATAGTAACCATGGCGACAGATGTGGACAACTGGGTTACGCCTAGCGGCACGCTCACGCTATTGTTGTTTTGTTCAAACATTATGGACCATGGCAAGCAGACTTTGGGACAAAAGGAGAACTAAACCGAGGATCAATATCAGCATGGCGTTTTCGAGATGCCGAGAGCTCCACGTCCGCAACCTACTTCGACTCGCGTCTCTGTCAAGAGTGTTGCATGTACTTTATTAGACAGGTTAGCAAATGTACATAAAACTAATCAATGTTATATAGTTTAACATGATGAAATGTTAGAATATGATCTGTATGTTATTCTAATCTTGATCTAGCTTACTGCTAGTCTCATACAGCCAACAAACTAACACATAGAATAACATTCAACACACTCAAATGCAGTTTAGTGTGATAGTGTAACTGTTTGACCAAGTGAAACAGCGCTGCATCACCTCACAAGTTTAATTCGTCTAATAAACTGACCTGTGTGAGTAGTAATAAAGCACTTGCGTGTAGTTCGGTAGAATTAAATGTCCTCATTCCTTTATATCCGCAGGACTTGCGGGTGGCGCTGATATCGATCTCTCATTAGCAATCGCGCCCTGCTTCATACCACAGTCATGTTAAAAACATCAATGTATTCACTCAGTCATAAACATTATTAGATCCATCAGCTTAACGACAAGATCCATAATTCCGCTTATTGCTAAATGCGTCATCAAACTACGCCTTTGTTATTGTAAGAGGTTAGCGCCCCCTAGCAGTGAAAAAATTACATACTGTAGCTTTAAATCTTGGGAGCTTTTTGGTCAATTTTCGTGAGCTGATCTTTTTTCTGATTTTTTTGTTTTTTGGATCTACGCACCGCAAGAAGTTATTTCATTCATCTGTTTGGGACTGGTGTTTGGCGCTACGTCTTTCCATCCCCTTGATAGTCAGTCACAATAAAATATCATTACCATTCGAATAATTTTCATCTGCTTTTAATACAATTCAACCCTGTATGTTGGTCTTTATTTTAAAAGAGTTGTTTGGATTCTTGACTTCTTAATAGAGAGAACGCAGAGAGTAGAGTGAGCGGGCGTTTGTCTGAGATGTCATCATCCGCAGGGTCTGGGTTTTCTCATCATTTCTTTACATTCTTTATACTGGCGATTGCTGTAGACAGCTTGACAACAGATATATTTTACATTTTGCTGATGACTCGGCTATTTTCCGTGTCCTCCACTGATGAAAATGATCACAGTCCTATCACTGATGACTTTGCATGCTGGTGTGACAGAGCATTCCTGCAACTAAATGTGGCAAATACAAAAGAAACAGATTTTAGACACAAGCCCTCTGTTCCTCAGAGTACTATTATCAAGGGGCAGGTGGTTGAAGTTGTGGAATCCAGTAAGAACCTTGGTAGCCTGATTGACAAAAAGTTTAAACTAACCTCTAATACTAAGATGATCTGTAAAAAAAATAAACCTTGATATTAACTGTAAACTTGTCCCTTAAATATGATTGGTTGATTGGAATGTTGTTCCAGGATCAACAAAGATGTTATCCAGGAACACACTTGGTGAAATCAGGTAGTGTGTCAGTAATGTGGTTTGTGGTATTTCTGTATTTTTCTGGTTTTGTATGTTGTAATTTCTGTATTTTATGGTCTGTCAATCCGAATGTCTTGCCGCAAAAACAATTGCCTCTTGGGGGACAAAAGCTGTAAGTTGAAATTGATTTCTCTTTGGTGAACTAATAACTACTGTTTCCTGTTGCGCATGAGTGGAACAAAAACAATGAACAAATCACTTTCTGAGACAACCTTTTTGACATTTTGAGTCATTCAAAATGAATAGTTCATGAGCAACCCATCACTAGTTTTAATTAAAGATTTATTTATTTTAAAAGGACCTTCATACCTGATAATTGTATCCCCTCCTGAATGGGACGCTTCTCCCTTGATTATTTTGTTACCTCATTTGTTTTGATCCTGCTTCTCCTTGAAATTGGTTTATCTGCATTTAGATTTTATTTGGATTGTTCTGTGACCCTACACTCAGTTCTGCACCTTTTGTTCAGTTGCGTCCCTTTTCTCTGTCCTATCATTATTTGTTATCTTATTTTGCAATCTGTTTTTGATAAAACAGAACAGTTTAAGGGCACTAGCTGAAAATTTCATTTTGAAAGCATCATAAAACGTGCAAGAAGCAATGTAATGTCATTTTGCAGATTTCCTATTTCCAATGAGAATGAAAGATTTTTTTTTTTTTTTTTGAGTTTTAAAAATAGTTTGAAGAACAATAGACATACTACAGCATTCAATATTATTTTCAATGTTATAAGCAGGACTTTATCCCCCATAGATATTTCGGTGGATGCATCCCCTAATCATGAATATCTGGTTTCTTCGAATATAAGCTTCAGAAGTGGTGATTTTTCTCAAGCCATTCTAGATGTAACAAAAAATTACATATAAAACAAAGCAAGGGAATATTGGTGAGGTTAGTGTGGTGTAAATCTTAAAGACTCTGCCTGTCCACAAGGGGTGAACACGTTGTTCATCCATCATTCCAAAATACATCCAAGGAAATAATTTTCTCATGGGAAAAACCTCAAACACAGAAGAGAGCACGTATCATCTTAAAATGAGTTTCTGTAGCACCTGCTATTTACAATTACTACATAAGCACATAAGGCACATACAATTCAAAGACTGCACAAGACCAAATGCTGATTTGGATACAATGCATTTTGATATTTTGCATTGCATTTTATTACAAATGTTTTTATTTATGCCAACACATGAACTTCAGGATGCTTGATGCATCATCTTCAACAATTATGCTGGCATGCATTCAAAAGGCCAAATGAGGGCATCAGTCAGAGGGTCATAACAAGGCATTAAAAAATAACCCTTGAACACCCACAAATACCTGGAAAGATCCACATGTGCATGTTGTGAAACAGCTGTCTGTGGATATGGGAGGGACTCGGAGTTAAGGAGGGTAATCATGCAATATAAAACAGGTGTTGCCATTCATTTTCTCTAAATTTGCCTTCTGAACTTCATACAGAAAGTGAACCCTACACATATACAGCCATGAAGACTGTCGAATTGAAAATATTGTCCGTTCTTTTCTTCACGGTTTTTGCCTATGGTCAAGTTGTGCCCATGACTGACTTCAACCTCGGAAAGGTTAAAACATTTATCTTGTGATCTTATTGCAAAATACTATAAATTAAATTATCTCTATGTTATCAGAGACAGTGAGTTATAGATGTGTTATATTCGTGTTTTCTAATTCCATTCTCTGCAGATGGCAGGAAAGTGGTATCTTGTTGGCTTTGCTACAAATGCAAAACATTTTGTCAAAAGTTACAAGGCTGACATGAAGATGGGAACTGCAATGCTGGTGCCTACTGAAGATGGAGACCTTGATCTCAGTTACACTCATCTAAAGTAAGCTAAAGTTAGCTTTGTTGCAGTGTTAAAGCATGACACCACATGTGAATAGGGTAAAACAATTGATAATAGATTAACAAAATATTTCTGAAATGTTGTTTAACTAATACAGTTTTCCTCAATCGCTTTGGCTCAATTCTCGAATTAGATTATTTTATTTATTTTTAGATCTCTGAACAATTAGTTTCTTGTTGACATCAGATTTTAATTTCTTATTGATTTAATTGACCTGATTTAATTGATCTTATTGTGTTTTGGCACATGTGTGCAATTGTCTACAATTTGCACAATAACTAAGTGCACATGGCTTGTTTATCAAAAGTCACGGGTTGATTCTCAGAGAAACTTTCAAACTCTTCACAACTTCTCGACATTGTTTCATCTTGTGAGCCAGAACAATCACTACTATTTTTGAACATGTAGGAAAATCATAACTCTAAACAGCAGTGGCTACAGCAGGACTGTATACAGTACATACATTTGTAATCATACAGTACTTTCATTTTTGTAATGAATGTACATTACATTACACATTACAAATGTGTTGCCCAAAAGCTGAAAATTCAGTTGATTGCCATGGAAGAGCAATAGGAAGATATAAAAGACTGTGAGGTGGTGTTAGGGGAAGACAGTGTGTAAAAATAAACAAGCAACTGTGAATTTTTAGTTTACATAAAACATTTCTACAAAAATGTACTGCATGAATACAAATGTTCATTTTTGTTTTGTGTTCTACAGTATTGACTTTTCCTAGTCAATTTTTACCAATCTGTTGAAATCTGTATCTAAAAATCTCAGTGTGATACACAAGAGCATTCAGCTAGACAAAACTGACTTTCTTGTATAGTATAGAAAATCAACACATTATCAACAAATTGTCAACAAAAAATAGAAGAAAAAAACTAAACAAAATTTGCATATAACAAATATTTCCATAGTGAAAAATCATCTGTACATTTTGACCAGTGTGACTCACACGATGAAAAAAACATTTTTTATTCTGGTGGCATTGGCCAATTTACTGACACAGTTTTGAAGCATGAATCAAATGTTTTGGTTTGTTACTATGTTTTGGTGTTCCAGCAAACAGTTGTGACAATTGAACTTACAGTTTAGAGAATTGTAAGACTGTTTCGAAAAATGTGGCAAAGTGATTAAGATAAACTGTAATAATTAATTAAATATGCACTAATATGCACTAAAGCTATGTTCAAAATTCTTGTCAGCAAGGAAAGTATTATATACAGTAAATCAGGAGAAGGATGGATGGAATCTCGCCTTAAATAATAATAGTCTGGATTATTGTTCTCATGCTTACAAAATAAATAATTGTAAATGTTTAAAACTTGTTTCTTAGGAGTGATGGCTCCTGCTTCAGGCTGAAAACTCTTGCCGAGAAAACTGAGATTCCTGGACGCTTTGTCTTCTATAACAAGCGTTAGTCATCCTGCTTTTGCTCTTTAGCTAATAGTCAGATTGTTCTTTATCATCATACTTTTGTATCTTTGGCCTTAATGTGTCTGATATTATCAGGTTGGGGAAATGACAATGACATGCGTGTGGTTGATGCCAAATTTGATGAGTATGCTATCGTTCACACTATAAAGACCAAGGAAGGGAAATCCGAGGTTCTCAACAAACTCCACAGTATGCTCACTTCATCTAAATTTCACAATATAGCTGAAATGTTTTTGTGAAAAGATGCTAAACAGACTCTGAATGTGTCACGGTTACAGGCCGTACCACAGAAATAACTGATGACTTGAAGGAAAAGTTCAGGCAGTTTTGCCTGGACACCGGCATCCTTGAGGAAAACATTGCCATACTGACAAAGAACGGTACATTGTCTGAATCCTTTTGGTCACTGATACTGTACAATAATAGTTTTTTTTTAAAACTAACTTTTAACTACTGTTTTGCAGGTGAATGCTAAATTGCTCAAGTGTCTCTTCAACCACAGAAAGACAAAAAACAGTTGGTCTGATCATCTCAATGAAAAATAAAGATCTTTCTTCTTCTGGTCTCTTTGTATGGAAACATTAGTTCCTCTATGTGCCTTAAACACATTTCTGTCATGACAACTCTCGATGTGATTGGCATGGTAATGTAGCCTGGAAATCCAGACCTAAATCTGAAAGATTAATAGTCTGGCATCAACTGAAAATCGGCCAGCTCGAGGGGCGGCACCAAGCATGCATTTGAAAATCTCACTGCACGCAATTGGATAACACTATGACCAATCACAACAAGCCCCATACGCTTAGCTACCAGCAGAGCTAACTGGTAGATTAGACTCTTACAGCAAAAACGCCCTTATTGCAAAGGAACGATTAGAACGTCTTCTGTTCATCTTTTAGATAAAAAGCCTAGTCTAACTTTCAACAATTGGTGTTCATCCATAGCCATCTTGCAATGTTTACTAATGACTTCGACATCGCAGCGCTGTCGTCATTTGCTTAGCTCGCCTCTTGCTCGCCTATATCAGATAACCCGATGTGATTGGTGCAGCTCGATCTGCAATGCTGCTGCTGTTATTGCTGCTGCTGTTGAGCAAATACAGGACTTGCTACTGCTACTACACGACACTCTGCTGTAAGCAAGACATGCTGCTGCTGTACAATATAGCGTACATGAATTACTCTATACAGGTGGAGCTGGGGACAGCAATGCTAATCAAGTATTTGAGGGTTAAGCATGTGAGCTCATTGCCTACCGTTACAGTAGGAACCAATCAGCTGTTCCCTATAGAGAATGATATGATTGCAAGTGATTGAGTTAAGGACTCATTAGCCTGTGCTATCTAGAGTTTCATTACAGAACTTTGTATTTACATTCTGTTCACATTATGATAAATCAATTTGTTATAGTGCTTCTCAAACAAAATCTCAAACAACATACTAAGAGAATGCAATAATCAATATGTCGCACCTCTAAATACTTTTTTTATTAACAGTGCTTTATTTTTTTCTTTGTTTTCTGACAAACTGTCGATGTGTGTAAAATTCTCCATTTATATTTAATTTCTTCTTCGAAAATAATAATAATAAACCTTTCTGGGTGCAAAATACTGTTAATTATCTCGGTATTTACTTCTGCAAATAAGAGGCTTATTTAAAATGCCCCTACTATGCTTTTTTCAAATACTACCTTTAATGTAGTGTGTCATATAGCTGTTTGTGAATGTAAAAGGTCTGCAAAGTTTCAAAGATTCAAAGTAATAACAAAGAGAGTTGTTGTCTTCCAAAAGAAAGAACCGATATTGAACTGCCTGAAAGAAGTCGTCAGTAATTCCAATCTTACTGCATGAACCTATAGGTTTGTGACAAATTTGTATAATGCCAGCATATGATCTTCATTGGCTCCCTGCGAACAACGTCTGCTTTACTCTTCCCTCAAACACTGTAGTTGGAGCTGAGACTGGAAGAGTTTGGTTCGTGTTGAAGATGTTGAGAAGATGTTGTTTTCTGCAATGCGAAAGCAAATACATTTGCATGCACTTCTAAAGAATGAGGATTTGAGCTGGAATTGATACGGTAAAACCGTCGCTATCGTTACTGTTCGTATCACTGTGTATCAAGCGCTGAGGAAGATCCAGAGCTGAAATTCAGATATTCGTTTCTGACACGCACTGTAAGTAGTAGAAAAATCACAACACACAGGGCAATCTGACCGAATCCTTAATTGAACCATTTCAGACACAGAAGTGATGCTGCAATGTATATTATAAGACACATAGTTTTTATTATAATTATTATTATTATTATTCATGGAGACCTCCAAAAAAATGGGAACCTTTAAAATAGCATAGGGGCACTTTAAACATCTGTTGTAAGTGGCACACTTTCTGCCAGTTGGTGGCACTATGACCACTACTCACAATAGTCACGTGCATGTGATCAGTCACCATACAAAAAATACAGCTCAAGTTTGATCTAAATCACTGAATACACACAGAAAATATGAGACACTTTTTCACCATAAATATTGCGTTGTCATGGCCTAACCGTTGCAGAATCAAAAATCATTTCACAATTTTAAAATCTTCAATATCTTGCCATAATGTTGAGTGAATTTCTGTTTTGCAGAGCTGATGAATGTCAGTTTGAAAGTTTTTGACTTGATGAGTACAGAGTTTCGT
Organism: Scardinius erythrophthalmus; assembly: GCF_964197995.2. NCBI lineage: Eukaryota > Metazoa > Chordata > Actinopteri > Cypriniformes > Leuciscidae > Scardinius > Scardinius erythrophthalmus. Next base: position 7,965,974 of record NC_138239.1, read on the forward strand.
CCAGATATGTACATGTGTATGTACAAAATATGCACCAAGATTTTGTACACTGCAAAAAGGTAGCCTGGCTAACGTCAGACCTCTTTCTCATTGAGACGTGGTCTGGGAACCACATGTTCATTTTCTCGTATTTGAGGCGTGGTTTATGAATGCCCAGAGCCGTTTATTGGGCGCTACGAATGTCTATCAAATGCGCCTGTACGTAACTCATAGCCAATCGTTTCAATTATACTAGATGACGTATGTAGAGCGACAGAAATTCGACGAGGAAGAAGACGAAATAAACTTGCGTTCTAAACTACTTAGAACATTATCTAAGGCTGCATCGAAAGGTAACTTCGCATCTGATGCCATGTTGGATCCATAGATATAAACAAACTGCTTCGGTGTGTCGCATAGACGTCGTCATCGTCTTGCTGCTCCCTCCCCGTTCTGTGATTGGTTCCCTTTTTGAGGGGAAAATCTGGTCCATGGTGTCCAGGCTGCCTAGCAGCGTGAATAAAATCGCACTGCGCGCAAGGCAGCATGGGGAAACCCAGGCTAGCAAAAAGGGCTCTAGCCCTGAAAACATTCCTGCTGAAAGTGTTTTATTATAAACAGAAACATTGCCCTTGTCTGCAAATAAAATAGAAGGTTTGCACTGATAAAAGGCCCTTCAGCACATTTGGCTGAGTCTCTCTCTCCTCCAGCCACATTAGTTTAGATTGAATGACCTGTGCCATAATGCAGTGTTTCTCCTTTTATTCTGTCTCTTTTGTTTGTGGTCAGGATTTGTGCAGTTCAATAGAAAAATGGCTTTAAGAGGGAGTGAATGTTTTTACTGTAATAGATTCTTCTAGTGATGAGTGTGAATGTGATCGTGCTGCTGATATCTGCACTGGGTCTTTACTGGCACATTCAGGCTGGCTGGGAAGAAATGAATCAAAAGATGGATGCCATGTAAAGAGACATCATATTTACTTCTCAAGGAAAATGTGGGAGATATGATGGTGCTTCAGTGTAAAGGATAATCATGTAGAGGATTATAGGCAGTTTGTAAGGGGAAGGAGTGATTCCACTGATATGTTTCAGACAATTGCATAAATAATATCTTGCTTCCCCCGTGGTTCAAGGTTAGTACTATGATAGTATTAGAATTGTGTAAATCTTACAAAACCTCTCTTTGGGTACATCTGGGAAGAACCATAAAATGATTAAATGACGAGTCAAATTAATAAATGATGTGACTTTTTTTTTTTTTTTTTGAAAAAAAGGATATATTGTGAGCAGACGATTTTTGTGTAAATCTGGGGTCTTCTCCGGGGTCTCTGTGGCCTTACGGCAAGAGGTTCACCAATTATTTTTAAACTGAAAAAAAGGGGGAGGGGGGGGGGGGTCAACAAAAATTCAATAAAGCCAAATCCAAAGTGCATTAAAATGTAAATGTACTGATTTTCAACCCTCTATCTATTGTTACAATGTTGGTAGTATATGTAAATGAACAATGGACTGAGAAATTTATTTGTCAGCAAATGACTTTTGATAACTCCAGAGCTTTTGTGAAAACTATAGATTATTCACCTTTTTCCTGAATGTGGAAGTCTCACCAAACTCATAGCGGAATTATCCTTTACATTTCCAGTCTCTGGTGTTTCTTGTTAAATTAGTGTAGTTTCCAAGCTGATGATGTAATGTTAAACCTATGAATATGGTTTTAAAAAGCACATGGCTCCATGGTACCATCACTTTACAATGTCGCAATCTCAGACTTTTGTCAGTGCCTCACCCGTCAAAGTTTAGACTATGGCAGTCAACAACAGCACAGCTTAACCCTGCACTCGTTTAAATTTTTAGTAATGTTAAAAAAGATTCTGTTTAATTCAGTTGCTCTTTTTACCCTGTTTTAACAATGGGTTCCTATGGAGACCGGAAAAGCACAGCATCAAAACGGAAGTTAGAATCCATCCTTGTTTCTTCCATGGGTGCTTCTCAATTCTCGTTTCCTTTCCTCGCTTCCTTTCTTCGCATCTCAGCTCCACCTCCTGTAGGAAGCAAGGGAAGGCTGCAAGGAAAGAAAAGTAGGACGGAGGAATCGAAGGAAAGCTTTTTTATATACTGGAATACTTGAACACTTGAGCATTACTTCACAGCGTCATCAGCAGCGCTCAAAGGATCTGCCCTTGTGTTGTTTTAGTTTGGTTATTTAAGAAATTCATAATAAATAATTATAAAGCAAGATACCCTGTTGAAATATGTGAGATGTGTGGTTTATATAAACTGCAAAGGTAAAGTATAAATGAAAATGATTGTGACCGATGTGAAGGGGGAGGAGAATTTATACGTGCGTCACGTTTAGTCGGTAAAACACTTCCGCAAAGGATACACCTGTGTATCCTCGCTCATAACTCCTCAGGAAGCCTCCTCACTCCTCAATCCTCGCCTCCTCGCAGTGCAATTAGAGAATTGAGATGTCCTTCAAGATGGCTGAGCTCCGGGTCATACACCATATCCTTATGCATCGCTTTCTGCCAGGACTTTTACGTGCTTTTCCCAAACCACTGAAGTGACGTCGACGTCCGGGTTAGCAGTAGCATGAGCCGTTTGGCTTGAGGTCATGGTGCAAAGGAACCTAGGTTGGTTTTACTCCGAACCATCCCTTTGAGTAAACATGCTGTTATATCTGTCAATCAGATTCGCGTGAAAGTTGCGTTCATTAGCCTACTATCACAACAGACTCCAGACGCGTTCTTTCTAAATCATGGCAGGTACAGATAAAAAGTTCTCGATTTCGTCACTTTAAAATAACGAGGAACATATAGTTTTTCTAAAATAAAGTGTAGCTAAAAGTCTGATATTATGCTCAATGTAGTGAAGAAAATAATAAGCTTCATACACATACAATAGATAACATGGCAGACACATTAGCCTATTGCAGTGTTTTTTTAGTTTTCATACAACTGCATGACCAATAACAGCTTCTGTGACTATAAGTAGGCTATGCCTTGTCATGTTATTGATAACGATAACGATACATCATTTTAATATCCTTTCTCATACAATGGGGATATGAAATAATCAAAATGTCATAAATCAGTTATCATAATTCATAATTAATTCCTCTACCTGAAGACCTGAAACTCCTGCTGTGGATAATCAACCAATTCAATTTTTTAAATGTTGTGGAGTCGTTCGTACGTTAGCCTAAAGATCAGTTTAAATTACAAAAAACAATCATTTCAGGAATATTGCGAGATATGGCTAATGTTTTTACCCTTCTGTGCATTGTAATGGCTTCCACGCTAATATGACTGAAAGTTTGCTAAGCAGTATTTCCTACTAAAGCAAGGCGGTATTTGACTCTGGTAAGCGTATCAATAGAAGACCGGTGGGAGAGTTTTATCCACCAAGGGATCCTTGACCTCTGGTGACCCCCGATCTAAATGTATTCATTATTCAGAGTACTGTCCTGTTAAGGTTAAGAAAATCTGTCTTTTTAATAAATAGAAAACTTGCACAGTATATCGTCTTTATTAAATGGCCAATATTTTACTACTGTATGTGAAAGAAAAGTGAGAATATATGTTTCTGCATCTTCACATTCCAAGAAATGTCATTTAGGGATTGGTAGAAGGTTATGAGAATGAACAACATCACAGATAATAATAAAAAGGTATATTTCAAAGTCTTGTTTGGTTGTAGTGGATTTTACTTTTGGCATTCACAATATGAACAATCTTGCAATCATGTTGATTACCTGTATGTACTGTATATTAAATTTATATCCATCCATTCATTCATTCTCCAAACTGCTTGTCCTATGTAAGGTCGTGGTAATACTGCAACCAATAGAAGCACATCACAAAGAACATATTTTCTTTTGGTTCCTTTAAAAATAGAAAAAGTATGTCTTTAGACAGAAAAACTATTGGCTGTCCCTACCAGCATAACTGACCCTCCATCATAAAGATAAGACTGTCTTCCGTTTTACTGCACAGCCTTCTATTCAAAACGGGCTTGTGCTTGATTACTCTCAGTTCAAAACTAAACATGAATGATTGGAGCACTTTTATGCCCCATGTCATTTTGACATACAGTCCTATTCCGGCTCATTATTGCTGCCTGCTGGGAATGCTTTTTAGGCTATTCAGAGCTTTACTGGTATGGTGAATTGTCTAGAAGGGACAATAGCTTTCAGGCATGCAAATGGTATGTTTGTCATATGTAGCATAAAATGTCTCTCTTGGAAAGGCTGTATTAGAGCATAAAAGCAACCCTGCAGAAACAGACAAAGACAATTGCAAATTAATGATCTAAAAAAGGTTTCCATTGTTTGTACAAATCTCTTCAATACTGACATAAATCTGATGTTCATGTGGCACAGCACACTTCTTTCTTTCTTCTTTTTTTTTTTTTTTAATATATATTCAACAATATGTTATTGTATAATTTGTTGTATCTCATTTAACAAAGAGTTGACAAGATCAAGCTTAGTTTATTTATATTTTTTATATAAAAGTACTTTTAATAAAAAGAAATGGGATCAGGACATGAAGCATTCCAGAATCTAACCTGCATCACTCAAGAACCAGAGCTCAACATATCTCTGTATATGCGTTAATCAATGTTGCATGGTTCTCAATACAACGTGTTCCTGGATCAACATCTTTGTTGATCCAGGAACAACATTCCAAGTTTAGAATATCAAGTTTAGGCTTAAAACCAGGGTTAGGTGCTTCTAGATCAGTGTTATTCGCCTGTCATTTCCCTCTGATTTTAGGGATAACTTATGGGTAGGGATATGGTTAGGACTACACTTTTGGACAGAAATGTTGTTCCAGGATCAACAAAATACATTGTTGCTCTTGGCAAGATAATGGTGGCCTTCTAATAACATAAAATTGATTGTTTGAACACTAATCCATAGGTGTTCAGAAGTACAAATATTACTTTTAGTTATGTAGGGTTGCATAGTTCATCGATGACACACAGATATAACTACTTTCACACTCACACCGGACAATTTAGTGTATCCAAATCATCTATGCTGCATGTCTGAAGGGATTGTGGGGGAATCAGAGCACCAGCACCGGGAGAACATGCAAACTCCACACAGAAAGGCCTCATGGGACTCAAACGTCCACGTGGAACTGAGTTTTTTCTTCATAATGTTCTTTTTGAGGTTTTGAAATCCAGGCCATTTTCTGAAGGCCACCACTGAGAATATAAATCGCTTGAAACTATATTTTCCATCCTTGGCCACATGCTGTCTCTCAAGGTTCAGACTGCATCATGGCAGGATATGTGCACGTCTTCAAATGAAGCCTCTCCTGCCCTCTTCAGGACTGATGGCAATATTAGAAGTGCTCAAAGAAAATCAATTTCAGCTAAAGGTCCTGCGCTGCCAATCACATTCCATTATACTGGAACTGAGAAGAGCACATGTCCAGTTACATTTCAGAGTGTGAATTATCTGGAACTTGACCACCAGATTTTTACTTCACTTCCATTAAAGGCTTTTTGGATCCACAACTTTGATCTCTCCTGCCAAGTACTAGCAATTACAGTTTTTTTATTTGTCCAATTTTTCCACCAATGCTGCCCATCAACCAGACTCCAGGCCGTTACTGTTCTGTTAAGTAAAAGACTGAAATGAGTTTCTGACATTCTCTGTCTTCACATTTCACAAGAATGGCACCACTCCGGTTATTCCCACAGCAGAGGTGCTGGGTTCACATGGGACCTGAGGCAAATTACATATTTTCCACACTGCCATTACAGTCACATACGGCTGAAAAAGCTGGATAGTTCTCCCACCCGCCTTCTAACTCCATAAGCAAGGTTCAGGTAAATAGTGTGGTTTCTAGTGTGCATGATTTCTCACTGCTGCAAGTCATTTCTATCTATCTGTATTGCCAGAGACCCACATTAATAGTTTAAAAGGTTTTTTTCTATAAAGCACATTCCACCCAGTAGCTGATAGCCTCAGGTGACCTTAGAAGAGGAATGCAATTATAGGGGAGAGGTAACGCTCTATTGTTTCTGAAGGCTCACTCTGTCTCTCATGCTCTGTGTGAGGTTAAGTTTAGCCACAATATACTCTTCCATATTACTGCACTGTACTGATGTAGTGACAACACCCTGTACTTCTACATTTTACACAGGAATAAGTATAAAATATCTATCACTTTTCCTGAATCATAAAGTAGACTGTTTTTTGTCCATGCAAAACCTGCTGCGATACTAACGTTCTGTGCTTGCAATTCACCATCTTGCTGATAGGTTGCTAAGGTGTTATTAGTAATTTAGTTTATTATTGCAAGGACAATGCATATTAACATGACAAGTCAAAATATGCCAGAGTTAGCCAAAAGGCTAGTTTTCATCTGCAGTCCTATGCAAATACAACAATTTAATCAAAACATAACAAAATATAACATAATACAACAAACCCTACAATTTCCAAAAACAACAGAGAAAAAAAATATATATATGAATATTCTGCTTGCTTACAATATATTTTTTTGATATGAAAAAATTAAATTATTTTTTCCTCAGTTTCCCTATGTCCCCTCAGCTTCCTCATGTCTGGTTAGTTAGAGCTGTGAGAGTAAACCTCACTCCCCTGATCCCAAGAGGCACACTAGAGGCACTGTGGCCTTCAGCATCCTTATTAGCACCCACCTCCCATGCCAGAGACGCCAGTTTTAGTCCCGCTCAGAGCGGGTCATGTAGGACCAGAGGGGTTACACTTACATCACTGCAGTTTGTCTGCTTATCTTCCTTAAGTCTTCTCAACTTTATTATGTCTTTTCAGTTTCCTTATGTTCAGCCTCCTAATGTCCCCTATTCATGCTTATGTTCTTTTTGCTTCCTTACTGTATTCAGAATACTGTATACAGAATATTCATATAGCTTTCTTGTCTGCTCAGCTTCCTTAAGTCTCTACAGTATAAACAGTGATGCACTAACTATAACAGAATGTCCCCTTAGTTTCCTCATGTCCTCTTAGCTTCCTAATGTCCTCTTAGCTTCCTCAAGAACCTTCAGCTAATGTCCTTTCAGCTTCATTACGTTAGCTCAGCTCCTCCATGTCCCCTCAACTTCCTTATGTTGTTTCAGCTTCATTACATCTCCACAGCTTCCTAATGTCCCTTACCTCCGCTGTGCCCCTTCAGCTTTCCTCTGATTTTTTAAGTTCCATCAGTTTTTTATGTGCTTTTAGTGTCCTTTCGCTTTCTCGTCAGTGGATAAAAGCTGGTAACATGGAGAGTAAGTAAACAATGTTCATTTACATGTACTATCGACACGTAACAACGTAACGTAACAATACAAAGCGGGCTGAAAATCTGAGATGTTATAGTTTGCTCAACCTCCTCAAGTCCATGCAGCTTCCTTTCAGTCAGCAGTGAGAAAAGATGTTTCAGTGAGGATGCTATTGGTAGGTCCAGTAATTCACTGGAGGAAATTGTTCATTCTAATTAATTGGTTTCGGTTGAAACTGTTTGTTTGAGCCCATCAGCAGCTAAACTCACTCCACTTTGTCTGCTATTTCATGCGTATTCATTCCAGTCGCCATATGTATGTGCTCCCTGAAGACTACAAAGAAGCAGAGCCCTGAAATTAGAACAGCAAACAGTACGAGCTTCCCGGAGTGTCCTCCAGTGCTAAATCTAATATTGCAAGATAATTATCATGGATTTTTTACAGCATGCTGAGCACATTTGTCCTAAAGGGGAATCTGTCAGCGTTTCTGCAGATGGAATTTGTATTTTATTTGCTCATGGTAAAATTGTCATATACAACAGGAGGATTAAAACAATCACCCAGTTTTATAGTTAGAGGAATAGGCCATATAAAAATGAATGCATGAGCAGAGATGCAGATACAGACAGGGAAACAGATTCAGACGGGATTCATAAATGAGCTGATATTTCCTTGTAAGAAATTTTGGATGTAATTCAAAGCAAATTTCCTTTCTAGAGGGATGATAGAAAAGTGATTTACTTTGTCTCTAAGGGAAAATTTACACCTCTGAGGGTTGGAGATTTTGAACAGTACAGATGGCATTTGGTAAATGGCAAAAGATGGTCCAATTCATTTCTCAGATCACATGCATCGCAAATTCAATTTGAATACCAGATTTATGGCAACAGATGTGCGATAGATGCTGTAGATGATCAAAATTCTTTTGCCAGTTGTTTCCACAATGGCATGATCTCTAATTATGGTTATTTTTACAGAATTGACCCATCACATTAGAATTATCCGGTTTCATTTAGAAACATTTAGTCAAGGGTTAAAAAGAAAAAAAAGAATGAAAGGATTGTGAGATGTCAGTTTGGGGCAGGATAACTAAACCCATAGGAGGTCTATAATACCTGGAGAAAACTGTTAGCAAATTCTGAGAAAATGCTGAAGGGAGGTTGAAAGACTTTGTAGAATAAAAGGGACATCTATGGTCAATGCAAGATTTGCAGCAACAAGTTTGTCCCTGTAGCAGTAGAGCATGGCATTAGCAACACCAAGGTCATGGGATTGATTCCCAGATAACCGATAAAATCTATCTTGAATTCATTGTAATATGGTTTGGATAAAAGCATTTACCAAATGTGAAGGATTTGAAAGAAAATGTGTAGGATTTGAAAGGAAGACACTATAGCTGCATTTCCATTACCCTTCAAATTGTGCAAATTGAAATTGCGAATTAAAAATACGTCCAATGGAAGCACATAAATTTCGCAAAAACTCGCATTTATCGCAAAAAAGTTTTTACGCTCGCATGAGGTGGTTTTTCAGGCAATTCGAAAAATAAATATTTTGCAAAACTGCAGTGGAAACAGTTTTTGCGCATTTACAGGTCACCTGAGCTAGATGACATGGTATGTTTGGACAGAATACGAGACAGAGTTCTTTATTAAATTCATATAAGACAAAAGAATTACAGGAATAATGGATTCTAAATCTAAAATAAATGCCACAATCAAGACCTCGAAGTAGATATGAGGGAGAAACACTCAGAAACACCTCATATGGGCCGCTCACAAGTATAATAAGGGTTGCTCCTTATCATTAATGTTTGGAAAACACATAGGCCTACGTCTCCTTCGATTAATGATAATGGCTAGTGCAGTGGCTGGGATTATTACATAAACCTATCAAAGTCTGTTGCCATGGTTTTTGGAATGATTTTACTTAGTTATCGCGAGAGGAAAAAATTAAGTTTTAGTCGCATAACATCGGTTAATGGAAACGGCGTCATTTCGCAATCGTTTTTTGTTGACATTTAGAAAAAATAGCAAAAGTTTTGCGCAAATCTGTAATGGAAACGCGCCTAGATGAACTGCTTGCCCCTGACATTTTGACTTGATCTGAAGGCCCTTCCACACTGAGCACCACGCGATAAAGCTAAGCGAATCGTTGACGAACGAAGCTTTCAACTGAACGCGAAACGTTTGATTGCCTTCAGCTAATTCACGCCTGCACTACTGGTGGCGCTGAACGAGAATAAATTTTTCCTCATGTATGTATCATATGTATCTTTTTTTGACACCAGTATCAAGTTTGTAACATAGCAACAATCTACATTAAGACTGCAGTTTGAATTTATTTGATTTGAACCATAAAAACCTCTCACCTGGAGAGCAAACTGATGCATGATGCATCCAATGCAATTATTAATTATATAAACCGATATAAATTTTATAATTGTATTTATAAAATTTATGTTATATATAAATCTGCAAACTTTACCTGTACATTTAAGGCAACAACTGCAGTAATGCTTTTGTTTGGTTAAAATAATCTATTGCCATGTGACTATTTTCCCAAGTGTATTCATTAAACAGTGTCCTTTAATCAGATCCGACCTGATCTGTGGGCCTAGTTATAGCCTAAATCAAATTTAGTCTTAATTAACAGACCTGCCACATCAACTACCCATTACCTTCCTCCTTAACCGGAGGAAGCTGAGCAGCTGTTGAGGGCCCTGGAAGCTTTTTCACGTAAAACCGAATGACAGAATGAACATAAAGATGGAAGGTATCACCATGAGGTCACTCTAGCCTTTCCGTCGTTTTATTGATAATTGTATACATGCTTAGAAAAGGTCAGTCAAGAGCACGCAAGAAGGAAAAAAATGTGCAATTTAAATTAAAAGGTAGAAATGAAAAATAAGCATACTGCACAATGTAGTGCTAATCTATACCAACAAAATGTCAAACATACTGTCTTCTTACTTGAGTAAACAAATGCATAATGCATATACTGCTTTATCAGCGCAATTTATTGGCCCGATGACTTTTCTATGAAGCGGATCTATAAAGTTCACATCTCATGTGTTCTAAACCATATAAAATGTTGAAGGAAATTAGATGGCAAAGTCTGCAGGATCAATAAAGACATTGTTTGCCACTGTTCACTGATCTGCTGAGAGCTGTCCTGTAGGGCAGGCCGCAGGGCAAAACTGCTCACATGTATAATGAGTCAGACCTTTCTAGGCTGTTAAATCCAGAGGACCCGTTTTTGATAGAGAAAGCACTGACCAAATTTTCTGCTTAATTAAATTTAACATTCATCCTCACATGGGAAAAAAAAAGAAAGAATGAGACATAATGAAAAAGAGACTGGAAAGCAAAAGATGAGAGCTCATGAAAATTTACAGCGTGATACTAAAGCCTATAGAAGCAAATGCTACGCTCCCCTTGTTGAGTTGTTACAAAGGTTTTTAGCGTCAGCAGATTATTTCAGAATGAATAAATATTTTTGTGTAAGTACAATGTTCTTTTTTTCCTGTGGAAAAATGCAACATGGGATGAAATATAATTTTATTGATTCTGATTAATGATAATTGAATAGGCAGGTGGGTCGATTTTATTGAAGTGAGATTGCTTTAGAATGTCATCCAAAGAGAGTCAGAAATTTCCCTCAAGCTAAAGAATCATTATTACAACCCGATTGCAATGAGAGTTAATTCCCGCTGCAATCGCAAGACTTTCTATGCATGAGCTACTTTAGAGAAATTAAGCTGTTTTAGAGTTATATTTAATTTGTCTTCAATTAAGGATTCATCTATCAAGGCAAAACCTCTAAATTAGAGAAAATGTGGGCTGGAGTAATTTAGTTTATTTGATTTAATGCTTTGTACAAGATTTCCCAGTTGAAAACGTGATGCTTTGAAGTGCATACTCCTTCAGTGAACACTGGTTGGCAATATAACCATCCTGAGCATTATTACTTTTTTTATTACCATGTGATGTCTAATTCAGTCATTTAGAGCAAAAAAATTAAATTGAGGCAATGACAAAAAATTATTATTTGACTATAGAAATGGATGGATGGATGGATGAACAAACAAACAAATGATGGATGGATGGATGGATGGATGGATGGATGGATGGATGGATGGATGGATGGATGGATGGATGGACAAACAAACAAATTAGGGATGGATGGATGGATGGATGGATGGATGGATGGATGGATGGATGGATGAACAAACAAACAAATGATGGATGGATGGATGAACAAACAAACAAATGATGGATGGATGGATGGATGGATGGATGGATGGATGGATGGATGGATGGATGGATGGATGGATGGATGGATGGATGGATGGATGGATGGATGGACAAACAAAAAATGATGGATGGATGGATGAACAAACAAACAAATGATGGATGGATGGATGGATGGATGGATGGATGGATGGATGGATGGATGGATGGACGGACGGACAGATGGATGAACAAACAAACAAATGATGGATGGATGGATGGATGGATGGATGGATGGATGGATGGATGGATGGATGGATGGATGGACAAACAAACAAATTAAGGATGGATGGATGGATGGATGGACAAACAAACCAAGACAAACAAACAATTTATAAGGATGGATGGATGGATGGGGTTTGTCACAAAGCAATCCTTAACTAGATCCTGTTTATGGATGGATGGATGGACAAGACGTGTACCTTGAATAAGAATATTCCAAGCAGTTCCAAAACACACTGCAAGAACAATTATGAAACAAAATCCATAAAAGTATGTAAGAAAATGTCAGAGATTTTAAAATAGGAAGCCAACTACAGAAATTGAAGAATAGCATGCACTATTCATAAATCGGACATGAAAGGAAAGGATATAAACCCTTGTTGATAAAGCTCATCACATCTCTGGCAGAGTCAGAAACAGGGTGATGCAGCATTGTGTTTGGAGAAGCTTGTTTACAACAGGGACTGGAAAATTCATTGAGAAAGAAGGAAAAATTGATGGATGCAGAAAAACCTGCAGGAAATAGTGCTGCAGTCCCAAGTGCACATGCACTTGGACAACAATTCATCTTCCAGCAGACCAGCCACACAGAACTGAAGTCACTGTGGAATGGCTTAAATCCAAAAAGGCCCTATAGACTATAGTGGCCCAGTCAAATCCCACAGCTCAATCCATTTCAATTACTTCAGAAATATCGTTCACAAATATTCCCCATCCAACTTGCCAAAAGCAATTTTGGCAAAAAAAAAATTTCAACATCACGGCATGCAATACTGATAGACATATGCTCAAAGAGACATATAGATGCTTCCAAAGGTAGGGTACAACGGGGCTAAAGACGTGACGAGCTAAAAGGTGCAGTGACTTTATTCTCTTTTAAAACACTAGATGGCACCTAAATTCAGCTCAGCACATTTCTCAACATACGGCAATGATGCACGTGGAAATTTGGCTGATTCTTGACGTGATCGCGGACAACACCGCAAAGTTGATCTAATGTTTAACGTTTTTTAAAATGTTGTAGATGTAGCAAATGAGAATCGATCAAAATTATTGACTATATTTTGAGACAACGGTCTTCTTAATGATTTTCAGTTTTTTCAGTCAATAACGGGAGGATATGTAAAAGTACGGTATTTGGGGTAAAAGGCGCCCCAGCTTTTGGGTGGCTGTTGTAAAAATTGTATGATTTTAAATGCATTTTATTGTCCATTGAAGTATATTTTGTAACATATTTTGGCATTGGAAGGTTTAATACAGTATAAGTATCAGACTCCCAAGGTAAATACAAAATATATTTGGAATATATTTAAAATAGTTTTCATTTTCTTTAGTTTAAGTTTTTTTTTTATGTATTTTATTTTATTTCAAGTAACAAAGTTTTTATATATATACAAAATATATATATAGAATAGATTTGAAATAGTTATATTTTGATAGAAGAAATATACACCTTAGCAACTGCTTAGCAACGCCCTGGCAACAATGCACAACACCTTGGCACTGTTTTTGCATGGGAGAAGCATAAAAAAGAAAAGTAAAATTTCTTGTTATGCCAGAAACTTCCATGACTGTCTGTGTGCAACTCTTCATGATGTCCTTAAGGAATGCGCTGATGTCGTGTGATGTCAGCGCGAGCAGGAGTGAGGAGGTATGGAAATACATGTGGACAGGCAGGTAGGACATCGTATTATTGCATTAAGACCGAATGCACTACTTTTCTTTATTTTTTGTTCCTGAGACTTTCACAGAAGATATATGTACATGTTTTTATATTTAGACCACTTCTATTATTGATTGCTATCAGGATAAGAAGAGAGTTTCAACCAGTATAACAAAAAGTATTCATAAAACAAATTGCCTATATTTATCATAGATGTACAGAGGAGTGTTAATGCATTGCATGCAGTGTTATTTTAGTATAATTGATATAGGCCTGCCGTTATAGTTACTTTACTTTAGTTACTTCTTTAACTTATTTATTTTAGCTAGATGCCAGGGCAACATTTCTCAGTTTCTTTAAGTTTTTATATATTTTATTTCAAGTAACAATGGTTTAATTTTATTTTTTCTTAACGAAAGTAACCCTGATTTGATTAACTTTACTTTTTTGCTAGTATTGGGGAATAAATGAATAAAAGTAGCAACTCTACTATAACATACCTGAAAATTGCCATATACTTTTCTATATTATGCCAGTTATATTAAAATTCCATGTAATCATGCAACAATGAGTTGATCCCAACTGTTGCAGTATTACCGTCTCTATTTAGCACCGTCTCTGATCCATGATCTTCTTATACTCTGTTCTTAGACTCTGACTGTAGAAGTTTTGTGCTTTTTTCAGACGAGCAGCTCAACGTCGTGGTAATCGGATTATTTTCCCTGGCAATCCATGCGTGTAGTTCACATAATCAGTCTAATGATTTCATGCAGTTTGGATTGCCTGTTGAAGACACAAAAGACAACTTTTACAAATAGGTGTCAAATAATTATGATGTAGTCTCTTTTTGCACTGCCCTTTTACCACTAAAATATTTTTGCACTGCCCTTTGACCCCTGGAAGTTGATGGTGGCAGTGGTGCAGTGGACACACGTCCTCTTTGTGCTTTGGAAGGGTAAGAGAGACAAAATACTTGAAATATGAAATACTATCCAGTATCCACAATAAGCATTATCATCTGTGACTACGCTAACTGTGTCCTTAGAGGACACCTGTAATAAATATGACAATTTATTGTCTATACAGTATATTTTGCATGGATGATAAGTAGTTAATACTAATTTTAAATGGAAATACTTTCAGTTGAGATCTTTATATTTAGGGTTGCAACAGATTATTCGTGGAAAAAAAAGTAAATAAAAAAATACCATTAGGTTCGAGTTCATTTATGTGCGATTTTTAAACATTTCACCAGAGGGTGCCAGAGTGCAGGAAAAGAGCAACCTTTATTTGAGGGATCTTGACGGAGGTCAGAGCATTTACTTCAAAATTAAGTCAAAGCAAAATATATATTTTTAGAATAATACAAAGAGAACTATAGAAACAAACCCTACCTTGATTAAAACCGTATTTGCTCTAGGAAAGAATTAGACACATAGGATTGTAAGGCGCACTAGAAAATATTCATTTGCTTATTTACAAAGTTAAGATTGGATTATTTACTTTAAAATAATATTTTAAGAATATTATAAAAAAAAACATTTAATAGCAAATATTCAATACATATTAATTCTAAAACAAGTCCAACATGCATGATCAAACAGATTTTAGTGGTTAAAAAGAACAAAGGTTTAGATATAGTGTAGTGTAGTGAAAAACAGAAGTGTATCCAGTGTATCAGGATATGCTATAGGGACATATTCAGTGGCTACTAAATTAATGATTTTGATCAAACAATTAAAGTCACCATGAAATAAAAATGGACAGAATGATTTATCCATGCACATAATTTTTTTTATTTCTTTTTTTTATTCAAGTGCCCTCATGATCTTTAATCAAAATAACTTCCCCTTCCTCTTGCAGTGACATCTCTTCTGTTCTGTGATGACATGTTTACTGGCATGAAGGCGGGACAACCTGTCAATCACATGACATCACACCATCCCACATATCTTCAAAACATATGTAATCTCTGTGTATAGAAATGATGTCAGAATTTTCATTTTTGGGTGATCTATCCCTTTAATTCCAGAGAGGTGTGGCGATTGCCACGGGTAATCATGGTAAAATACAGAGAGAAACGTAAATCAGAGATTGTTTTTTCTTTTTGTTAAATACCAGATGATCCAGGTAATTGAGTTATCTGGGTGATGTCATTGACTGGGCTTGTTTCTGTTAGATAGAAAGCAATTATGGTTTATGGACACAAGATTAATAATCTGCATTAGTTTTAGAGGACATAATGGCTGAAGCTCAACATTTATAACCAGACTGTGAGAGAAGAGTAAACATTTAAAGTCACCCCACCCTGCAAATAAATATTTGCTGTCCTTGTTTAGACAGTAAAGGCACCATCACCCATGTAGGATACACAGTACATTGAGCACACTTTATGTGTTGTGCCTTTTTATCATGCTAGATTTATTTAATGTTTCTCGGTTTTTCATTTTCAAACTCTTTCTATAAAGATTGTATGTAGTATAAACCTTCTAATTAGATGTATGCTGTCATAAACAATTTTAACCAAATATATGATACATTAAAGGTCCCGTTCTTCGTGATCCCATGTTTCAAACTTTAGTTAATGTGTAATGTTGTTGTTAGAGTATAAATAATATCTGTAAAATTATAAAGCTCAAAGTTCAATGCCAAGCGAGATATTTTATTTAACAGAAGTTGACTACATCGAACGGCTCGTTTGGACTACATCCCTCTACTTCCTTCTTTAATGACGTCACTAGAACCGTTTTTTGACTAACCTCCGCCCACAGGAATGCTCCCTCAACTCTACCGAAATTCGTTTATGTACTTGCGCACTTCTAATAACTTCCTGTGTTTCCTCAGCTCTTACGGTGATTTTCTGAAGTAAAACTGACGCTTCATCTTTTGTGTGATGTACAATTAACTTTATTAAACTCATGTTTGATCATCATTCAGACAGCAGACTTGTAGGCTATTAATAAATAATGGATACATACAAGCAGATGACAAATACGTTATAATAACCGTAATTAAACTACTAAACTATACCTGGTTCATCTCTATACAGCACTCTGACTCTGTAGGCATTATTGTCCGACTCGAACTGAACACCGTTACTGAGAGTTTCTGATATTATCATCATTCTGTGAGATGAAATTGTCCTGAGAGACTGAGCGCGAGCTCATGAAGCTCCGCCCCCTGTGTCGTCCAGCAGCAGCTTATTTGCATTTAAAGGGCACACACTAAAACAGCGCGTTTTTCTGAGCCCCAAAAAATGACCATTTAAACATGCTGTAAAAAAATGATCTGTTGGGTATTTTGAGCTGAAACTTCACATACACACTCTGGGGACATGAGAGACTTATTTTACATCTTGTGAAAAGGGGCATAATACGGGACCTTTAAACTGTAATGCTATTTATGGTTAGTATATATTCATATACCATCATTTGATTACCATTCTTTTTTAAATGATCTTCTTTTGTTTAACAGAAGAAAGAAACTTATGCAGGTTTGGAACAACATGATGACAAAATTTTCATTTTTGGGTGAACTGTATCCATTTGATATTTTCCTTCTCTGCCAATGAAAATAGTTCCAAACGAAGCCAGCATCAAGTTTTGCAAGTTGCCAAAGCCCAGCAGCAAACCGAGATAAGTCCGTCTGGATCCACGTGTTTGAGTGACAGCTGTTTTCATTTGCTCAGTTGTGAGAGAAACCCTGAGCTACATGGAGGCCAGAACTGTTCTATAAAACGCATTAAAACAAATGATCAACACAAAACTTCATGTTACAATACTTTTTTTAAAGGAAATTAATACTTTATTCAGTAATGATGCATTTAATTGATCAAAAGCGGACAGTAAAGACATTTATAAATTCACAAAATATTCCTATTTTAAATAAATGTCATTCTTTTGATGTTTCTATTCATCAAAGTCTTCTAAAAATGCATCATGATTTCCACAAAAATGTTAAGTAGCACAAATGTTAATAAACTCTTAAACATTGATAATGATAAGAAATGTTTCTTGAGCTCCAAATCAGCATGTTAGAATGATTTCTGAAGGATCGTGTGACACTGAAGAGTGGAGTAATGGCTATTATGGGAATAAATTATCTATATATTATATTCATTTAAAATATAGTCAAATAGAGAACTGTTATTTTAAATTGTAACAATATTTTACTGTATGATTAATCAAATAAACACAGCCTTTCTGTCTGTCTGTCTGTCTGTCTGTCTGTGTGTGTGGCCTGGTAAACCCTACATTATTGGGACAAAATGTCCCCACAAGGATGGCAATATCCAAAATCCTAGTTCGTGTGGGTCATTTTTTGGTCCCCATGAGGAAAACAGCTTATAACTCATACTACTGTAAGTGATGTTTTTTTGAAAATGTAAAAATGCAGAAAGTTTTCTGTGATAGGTAGGTTTAGGGATAGGGTTAGTGTAAGGGAATAGAATATACAGTTTGTACAGTGTAAAAATTATTATGTCCATGGAAAGTCCCCATAAAACATGAAAACACAACATCCCCATGGGTAAACAAGCTTATAAATCATACAGAATGAGTTTTTTTGGAAATGTAAAAATGCAGAAAGTTTTCTGTGATGGGTAGGTTTAGGGGTAGGGTTAGTGTAAAGGGATAGAATATACAGT
This sequence comes from Scardinius erythrophthalmus, assembly GCF_964197995.2. Classification (NCBI taxonomy): domain Eukaryota; kingdom Metazoa; phylum Chordata; class Actinopteri; order Cypriniformes; family Leuciscidae; genus Scardinius; species Scardinius erythrophthalmus. The sequence continues at coordinate 7,984,038 of NC_138239.1, forward strand.
GTGTACAGTATAAAAACCATTACGTCTATGGAGAGTCCCCACAAAGATAGTAAACCAGACATGTGTGTGTGTGTGTGTGTGTGTGTGTGTGTGTGTGTTAGGGCTGCACGATTTTGAGAAAAAACCTAATTGCGGTTTTTCTGACAAATATTGCGATTGCGGTGCGATTTTCGATTTTTTTGGTTTTATTTATTTTAAAGCTTAAAACTGTACTTTTTATGTAATTTATGTAATAAATATAACCTTATTGTAAAGTGTTACTGATTAGTTATACACCGATTCAGACGTCTCCTGAGTTCACTGTTGGAAAGATCAGTTGTTTTAACCATTCATTAAAATGAATCGGTTCAAAGGAGTCATTAGTTCGCGAATTGGACGTGTCATGCGCGTTGTGTGATTATCCCAGCAGTTAGGACATGGACATCCAAGATTTCTGTCAACACAGAAAACATTTCATCACTGGATATTTTTTTCGTTTAATTAAAGAGTTTTTTTTTTTTTTGTCAGTTAAATGTCCGGAACGCTTTTCAGTTCAATTTATATAGCACAATTCACACCCAGCGGTAATTCAGGGGGAAAAAAAATCTCCGAATGATCCACATGAAACTTTGGTCTTCCGACCTTTTACCACCGTGTCGATTTATTTTGTGCGAGGGAGAGAGAGCAAGACAGCGCTTAGTTTGGAGACGGTGAAGTCTTGTTTACACTTTCGCCAGGCTCCGAAGAGAGAGAGAGAGAGAGAGAGAATGCGCGCGCGCGCGACCGGCTCTCTCTCTGCTCGTTCTGTTAAACATGCGCCCTGTCACTCACAAGCGCAGCAGTTCATCTACATTACTCACCGATCAAATAATACTTTGACGGGACAAAAATTCACTTTGGCGGGCGCTTAAACAAGTTCAATGCAGAAAATTCATGCGTGAATTTAACTTAGTAGGCTACATGACCATGCACTCGCACAAATGCGACCACATAAAATTTTAACTCGCACATTCTCAAAAAATGGTCGCATATTTCGGCCATTTCTGCGCAGTTACAAGCTTTTTCTATTGGCACAATTCGAGGTACACGTTGTGTGTTAGCTGCTTTGCTGCTGACAGAAATACGGTGCACTGCATACAACCTTGTAACTTTCCATTGCCATTTCTAATTGGCCAGCAAGCCAGGAACGCGAGATTCGACCATTTTGATTGGCTAATAGGTTTGTCACTCAAATGTCAGAGGCGGGGGAAAAAACCTCAGACTCCTGAGGTTAGGTTATTGCGGGAGTTAAAAACCTCAATATCGATGCGATAAAGGTTAATCGTGCAGCCCTAGTGTGTGTGGTTGTGTGTGTGTGTGTGTGTGTGTGTGTGTGTGTGTGTGTGTGTGTGTGTGTGTGTGTGTGTGTGTGTGTGTGTGTGTGTGTGTGTGTGTTAAATGTTAACATCATATCATCCACCTGCTAACGTTACTCGATCTCTAGTCAGTATCAGCACAGGCCATTAAATAGCCATATATTCAACCCCTGAAATGCGTTATACAGGTTCCTGTAGCAAGCTTAATTTTAAGGCTTTAATTTGACATTTTTATGTATCCCATGAACATACAATTTATCTCTCAGAATAAGAGCAAACATCTGCAAAGATTCCTTAATATTGTCACCATAGTATGAAGAGAACGACTTGCTGTTCAACAATAGGCCACGAGCAGCGTCACTCAAGCGACAAATCCTCCAGTCCTGATGCAGTGTAGGCGGTGTGTCTCCTCTCCTCCCCCCACAATCCCTCTCTTCCTGCCTCCCACGCACACACGCCTCCTGCCCTTGACTCTTACGGAGAGCAGAGGAGTGATCTGCTCGTGTTTTGAGATTGCGGTGGCCGTCTGTGTTTCTCCATGCTCGTGCTTCAGCTCAGATGGGACACGGAAGTGCAGCGGCTGTCTGGCACATGAACGCGCGCGGCTGGTCTCTCTGGCGGGACATCCCAGGCACGGGATGCTGAACGGGAGCCGTGAGGGTTTGTTTGAACTGGGCAGGCAGCTCCAGCAGGAAGGAGACTCTCAAGCTGCTCTGCACTGCTTTCTGAGCTGCCTGCTGGGACTCACACATGTGCAGAGCTTCCACTCGCTTCCCAACTGCCTGCATCAGGTGAGCCTTGCAGGATGGAGCTCTGTAATGATGCATTGTGGGATATAGAACCCATTCAAATGGGATTCAAATGTAGGAGATGACAATTTACATGCAAAATTGTTGGTAGGCTATATAGCATGCATGTGCAAATAATGCACAGTTGATTGCACAAAGCTGTAGTTTGCATGTAAAAACATCTCTCATGCATGTAGTTTGTTAATGATTCGATGGCACACTAACCTAAAACTAGCTTTCAGTTAATGCATATTTTAAACTGGCAAATGCATTCTGAAACATTAATGCTGTACACTGACAGCATGAGCCAGCACAGCAAAAACACTCATATGCAAAGATTGTGTGGTCACATTTGTTTGCTGGTGCACACAGGAGACGTGCTTGACGCTTATAGCAAGGGTTGTTTATCATTGTGTTGCAAGCTTGCAATAGCTATTCAGTGGCCATCATGTGTTTACATGAAACATCAGGACAATTTATCGAATAATGTCTGCAGCTTGTATACATAATTCTTTATGTGTTCACTTCCCTTCAGTAATCATGGAACCTGTTCGATGACAGTCCTTTAGATAAAAAACACTCATCCCTGCTTTCTCACTTTGGGTTACTCTGTTAAACTCTGTCAAGGGTCCCAAGCAATGTCCAGAATATAAACAGTGGCTCTTACACAAGAGTACTGGAATGTGTGTTATGACATTTGCCAGACGGAGTTGCTTCTGACCGTACGAAAAAAACATATTTAGAATTTGCTAATATTTATCACTAACATTAACAATAGGTATTTTGACATTTAGAAAGTTAGAATAACTAGAATGTTAAATTTTGAGTGAATCTGACGATCCATTGTGTGTGTCATATTTTAGCCCAAATTCAAAAGGAAGAAAATAACATTTTATTGAAAAAAAGAAAACATTTATTTTAATTATTTCAATTTTAAAAACATTCATATTTTTTGCATTGTGGCATCATTTCCGTGACATTTAAGCACTTATTTAAGCAATTTAAGCACTTAATCCAGATTACTGCCAAAAAATGCCTTACTGTAATGTGAATATATATATAAAAGATACACACACACACACACACACATATATATATAGATCATGACAATTGAAAATAATTTTATTTATAAGAATGGAATACATATTTGTCTTGACAGGCTAGATTTGCTGCTGCTGGCATACAGTAAGTGAAGGCAACTTCCAAAAAATGCACATACATAGAGGGAATAGGATACAAGCTGCTGCAAGGATAGTAGGAAGAACTAGCCGAACTAGGCAGGTGGTGCTGGGGAAGGTGGCGGGCTAGGGAAATTCCCATTGCACACATTTGCAGCCAGTTCAGGACAGAAATCAATAGGTTACGTAGATAGAACAAAAGAATGATTGGTCCATGCAGCCGACTTTAAGAGAAGCTATCAGCTGCCCAAAAAAAAAATATATATATTATTATTTTTTTATTATTGCTTCTCCTAAATCCAGCTGCATAACCAATCAATCTTTATATACTGTAAATTTATTACTGTTTTATATATGTATTTATTTAATATATTTATGTTTATGATGCATTATGGTAATAAGGGATTGAGGGAATATGCTTAATTCTCATGAAAAAAATTATTTCATTCTAAAATGTGTTCTCTCTGGACATGCTTCCTCTCTTTTATTCTGTAAAGGTTTGATTTTTTTTCAGACAATATTCTCTCTTAATTCCTTCATACAGATTGCTGAACTCTACATTGATGAGAAGAATTGTATCCTTTTTGATAAAGTATCAATCCTCGCTCCACATTGTGTACTGAACATAAAGTATTAAATCCTTTTTGATCTGCACAACAAACATACATGTAATGAAACACTGTATGTTTTACCGTACGCTGTATGTTCAAAGCAGTTGTGCGGTTTGGTTAATGCAGGGCCTTTACAACTGTAGCTTCTTCAGTGTGGTCTTTTCCCTAAGAGGATTTGTGGACACTTATCGAATCTCAGCTGAAAGAGCACCACAGCTAATTAACCTGCTTAGACCCAGCATGAGCTCCCCTGTCATTATTCATCCACGGACTGCCATTAACAGCAAGGCTAGTGTTACGTGACATACATTCCCTCTTAAACCCATGGCCTCTCTATTACTAAAGCATAGAGTTTAAACGGGTTCAAGACTGGTAGTTTCAGCTCAAACGGGTCATTTACAAGTCATTAACCAAGATCATTCATACCTCTTTTCCAATTAATTTCCAATTACATGTGAATTGGTCTTAACATATTTTCTATGATCTTGAGCAGTAAATAGTGGTGGGACTTGGTGAAAAATGTGATCTCTGTGTAATTACATAAAAGAGAAATAATTGATGTAGATTTTATCATTTAATTGAATAAGCTATTTAATTACATGCAAAACATTAGTCTGTTCAATCAATGCACAACAAGGGAATTTGGAATTGGTGATTTGAGGAGCTGGGGATGAATTGGGTTACACAGAGATGTTATCTGGAATATTCTGCCATTCTATTATCCTCATATGGACCAGTGCTCATGCAAAGCCTAGGCTATATATCAGTAAAAGGCAGAATGGTGAATTAGGGTGTAAAACACATATACTTGATTGCAATGGCAATTGTTTTTACAAGCAGTATTAAGTCTGGTCCACATTATTTTGACAGAACTGCCCACATACATACAGTCCAGCACAGAAAATTGCTAAATTTTTGTGTCAGTAAGATTTTTTTTTTAAAGAATAAGGATATTAAGCGACAGTGACAGTGTAGACATGTATAATCGGACAAATTATTTATATTTAAAATACATTCTGAATTTATTTTTAAAATTTTCTTTACTTTACTTTTCACCTGAAAAAATGGATTATGGTTGTAATGGAGTAACGGCTGCTGAAAATTCAGGAATAAATTACATTTTAAAATATATTCAAATAGAAAGTTATTTTAAATTGTAATAATATTTCAAAATGTTACTGTTTTTATTGTATTTAATCAAATAAATGCAGCCTTGGTGAGCCTAAGAGACTAAAATAATTCCCAATCTTACCAATCCCCAACGTTTGGTAGTGTAAAAGGAAAGATTTTATGCCACAAACCTTGCAAACGTAAATACATATAGTAAATGTTCTTCTTCCAAAGCACTCATTGTAGCAAACAGTAAATGTAGTTTTTCAGACCTCAACCCCACATAGTTAAAAAGTAAAAAACATATTAAATGACACCATGCTATCATATCTCTTCAGTTACATGTATGCCATCAAATGGCTTGCAGTTCAGGAAGATGAAAGGCGTAACTTTCATCATACTCATTTTCTGACCGGGAGTAGATACAATGGGTGAGATTGACACTCCCAAACCGGCATGATCAACAAGAAAAAGAAAAGTAGAAATTGCTTCCACAGTCATGCTGAGATTGCAGGAAATATACATGCCAAGCAGAAGGACAAAGCTAGTATATTTATGTATTGATAAAGTGCTGCGTATTTCCTCTAAAGCACCAGAGCTGGGATAGTAATAAGTAATGCACATATCTGCCTTGCCAATGCATCTCTTTGCACTCTTTATTTCTCAACTTATTTTTAGATGTGTCATTTTTAAGATATATAACCAGTTTAGATGGAAAGGATCTCAAGCTGACTAGCTGGAGACGTTACTATAGCTATATCCATTAATAGATGGATATTGGCACAGTGCTACAACAACCATAATGAAATGGCCCTTCACAATAGATAATGCTTTACAATGAACTCTGTTAGAGAGCTAAATATGGCAATTTATCGGTTCAATAAAATACTTTACTGACCTGTTGAGTAATAAAAACGGCATCTCCCTGTTGCTTTTACAACATTTCTAATCCTTCATTTCTCGACATCCCCGAAAAGCCAAGCTAATGTTGATTCTTGTTTTATTACGAACTCTGTCGCGTTCTCTTTTCCCCAGCAACTCTCCTCTGTTCTGCCGTTTTTAAACAGGTGATTCCCCGGAGGTTGGAGATTTAGCTGCTCTATGTCAACCTTTCTCTCTCGTTGTGACAACTAACCTATGGCACTCCCACACTAGACACGACAAAGCAGGGGCGCCGCTAAGGGGGAGAAAATTAGGACGACTCTAAGGGCCCACGCACTTTTGGGGCCCCCAGAGATCGATTTTATTAATGGAATGGGTGCGGTAGGGGGCCCAACCTCATATTCTTTTATAGAGCCCAAAGTTTCTAGCGGCTCGCCTGCGACAAAGTACCCGGAGCAACTTTTCGCTATTTATGGATATGATGAGACTTGCACGGGCGAGTGACGTATTTACGCAATTGACCGTTCACAAAGATCCGCCCCATTTAGTTTCTGTTGCTATGTCCGACAAGCCACGCCGCTCTCACGCCACATACCATGTTCTCAGACTGTGAAAAATACATAGAGGACAAAAGAGGACACTAGCCGCGTTTCCATTACCCTTCAAATTGCACAAAATACGCTTAATTAATGGAAACATGTAATTTTCGCAAAAACTCCCATTTATCGCAAAGAAGTTTTTACGCTCGCATGAGGTGGTTTTTCAGGCAATTCGAAAAAGAAATATTTCGCAAAACTGAAATGGAAACAGTTTTGTCGCATTTACAGGTCACCTGACGTAGATGACGCAGTGTGTTTGGACAGAATACGAGACAGAGTTCTTAAGAATTCATATAAGACACAATAATTACAGCAATAATGGATTCTAAACCTCAAATAAATGCCACAATCAAGACCTCGAAGCAGATATGAGGGAGAAACACCCAGAAACACCTCATTTGTGCCGCTCACAAGTATGGGCTTGGAAAACACACATACATCTCCTTCGATTAATAATAATGGCTATTGCAGTGGCTGGGATTAGTACATTTGTAATAGTTTTTTGTCGACATTTAGAAAAAATTGCAAAAGTTTTGCGCAAATCTGTAATGGAAACGCGCCTACTGACAACTCGCTGACAGACCAGGTTACTTTTGATATGAAACAAAGTCTCAACTTTCAAATTTGGTCATTTTTTAAAGAAATTTAAACAATAAATACCATTTTGTGGCTCTTTAATGTGTCGTGACAGATCGCTATAGAGCCTCTTAAAGCTGCTCGTGAACCGATCATCTCTTCCTTCTAGTTCATTTATAGCATCAAAAAAACATGAATAAATGGGACAATGGTTGTCTCCCTCGGTTGCAAGAGCGTAGTTTTGGTTTGAACTTTTGGGGGTTGGAGTATGAACGGGGTCCCAGGGCATGCTCCTTCGTGAGGTTTGTTTATTTATCTGATACACATAAAATTAATTAATTCTATACTCTATGTATCGTGTGGGTAGTCAGAGTACCTGCAACGTGCTGGACCAGCCCACTTCAAAGTGAGTCAGGGTAAGACAAAAACAGGTTTTGGAAGAAGGATTGATGATGTATTGACAAATTATTATTCATTTTGAACAAAAATAAATGTTATACCTTTACCTAAAACTAAAACCATAAAAATGTATATACTGTAATATTATCTCAATGATACTAAAATAACACTAACTGACTATATATTGTATACTAAGCAATATTTCTAAAAATATGAAGCATAAAGACATTGGCCTTTAATCAAATGGAGAGGAAGGCAATGCTAAATGAACGACAAAAATTACTACAAAATCCACACAGAATACATTGCTCCTGGTCTCACCTCCACAGCTATTTCAACGGTTAGCATCACATCCACCACAAATAGATTTATCACTTTCAAACTGATCCCCATGTGGTTAGTCAGCAAATTCAGATGTTCCTCAGCCAGCTGGGATCTAAATATATGTCCGGGACACCTGGGAATATGCTGCCCATTCTTGGAAAAGATCATTTTAAGAGGGACAACATACCTTAGCACTGCTTATAATGAGACACACACATTGTCATCAGTAAATTAAAAAAAAATTCACATTTTATCTAAGTTTATTGCTAGACCATGTAAACTAATGTTTAAAAGTTTTGGGTTGGTAAAATGTTTAAATGTTTTTGAAAGAAGTCTCTTATGCTCACAAATCATGCATTTATTTGATCTATTAAAACAGTAATATTGTGAAATATTACAATTTAAAATAACTGTTTTCTATTTCAAGATATTTTAACATATTTATTTATGTGATGGCAAATCTGCATTTTCAGCATCATTACTCTTGTGTTCAGTGTCACGTGATCCTTTAGAAATCATTCTAATATGCTGATTTGGTGCTTAGAAAACATTTATTTTTTATCAAGTCACCTTTATAGCACTTTATAAAAAACAGATGTTTCAAAGCATCTTTACAATGAAAATAATTCAATTATTTAAACAGAGTTCATATTGGCTGTACAGCAGCTCTAAAAGACAATAGTGTCATTGTTCTGCTGAAGTCAATTCAGTGTTGATTCAGTACCGTTGTAAATATCATCAATTATTACATTAGTTCATTTCATCTATAAAACGGTTCTGCAGAAAAACAGTGATGTCATCATCCAGCTCAGTTCAAGTTCTCATCCAATAGAGTCAGTGCAGTCAAATCAATAATATTGTTGAATATTAAGTGAAGTAATATTCATATTTATATTATCAAAGAAAACAGTTGAGCTGCTTAATATATTTGTGGAAACTGTGATATACAGATATATACATATACTGTATATAGATAGATAGATAGATAGATAGATAGATAGATAGATAGATAGATAGATAGATAGATAGATAGATAGATAGATAGATAGATAGATAGATAGATAGATAGATAGATAGATAGATAGATAGATAGATAGATAGATATCTTTGCTGAAAAATATAAATTTCTTTAAAAAAAACTTACTAACCTTTTGAATGATAGTGTATATACAGTACTTGTTTGACTTTTTTTAGTTTGTTTAATATAATTAATACTGTAGCTAAAGCAAACTTTCACAATTCTAACAAGAGTTTCATCTGTACTTTATGATATCAAATAGACATTAGCAAATCACTACACATACAAATAAGAAATACTGCCAATATCTAGGTCATTCACGGCTATTTTAAGAACATTTTCCTTTCTGGCTGTATTTTTGTAATGACACTTAAGGGCAAATATGTTCTTACAAAGAGATAGTAATGGCATGCCTTTGAAAACATTGAACAAACTCTTTAGTGACTATTTATAGAACTGCTGCAAGCTTTGTGTCTTTCTATAGAGCTAAAATGAGAAGGTGACACAAACACTAACCAATCAAAATATCAAACAGGCCTTGAGCTAGAATAGGGATTGTGTGTTTGACTCTTTTTCTGTTTAGGTAATACATCACATTTTCAGTGAACACCAATGTTCTGTATTGTCTTTGGTGATGCTAGCAGCTGAACAAATCAGGATTTCACTGAGCTGGAGTAATTGGGCGGGTGTGTGTGATCAAGTCTATTTCATGGTGACAAGCATGTCTAATCCTTGACCCGTATAAAATCAGATGGGAAAGCTCTGCAGTTCATTCAGGCGGAGAAGATGTTTTACGAAGTGGCATTGATCGAGCTCACCTCGCTGCAGGCCAGCACAGGCAGGTCCACTTTTTATGGCTTTATATAAATATATTTGTATGATGCTGTTGAGTGGACATGTGTCTCCTTGATCAGTATATTCACAATAGACATTATCATCATAGCTGTGTTCAGGTCAGCAGCATGATTGTGAGAGTGTGCACTACTTTTTTACAACTGTTCAACAAACAAACTTTGTGTATTTTTGCCCCATCTACAAAAATAGTTTCAAACAAAGTCAAAGCTTTCCTTCCAGAATGAATCTGTTTATGAACTAATTGGTTCAGTGAATTATTTAATAGCTTACTTACAAAGATATTACGTGCATTCCGATCGACCGCAAGTGCCCTGTGAAGTACACTTCAATGGGTATTGTGCCATTGTAAGTGAAATTCCAGTTCAATGGAAACATACACTCTTAAAATGAAAGGTTCCATTAGGGAATTTTCAGACTGAATGCTACAGAAGAACCATTTTTGGTCATTTTCTGAAACTTTTTCCACTGTAAAGAACCTTCTGGGAAATGCAAAGGTTCTATGGATGTTAAAGGTCCCGTTTTTCGTATTTTTTTGAAGCTTTGATTGTGTTTACAGTGTGCAATATAACATGTATTCATGTTTCACGTGTAAAAAAACAGTATTTTTCACTCAATTTACTTATCTGTATACCGCTGTTTTCACTGTCCTGCTAAGAACGGGCTGATGACTTCCTTGTTCTATGAAGTCCCTCCTTCAGAAATACGTAACGAGTTCTGATTGTGCCAGCGGTTCCTGTGTTGTGATTCGACAGCAGCTTAGCGCACGTTGCCCGGAAAGGTCACGCCTCTTACCATAACGTGGAGATGCATTCGCTCAGTGTTATTGTAAACGTGATTTGACTCCGGGATGAAAATAACAGTGTCTCGACGACATGGCAACAAACACACTCTACAAACGCAACTCTTCCTCTTCTCCGTGGGAGCGCATCAAGACCACGCCCCTTTTTTTGTGTATTCCTGTGGGCGGAGGTTAGTTAAAAAACTGTTCTAGTGACGTCATTAAAGCAGGAAGTAGAGGGATGTAGTCCAAACCGTCCGTTCGCTGTAGGCTTTGAAAGGGGACTTCTGTTAAATAAAATATCTCGCTTGGCATTGAACTTTGAGCTTTATAATTTTACAGGTATTATTTATGCTCTAACAGTAACATTACACACTAACTAAAGTACAGGGATTAAAGTTCTCCGTCGCTGCGACGGATTTCCGTTAATTGCAGCAAGTCCATGACGGATTTCCGTCATTGCGGGTTCCAGTCTGTCCTTAAAGTCTTAAATTCACTTTTCATAATTTTAAGGCCGTAAATAGGCTTTCATTTCTCAAATAGTGTAATAAATATCTTAATTTTAGTTTGAATAGGTCTTAAATTAAGGAAAGACGAGGTGTATTCACCCTGCTGAGGGGGATGTGATCAAAGCCTGGAGTGGAGCAAAAGCACGTTCCTCTCTCCACTCTAAGCACTCTGTAATCACTCCGCTCATAGTCCACTCCGGGTTTTCAATTACCGCTCACGGAAAGTGCATGTCAGGCTACAGCTGAGCGCTGAGGTAGAACTATATTTCAGTGACACACTTATAATGCAGGTAGGGCTGGGCGATATCGATATAAAAAATATATCGATATATTTTTTAAATGCGATATGGAATTAGACCATATCACATCGATATAGTTCAAATTTGCGCTGTGATCCTTGCTCCCCGCGCCTCCGCTCCTCCTTTTCCACACTGCGTGCGTGTTTAGAGCATGTTATGTTATGAGAGGCGAATCATGACTACTTCAGAAAACCCAGCACAATAGGAACTACCAGGCAGGCAGTGACATAAGTGTACGCTGAAATAAAGTTCCCTTTCGTTGTCACTCCGAGTTACGTCGGATGACGACGAATGGGGTTTCGCTTAGAAATCCTATCATCTTCGAGTATTAAAACACGAGCCAATGGCAATGAAATGCCATGGGTCTGCGGAATTTGCATAGCGTAACTCCGCCCAATGCAGGGGGTATATAAGGAAGTGCGCGAGCAACATGCAGACTATGTTTTCGCTTCGGAGCCAAGTTCAGTACTTCACTCCACAAGCCTTTTGAGTGTCATCTCAAATCTCTTCGAGACGAGCGGCTCTTCAGTGTGTTGGTGTGACGGCGCTTCCAGCGAGATCGCATTTCCTGCTGCTGATTTGTGCAGTAATCTGCCGACAGTGAGTGTGTTTCTCCCTGGGTGCTTCAGCACTCTGCTGAGCTTTTCCACTCTCTAAAAGAGCTGCACGCGGCACGTCTTTTTCAAGACGGTTCGCCCGTGTATTTTCTGGATGTGTGTGCGTCAGTCATCTGCCTAACGGTCGCGAGCGCTGTTTTGCGTGTTGGGCTTAATCACGCTTGGCAGCGCTCGTTGATGAGTCATGTTTTCATTGCGGGAACATGACCATCGCGATGTTTATAGATCAAGACTCAATGATCTCCATGTGAGTAGAGTCCCCTCTGCCACACCCCAATTTATCTCTTCCTCGAGAAGGGATACTTTGGCTGGTGGCCAGGGTGATCTGAGGGTTTGGTGTGGCACAACAACCGACGAGTCAATTCCTCGGGCCACACCCCCCTCCACATCGCAGACCATGCACTCACAGCATCACAAGGCGGGCTTGATTCCTCTGGAAATGAAGTTTCGACTGCGTTGCCTCCCACGGGAGTGCCATCGTTGCCGGGACCGATCCAGAGCTGTCAGCCATGCTTTCCCGGGCAGCTGAAAGCATCGGTTGGAGTGGCCCCGCCCTCCCCCCCGAGCGCTGTAAGCTTCTCCCGGACGTGCATCAGGACACCTGCGCTGCGCGAAACTCCACGTGACTTTCGCGGCCCGCGGGTGTCCTCCGCCTTCGCTGCTTTCGATCGCACGGCGATCATGGTCTGTATGTTCCCTGTCACTATAGTGGCACGGTCATGCAGTGCTGTGTGTCGCCTGCGCCTTCGATGCAGTGCTGTCCCGGGAGTTCTGTCGAACCGGCCGCAGTGGAACGCTAGTCCTTCCCTGGCCAACCCTGGCAGAACGCGGAAATTCTAACCACGCCCCTATGCTGGGACGCTATGCCTCCCATGCCCGGCCTGGTTGTTCCGCCACGCACACTACTGACCTCGCTCTCGGGCGACATCGGTACCTGCGTGATCCTGGGTCAGGTGATGTCCACTATGTGGTCCAGACATGGGCTTAGCCAGGTTGATGTGGCAGGGTCTGAGAATTAATTTTCTCAGCTCCCCCATGTCCCAGGCTGAGCTCTTTGGCGGTGTGGCTTCGACCACCTGAAGCAGACTCGGGTCCGGCACCGATGGTCATCCATCCGTGCGGCCTCCTCAGTCTGCTTCCCGCCAAGCCCCCATCCATGCGGCTGCTCCCCTCTGGCCTGCAAACGGACCTGAGCAGGAGGAAGCCGCAGGAGGGCGGCGCTGCCCGTCTCCGCCCCTTAGACTGCCACGCCAGCCTAAGCAGCACCTTGAGGCGGGCTGCCTGGTCGGCGGGGTGGTTGAGGACTGCGCCCAACAGTCTTCGATCAATCCACAAGCAGACTGAGGCTTCTGCACTGACGGTCATCTGTCGGTGTGGTCTGCTTAGTCTGCTTCCCGCCGACGCCGCCTCCTTGCGGCTCCTCCCCTCGAGCCTTCACTGGCCTGAGCACAAGGGGGTCGCTGGAGGCTGGCACCGCCTGTCTCTGCCCCTTAGCCGGCTAACACCTGGCTGAGCAGCACAAAACCTGAGACAGGCAGCTTGGAGTTAGGGCTCAGTTCTTCAGGAGCTGGTAGCAGGACCACTCCTTCCCCCGCTTGAGGGCTGGGTGAAGATCTCTACAAAAGAACTAATGCTCTTTCTCTGAGCCCCAAGAGGCTGTGGATGACAGCACGCGCCGCCCACGGGCCACGCTCCTCTCATCCCCCTCTGTCGCCAGACCCCTGCCAGAGCACGCCCCCGTGGGACGCTGGTCCTCCCCTGGCCTCCTCTGGCAGGACGCGGTTTATGGCCGTGCCCCCGCACCGGGCCGCTATGCCACCCACGCCTGGGCCGGTCATTCCGCCTCGCTGCACCCCCGACGGTACGTCTGTGGTTCGAATAACCCCGCTGGCGCAGTTTCTGGAGGCCTGGCTAGAGCTTTCCGGACTGTCCCGCCGGGTCGGAGAACCATCAGGCTCGGCTACGTGATTCAGTTCGCGTGGTCTCCTCCCCGCCTCAGGGGAATCCACTCACTATGGCCGGTGGCAATGCCCCTGTCATGAGAGCGGAGGTCGCTACCCTACTGGCGAAGGGTGCGATCGAGACTGTCCCTCCAGCCGAAATGAAGTCTGGGTTTTACAGCCCCTACTTTATTGTACCGAAGAATCCGGTGGGTTACGACCAATCCTGGACCTGCGCGTCTTGAACCGCTCCCTTCAAAAAAGAGGACGCCGTTCAAGTTGCTCACGGCCAAACGCATTTTCGAATGCGTGCGGCCGCAGGATTGGTTTGCAGCGATCGACCTGAAGGACGCCTACTCCCATGTCTCCATTTTTCCTCGACACAGACCGTTTCTACGGTTTGCTTTCGAGGGACAGGCATACAGTACGCGGTTCTCCCTTTCGGGCTAGCCCTGTCTCCTCGCGTCTTCACGAAGGTCGTCGAGGCAGCCCTTGTTCCCCTACGCGAACACGGGGTTCGCATCCTGAACTATCTCGACGACTGGCTGATCCTAGCTCACTCTCGAGACCAGGTTTGCGAACACAGGGACCTTGTGCTCCGGCACCTAGCTCGTCTGGGCCTTCGGGTCAACTGGGAGAAGAGCAAACTCTGCCAGTGCAGAGGATCTCTTTTCTCGGTATGGAAATCGACTCGGTCGCCATGTGTGCGCAGCTTACGAGCGAGCGCGCGCAGTCACTGCTGACTTGTCTTCGTCAGTTCGAGGGCAAGAGTGCGGTCCCACTGAAACTTTTTCAGAGGCTCCTGGGGCATATGGCATCCACAGCCGCAGTAACGCCGCTCGGTTTGCTTCATATGAGACCGCTTCAGCTTTGGCTTCGCGATCGAGTCCCGAGGTGGGCATGGCAACACGGCAGGCTCCGAGTCCCAGTGACTCCGACCTGCCATCAGACCTTCTCCCCGTGGTCGAACCTCAATTTTCTACGGGCCAGAGTTCCCTTAGAACGAGCTTCAAGGTATGTTGTTGTATCAACAGATGCCTCCGCCACGGGTTGGGGTGCCATGTGCAATGGACATGCTGCCGCGGGCTCCTGGACAGGACCCCAGCGCCTTTGGCATGTCAATTGCCTCGAGTTGCTGGCTGTACGCCTTGCCCTGCACCGCTTTCGGGCATTGCTCAGGGGTCAACACGTACTAGTCCGATCAGACAATACCGCCACAGTAGCGTACATCAACCGTCAAGGTGGTCTACGCTCCCGCTGTATGTCGCAACTCGCCCGCCACCTCCTCATATGGAGTCAGAAGCCTCTGAGGTCGCTTCGAGCCATTTATATCCCGGGAGACCTGAACCAGGCGGCCGACGAGCTGTCTCGGCTTCGGCCTCTCGCTGGAAAATGGCGACTCCATCCCCAGACGGTTCAGCTGTTTTGGGATCAGTTCGGGGACGCACAGGTAGACCTGTTTGCCTCCCACGACTCGTCCCACTGCGACCTGTTTTATTCCCTGACCGAGGGCACGCTCGGCACGGATGCACTGGCGCATAGCTGGCCGCGGGGCCTCCGCAAGTATGCGTTTCCCCCAGTGAGCCTTCTTGCGCAGACCTTGCGCAAGATCAGGGAGGACGAGGAGCAGGTAATTTTGGTTGCCCCATACTGGCACAACCGCACCTGGTTCCCAGAACTAGTACTCCTCGCGACAGCACCTCCCTGGCCTATTCCCCTGAGGAAGGACCTGCTTTCTCAGGGACGGGGCACCTTATGGCACCCTCGTCCCGATCTGTGGAACCTCCACGTGTGGCTCCTGGACGGGACGAGGTAGGTTTGAGTACCCTACCACCAGCAGTGGTGGCTACCATCACTTCCGCTAGAGCATCGCGAGACATGTCTATGCGTTGAAGTGGAACCTCTTCGTCAACTGGTGTTCTTCTAAAAATCTTGAACCCACGAAATGCCCCATCAGTGTCGTGCTTTCATTCCTGCAAGAAGGGTGGAGCGAAGGCTGTCTCCCCCCACCCTGAAAGTGTATGTTGCCGCCATTGCCGCTCATCACGACGCAGTTGATGGTAAGTCCTTGAGGAAGCACGACCTGGTCGTCAGGTTCCTGAGGGGAGAGAGGAGATTGAATCCTCCTCGTCCTCCCCTCGTACCCTCTTGGGACCTCTCAGTGGTTTTAACTGCCCTGCAGAGTGCTCCCTTTGAGCCTCTGCAATCAGTGGAGCTTAAGTTCCTGTCAATGAAGAAGACAGCGCTCCTGGTTGCATTGGCCTCCATCAAGAGGGTAGGGGACCTGCAGGCATTTTCGGTTGACGAAGCGTGCCTGGAATTCGGGCCGGCTAACTCTCACGTGATCCTGAGACCCCGGCCTGGATGTGTGCCCAAGGTTCCCACCACACCTTTTCGAGATCAGGTGGTGAACCTGCAAGCGCTGCCTTTGGAGGAGGCAGACCCAGCCTTGGCACTGCTCTGTCCAGTACGCGCCCTCTGTGCTTACGTAGACAGAACGCAGTGTTTCAGGACCTCAGACCAGCTCTTTGTCTGTTATGGTGGGAAGCTGAAGGGAAAGGCTCTCTCCAAGCAAAGGTTGTCTCACTGGATAGTGGACGCCATTGCTTGGCTTACCAGCAGCAAGGTCGACCATGCCCCCTTGGTGTGACGGCCCACTCCACCCGGAGTGTGGCATCCTCTTGGGCTCTAGCGCATGGCGCCTCGCTAACAGACATCTGCAGAGCTGCAGGCTGGGCGACACCTAACACATTCGCGAGATTCTACAATCTCCGAGTGGAGCCAGTTTCTTCTCATGTACTCGCCTCAACTAGCCGGTACTAGATTCTGCTCAGGTGTCTTCGCTTGCTCGCCATTCCTCTCCACGGACGGGATACGTGCGATATTTCCTCAGGTGAGCCTAATAAGCCCTGAGTCTCCTCCAGCACTGACGACGTCAACGCCAGAGTTATGCCACCGGCAGCTTTCGCGTTGGCTAGGTGCCTCCATGTGCATGGTTCCCCTCCGGGCGACCCCCACATGTGTATTCCACTGTAAGCCTCCTTGAGCATGTGTCTTTCCCTTGGCAAGCCACCTTGCCACCCCTGGGGTTGAAATATTCCACCTGCGGCTGGACACCCCAGTGATTCTCCTTATGCAGTTCCTTCGGGTCATATGTGTATTCTTAAGTCCCCCCCTTCGGGCTGGGCATGATTGCATATTTCTACTGGATATGCTTCCCAGTGTACCTTGGTATTCCTGTGTTAAGTAGGAGTCCTTCGTCCGTGCTAGTCTCACGACAGGGAGCTCAGACTTACGCAGGGCACTGGAAGACAGTCGAGAGGTGGCGTGATTACACTGGGAACCCCATTCGTCGTCATCCGACGTAACTCGGAGTGACAACGAAAGGGAACGTCTCGGTTACGTATGTAACCCTCGTTCCCTGAGTAGGGAACGGAGACGTTACGTCTCCCTGCCACTTCCGCTGTACCGCTGGAACGCCTGAGTTCAGTCTCGGCTCCTCAGCGAAGACATAGTCTGCATGTTGCTCGCGCACTTCCTTATATACCCCCTGCATGGGGCGGAGTTACGCTATGCAAATTCCGCAGACCCATGGCATTTCATTGCCATTGGCTCGTGTTTTAATACTCGAAGATGATAGGATTTCTAAGCGAAACCCCATTCGTCGTCATCCGACGTAACATCTCCGTTCCCTACTCAGGGAACGAGGGTTACATACGTAACCGAGACGTTTTTCACCTCAGAAAAACTGACTTTCTTGTCCTGTCAGTCGTTATCCTGTTCTCGTAGCGCACACTCAATTGCACGCGCAAATTCAGCGGCGCGCGCTGTATTGCTTCACTGATCAAGTGCAAAAGAAACTACGAGCATGCAACGCCGTTACGTTGTAAATTACACGAAATAAAAGTAATGCAGGTATGATTCTCATTCTATTCACCAGTTTCCATGTTTCATTAACAGTTATTGTTAATATTGTGTATTCACCATGGTAACTGTCGTTTCCATATAACCCCAAAATGCCACTATTTTTCTTTGTGTTATTTTTTATATTTTTAAATGACTGTAGTGGCTCATACCAACATTGTATTAACAAAAACTAGTTTGGGACTGCTATTTAATAGCTTTAGCCTAGGCCTAATGTTTACAGTGCTATGCATAAGTTTAGACACCCATACTAAAGTTGACTAAAAAGAGGAATAAAAAAATCATCTTTTGGAAACTGAACTTAATGCCTTAATTTGAAAAATTAGGAAAAATCCAACCTTAAAGGACACCAATTTTCTTTGTGAATAAATAATGTATCGTAAATAAATAAATGTTCTTCCTTAAAATACAGGGTGCATAAGTTTGGACACCCCTATGTTAAATTCCCATAGAGGCAGGCAGATTTTTATTTTTAAAGGCCAGTTACTTCATGGATCCAGGATACTATGCATCCTGATAAAGTTCCCTTGGCCTTTGGAATTAAAATCGCCCCACATCATCACATAGCCTTCACCATACCTAGAGATTGGCATGGTTGTATTTCAGTTAGCCTAATAGCTAGTTTGATTTGCATTGAGAGATGATCTTATGGAAAGTACTCCATGCCAATCTCTAGGTATGGTGAATGCTATGTGATGATGTGGGGCTATTTTAATTCCAAAGGCCAAGGGAACTTTATCAGGATTCATAGTATCCTAAAAAATAAATAAAAAAAAATACTTAAAAATAAAAATCTGCCTGCCTCTATGGGAATTTAACATAGGGGTGAAGAACATTTATTTATTTAAGATACATTATTCATTCACAAAGAAAATTGGTGTCCTTAAGGTTGGATTTTTCCTAATTTTTTAAATTAAGGCATTAAAGGTATAGCGGAGGATCTTTTTACTTCCGGGTGGATACCCTATACTATTGGTCCTCCTAATTGTCAATCATTCTGGTGAATCAATCAAACTTTTCAAAAAGTGGAGAGGGCGGGACTTATCTAAAATTCGGAAAGATCCTCCGCTATACCTTGAGGTTGAATTTCCAAAAGATGATTTTTTATTCCTCTTTTTAGTCAACTTTAGCATGGGTGTCTAAACTTATGCATAGCACTGTATTTATTAGTACTAGTCTTTACTATTAGTCATATTCTTACAATTTATGTTAAGTAAAGGGGAAAAGTAACTTACTTGTGTGTTAACAAATTTTGTGTAAACGTGTTATAATTTGCATATATATATATATATGCAAATTATTAATTATATTAGTATGTTCCATGCCTGGTTTTCATAGATTAAAATATAGCTTTTAAAATACGCCTACTGGCAATATTAAAGCGGTTTAAAACGTCTCCCCTTAAAACGCTATTGGTCTCGACTATTTAAAAAGTTAAAGGAATATGACTTGGCCTAAAAAAAAAATTTCAGTCAGAAGAATTTTTTTCACTTTAATCCCTGAAAGTATGAAAAATGGGATCATGAAGAACAGGACCTTTAAAGGTTATTCATGAAATCATCAATGGCAATCAATAACCTTTATTTTTAAGAGTGTACATGTTCATTTCAAAGGGCACTGCAAACGGCATAAAATGGCTATGGCGTTATTATTGAGTTTAATTTGTCAGGTTTGGTTTTTACACGTTTGTTCACCGGTAAAAAGTGCACAAGATGTGACGGTTACAAGTTATCATTATTAAGGGTTATATAAGATAAGACACATTTTATATAACCAAATTACATTTTTCATATTTTGCTTGTTTCATTCCTGAATGAATCAGTATTTTGACTAAATGATCCATTAGCTATACATTTACATACACCCAAATAATAGGATTGATGGATCAAGCGGACTGAAAAGACTGAAAAGCTTGATCTGAATTATATTTTGTTCGTAATAGCCTACATGTAATGCACATGTAAGTGAATATGTGAATCGGAGTGCAACGTTTAGGGTTGTTATAAACTAAATCTGGAATCGGACTGGGTTCATTCGTTTTGGCGAAAACTAGTGTAATGTATACAAACATACCTATTTACCACCTATGTACATTCAATAAATTTCAGAAAATAATCATCTCTGTCCTTTTCAAACTTTCTTCTGGCAAACATTGCCATAAATTTGCCACAGATTAAACACAAATCTGCAGCAAATAAATCGCAAGGGTTCAAGTCTGCTTTCACAAAACACTGAAAATTGACCCAACAACCAAACCTGTCCCCAAGGTCCTGTCAGAGAGCAGTAATATATTTAACAGAGGAGGTTCAACTTTATTTGTCGTGAGATGAACCAGTATTTATGGATGAAGGAGACCCATTGATCTCCTCCCATGGTGGACGTCTGCCTTTCCTCTGGCTCTCTGCTTGCTGCTGAGACAGCATAGAGTTCTAGCAGGAGCCTAGAGAGATTTATGACCACGCTATACATTACCTCATTAAAGAGCTGTTGAGTACCATGGAGACGCTGCCTGAGTCAGCACTTTGTGTGATTTCTACCCTCTGGCCTTACTCAGTTCCCATCATGCAGTCTGGATACACCAAAAGATTTCTATGTATAGCGATATTGTGTCTGCAACATTTAATAGGTGTATTGATCCAGTAAAATTAGGTTTGAATACAGAAGTGCATTTCTTAGGGGCTGTTCACTTTTGCACTCCACTGCGGTGGTTTTTCATTGTTTTATATGTAAACATGCGCTAGATAGATGTGTTTGACCGCTGTTGCGCTCACATCTCATGCCTTTTGCAGCGTCGTAGACATGAAGCCCAAAGGATACTTAATTTTTTACGCGTACACTAGGGTATCTGTACTCCATGGATTTCACTTAAGTCTAAAGCGCAACTTATGCGAGTAATGCGACGTACTTCTGATATTTACGCTAGGCTATATGACGAACTACAGTACTTCCGACTAGGGCTGTCACTTTTGTGA
Source organism: Scardinius erythrophthalmus (assembly GCF_964197995.2). Lineage (NCBI taxonomy): Eukaryota > Metazoa > Chordata > Actinopteri > Cypriniformes > Leuciscidae > Scardinius > Scardinius erythrophthalmus. Next base: position 8,004,751 of record NC_138239.1, read on the forward strand.
AAAAATCCTGTTCGATTTTTGAGACATAAGTGTTCATTGAATCGATCGTAAAATCGATTTTCCATGTCTAAAGACGTTTCCATTTTAAACGCCAAATATGGGCAAATCCACGGACAACTAACAGGCATTAGGACGAACGTAAAGAGGGCGCTTGAGACGCGCACAAGTCAGCAACTATTCCTGATGATTTATTGGCGTGAAGTTTCGTACACAGTGACAAACAGGAGTGCAACATCCTCGAAAAACAATAAGCAGAGTGGACTGCCATAACATAAATGAAAAACATTACCTCAGTCTTCAACATGGCTGTGTTTACGATTAGAAATGTCAAACAAATTTCGCCTATGTAGGCGATTGTAGACGCGTAGCCCGAACCTGTATCTGTATGCATGAGACTGTCTGCTTACCGGCAGAATTCACAGTTTTGAAGTAAAAAGAGACGCATTATGAAGAAAGATAATTTACTGTTATGCGTGTTTGTCAGAGCCTGCAGTTGCTGTATGACGCACGTTCGCTGCGGGCGTATCGTGACGCGCTCCGAGAAAAGACCGTTAAAATCGATTCCCATTTTCGTTTTCGAAACTTGCGTTGGTTGGTCCGATCAATTGTGCAATCGATTTTCGAACGTAAAGTGACAGCCCTACTTCCGACGTCACAAGTTGCGCTTTAGGCGCAAGTAGACTGCGTATGGCCGGAAGCAAAAATTTTACTTTGTAACGTGTTAAAAATGTATATTTTTCTTACACGAACACATCGCTTCGCTTCAGAAGGCCTTTATTAACCCCCCGGAGCCGTGTGGATCACTTTTATGATGGATAGATGCACTTTGATGGTCTTCAAAATAGAAACAACAATTCACTGCCATAAAGTTTGGAAGGGCCAGGACAATTTTTATTATCACTCTGATTGTGTTTGTCTGAAAGAAGAATGTCATATACACCTAGGATGGCTTGAGGGTGAGTAAATCATGGGCTAATTTTCATTTTTGGGTGAACTATCCCTTTAAACTGTCAGCTTGAGATTTGAATCCGTGGTGGAAGGAAGTTTTTAAAGACACTCTGTTGCTGTTTCTTGTTGATTTACACACTTGTGCCTTCAAACTGTTGTATGAAAGCAATATCACATGAGTAGGAGTGTGATATGGCTCTGTATCAGCGCGTCTGTGATCGCCTCCTGGACTCGGCCTGTGGCCTTGTGTCTATGGCCCAATCACAGCCGTGCTGAGATAGAGCCATATCCCACTCCTACTCGTGTGATATTGCTCATGTATTGCCAGAACATTAAGCTTACAATCAGGTCTTCATTTCAATATTGATACTCAGGCAGAAAATATAATTTAGTCATTTTCTTGGAATTGCCAGTTCTAGTTGGTCTCTCTAAGCTTCTGTTTTTCATATGTTTCATATCCTTGTAAGAGCATTTGAATCTGTGGGTGTGGTGGAAGTGATCGGCCGTCTCTCTCTCTCTCTCTCTCTCTCACCCTCCCTCCCTCCCTCTCTCCCTCCCTCTCTGTCTTTTTCAGTCTTGTCACTGTCTTGTTGTCTCTGTACATGCGAGTGTCTCTGTGAGTGTTTTTGCATTGTCTGTGAGGTTTCTGACAGGCTTTGTTTGAATCAGGGTCTCAGGAAGACGGGACATTGGGAAGCTCAGGATGTCTGTCTCAAGAGGAGTTATCAGAACAGGCTTCTCAGGCCCAGGATCTTGAGAGACTGGCTCAGCTCTGCATCATGAGCAAGAGGTAGGACAGTGAACTGAAAATGATACTGCATACCTCTACATTCAGCATGATTGTTTTTTTTTTACCAGTCTAATTTTGACATTAAATGCCATGCCAAATACAAGTCAATGTGTATTGATAGAGGGCATTTAATGGTCTCGATACATGATTTAGGAAGATGCATTCAATCATTCTTACATAATTTGGCCCAGTTTTGCACAAGGTCATTTTATTTGTGCTATCTGTCCACACTACATGCCTTGTTTATGTCTCATCCAAGAAATACTTGACTGCTGCTCTAGTAATATAAACAAATATGAAGAGTGAACTGTTTCATATGGTAACATTCAGCTTAAATGGTTTTATTAAAGAGGAAATGTAAATTATTTAAAATATAAAAAAGGATGGTCAGCATTTATACCTGATTTATAACTGCATGTTTTACAGTCTTCTGATTTGGTTCACATTCCGGGAGTGCAGTTAATATTCTGGGATGTACACAAGTTTTTATTTATGCTGCATTAGGAATCCCTTACTATATTGGCTCAAGTGTGCGCTCGTACGGAGAGAGGAAGAGAAAGGTGACTTGTGTTATGTGAGTCTCAAGGTTTCAGATGTTACTAGGACACTCTGAGAGAGGTGTCCGCTTTCCTCCAGGGGCTTAAAATGATGAGGCGGTCTTTTGTAAGCCACTACCACATACACTTCAGGACATTTATGACCACCAGTTGGCCATTGTTGGGGACTTAAAGCATTTAACCTGATTGTCCCAGGGAAGGAGACAGGTAGGTTGTTGATGCCACAGGAGAGAGAATGGCATTAAACTTGAATGAGAACGAGATTGTTTTATTGCTGCTCCAATGAGATAATGTTTCACAGGACAAAGAAATGTGGGGGTATCCACACCATTTGTATGTAATGCGTTAAACACTTTGGCTCAGGTAACTCTTGAAAACCTAAACAGGATAGATCTTCAAGATCTGTTGGTAAACTAGGACAGCAGTCGTGGCTGAAGTTGTTGTTATTCAGCTTAAAAAATCCCTGAACAAATGTGACCTTGTTATTTCTCCTTTTAATAATATCAGTTTAAGGGTCAATGTCAGGACACTCATTTTTTTCCTTATAATTTATTTAAAAAAATCATATGTTTTTTATACAAACACACAATTACTTAACAATGGCTGCGTCCGAAAGCTTTGGCAGCTGACGTGTTGCCTCGCTGCCTGTCTTATCAGGCAATGACTTCACAGGCAGCGTTTGCACACAAAGTATAACGGTTTAATGATCTACAGCAAAATAGATAATAAAGAAATAAAACTCATTTATAGAATGAAGTAATTTGGCTTAATATAATATTTCTTCAAATATTTTTTTTAGAAAGTCATAACACATGCACAAAAACATAATAATAACAACAGACAAGGCAAGTTCAAGATGTAAATTGTCGTGGTGTGTGAAAAAAAAAAATATATATATACATTTATATACGATTTTCTTCCTTTTCTTAACCATAGACAGTGGACGTTCTTTTATTATCGACCCACAAATCAATGTTTCATGTCCATTTATTTATTTGACACCCCACTGATACCCCAGAAATGTGCTTGTATTACTTTTTCAGGTAACAAATAAGTTTACTTGAATGTCTGATAGTTTTGACACAAAATGTAGCTCAAGCCTTATTGAGTGAATAGGAAGTGGTTCTGCCTCTTGAATCTTTCAGTGTTGGGGCAGGAAGTGCTCTTGTAGCTGAGAGCTTTGCCATGTTGTGTCCGATCAAATGTCCTTTGAGGACAATCCAAAACAGTGCAAACCAACACCTAGTCATTATTAATTAAGCAGGACCATAATAACCACACTGACATATGTATTGGGTTTTAAAAACATTCTGTACTTAGAAGAGAGAAGTACAGAAGAGTATTAAAAAATGTTACATTCAATGCACATGTGAAGGACTCAATATTGAATTCCTGACCTACAGTATATGCAAAAAAGCTAATTAAAGTCATTTTACAAAACAATAGTGCTGCAATATGGACTGCGAAATGACCACATGAAGAAAAAGTTCCATGTGAAATCCCTCGGGACATTCTCATTATACTATCCAAATAGCACCATTCTTCACACACATGCCAAGAGTTCCATTTAAAAAGAATAGAGTGCCATATCTCTGGCACGGGCCGCACATTTCCACTACCTCCTTTAGCAATCATAGCACACGTGTGCCCAGATTTGTTGTGACGGGTGCTGTAATGGATCCGCATGCCTCACCGAGCCTGACTGAGGTGGGCTATTGCTGTGGTATTCTGAAACTGTCTGTATCTGTGCTTAAATTAAGCAAAGGTGCCAGGCCTGTGGGATCAAATACAGCTTTTATGCCTATGTGCTCTACTTTTTTTTTTTTTAACAACCGCTTCCCAATAGTATATGTAAATATAGACAGAACAGAATCTATATAGATAAAATATGGTATACAGTATATACTGTATGAGTCACAGAGGATTTAGATAAAGGATGCACATTGTTATCTTTGGTGCCATCATAGTTCATCATGCATGTCTTTGTAATTTAAAACTCTTCTGTATTTGCTTTTTACATAGCCTAAGGCTCCTTTAACAAATGTTCAAGTGTACCAAACCTTATGAATCATCTTTACCATCCGAATAGCGTACTGCCGCATTACTCATGCTATTTATACAGGATGTACTGTGCACGATACGTGACTTTTCTGGATGCATAACCCTCTGGAAAAAAAAGGACACTTTATACTTTTAAAAAGTGTATTTATACAGGAATAAAGAATTAAATGTGCAACTTTAATGAAAATGTATTATAGTTTAAACAGCTTAAGTTTAAAGTGCTTTTTGACACACTTAAAATATATTTACTTGTAATATTGTAATTTAATAATGCACTACAGTACTACAATTATTACCAAGTACTTGTTATATGTTAGTCAACACATCAAAATAAGTGTACTTCTTTAAAGCATACAAATATAATAAAAAAACTATAAAGTGAAAACTTTAACTTGACAATTACAAAGTGCATGTTTTAAAAGTGTACTTGAGTGTGTTAAGAAACATAAAAGTGTGCTCTGTCTTTTCATTTGAAGTATATTACTATTATATTATTTGCCATACTGTTTAATATAAATGTGTGTGTGTGTGTGTGTGTGTGTGTATGTATATATGTATATATATATATATATATATATATATATATATATATATATATATATATATATATATATATATATACAGTGCTATGCATACTGTAAGTTTAGACACCCATACTAAAGTTGACTAAAAAGAGGAATAAAAAATCATCTTTTGGAAACTGAACTTAATGCCTTAATTTAAAAAAATTAGGAAAAATCCAACCTTTAAGGACACCAATTTTCTTTGTGAATGAATAATGTATCGTAAATAAATAAATGTTCTTCCTTAAAATACAGGGTGCATAAGTTTGGACACCCCAATGTTAAATTCCCATAGAGGCAGGCAGATTTTTATTTTTAAAGGCCAGTTACTTCATGGAGCCAGGATACTATGCATCCTGATAAAGTTCCCTTGGCCTCTGGAATTAAAATAGCCCCACATCATCACATAGCCTTCACCATACCTAGAGATTGGCATGGTTGTATTTCAGTTAGCCTAATAGCTGGTTTGATTTGCATTGAGAGATGATCTTATGGAAAGTACTCCATGCCAATCTCTAGGTATGGTGAAGGCTATGTGATGATGTGGGGCTATTTTAATTCCAAAGGCCAAGGGAACTTTATCAGGATGCATAGTATCCTAAAAAATAAAAAATAAAAAAATACTTAAAAATAAAAATCTGCCTGCCTCTATGGGAATTTAACATAGGGGTGTCCAAACTTATGCACCCTGTATTTTAAGGAAGAACATTTATTTATTTACGATACATTATTCATTCACAAAGAAAATTGGTGTCCTTAAAGGTTGGATTTTTCCTAATTTTTTAAATTAAGGCATTAAGTTCAATTTCCAAAAGATGATTTTTTATTCCTCTTTTTAGTCAACTTTAGCATGGGTGTCTAAACTTATGCATAGCACTGTATATATATATTTGAGATTTGAAGTACCCTACAAGTCCACATTCTTTACAATTAAGTGCACTTCTTTTCACAAGGGTAGTGCGCTACATTAGACAAATTGTAAAGTATAGAACCAGGGTACACTGCATCCCAAAATGCAATGTACACAACAACTTGACCTTTCATTTTATTTTTTTTAGAACAGTAGGCAGTATTTAATATATACTGCACAGTAAGCAGTGTGCTATTCCATGAGGTGACAATGTTCTCTGTCAAGAGTTTCTCCAGTATCAAGAGAGTAGTTATAGAAGGTTTTATAGAGGGCGAGAGATCCAGCGAGTGTCAAGTGTTTGCCTGACAGTCTCACTTCATTCACACTTTCCTTTATGATTATAAATATACTGACCTGCTGTGATACGTTTTAGATAAGCAAATAAAATTGAGACCAAGCAAGTTATAAGATACCAAGCATATATATATAAGTATACCCATATATACTTGTACAGCAAGTATTATGGGTTATGTTATTATGTATTCCATTAGATGGATTGTTCTTGCTGTTGCGCAAAACATATCAATATTAATGTTCCATCTAGTATAATATGTTGAAATATGTGATATTATATTGGACCCTCTCTGTAAATACTCTGTTACTCTCTCCCTCTTTATGGCTGAGGTAACAGAAAAGGGTCAACCCAGTCCCCAACGTGTAATCAATTCTATAGATTTGCTGATCGATAATATACAACATGTGCATGCATCTCTCTCACACGTGCAGTAAATAGGCAGACACATGTTCGGTGATGTTTAGACTGCATATTTCCATACTATTTACAGTATAGTATTTTTTATGCAGTATGTACTGTACACTGCAGTGTTGGGGGTAACACATTACCGTATATTACAGTAATCAGGTTACTTTTTCAAGTAAAGTAATACTTTACTTTTAAATTTACAACAAAATATTTTATAAAAACTTTTTCTTTATGCAAGTTATTTGTTTTCCCATTCATTAACTGGCAGCTCTCCTGTCCCCATGTTGAGAGAAATCAGCTATTGTAATTGTAACACACTATTGTAATGCCTTACTTTACTTAAGTAACTTTCCCCAACACTTTTACACTGTACATTTTGTATGCATGGACACCCTGAAAATACTGTATCTCACAATGCAATGCATTTAACCATTCTTTTCTAATGTGAAAAAAGTACTAGAAATAACATCAGTTGTAATTTTCCTTTTTTTTTTTTAAAAGCATTTTTCTTGAATTTGATTTCAATAACTATTTTACACACTCACACACACACATTTTGGACCATAATTTCTAACTTTTTTGTCACTCTTCATTGTTTTCAGACCCCATCTTGCTTTAGAATACAGTGGCAAGGTACGTACATTGTGTTTTAGTATACATGCAAAATGACAGAAGGCTTTTAAAGAGGAGAAATCTAAGGAAATGTTGAAGTAATTGTAATTTCTTCATCTTTTTCCATGTAGGCCACTAAAATCCACCAGCGGGCTTTTGGTAATGACCACCCCATCACAGCCCGGAGTCTGGAGCTGCTAGCCACTGTCTATGCTGAGATTGGCAAAACAGAATATACAAGTAACTTCAAGTCCTCTTGATTCCACATGAAGTTATGTCTTCAGTTTCCATTCAGCCATGCCACTAAAACATTGTCAACATTACGTAAATAATTAGAAAGTTAATTGTCCTTACAAAAATATATTTTTTAATATTGACAGTGGCGGCTATAACCAACTTTCCTGGATAGTTTGCTATATGTTAAATTTGTATAAACCTTCAATTAATCACATCTGCTTTGCAATTTTGGTCCATTACATTCCTGTACATTCTAGTCCCATACAAGCCAGCAATCTCTCATATTCTTAGCAAAGTGTTCTGATTGTCATATCACAATATCCACAGTAGCTTTCAATGAAATCTCTTTTAAGAACTTTATGCATTTAGGGCCATTTACTATTTCCACTCAGTGAGGAAGCAAGGAAATTGCACTGCATCTAAGTCTACTGTACATACTGTACGATTAAAAAACTGCGGAGGTAAATCAATTGAATGAGTAAACATGTATTCCAAGCCTGCACTTTCTGTCAGTGGCTGATGGCGTTGTAGATCTCTGGCTGAAAAGCTGGGTCATGTCTTTGACAGTTTGAGGCCAGGGCATTTTTGTAAGCAGAAATGCTTTGCTAGTTTTCTGGAGGGACGGGTCGTTCTGTGTCTTCCCCATTGCCTTTTTCCTGGACGATGAAAAATGTATTGTATAGGGCAGCAATGTGTCACGTACGTCAAACTCAGATGCCAAGTCAGCTTATTGAGAGAAAATGCTTTCCCCACAACATATCACCTGTGTGGCACTATGTCATAGTTTCAATGCTAAATGATTCTCTTCTAAATTAATTTGACCATGCAGACTGTAGAAACAAATGTGTGTTGCTTATTTTGCTGATTAAATGGCAAATATGTTGTTTTGCAGTTTGTAAAGTGCTCTTTGTGTTGATTTTTACAGATTCATTGGGAGAGTGTGTGTCAACTCTTTCCAAGAGGTTCTCAGCCAGCGAGTCATTTAGCGACGCTCTGAGTGGCATTTCTCATAGCCATAAGGACAGACACTCTGAGTTACGACACAGAAAACAGCCATATATACAACAGGAAACTCTTAAAACTAAGGTAATCCAATGGTCATTGACAAGTGTCCATGATAAAGAAACTGATCATTCAAAATTATTCATTAAATTGTCTGATATGATCAGATTCTTCTTTATTCCTCTTCTTCTTCATTATGGTATCAGATCTGTTTCAATGTTTTTCACTTTATGCCAAATGAAAAACATCATGCCATATGCCATACTCATCATAGAGGTGTATTACATTTTTATAATAGATTCATCACATTATTGATCCATATCTAGGGTTGGGGATCGAGAACAAATTCCAAATTTCCAAGAACAGTGGACTTGGCAAGCACATTTCTATTACGCTTATTGATTTAATGTGCTTTTAAACCATTCAAGCGCTAGAAGATGCGAAAGAGAACTCAATTCATCACTGGCACGCAGTTTTTTATGCTGCACACGCATCCAAAGCTCACACACACAAAAAAACTATCTGTAAAATGAGACTTTTGCGGTAATTCTATATCATAGCAAGCAAAGCTGAAAAAAAGCTGCACTGCCCAAACGCTCTCAAGCGTTTTCGCCTAGCGCTTTGGTGGACACACGACCACAGTGCATTTTACTGAATTGAGCACTCTTTCACGTCTTATGCTTGAACGGACCAATAGACATACAATTTTTTTGACAAAATATTCTCGTAAACATAGTCGTTTTATCTGAAAGTAAACAGTTGAGAAAGAAAACACGTGTACCAGTATATTGGATCCGTACATTAGGTCTTAAAGCGACAGCAGGCTAAACTTTCTGCTGCTGTCTGTGTCATTAATCTTAATCAAAAAACAAAAGACAAAGAAAATCACTCACTAATCCTGACTAAATAACTTTTGTAACTTTAAAAGGCTTAATCTATGTTTTATGAGGTATTATTTTGCAGTGTTATTTTACATTTGATTACATTTGATTTCAATGTAAATTGTATTTATTTGTGCTTTTGTTAGTTGTTTTTGTTGTGGAACTTTTGTTAAAACCATAGGCAAAAGTTCTGTAGGCTGCTGATTTTTGTTCATGGTATTCAGCTGCAACATAATGTTTTGCAAAAAGACAAAGAATAATTTTTTTACCTTATTGGAATCTAAACTGGGAACCGGAATCGCTAAAATTCATACGATACCCAATTATACCCACATCTCATCTTAATGTGATTTACTCACATGATATAGCAAATGTTTTTGGACCAACATCATTTCTTGTGTCAATCACATTAGACTACTTTGTGCTTTTAAAAATGTCATGATGTCATACTGCATTTTGCAGTATGTCACATGGAAAGTGTGTTAATGTCAAAAGGTCTTAGAAACGACTTCGTATTATGTCTATCAAACATTCTAGAAGTCAATAGTTTTGTCTTTTCTGATTTCAGGTCATAAATGAAAAACTGCCCACCTCTATCCTGAAAAAGTCCAACTTGAGCAATGTAGATTCTGACTCTTCGCGCAGGAGAAAAAACGAGAGACGGGTTCGCTTCAGAGAGCCGGAGCTCACTGTTCATGGTAAGAGTTCAAATAAACCTGCTCTAGCAGGCCCTAAAATCTCCAGAGTCTTTTTCAACTGTTCTTTTTCAAGTGAAAAATTGTAAAATAGTCAAATAAAAGTAGGTTAGTAAAAGATTTTTCTTACTTAGAGCTGAGGTAAATGAATAAGAAGGGATGCACAAACATGCCCAAGTGAATTACTTTCTCATTTGCATGCAAATTAGGCAGTGTGCGTCTGTGCCAACAAGACTGTTAAGTTAATGAAACAAAGAATTTCATTTAAAGAATTACACTTTAGTGCTGTTTGTCTGTCTCTCAAGAGCTCTAGTCTTGTCGAAAGGCCTTGTTGAAAAATTAAGGCAATGTGCTTCCTGTTGTTCATATGCTAGAGTCAAGTCAAGTCATCTTTATTTATAGTCAGTTCAGTGTTGATTCAGTTCCGTTATAAAGATCATCAATTATTACATTAGTTAATTTCATCTATAAAGCGGTTCTGCAGAAAAACAGTGATGTCATCATCCAGCTCCAGGGGCGTAGTTTGTGGGGGGGTTGGGGGGGAGATAACCCCCCCAATATTTAAATCTATGCATTACAACCCCCCCGATATTTATACCATGATCACATGAAAAATATGCAGACCCAAACTTCAACCCCCCCAATGTTCAAACCAAATCTACGCCCTTGTCCAGCTCAGTTCAGTTCTCATCCAATAGTGTCAGTGCAGTCAGATCAATAATATTGTTGAATATTAAGTATCCCCAACTAAGCAAGCCAGAGGTGACAGTGGCGAGGAACCCAAACTCCATCAGGTGACAGAATAGAGAGAAAAACCTTGGGAGAAACCAGACTCAGTCGAGGTGCCAGTTCTCCTGATTATGATTCAGGCTGCATCATAAGTCAGAAATGAACAAGTAGAATTAAGGTGCAGTCACATTACCAAAATTTCACGAGCAAATATCCAATGTCTATTCAGTCAACAGCAATGTATGAAGCACAGCTCATACAGACATCACTATCAAAACAAGCAGCTTTCTGTTGGTCAATGCCGCAAATTTCAAGTTACTATTGAAATGACTGGAATTCGTCCGCAGAACAATGATAAATGTGACTGCACCTTTAGTTATATGAATGTTTATGAGCTTTACAAAGACCTTGACTAACTTGAACTCAAACCTAAAACTCATTATTACTTTTTGTGTTGGCTTTCCAGACATTCCGTACTATGACTGTTTAGGAGGTAAGAATACTAGATAAGAAATGTGTTGAACAGTGTCGTTGATCTCAAAAATGCATGAAAACGTGCATGACATTTTCTTGCATGCAATCTGGGACTCAGAACAGCCTGAAAGTTTATTAGTAACTCTTTGCTGTGGTTTAAGAATTCACATGAACTGTACTACAATTTGTTTGCCTGTGCCAAAAATGTGACATTTGTGCATGTAAAACCCAAAGAAAGAGACCTTTTTCTTAATTTACTTTGGTTAAAAGAGTGCTGTTAGCCAGTGAATAATGCTGCCCACATGCTTTCAGAAAATTCCTACTTCCCACTTCTGAAATCATAATTACGTGTTACTAATCATGGAGGACACTAGGTTCATTCTTGCCTATTTCTTGGAAAAAAATCGTATTAAAGCCAAAATGGAATGAAGATATTTTGTCAATATCCAGCATATTTTAAATAAAATGTAGTGCCCCATTCGCAGACAACCATACAAACATTACCTGTGCTGTACATTCACAGTCAGCTTGCTGAAGATTCTGGAATTTCAGTCAAATAAGTGCTGTTTTTGTAGTGTATTGATTACAATAGTAATCAAATGGTTATTTCTAAACGTAAATATACACTGATCAGGCACAACATTAAAAACACCTGTAGGTCTCAGATACCAAAACAGGTATCTGGCACCAAGACATTGGCAGCAAGTCCTGCAAGTTGTGAGGTTGGGCCTCCATGGATCAGATTTGTTGGTCCCGTACATCCCATAGATGCTCAATCGGATCGCGATCTGGGGAATTTGGAGGCCAAGGAAACACCTTGAACTATTTGTCATGTTATTTAAACCATTCCTGAACAATATTTTCAGTGTGGTGTAACTGGTCCTACTAGACCCGCTCTGAGCGGGATTCGAACCGGCGTCTCTGGCCTTTACACTCTAGGTTTACTCTCACAGCTCTTTACTATCTGGCCTCTGTTACACTCACCCCCCTAAACCTCACTCCCATCCGGGTCACGGCACCAAATGTAACCCCTCCAGTCCCACTCGCCCCGCTCTGAGCGGGACTCGAACTGGCGTCTCCAGCATGGTAGGCGGGTGTGCTAACAAGGATGCTAAAGACCACAGTCTCTAGTGAGGTTTCCCTGCACAGCTCTTCCTAGCTGGCTTCCGTTACAGTAGTAGAGTGTATTATCCTGCTGAAAGTGGCCAATGCCATCAAGGAACACCACTGTCATGAAGGGGTGGTCTGCACCAATCTTTAGGTAAGTGGTACATGTCAAAGTAACATCCACTTGAAGGTTTCACAGCAGAACGTTGTCCAGAGCATGCCTCTGCCGGCCTGCCTTCTTCCCATAATGCATCCTGCTGCCATCTCATCAATGTTACTCACTTCACCTGTCAGTGATTTTAATGTTGTGGCTGATCAGTGACTGTAACGGAAAGAGAAAGGAATGGAGATGTTGTGGGAAAACGAATAAAACTTAACATTCACTACAGCAATAGTTCTCTCCTCTGCTATGTTTAAAGTTTATGGCCCGCCAACTAGTAAATTAGGGTATCAAAATTATCTTGTATTTCTTAGCTGTACAGTATATTTGACTTAAGAGGTTATTCACGTCTAATTTCTTGCTAAAAAACTTGAATTTAAAGGTCCCGTTCTTCGTGATCCCATGTTTCAAACTTTAGTTAGTGTGTAATGTTGTTGTTAGAGTATAAATAATATCTGTAAAATTATAAAGCTCAAAGTACAATGGCAAGCGAGATATTTTATTTAACAGAAGTTGACTACATCGAACGGCCCATTTGGATTACATCCCTCTACTTCCTTTTTTAATGACGTCATTAAAACCGTTTTTTGACTAACCTCCGCCCACAGGAATGCTCCCTCAACTCTACCGAAATTCGTTTATGTACTTGCACACTTCTAATAACTTACTGTGTTTACTCAGCTCTTACGGTGATTTTCTGAAGTAAAACTGACGCTTCATCTTTTGTGTGATGTACAATAAACTTTATTAAACTCATCAGTATGTTTGATCATCATTCAGACAGCAGACTTGTAGGCTATTAATAAATAATGGATACATACAAGCAGATGACAAATTCGTTATAATAACCGTACTAAACTACTAAACTACACCTGTTTCATCTCTATACAGCACTCTGACTCTGTAGGCATTATTGTCCGACTCGAACTGAACACCGTTACTGAGAGTTTCTGATATTATCATCATTCCGTGAGATGAAATTGTCCTGAGAGACTGAGCGTGAGCTCATGAAGCTCCGCCCCCTGTGTCGTCCAGCAGCAGCTTATTTGCATTTAAAGGGCACACACTAAAACAGCGCGTTTTTCTGAGCCCCAAAAAATGACAATTTAAACATGCTGTAAAAAATGATCTGTTGGGTATTTTGAGCTGAAACTTCACATACACACTCTGGGGACATCAGAGACTTACTTTGCATTTTCAGGCCCCCAAAATGCCGTTGTCATGTAAACAAACGGCCAAAGCGCATGTGTCGTGTAAACAGCCCCTTAAGAAACGTTAGCAAAATAGCTCTAAGACAAGCTAACAGCTAACTACCTAAAAAAAAAAAAAAATGTTCACAGCACCTTTAAAGAATGACTGTTTTAAGCAGTTGCGCAGCCAACAAATTTAGCATTTCACACCAAATCTTTTTTGATTTTTGTTCTCCAGTGTACGACAGCCCCCAGAGCCATTTGCACCTGGCCTTGCTCACCTGCCTGTTCCTGCTGCTGTCTGCGCTGGGTGTAGCACTGTACTGCACGGACCGCCGAAGACCCCAGCGTGCCTGCGAGGAGCTGCAGACGGCACTGGCTGTGTACCTGCTTCAATTTAAACAAATTGTTTGGGCCTGCTGGATCTGGCTGACCATGCAATGACCATAACCGACCACAGAGGGCAGCAACGAGCAGAAAAAAAAAACACGAAAGGTCAGAATGGTTTTAAAGGACTGTGGAGGAAATAAAAGGGTCCTTGTTTTTTTATTGCTTTATTTTCACTGTTATATATTCAGACTGGTCACCAGTTAAAGTTTTTGAGGATGTTCAACATCCGCCTCTTTTATTTTGTAGTTGATTGAAGGCCACGCCATTAAGTGATGGTGTGCTTTTTTGCCCTTTATGGTGGCATATCCATTGCCACAACCTCATTATACTGAGTCCTATATAATCAGAAATCTGTAGCTATTTGTCCTTGTATAGCTTTTCTGGGCGATTATGTTTTAAAGCATCTGTTAGTCCTTTTCCAAATAATACTTGTGCAGCAATAGTAATTAAACCCTTTATCAATCAGAATTATACAGGACTGTCAAAACATAACACGAATTAATGAATTCCGTCTATAACACTTAGAGCCCGACTGATATATTGGTACTGTAGGTCAATATTATCATGCGAGATATACTGAGAACCTGTATTTGACTTTAATAAGCAATATTGCAAAGAACGACATGTAAAGGTGAGTAGGCCTACATGCATAATGCCATGTTTACCGTCACAAATAGTTATATTTTAACCCTTAAATGCATGAATGTTTCACCAATCTTTATTACCGGGTCTTTAGCAACCCGAAACTATATCTTACACGGATAGATCTCCAACTGCTGCAATCGTATAAAACTCTCCTGATAATTCCAAAATAATAAAATAAAGCCTATTTCATTACTTTTTGGAGCTTTAAGGGGTTTCAATTTGAGCAGATGCTTTTTACCATCATCACTGTTATCGTCAGAGCTCATTTCCCGAGTACATTCAGCATCTGTCTTTTTCACGAACATATTCTCAAAACTATCTTTTTCAACGTCTTCAAAATCAATATTTTGATTGCTGACAACTTCTTCCACCATCAAGTGAGACTAATATTTGATTGCGTTCAGTACTTGCTCTACAGTAAATCGCTGAGCCATATCAAGTTGCTGATGACACTTGTATATTCTTTTATGCCCGTGGTAATTACGAGTGAAACATCACAACATCATTGCGTATCAGACATTGTCCCCTTGAGGAATAAAAATGAATTGCACTTATTGAGTCATAAGAGATTTAATTATTGTTGCGCAGAAAAACAATTCTACACTATTACATACCTCGGGTCACTAGCGACCCTATAAACTTTTACAAAAAAATAATTAGAAAAGACATTTTTTATAATGTTTTTTCTTGTTATATTGTTTATAATTAATAGATTGAGGAACTCTAAGGTTGATGTCTACCTTTAAAGAAACGAATGAGGGGAAGGGTAGTGAATGATGTCCCGGGTCGATAAAAACCCGAGGTGCATTTAAGGGTTAATTCCGATGACACTTTTAGACACACGCATATCGCATGTGCTTAAAGAATGTTTAAATGCATGGCTGGATTAATTCCTGCTAGTGTTGTACTTTGCATTCTTAGCTTAAAATATTTACCTCACTATTTTGTCATAAGATACAAATATCAATATAAGGGCTCTCTGATTCAAAGGGTGAATATAGGAACCCGTTGCACTTAATTTCTTGTATTAGACGAATAAAGACAGGATTATATTGTAGATCTATTTATGCTCCAACCTATTCAAGAATGGATTTATTTTCATGTCAGCTTCAAAAACATCTTAATGTTTTGGTGTCATTTTATTTTAATTAAATATTAGATCAATGACAGTATCTAGTCATTTTTTGTGCAAATGCAATTAAAACATATTAAAATATTTAATATACATTACATATTGACTTGAATATACATTTTGTTATTGGTTAAGTTTGTACAATGTCATGTAGTGCAACTCCCCGAAACCTTAATGATATTTACTGAATGAATGCTTCATTGGAATTAAAAAAACTATATTTAAATGATTTTTTTAAGTAATGATTAAAATGTTGAACACTCATCTGAGGAAAATGTGTTGTTACTTTTTACGTGATGGTTACACCACATGACAATTTTAAAGTCAGTCAATCAATATAAACTTTTCTTGTAAATGTTATAAGTTATATTTCCAAACCATATGAAACCAACAGGAAAACAAAGAGTACATTTCTAGATTATTTTTTCAAACATGTTTACTTTTCTTTATCATGAACACTCTTATGCCATTGGATCAGACCCAAAATCAGTCGGGCTCTACAGAATGTGCACACTGTGTTCTCTATGAATCAATGTATCACAGCTTTTTAATGTCAGAAATGATTTCATTTATTTAATCCTTTTATTTTTAATGCACTTGCTGTACATAATGTGGTTGAATGTGTGTGGAATGCAAGACAATGCTATTTATTTTACTAATAATCAAATATGTTTAGAGTACAAATATGCGTTTTATGCATTATCAACATGTATTAACAGAATGACACTAATCATTGTTAAAGAATATATTATATATAATGTACATGTGAAAAGAGAAGAACTGGCACAATGACGACACCTAGCATTTATCTACCTTGCTAGTTGAAACGAAGGGTAAAGTTGTTAAGCACAAACGTTTCCATCTGCCACAAATTCTCCCCGAAAAGACTGTTCAGGATGAGTTGGCCATATTTTGTCTCATGCACTGCCAGATTTAACTGGCAAATGAAGGAATGCCATTTTAGAGAGTTGAATGCTTTATGACGCCCGCAACATTTGAGTTTATATTTTACATGAACCTGTACCAGCATCTTGGCCTAAGCCTATATGGTGCATTTATTTGTTTTACTCTGTTTTGTACAAGAATTTTCTTTTTCTGTCTTTTTTTTACTATTCCACTTAAGTTTCACACTGTTAGTCTTTTAATATTCCATTATAGCAGCAGCTGTTCAGTCTCTATTTTGTAGTTTTTGGGTGAGCATTTGAAAAAAAAAAAAAATCGAATTACAATAGTCTTTGGATTCTGGTGTCACAAATAAGTTGTCATACTTAATATTTTCTCCATTAGCAACCAATTTGGCATGTATTGCTATAGTAAATAAGGCGATATTAGGCAGAATGACAGCCTTAGTTACACACACACACACACACACTCACACACACACAACCATTCAAAAGTTTGGGGTCAGTAAGATTTTTAAATACTTTTTTCACAATGGGTGCAACAAATTGATCAAAAGTGACACTAAGGATGGTTTCCACAGATATATTAAGCAGCTTACTTATTACTTAATAATAAGTAATGTTACGTAAGCATCAAATCAGCATATTAGAATGATTTCTGAAGGATCATGTGACACTAAAGACTGGAATAATGGAATAATTCAGCTTTGCATCACAGGAATAAATTACATTCTAAAATATATTAAAATAAGAAAGTGAATTTAAATTGTAATATTATTTGTAATAATTATTCACAATATTACTGTTTTATGGTATTTCTGATCAAATGAATACATCTTTGGTGCATATGAGAACATTCAAAAACATTAAAAAAGCTTACCAAACCAAAATATTAAATTTTTTATCATATTGATTGAAAATATAATTGGATTAAATTCATCAGTGCACGTGACGAAGAGAAACAAGTTAAAGGTGTACAAATCATCTGTGACCTGCATCAAATCACTGTGAGTTACTTTGATAGAAGCGCCTGATATTGTCAGACACAGAACAAATATTATATGGGTGTCATTTACATTATGTATTATATGCTATTTATATGTGCATTGTGCACTGATTATTAAATGTATGCAACAGACAGTTAATTGGCACACTTGCTTAATGTACCCGTTTGAGGGGTATTCAGACGACAAAAGGGAAATCAACTAAATATGTTGTACTGTTGGGCCAGCCAATCACTGAAGCAATTAAATTGCCCCAGGTCCAGTACATGCTCCTTTTCTGTAATGTGTATTTCAATAGAGGTGCT
Source organism: Scardinius erythrophthalmus (assembly GCF_964197995.2). Classification (NCBI taxonomy): domain Eukaryota; kingdom Metazoa; phylum Chordata; class Actinopteri; order Cypriniformes; family Leuciscidae; genus Scardinius; species Scardinius erythrophthalmus. The sequence goes on from NC_138239.1 coordinate 8,022,748, forward strand.
TTTTGGCAGTATATTCACTGCTTTTCTTTTTCCTTTCTTTTGTTTCAAAAATGTAAATATTAAAAACCAAACAGAGCTTTAAATGGTCATTAGTTTAAAGACTGAATTTTATTTTCATGATCAGAAAAATCACTAATTGCTTTGTATTTTCATCATCATTGCTGTTTATACTGCTATCACTGCTTTTATTAAATAAAAGCCCTAAAACAAATATAGGCCTATAATGTCGAAGAGATGTGTTCACACTATGACACAATAAATAAAAATGATGCACAAAACACTGTCTGCATAATTTTTTGTGGGCCTGAGTGTGTTACAGAATTACAGCGAATCACGACTCATGCTCACACACCATTAACTAGCAAAACTAAAATATAATCCTATAAATCCTATAAATAAAAGGCATACAGCAAAATTTATTCCAGCATGCGCAATAATACTTCAAAACATAGTGAACTATATGGAGTGTTATGGCATAAACTTTGTAGATTCTAGGAAAGTAAGTGAACTGAATGAAGCAAATCATTAAATAGTCCCTCCAAATCTCACATATTTCATCAGAGTGATGTCATGTCCCGAAGACAGTCACTTCAATATCTTTATAGAGCCTTCCTCTTCACCTGTGTATTTTTATAGCATATATGTACATGCAAGCATGTTTTAAATCCCTTTACATAGGAAAGATACTATCACAGTCATATACATGATTATATATGTCTTACACATGGAGGCTGTACTGGAAGGGAATGATCTTTAAGTAAAGAAAACCTGAAATGGATCACACACACTTTAAATAGTGTTAAATCTAGTATTGCCTGAGCTACAATGTATGTACTAAATCCAACTCCTCAGCTAACGCTGATGGAATAGAGACTGACTGGAAGCTGTCGCTCATATCTAGAACTGATTTAAGGAAAGCATTTGGTTGTCAGTAAGACTTTGATTGTATGTCACACAGGATTTATAAGAACATTTATTTAAGCACACTTCCTTAAAGGGATAGTTCATCCAAATAAAAGAAAAGAAAATTGTCATAATTTGCTTACCCTCATGTCATTCTAAACCCATATCACTTTTGTTAATTTTGAAACACAAATGAAGAGATTTATGTCCCTCCATTGAAAAGTTAATAAAGACACCATACAAGTAATCCATATAATTGCTTTATATGATTAATTGATTTAATTTAGGCTTTTATTTACATAGAAATTGAACAGTGCACATACATAAATCGTGTGACGTGTGAGAACCAATGAGGTTTGCTTCTATTGATCATTTTTGATGTGCTATGTGCATTGATCAGAGTTTATAAAGTGATTATGTCTCTTTAAGAGACTTGGATTAATCTCTTAATTCATATGGATTACTTTTTATACTGTTGTCATTAACTTTCTGAAGCTTTCGCTGGAGAGACAGGTTTTCGCTGGATTTAACATCTTTTGGAAAGGCTTATGGATTTGGCACAACATGACGGCAAGTAAATGATGACAGATTTTTCATTTTTGAGTGAACTATCCTTTTACATTATTCATGCTCACTGTTAATTTTGTTCAGGGTCTTGTGTTTTAAGCTCAACATCAAAAAATGTTGTGGGTAAATGATCTGTGACCTCAGTCCAAACAATCGAGTGCACATGAATTTCTATTCTCAGTCATCGTCCAATGTCAAATAAAATGTTCTTCAGAAGCATTTGGCTCAATTAAGCTCAACTGAGGTCAATCAAAAGTTGAGATAGACCAACCAATGAGCCATATTTAGAAGCTTATGAATACATTTTACTTGACAGTACATTAATGGAAATGTTCTATAATAGTTGCGTTGCAAAACGTTGAGTTTATCATATCATGCCACTTTTCTCATCTACCACATCTGAGCACCGGCGTGATGAGCGTCCGAGTAGGAACTCTTTCTCGTGGATCAAGCTGTCGACCAGGTCCTCTTGACGGTAGTTATGGTAGACCTTCAGAAAGGCCATGACTGTGATGCCCAGCCAAGTCAGCCAGGCCGCCCACAACCCAAACTAGAGGAAAGCAGAGGAGGCCTGAGGGTTATATTCATGATAAAAATTGGTAATAAGCAGTGTGAAAAGCAAAATTTATCAAAACAAACTTTGCAAGTTGCCTTATCTGGAAGTCTACAACAGTTTGAAGGTTAATAGAGAAACTTTCAGGTCCATCATCCTAAAGTCAATGGGTTTTTTGAATGGGATTTTGGTTAAACACCTGAAATAAGGTCTGTGGTTAAAACACCCTCAAGGTATTTTCATGTTTTATTTTAAGACTTTAAAAAAGGGGTCTTTTTCCCAGCCATTGACGGAATTTTTCGCTTTCCGTGTTTTCACTGTTATACGGTAAGAATCATAAAATTTTGTTAGCCACAGAGCTTATTTTCTTCAATACTCCAAAAGCCAATGGAAAAATCCGACTGGATGTTTGTCAAGAGGAGCCAGAATGATGCAAAAAAATAATAATAATAAAAAAACACTGCCCTTCAATACCTCATCACTGTGGTTTGGTCTGTTTAAGGATAGGCCTTATAGTTAAAATATTTGAACAGTTTGATTTTTGAAAGAATGTCAGTGTTGTCAGTGTTCAATGTTTTATAGGAGGTTGCAAAAGTGTCTTAATTTGTTACTAGGTTGTTGTGAAAATGTTCTAGTGTTTGCAGATATCTGACTACGGGTTCGTTTACACGACAACGATGAACTAAAAACGAAAAAGTTTTTCCTTTGCATTATTCGCGTACAGACGACATTGTTGTCAAAACGATCCCGTTCACATGGATCCACGAAAACGATTAAAGACGCTGTATTATTCATTCCAGGCCAGTAGATGGCGATGTCACTTTGTAAAGAAACACTACGCACCTATAAACTGAACACGTAATACACATGCGCATGACGTCACCATTCCACAAATTCACGTCTTTGTAGTTTACATAGAGACGATAATGGTATCGTCTTCAAAAACTTGCACTTTGAAACCCGTTTACAAAAGTTTGCGTTTTCAGACAACCAAAACGCCATTGTCGTGTAAATGAACGGCCAAAAGTTTTACGTTTTTAGTACATACATTTGTTAAAAGTTTGTTTCACAAAAAAATAACATTCTGTCTTATTTACTCTCATTTCATTCTAAATTTGTATGACTTTATTTCTGTGGAACACAAAACAAGTATATTTTGAGAAATCAGTGTATCTCAAGTTCCACCTACAATGGAAATCAGTTTTCAAAATATCTTATTTTGTGCTCCGCAGAAGAACAAAAATCACACAAGTGAATAACTAATTGTGAGTAAGAGTGAGTAAAATGTGAGTAAATTTTTAGATGAACAATCCCCTTAAGACAACATAATGAACCCTGTTGATATACAGTAAAGCACTCATGTAGTCATTTTACATTTTAGTTTGTATTCTTAACTGACCAACCTGTGCTATGGCAAACTGGTCATAAAAAGCAGAGTTGTCCAATCCTAGTTCAAGATCAGTGTCCTGGAGATCCTCACAGCTAGAAATGAACCGTAGTCATTGTTAGAAAAGATTCACAGATTCTTGAAGAATCAACATTTATTGAGAGGATTCTGTTCATAAAAACTTGAAGAGCAAAGGCGCTTGTTATACAAACTCAGGGTTTATATTCAAATACTGTAGCAGTTTATGGACACTGAAACGTGACTGAACTTTAACAGTCACTGAAGTGAACTGAGGCAAAAAGCCCCTGGCTAATTTCAATGTCACTAAACCCTCCTCTGACAGAGAAAAAAGGCCCAAACAATTAATTGAGGCTCTTTCCACGCTATAAAGGCAGTCTGAAAACATAAATCTCACATTTTTTTAGTGTTTTTTTTATCTACATACAGTACATACAGGCTTGACTGAACATCATGCTTACCTGCTGGGCATACTGCCTCCTTCTGTGATGGCATCACACCATAGGTTGAAACCCACACTTACTATTGTGCTGGACAGGAATACAGCAAACACTACGAATGTGCTGATGAGCAGGTTTAGGAAGGCATTGAAGATTGAGCTATATAAATAGAAGAGAGATAGTTTACAAAAGTCATTGTTTACACACTCCTGCCATTCTAAACATGTACTATTTTTTCCTTCTGTAGAAGACAAAAGAGGATATTTTGCAGAATGTTGAGTTGCTCTTTTCCATAAAATGAAAGGACAGTGATTCACACTGTTTAACTCCAAAATGCACAAAAAAAGCTGCAAGCACCCACCCCATACAACTTCTATTCCAAGTGTCCTGAAGATATATATATATATATATATATATATATATATATATATATATATATATATATATATATATATATATATATATATATATTGGAAAGACTGAAATCTCAATTAAGCTTGCTTGTCCAATTAGCCATCCTAGACAGCAACATGAGTCGGCCCACAGTCTGGTCCACACATGGATTCCACACGGCCCGAATGTGGGCCAGATCTGGGCCGACACTGTGTTGCTGTCTGGGATGAGATGTGCAAGAACAAATGATGTTTGACACCATTGGCACAAAGCATCTTGATGTATATTTTGGCCTTTTCCTCACATAAAAGACCTGGGGTACATGGACAACTTCTATGGTACTTTTACCATAAATCCCCATATACTTGTACTTTTCCATTACATGGAAAAAAGCAGCTCTGACATTCTACCAAATGTCTCTTGTTGTGTTACATGTAGGAAACAAATATGGGTTTAGAATATGTTAATAGGTGGTTTACAAAAAAAAAAATCCATTGTTATTTTTTATGAAAAAAGTTGTTTATGAAAACCTCTGTAGACAGTTTTTTATGTAAAGGACTTGGGACGTTTTTGCTGGGAAAATCAAAAGGATGTGGCGTTTACACACATTTTTATAAGAAAAATATCCAAATATATATATCTTTATTAAAGTTATACGGCCGTACATTAGTCTAGTTCCGGCGGAAGAGTGACCTCTGACCCGACGCATGACGTATTGACGCAGAGGCTAGATCAAAACGAATCACCAGTCATGAATTAGAAGTCTTAAATGAGAATTTTTAAAGATAAATGTAAGAGGAGGTTGAGTTTGTTGCCCAGAACTATCTGTTTGAACCGCGAGAGGCGTCTACTCTAGTCAGGTCCGAATCTTCAAGATTGTGTAACCCTGTAGGCATTTTTGAGGAAAAGTTGTTATACCACATTTTTAGAAAGTTCAATGTCTCCTGAATAAGGATCCACCGTATAACATTGAAATAAGGGTCCCATTTTCTTGTAATTGTCATTGAAACAATAGGTGCATTATTCACAGCCAAAACACTACAGGTGGATAGGGTAAAAAATTTAAGTTATAGATATCACCATAAAACCTTTCCAGTTTTTCACTTACATAGAGACAGACATTTTTTGTATTACAAGTTTTCTGAAATGTCATGTTTACATATGCAAATGAGGCATACCAGTATATATATATATATATATATATATATATATATATATATATATATATAATTCGAGGGGCAGGCATACCAGTGCGCGGTTCTCCCTTTCGGGCTAGCCCTGTCTCTTCGCGTCTTCACAAAGGTTGTCGAGGCAGCCCTTGTTCCTCTCGACGACTGGCTGATCCTAGCTCACTCTCGAGACAAGGTTTGCGAACACAGGGACCTAGTGCTGCGGCACCTAGCTTGTCTGGGCCTTCGGGTCAACTGGGAGAAGAGCAAACTCTGCTCCGTGCAGAGGATCTCTTTTCTCGGTATGGAAATCGACTCGGTCGCCATGTGCGTGCAGCTTATGAGCGTGCGCGCGCAGTCACTGCTAATTTGCCTTCGTCAGTTCGAGGGCAAGAGTGCGGTTCCACTGAAACTATTTCAGAGGCTCCTGGGGCATATGGCATCCGCAGCCGCAGTAACGTCGCTCGGCTTGCTTCATATGAGACCGCTTCAGCTTTGGCTTCGCGATCAAGTCCCGAGGTGGGCATGGCAACACGGCACGCTCCGAGTCCCAGTGACTGCCTTCAGACCTTCACCCCGTGGACGAACCTCAGTTTTCTATGGGCTGGAGTGCCCATAGAACGAGTTTCCTGGCATGTTGTTGTATCAACAGATGCCTCCATAATGGGCTAGGGCGCCATGTGCAATGGACATGCTGCCGCAGGCTCCTGGACAAGACCCCAGCGCCTTTGGCATGTCAATTGCCTCGAGTTGCTGGCTGTACGTCTCACCCTGCACCGCTTCTGTGCGTTGCTCAGGGGTCAGCACGTATTAGTCCAATCAGACAATACCGCCACAGTAGCGTACATCAACCGACAAGGTGGTCTGCGCTCCCGCCGTATGTCGCAACTCGCCTGCCACCTCCTCATATTGAGTCAGAAGCATCTGAGGTCGCTTCCAGCCATTTATATCCCGGGAGACCTGAACCGTGCAGCTGATATGTCTCGGTTTCGGCCTCTCGCTGGAGAATGGGGACTCCATCCCCAGTCGGTTCATCTGATTTGGGATCAGTTCGGGGACGCACAGGTAGATCTGTTTGCCTCCCACGACTCTTGCCACTGTGACCTGTTTTATTCTCTGACCGAGGGCACGCTCGGCACGGATGCACTGGCGCACAGCTGGCCGCGGGGCCTCCGCAAGTATGAGTTTTCCCCCAGTGAGCCTTCTTACGTAGACTTTGCGCAAGATCAGGGAGGACGAGGAGCAGGTAATTTTGGTTGCCCCGTATTGGCTCAACCGCACCTGGTTCCAAGAACTAGTACTCTTCGCGACAGCACCTCCCTGGCCAATTCCTCTGAGAAAGAACCTGCTTTCTCAGGGACGGGGCACCCTATGGCACCCTCGTCCCGATCTTTGAAACCTCCATGTGTGGTTCCTGGACGGGACGAGGCAGGTTTGAGTACCCTACCACCAGCGGTGGTGGCTACCATCACTTCCGCTAGACTAGAGCATCGTCCACGAGACATGCCTATGCGTTGAAGTGGAACCTCTTTGTCAACTGGTGTTCTTCTAAACTTAAAGAACCCACGAAAGGCCCGATCAGTGTCGTGCTTTCCTTCTTGCAAGAAGGGTTGGAGCGAAGGTTGTCTCCCTCCACCCTGAAAGTGTATGGTGCCGCTATTGCCACACATCATGATGCAGTTGATGGTAAGTGCATTGGAAAGCACGACCTGATCATCAGTTTCCTGAGAGGAGCGAGGAGACTGAATCCTCCTCGCCCTCCTCTCGTTCCCTCTTGGGACCTCTCTGTGGTTTTAACTGCTCTGCAGAGTGCTCCCTTTGAGCCTTTGCAATCAGTGGAGCTTAAGTTCCTGTCAATGAAGACAGTGCTCCTGGTTGCATTGGCCTCCATCAAGAGGGTAGGGGACCTGCAGGCATTTTCGGGTGACGAAGCGTGCCTGGAATTTGGACCGGCTAACTCTTACGTGATCCTGAGACCCCGGCCTGGATATGTGCCCAAGGTTCCCACCACACCCTTTCGAGACCAGGTGGTGAACCTGCAAGCGCTGCCCTTGGAGGATGCAGACCCAGCCTTGGCACTGCTCTGTCCAGTACGCACCCTCCATGCTTACGTAGACAGGATGCATTGTTTCAGGACTTCAGACCAGCTCTTTGTCTGTCATGGTGGGAAGCTGAAGGGAAAGGCTCTCTCCAAGCAAAGGTTGTCTCACTGGATAGTGGACGCCATTGCTTTGGCTTATCAGCAGCAAGGTCGACCATGCCCCCTTGATGTGACAGCCTGCTCCACCCGGAGTGTGGCATCCTCTTGGGCTCTAGCGCATGGCGCCTCGCTAACAGACACATGTAGATCTGCAGGCTGGGCGACACCTAACACGGCCTCTGGGCGACCCCCACGTGTGTAGTCCACTGTAAGCCTCTCTGAGCATGTGTCTTTCCCTCGGCAAGCTACCTTGCCACCCCTGGGTTTGAAATATTCCACCTGCAGCTGGACACCCCAGTGATTCTCAATATGCAGCCCCCTGGGGTCATGTGTATTCCAAGTCCCCCCCCTTCGGGCTGGGCATAATTGCATATTTCCACTGATATATGCTTCCTAGTGTTCCTTGGCATAATTCCAGCAGCCATTAAAAACTATCCCTTTCATGTTAATGTTGTTTTTTCATTGTTTACATGTTTAAATATTCTGAGAATGCATAGTTTTAGTTCTAATGTTTAATGTTTAAACTGTAATAAATGCATTAAAACTTTTTTTTTTGGCAGCCATTTTGTTTTTATTGTTTATGACAAAACAGTGATGTTTACAACTTGTTATACGGCAGAAATGGATTCAGCACCTAAAAATCATATAGAAACAACACTTGAAGTACTTTTCCTCAAAAATGCCTACTGCATCTTATCCAGGGCTATTTATCTATTTTGGGACCTGACTACTCTCACCTAAGCTAAAGCTACTCGGTACTCAACTCTCTCGTGAACGCGAGGACGGCCGTTACTGGAATCTAGCGATTAAAATTTATAAAGTTAGAATTATGGATGTTTTGGATGCATTTTCTTACAAAAACGCATCGCTTCACTTCAGAAGACCTTTATTAACGCCCGGAGCTGTGTGGATTACTTTTATAATGGATGGCTGCACTCTTTTGGGCTTCAAAAAAATGGTACCATTCACTCCCATTATAAAGCTTGGAAGAGCCAGGATATTTTTTTAATATAACTCCGATTGTGTTTGGCTGAAAGAAGAATCATTTTTGGGGTTAACTAACCCTTTAAGTATACTGCAATTTAGTTATATCCTACTATTAAACGAGTAGGATATTTAGCATGTCTATTAAAAGTAAACCACATGGCCTTTGATGCCAGGCTAGAGACTAAAATCAGACAGCAATAATTAATCAATATAATCTCAATCAGTATGCAAATTCATTCAATGGCTTTTTAACTTTTCTGTGACTAAATCATTCAAATGTTTTATCACTACCAGCTCAATTAGACTTTATTAGGCCATAAAACCGTATAATAAAACCATCCATAATCACAGATAGTATCAGTTTGTTATGATATTAAACAATTGTCCCATATAATAAAATATTAAACTAAAGTAATATGCTATATGACATCACAACTGCATCCATGCTTCCCAATCACCGCACTGGCACGGGTTTAATACTAACGTTAGCTTACACGCGAGTGACGCGAGACATCAAATTCACAAGTTAAACGATGAAATGAAGAATCACTCACTCATCGTGGCCTTTGCAGATGAAGAGCAGCAGCCTCCAGGCTTGCACGGAGGCCAGGATGAGGGACGCGATGGCGACAGCGGTGATGAAGCTGCAGGAGGACTGAGGTCCCCATTCCTCAATGATGAAGCGCTGCTTAGACACAGTGATGTTCTCATTCTGCCACATACCCCGGGTAAAAAGCAAACATTTTCCACGAAAATCCTCCGTGTTTTCCGACAGAGGTACTATCGCTATAAAGCCAAAGACGAAGGCTAAGAAATAAAGGATGCATTGCGCAAATATTAAATTATCCATTGGCATTTTGTCCGAGCTGTGTTGTCGGTGCGGCTCGAGCTCTCTCTCGCGCTGCTGCGGCTGCGCAGTCGGACTCTGCAGCACAGGCGAGCAGAGAGATACAGCTGAGGGCATTTTTGGAGATAAAAGAATCAGAACCCCACAACACTTATTAGTAGTAGTTTTTATGGAAGGCTAATCAATACAAAATCGGGTAACACGTTTAATACACTTATTACTGTACATTATTAAGTTAACAAATCATTAGGCCTACCTAAGCTAAGTCAGACAGTTGTAGGCTATTAGTGTGGGGCTTTTAATAGTAGTAGGCCTACTTATTGTTTCAAGAATAGGCAGCTTTACAGTAGTTTAAAAACAAAATTCGACTTATTTTTAAATAACACTGAAAGGTTAAGTCAAATGTCAGCCTTTTTGTGACTATTTATTATGGTAATCATCTAGACACAGACACTAAAATAAACATTAATTCAAATATTCATTAAATATATCATATTACATTGTTCAAAAATTGCACATAAAAATACAAAACCAGTTTACAAAGCATGACAGAGCAAAAATCAAGCTATATGAATCAAGCTTTTGACAAATATGACCTCCATTAACACAGTCTTCTGGCTTCCGGCTTCAAGAATACTACACAATAATAATTCAATGAAAGGTCCGTAAATAAAAAAAAATAGTTCATTTTAGAAATATGGTGGATGCATGAATCTTTGTGTTCCACACAAGGTAAAAAGAATAAATGCCGAATAGCTGTCAAAAATGAAAGGATGCACCAGGACCTGATTTTATCATATTAGTTCATTAATATTAATATTAATTAATTAAAACAGTGTTTACTCAACTCAATTACACAATTCTCCAGCTGTGATCCTTGGACAGCCTTTGGTAATCTATAAGTTTAAGTGCCTGAGCTTGACCAGAGTATATTTCTGAGTCTGCTGCTATAGAAATACTTCTTTAAATTTACAAACATATTTATTTATTACCTCAAATGGTGCTGCGTAACAGGAAAGACCCATGTACAGGCTTAGTCAGAATTATTGGCACCCTTGGTAAATATTTATCAAAGATGCCTGTGAAAAGAAATCTGCATCGTTTATCCTTTTGATCTTTCATTCATAAAATTAGCAGAAATATAACCTTTCATTGAAATAAAATAATTGAAAGTGGGGGGAAACCCTTATGGTTATGAAGCTTACATTTTTTTCAAAAGACAAATAAAAAACATTTCAATTAGAAAAAGGAAAACACGTTTGATTTATTTCTAAATACATTTTATTTTATTTTTCATTTTTTGTTAGAAGTTAACAGAAAGAATAAGTATAAAATAAAAATATGATTGTACTAGCCTATGTACAATAGTTAATATTTTATCCAAGACATGAAAATGTACTGCATAACAGTACATCCATAAAGCTTTCTTAAGGCGCAGAAGGAAGTCCAGTGAGGTGCTTGCTCAGCATTTGAGAGTCACTCGGCACTGTACTGTACTGTACACGCTTCAGCTGTTTTATACAAAGTGGATTTGTGAGGCGCAGAGCAGCCAAGAAACCATTCTTGCAGAACGGCAACAAGCAGAGGAAATTACTGTATGTGGGTCCATTTACCTTTGAGTAACAGCCAGTGCCAGAAAGTCCATTGAAGCAATGAGTGCAAATAAGTGAAACGGTTGGTTACAAAGAGGCCTTCTGTAAAGTGCAGTGAAAGCTCTGTCACTGCCTGTACAGTAAGAGCATCATAACATAAACAATATTGTGTTATCACTTGGACAGGACAATAAGAAACCATTTTATATAGTGTTTTTACACTGTTAAAAAAAATGACTGAACTTTTTAAGTATAATCAACGTGGTTGTAATTTAAACATAATTTTTTATTGAATCTCATAAAACTTACTGTATATTTAAAAAAAAAATTAAAAGAGTTGTTACAAGAGATAATCTAAAAACATAAGTTGCCATGACTGATTAATAATTTACAGTGTACAAATAATATTAGCAGTAAAAGTTCCTTTGGTGTCCAAACACCTTTGCATAATATTGTGTAAATACTGTGCCTTGAAAAAGCATTCTCTCATTTAAAGGTGGTATCAGTGATTTCAGGCCCAAAAATATTTTTATCACATTCATCTAATCTTTCCTAACGATCCGCTAGCTGCCCGCCCCATAAGCATGCCGTCAAAAAAACGCGTCTCTGTAGGCAGCCTAGGCTCTGAGATCTGCACACAAAAACAAATGGTTTAGCCAAACACTCAAAACCAAAACAAATAGTGTTCCAACCAATCACCGACAGGGGGAGGGTGTTGTGAGGTTTTGTGCTCGTGCACGGCTGCACGCAAAGTCAGAGCTGAAGAAAAAGCTGGCTCAAAACCTCACAACACCCTCCCCCTGTCGGTGATTGGTTGGAACACTATTTGTTTTGGTTTTGAGTGTTTGGCTAAACCATTTGTTTTTGTGTGCAGATCTCAGAGCCTAGGCTGCCTACAGAGACGCGTTTTTTTGACGGCATGCTTATGGGGCGGGCAGCTAGCGGATCGTTAGGAAAGATTAGATGAATGTGATCATTTATTTTTGGGCCTGAAATCACTGATACCACCTTTAACTTCATTAAAAATGCATAGAATCTCAAATTGTAACTTTTTAAATATGATGTGGTTGTAAAAAACTTTACAAGAATTTATTTTGATCCCTATAACTAATTTCTAATTGGTTAACTGATGATGTTACAACTCGCCATATTACAACACCCATCGTCTCCTACATGTGCAAACAGCAAACGTTTTTCTCTGTTAAGCTCGTTTGATTCGTTTACTTGTCTTTCCTCGCCGGCCTCGATGTGAAGTTGATCCGTGATCCATCTGATTAATGGTCATTTTAAAAGATCCTCTCCGACCTGTTAATTCACCTTTCACTGCCTGAAAGCACAAAATCAAATCAAATAGTGTAGCTGTTTTTCAAAATAAAAGTGTTTCTCATCATTTCCTGTGAATGTGTGTGGATGGCATGAGAGAACCAATATCCTGGTGCCATTAATCAGTGCAGAAATCATATAAAAGAATACAGCTGATAAAGGCCATGATTAAATGTCTTTGATAGAGGTTTTTTGGCATTCTCATTTGTCACAACAGGAAATAATCCAGTTGAAAGAAAAAAGGTGATAGATTGTTTGCCATAACCTTCATATATGCATTCTGTTACCAACTCCTAGAAGAACAATCATCACAGTCCATGAATAAACCAGATGATTTGCTTGGCCACGATTAATGATGGAATCATTGAATAGTAACTGAAATACTGATGTCAAAACATTGAATAAAAAAGCCCCATTGGGGTTAATTTACATAGAATAATATATCAGCTTTGCAGGGCCTGAAATAAACATCCAAAAGGCAAGTTACATGATAACCATAGAGCATAGTATATTAATTATGCATTATCACCAATTAAGTAGATAAGATGAGATGAGATTGTGAGACTGATTAGTTCAACTCTCACCAACTCTCACTCTTTGTACAGAAGCAAACAATTTAGACCAACAATTTACATGCAAAGCCTCCATGTGTTCATTTTTAGCAGTCTAATTACAAGGACAGGCTTTCAGTAATCAAGTGATTATGTTGAAGGAAAATGATTATGCAATGCACAGCTGCAATGCAAAAATCAGCCCACTTTACTGATGCAATACTGCCACTATGTGGGCACAAGTCTGTTCTAGGAGGTTTCTGCAAATGCCTCTTACACAAATCAGAGGTAAATGAGCAATCATACCTGTTGGACTTCTCGTTTTTCCACTTGTGGATTGGATGGAAAGTCTAAGAAGCTTCCGAGCCCATGAGGTGGGGGACGTCGTGGGTCAGGAGATGTCTGCTTTTCTATAGAGGAGCCTAAGAAGATTGGTTATTAAATTAGTGTCCCAGAGAATAAGGACAGTGAGTAAAATAAAATTGTCAATTTAAAGGTACACTATGTAACTTTTTTGTTCAAAATGAACAAAATCAGAGTCAATACATCATCAGTCTTTCTTCCAAAACGTGTTTTTGTTTTACCCTGATTCACTATGGTAAGTCTATTATAACTGTTCATATTTTAGACCGAGCGGGATGGTTGATGGTGTGGGAGTGGGAGTGGCAGAGGTTAGTTGGCATGATCAAGAAAGGTTGACGTGGAGCATTTAAATCTCTAACCTCCGGGTAATCACTCGTTTAAAAAAGACAGAACAGAAGAGAGTCTGCTGGGGAAAAGGGAACGCGACAGAGTTCGTAATAAAACAAGAATAAACATTAGCTTGGCTTTTCAGAGATGGCGAGAACTGAGGGATTTGAAATGTTGTAAAAGTGACACGGAGATGGCGTTTGGTGAGTAAGGTATTTTATTGAACAGATAATAGAGTTGATTGTAAAGCATTATCTATTGTGACGGGTCATTTCATTATGGTTGTTGTAGCGCTGTGCTGGAATTCATTTTCAAGAAAGTCCCGTGTCTATTAATGGATATAGCTATAGTAATGTCTTTAGCTAGTCAGCTTGAGATCCTTTCCATCTAAACTGGTTATGAATGTTTTATGAGCAGCAGGATAATCTGCTGCTCATAATCTATATTTTTTATATATTTTATATATATATTTCCAATAAATAGGCTAAATATATAAAATAAATAAATAATAATAAAATAACAAATGTATGTATGTACTGAAATTGACCCAAATCCACATTTATTGATGAGGCAATACATGGTCAGATTTTTATGAATACTAATTTATGATATATTTTTAGAATATTTTCATATTTTAAGATATTGTAATAAAAGAAATTAATAAATAAAAAGAACCATTTCATGAAAGCTGCTTATATATATATATATATATATATATATATATATATATATATATATATATATATATATATATGTAAATATAAATTAATATTGCATGAATGAATGCATGAATTAATAAATGAATTAATAAAATTATTTAATTTATTATTATTTTATTTTTTTATCTTACCCGGATCACACTTATTGATGCTGCAAATAAACAGCCTTTTTTTTTAACAAATAATATTTTTCTGAATATTTAAAGAACACTAACAAAGCTGATGTTCATATTAAACAAACAAACTAACATAAAAACAAATTATTTTTACGAACCCAATCCAAATCACATTAAATGATGTTGCAATACATGGTCACATTTTTTTTTAGAAAATTTTAATGATATTTATAAATGAATGAATGAATGAATAAATGAATGAATGAATGAATGCATGCATGAATGAATGAATGAATGAATGAATGAATGAATGAATGAAATGATCCAAATCACATTTATTGGTGCTACATTACATGGTCAGAATTTTTATTTAATAACATTTTTTTTACACATTTTTAAGAAGACTATCAATGCATACATTTGTATTTTACTCATGTACACATGTGAGTTGATTTACACTTTAAATAAAAGCTGCGATATAGTCATTAACATGTCACTCACCCCTAAAGGCTTCAGCTCCAGAAAGCTGGAGGTTCCTGACGCCTCAACACTGTCAGAATCCTGCAGATATTCATACTCTGTTTTCGGCTCTCTTGGTGAAATAATCCACTCTTCAGTCTCAGTCCGATTCTTGGGCTTGATGCTAACGGCATCATCCACAGTTTCATGGTAAATGAACTTCTCTGTGGAAAGAGTGTGATAATGCTCACTCTGAGGCACAAGCAATCCTCAAGAACAACTGTTTTGCTTAAAGGTTGTTCTTTTCATACTGTAGCTCAGTTACTGTATATGTTTCAGAAGCATCAATATATTTTATTTGTCTAAGATATTTCACCCCAAATAAATAAATAAATAAAACCAAAAAAACTGCTATTTTTTGCATGAAAAAATATAATGAATGAAATATAAAAATTAAGTAAATAAACTATATAAAATAGAAAGTGTGCAGCATAGCTCAGATTATTTAGACTTGAGATGTTGAGAGTTTTATTTAAATTCATATTCATATCTCTGAGTGTGTGACATTAAGATATCCTCTGAAACTCTATCAATGTGAGTCTTTTTCTCAAGAGACAAATTCTGCACATCACAAGCAAAAGTCTCCACTTGCTCTTCATTTAATCTTACTACTGTCTAGGGGTGAGATTAATAATTGAGATATTACAGACATGATCTCTTCTGTGATTATTCTGTCGTGAGGAATGAGTCGACCGCTTTCTAAATTATGAGGAAAAATTCAATTGATTAAAAAACTACCAGTCATTAATGTCAATGACTCACCATGATTGGGTGATAAAAGGTTATGACTCTCCGTCGGGATCTCAGGAATTGAGTGATTGGAAAAGTACTGATTGTCCTCATTACTGTGGGAGTTAGGGTGGAGGTTAAGTGTGCTCAGGAGCCTACAACAGCAAATAACACAGCATCATCATCCACGTGGAATCAGTTCATAGTAAAAGCTGTAAAGCCTTTTGCTCGATTGAATAACAATGACAAAATGGAAAGTTTAAAAAATGTCACACTGCTAGAAATTTTCATAATCTTTTGTCAGTTGGATATCATATAGCAACATAACAGAATGACCAAATTAATTCAAATTCACATGAAACTGATTAGTCTTTTCTTCCTTATTGTGACGTATATCCGAGTGAAATGGCTTCTCAAACAAGAAAACATGCAGAGACTAGATTTTGTCCATCTGTAATTTCCCAGCTAAAAACACAAACAAAAATGTTCTAAATTGTTCTGCTAACATTATAAAAAATATCAGTTTCCATAAAAAATACTAAGCAGCACAACTGTTTCCAACATTGATAATAATAATTGTGTCTGGATGTTTATGAAGGATCACGTGACACTGAAGACTGCTGAAAATGAACAAAATCAATGAGTGGAGATTTTTTTTTACAGTGCTTGTTTCTTACCTTCTTTTCTTTGGTAGTGGACATATTTCAGAAATAGATTGTCTGAGAATCCTGACAAAATCTCCAGGGGTCAGTTGGTCATCCGTTTGGTACAGCCATGCAGACAGTGGACGGGGAGTGTGTCCTTGAAACCCCATCATTTACACAGAATAAGAGGACTACATCTAACATCTTACAGTATATTTGAGATGAATACTTTAGCATAGTTTACCTGGTTCAGGTCTTACTGGACGTTGACCTATTGTTTCCTGATTCCGTATTTGTGCTTCATTGGACTGCATATTTTGGCTTTCCGTCAAATGGAGATGAGCCATACCCTGCCATGAAAATTAGATGGTTGTCAAAGAACAGATTTGTTTACCAAATACCCCAGGGAGAAAATCATTTGATTGTAAATTTACAGTAAATTGCAGGTTACCAGTTGCATGACTTTCACAGTAAGTTACTGTATCATTTTACAGTAAATAATTGTGAAATGACAGCTGTATACTGTGACTTCACAGTAATTATGCCGTCGTATTACTGTGATTTAGCAGTAAGCTGCTGTAGTCTAAAGTCTAAATACGGTATTATATTGTGAAATATCACAGTTAAAGCCTGTGAAGTGGTAATAATGTAATTAACTGTGAAATATTACAGTTATATCTTGAGAAATCCTGGAAATATTTTACAGTGTGTGTATCACCTCGCATAGTGTGGCCAACGTATGACTACAAATCCCACAATTCTCACAGACGTGCATGAAGTGTTTGAACAAATGAACATCTTCAGTGTGAAGTCCTCTGAGCAGAGCCCAGGCTGCAGAGATACATCTGAAAAATAATCATAACCCATAATTATTCGCAATATAGGGGTCACCGTGATTTTGCTAAGTAAGACCTGTTCCTGGATCAGCATATTTTGTTGAACTTGGAACAACATCCCCTATCCCCTAAACACCTAACCCTACCCATTAGGTATCCCTAAAATCAGAGGGAAATGGCAGGTGAATAACACTGATGTTGAAGCACATAACCCTGCTTGTAAGACTAAACTTTAAACTTCAAATCTTATTGGTTGATTGGAATGTCGTTCCAGGATCAACACAGATGTTGATCCAGGAACATGTACTTGGCAAAATTATGCTCACCACAACATAGGACGATTTTGCAGAATAAGAATCATTGTGATTTACTTGTTCTGTATTAATACATCCACACAGAGTTTGATATCATGAATGTTCTCCATGGCTGGTGTGATGCTGTATAGATACTTCAGTGCTGCTTGATTCTCTCCTGTCCTCAATAAGGTCCTCAGAACAGCACAGTGGTGCCATGACAGTGCTGGAGGACAAGCTCTTGGGCTCAATAAGACATCCATTGAATCCTAGGAATAAAAAGCGCCATATGTTCAGCAAACAAGGAGTTTAGACCCATGCAATATGATGCCAGGACAATTTTTGATAACACTGAATGATGGTGTTAAAAAGCGTCTCACTGTTACTAATCCGTGATCTAGAAGCCAAAATCCAAAAATCTGTTGGGATAATGCAGATGGGATACTGAAAACATGGCAGAATGACTGCAGGAGATCATCCTTACACTGCAGGAAGTTAGACACATCCAGGACAAAGTACATTACCTGGAGCCTTATTAAAGAAAGTCGCCATTAGAGTACTGGTAGACTGTATAGGGTTTGGGTTAGTAGAATAAGTTGACATACACTTGCAAAGTGACTCAGTATAATGTCTGTTGGGGAGCATCAAAATAAAGTGTTGCGCAGACAGTTTAATACTCTAATGAGAGTTAGTTGACATGTAGGTGCAACGTTACTTATAGTCATATACTTATAGTGTTTCCAATATAAGATAGTCTCTTATGCTCGCCAAGGCTGCATTTATTTGATCAAAAATACACTAAAATCAGTAATGTTGAGAAATATTATTGGAATTTAAAATAATTGTCTTCTATGTTTTCCTGTGATGGCAAAACTTAATTTTCAGCATCATTACTCCAGTCTTCAGTGTCACATGATCCTTCAGAAATCATTCAAATCATTTTGATTTGCTGCTCAATAAATGTTTCTTATAATTGAAAAAAGTTGTGCTGCTTAATAGTTTTGTGGAAACCATGCTGCATTTCTTTTCAGGATTCTTTGATTAATAGAAAGTTCAGTTCAAACAGCATTTATTTGAAATATATATTTTTTGTATCATTATACATGTCTTTACTGTCGCTTTTGATCAATTTAATGCAGCCCTAGTGAAAAAAAGTATTATTATTATTTTTTTCTGAATATGAAATGCTATCTAAAGTATATACATTCTATTAATAGCTAAATATAAACAGTAAAACATTTATGAACTAAAAATGGAAGAGATATACAAACATATATTATGGGTAACAGAATTTTGAATTAATGAATAACATAACATTTCAACTTCAAAATATTAAAATAAAAACAAGCAGGATACAATGGCTTGGACAGACACCATGTCAATGTTAGGCAGCAGCACTAGCTTTAGTAAAGCTTCTAGAGATGGTGGTGGGTACGTCTGGTAGGCACAGTCTTCTGAAACCCATATAGGCCCGTACTGTTTGTCCATATGAGCTACCATACCCTGAATAAGAGAACTCCATCGGTACTTATCCTCAGCATAACTGCTGATGAGAGACAGAGCATGAGAATGTTAGTTAGTATTTAATAATTAATGAACTCATGAATTAGTGTTAAATGCTAAATAACCATGATTTTGTCAGAGTGGAAAAGTACTGTAGTTACCTCAACTGCAGACATGTTCTCCTTTGTTTGTGGTCCATCTCACGCCACATCTGAGATATCCTCTTCAGCTCATGGGCTTCTAAAAAAAGACAAAGCAAAGAGAAATAAAAATGGCTGAAAAGCTATTAAATAGCCTATAATACAATTTAATATAAAGGGATAGTTCCCCCAAAAATGAAGATATTTTGAACAATGTCGACAACCAGACTGTTGATGGTAGCCATTGACTTCCATAATATTTTTTCCCTACTATCTCAACTTTTACTTTTTTTCCAACAAAAGAAAGAATCTCATACAGGTTTGGAACAACTTGAGGGTGAGTAAATTATTACATAATTTTCATTTTTTTGGTAAACTATCCCTTTAATGGTCTATGCTCTTTATTGGCTGCCAGTGAACAACGTCTACTTTGACCAGCCCTCAAACACTAGTGACTGGAAGAGCTGTGGAAATCCACTTTGCTTCCAAAGGATGAGGACTCATCGAACTGATACGGTAAAACCGACGCCATCCTTACTGTTTACTGTATAACTGTGCATTCAAATGCTGAGGAAGCCTTTGGAGCTGAAATTCAAATATGGTAATAGGCGTTTCATTTCCAATCAACCTCTAAGCGGTAGACCAATCAACCAACTGGGCCATCTGACCAATCAGAGCAGAGTAGGCTCTCAGAAAGGAGGAGTTTAGAGAGACTGAATCCTTTATCAAACTGTTTCAGGCACTGTGAGCAAAAAGGTAATGCTGCAATGTATATTATGAGAAATGTTTTGACCTTGGATACATGTAAACCTATTACAGGAGCCCTCCAAAACAAAATTAAGATAGCATAGTAGGGGCACTTTAAATAAATGGATACTTTAGAGCAGGGCTGCATTAAATTGATCAAAGTGACGGTAAAGACATTTGTAAAGACACCAACTTCATTTACATAAACAAAGTCCCCTATCCAGAATATCACCTGGGTACTTGGGCAGAAGTCCAGTGATGCTCCAGCACTGCACCAGGCGGCCCAGCAGGATGTGTTGCCTCATGGCATGATGCTCTTGTTTCCAACAACCCCATATATATGAAGCCCTGCTTCCTAGTGTACACACCCCACATGGGACACCCGTGAACAAGATTGAAAGCCTTGGTGAGCATAAGCGACTATTTTCATAAACAGAAAAAATATTACTGACCCCAAACCTTTGAATGTTGTATATTTTACTGGTGACTTTGCTTGTGGGTTTGTCAAATAAAGTGAACAGAGACTCCAAGACTGACCTTGTTTCGAGTGTAGAGGCTCACTTTGTTTCTTCACTAGGTGGACCAGAGAAAGCAGGTTCTTCAACTTGAGGACCAGTTTATGGACTAGAGCGACAGAGTTTTCATCTACAAACATCCACAAGCCTTTACATCGACCGAAACCTATAATCAGAGAAGAGCCAAGTGAGGTTTATCTGAACACCCTAAACAAAAGCGGTAAACCTCAACGTTTAATAAGATTTCAGCTACTCACAGAGCATTAACAGCTCCTTCTTGGCCAGTTCTGCTGAACTCTGAAGCCAGCAGTTAAAACGGGCCAAACATTGACTCCTATCCCCTTCACCTATAGGAAACAACACATCAAACAATTAATGTGTCACATCATTGTGATCCATATTGGACCGAGACACTGGTACAATATTAGACAATGAAGTACCTTCAGCACAAAGGCCCCGTAAGCAGCCAATGAGGCCCTTGATATTGTTGTCTGTTAAAGCTTTATTCCACAAGACCTCTGTGTTTAGCATCATCCTGTTTTTCCATAAAGATCCTTCCAAGTGTTTCCACACAGAAACCTTAAAGATATCAACTACCCAATCTTGGCTTTAAAAGGTCGACCTTGGTTAAACCATGTTCATAGAAAGGAGAAAAAAGCTTTTTTAACTTGTGCATATTCAAATGCTAAATAGTCAGTATAAAAGCTTGTGTATTTTAACAGTTATTCATCTATGGAGTAAGTGAAAAATTGTCCAAGCTCATAACTCATAAACATTGTGGTAACCAGTACTCACCAGATAAAGCACCCTTCATCCAGTGTCCTGCATTCAGATCTGCTGACTAGTTAGTATGTGCTTTCCCCTGACTCAATCCCCTTTAGGCCTGAATAATCCTTTGGATTTCATTTGCTGTCAGTACATGTGGTATTACATCAAATATGCATAAAACAGGAGTCGGCCAAATAAAGAAAGCCTATTGTATACAACAAAGCAAACAGCCTCAGAGTCAGGAGTCCCACTTCTAAAAGGGAATTTTAATGTATAGAATAACATATTCTAAGCCATAAATAGACTGCTTTGTTCAGTTCTGTTGTGTTCTGTTTTCTGTATTTATCAATATTGTTTATCAATAATTTACATTTTTAGAAAAGTAAACAAGGATCTTGTGCACATATGTGTGTTTTGGTACATATAATGTATATATTGCCTGTGTTATGGGAAAAGATTCAAAAGTAATCCCAATTTTTTTTCTCCATATCTTTCAGGTCTATATTATTTTAAAAGAAACTACTAAATAAAGTAATATGAAAATATATAATATTTGTATTTAAATGGGATATATAAAATACCATAAAATGTGTGCTATCAAATCGATTAATCGTGATTAATCACACACACACACACACACACACACACACACACACACACACACACACACACACACACACACACACACACACACACACACACACACATATGTATGTATGTATATATATATATATATATATATATATATATATATATATATATACCGTATATACATACATATACTGGATATATATATATATTATATATATAATATATATATATTATATATATATATATAATATTTACAAACTTTTCTGTTAGATGTGATTAATCGTGATTAATTGATTTGACAGCGCTACCATAAATCTATAATAAATAATATATGTAAATAATGTCATTTAACAAACAAAAAAAGAAGGATATAAAAATGTAACTACATGCAAGCATAGTTGGAGACTTTTAGTAGCTCAATAACCCTTTTCTCATTCTTTACTCTCTAACACACAAACAGACACACGCACACACACACACACACACACACACACACACACACACACACACACACACACACACACACACACTCCAGTCAGTGAGATTTGTGCTGGTGGCAGAAGGTACTCTTCCAAATCCAACTGGGCTGATTACTGATTAGACAGAATTACGAGAGAGGTCACAGCTGAGTCTGCGGCAGACACTAACACACACACACACATTAGTATTCATTTGCAAACAATGCATTCAGATTGTTAACCGAAAGCTGCGAACATATGATGGAAAGAAATCACTTGGAGTAGGGCGGGATGCCATTGAGGGATGGAGAGACATGGATGGGTGAGTAGTTATCTGATCATTACTACCCTTGTGCAGGGATCATCTCCCTCACCACTCCTGGCTGAGGACAACCCCTGTGCCTGTCCGGTCAGGTGAACTTATTTTGTTTCGCCTGCTATTTTGAGCTTTCAGTACTCAGGCCAGGAGTATTCTTAGCTTTTTGAAGAGTTATATGGCTGAAAATATTTGCATGGTAACTGTGCCGTAGATAACAATTATTGCACAAAAATGTAACCTGAATATATACTTCATGTGGTAAATCTTTATTCAATTTGACTCAATCTCTATCCTTCTATTTTTATGAGACGTTTAAAGGTATGCAATAATGCTCTTCTTGATATTGTCTAAGTATGTGTTCTCTTTTTTTGCCTCTCAGGCATACATTTGCAAAACAAAATGGAAATCGTTTCAGCTTCACGTTTCTAATGGACCTCACATGGCATCTCCAAGGAGTTTGATAAATCAAAATATAAAACGGCTTTGGTTTGCCCAATTCTTTTTTTTTACTTATATCTAGTTCTTCTCATTATTTAAATGAATGAGCTGCATGAATGCTGTTTGGCGATTGCAGTTCAAGGTCCTTTATTGATTGACACTCACTAAGTTAGCCTAAGAAGCATTAGTCCATTCATGTCATCTTCTGTAAGAACCTTATACACCTCAATGACTTTCATCTCAAATTTCTAATTTGGCTAATTGATTTTTGTACTCCATTAGACTTCCTCAAAATCAATTATACAAAGTGTAGGGTTCTCTGAAATTTTGAGCCAGTTCCCGCACACATACTGTAAAATGGCTGTGCTGCCGGTTAGATTCACCAAAACCAAGAGAGACAAACTGGCCCAGGTTTTGTGGGTGCTGAACTGGATTTCCATTGTAACTGGAATCATCCTCTTTAGCTTGGGCATCTTTTTGAAAGTGGAAATCAACAAGCGGCAGGATCTAATGGTCGAGCGTCAGCTCCAATCCGTGCCAAACATGCTAATTTCCGTGGGACTTATAGCCTGTGCGATTAACTTTTTGGGAGGAAAGATCTGCTATGACTGTGTGGACACCAACAAGTTCTTACGTTGGAAGTTGGTGATGCTCCCGTACATCATTTGTACATTTTTCTTTACTCTGAGCGTGCTCGTGGGTGCCTTGATGTGCTACAGCATGCTGGGACAGCTGGAGGAATCGCTAACGTTGGGGCTACGTGACGCTATGCGTTACTACAAGGACACGGACACACCAGGCCGCTGCTTCTTGAAGCACACAGTGGACCTGCTGCAGATTCAGTTTCAGTGCTGTGGGAACGAGGGCTACAGAGACTGGTTCCAGATCCAGTGGGTCAGCAACCGATACTTGGACATGTCTCAACGGGAAGTGGTAGAGTAAGTTGGGCCTGAAACAAATAGATATATAAATAGTTAATATGTAATATTAGTTGAAATGCCCCTATTATGCTATTTTAAAGGTTCCTAATTTAGTTTGGCAGGTCTACTACAATAGGTTCACATACATCCAAGGTCAAAAAACTATTTAATTTTCTCATAATATGAATAACAGCATCACCTGTTTTCTCACAGTGTCTGTTCAACCAAGGATTCAGTCTTTCTAAACCTCTCCTTTCCGAGAGCATACTCTACTCTGATTGGTCTGATGACCCAGTCTGTTGTGACTGGTCTACTGGTTATAGAGTGTGGAAACGAAACACTATTACCATATCTGAATTTTAGCTCCAGGTCTTCCTTAGCCCTTCATACTGATACAAACAGAAACAATTTGAGAGTAGAAAAAAAGCATCTTCTCACAACACAAACCAAACTCTTCCAGTCTCAGCGACAACTACAGTGTTTGAGGATGGGTCAAAGTAGACGTTGTTCACTGGCAGGCAATGAAGATCATAGACTGGAATTTATGCAAATTTGTCACAAACCTGTGTAATTCTGAGTAAGAAGTAAGACTGGAATTACTGATGACTTGTTTCTGGCAAAATCAGTTCTTTCTTTTGGGTGATAATAACTCTTTGAATCTTTGAAGACCTTTTACATTCACAAACAGCTATATTACACAATACATGAAAGGTAAAATCTGAAAAATCATAATAGGGGCACTAAAATAATAATGAAATAAATCAAAATGTCTTCTGATTTTGGTGCAATTTTACAATTATAATTGTTGTGTTTTTCTAGCCGTCTAAGGAGCAACGTGGAGGGAAAATACTTAATGGACGGGGTTCCCTTCAGCTGCTGCAATGTCAATTCTCCTCGGCCGTGCATTCAGTACCAAATCACCAATAACTCCGCCCACTTCAACTACGACTACCAGACAGAGGAGCTCAACCTGTGGATGAGAGGATGTCGTCAGGCTCTGCAAGATTATTACGCAGACATCATGCATTCTATCGGCCTCACTGTTCTGATCATCTGGCTCTTTGAGGTTAGTTGTGTCAATTGCTTTGGCAATACATTAGGGAAGGATTCAATATTATAACATTTGCAAAGTTTAAAGAACTTATATTCAATCATTCTCTCACAGTCAAATGAGTCCACCTAGCAATTCCATCTGCCTTTTAATGGGTACTCTATTCAGGCTACAGTAATATACAGTAAGATAACTAGGCTTAACTGATACAATAAGGTGCGGTCACATTAGTGAAATTTCATGTGCAAAAAGGTCCAAGTGTAGAGAAGCATGAAACACTGCTCACAAAGATGGCACTTTAAAAAACCAAAAATAAAGATGAAAAACCGCACTCTCAGGTTATATTTTCATACATTTATTATTACTATGTCCTCACAGACGCGTTTCGGCCTAAGCCATCAAAACGCGTCTGTGAGGACATAATAATAAATGTATGAAAATATAACCTGAGAGTGCGGTTTTTCATCTTTATTTTTGATAAACGTTTTTATTACTCGCACCCATAAGTTATTTTGCGAGTTGAGCGCGCCTGCTCTTAATACCGTATATACCCGACTATAAGACGACCCTGAATATAAGACGACCCCCCCATTTTCCAGACTTATTTTTGGGACAAAAAGAGATTTTTGTGGAAAAAATCTGGTTTTCAACAGAAAATAATTTTATTTGAAAATTGCAGAGATAATTCATTCTCTCTCTTCCAGCGCGCGCGCGCACCTTTCTCTCTCTCTCTCTCTCTCTCTCTTGCGCTCTGCGTCTCGCACGCGCACCTCTCTCTCTCTCTCTCTCTCTCTGCGTCTAGCGCACCTCGCTCTGCATCTCGCTCGCGCGCGCGCACCTCTCGCTCTCTCTCTCGCTCTCTCTGCGTCTCGCGCGGCAGAGAGAAGCAGCGTTTTAATTCAGTTAAACACAGAATGTTGCTTCTCTAATTTTACATGCAAGTATAGCCGAAATCATTTGTCTTAATGGGTCATGTTTCAGTCACTATTTCATATTTATTCAGTTGTTCTTTCTCCCTTTCCCCCCGTGATTTTGTCTATATCGCGAATATAAGACGACCCTCCATTTTTCAGCCTATTTTTAGGACAAAAACCTCGTCTTATATTCGGGTATATATGGTACTTTAAAAAACCAAGCAGCTTTTTGTTGGCCAGCGAATTTGTATAACCAACTCGAGTGCAAAATCTGTGTGCAGAAATGTTTCGCCCTCACAAAAAATTCCTGATCACGTGGATGACTATTGAAATGACTGGATTTCGCCCGCAAAAATGTGACCGCACCTTTACAAAACGTTGGATTCATGACACCAGTCTTTGAATTTGACTGGCTAAGTGTTGACAGTCCAAAAAATGTTCATCCAATCATTGCATTCGGTCCGAATGCAATGATAGGATGTCCTACCTGCCTATCAGCGTATGTATTTGCATACCTCTACACACATCATCAGCGCCTTCCGCGCCACAAACAAACAGCCAACTTTTAGCTCCTCCTGATCCAAAACACTGTTTTTCCTGCTTTCACGACAGAATTACCGTAATTAAGAGAGTGTGCGTGTTCATGTGTTTTGAAGGAGGCATGGCTTTGGAGACACTCTGAAAGGAGAGGATCTTGTGATTTAAAAGCTAGCTTGCTATTGCTAGCCTCTCCGAAATTGCCCACCCTAGCTTTAAAAATCTGATCCGGTTCTGTGGCCTAATCCCATCCTGGGATTGAACACTCCTTTTATAATCTGCTCTATGCACCACTCTCTCCAATCCCTCAGTATGTAATGCATGTGAAGCTTCATGTAGCACTTCAAACAGAATGAATTATACAATAGTTTCAGTTGAATCAACTTTTTTTATAGGAAAAAGTATCAGACTGCTATCAGTCAAAACAACCTCATCGATTCCTTCTCTGACAGCTCTCGGTTCTTACTGGGGTCCGTTACCTCCAAACGTCCCTGGAGAACGTGCTGCGTCAGGGGGACCCCGAGTGCGAGTCTGACGGGTGGCTCCTGGAGAACAGCTTTGTGGAAACCGCTCGCACTAATTTCAACATCATCAAACACCTGGGCAAGTTCAATCAGATCAACACAGCCAGCAACGGAGATCCAAACATTGATAGACCACCTACAGCACATTATGGTCCAGATAATGTGCCTCCAAAGCCTCTTCCCACGAGCAGTTAACCCTCCAGAATGCTCCGTCTGCTGAGAAACATTACATAAGCTACAGAGGACTGGACTCTGATGCTATGTGACTTAAAGATTAGGTGAAAACTTAGATGGAATTGTAAAGCAAGAACAGAGTGAAATCACAACATACTGAAGTTCTATTGTGATTTAATGTGAAAGAACATAAGGCACATTATCACGGGGCCTTCAAAGTCTTAAAACCTTCTAACTGCCTCTCATCGAACATGCAACAGTTTCATTTGTTTGTGTTTTAGAGATTCTCATATAAATTGTGATTATCGAAGAGCGTCACTGGATCTGTTTAGAGGAAACACTGTTCACTGTAGGTTTTTAATTAGGGAGTTTCAATATTTCCATAAAGCTATTTTTTTTCCAATATTTCCAAGATATCAAAAATGTCAGCTTACTCACAAGCCATCATGAATTCTTGTTTCATGCCTTGGTCTGGTGCCTAAAGCCAGGTATTGTAATCACTTGTGAAAACATGATACAAACAGCCTCTAAAAGATTTTTCAGAAGTATATTTTAAGCACAACCATGCCTAAAATGATCATGAATATGTAGTGTCAATTAATGCAACATGTAAATTTAATTAATTCATCATTAAAACCTTAAAGTGTTGGTACCAAGGGTCGTGTGCAGTTCATTGACTTGATGAAACATTTGAAATGTTTTGGTAACACTGTGCTTGAAGTATGTATATATCAAGAATACATTATAAATACAATATTAAATATATTTAATATATTTTAAAATGTAATTTATTCTTGTGATGTCAAAGCTGACATTTTCAGCGTAATTACTCAATTATTCAATGTCACATGATACTTTGAAATCATTCTAGTATGCTGATTTGCTGCTTAAGAACATTTATTATTATTATCAATGTTGAAAACTATAGTGCTGCATAATATTTGTTCAAATCATGATATTCAGGTTTATTTAATACTCTTTTGTAAAAGTATTCACTGACACTTTTGATCAATTTAATTCATCCTTTCTAAATTATGTTTTTACTTTAATTGAGCTGTGCTACTCAATACAATAATACAAAAAAATCATATATTCATAAAGTTGCATTGATGTCTACGAACTACATATTTCAAAAATAAAAAGCAGACTTTTTTGCCTTTAGGAAATCTCAAAGCATGCACCAAAGAAACATTTAGCTTGTGTTTTTAATATCTGATAGATATACCCACATTATTCACTATTAGTGAATTATTTAAATATAATTTTAAAACCTGAATAAACAAGAGTCTATTCACCTTATGTAGCAAAGCGGAAGTGAAAGCTATTTTCTGTGAATGTGCGAGACATACAATTCAATAGCTGTTATAACTGGAGGAATAAAAAAAATGCAGTAAATGGTAAAATAATTTTCACCACAAACCACTGTTTATGATTACCATAATAAATTAAAATTAAAGCTGCAAGCAGCATTTATCAGGGTTCAAGCAGTTAAGGCCTTTAAGCACAAAAGCATCAAAAGTTATTAAGTTTTATTTAGCAAGCATGTAACCACTGATATAATAGATGTAAAAGACCATTTACAGCCAATACAGGCAATTTACCATAGGAAATATATGAGTTTAAAGCATTTTAACAGTTATTGTTAAACAGTTATTAAAATCGAAACTGGATATATACATTTTGTCCACCTTGAGCCAGGGATCACAGTGGCGTAAGACACTTGAGTCTAGGACAACCAGTCTAAGAGATATGAGCGTTTGTACTTTTGGTTGCTGTAGCGCCACCTATGGGCCAATCGGGGTCATACTCTGATTGGTTCTCCCCAAATTGAGGCCTACCATCTGGCCAGGTTTCAAGTCTCTAGGCCTTAAGGTTTGGCCTGCACGATCAGTTTACAATTACAATAGGGTTTCAGCATTTCATGCTTGAACCCCTAATGATATTTAACAGTTTGTGAACAGCTAAAATAACTGGAAGCGGAGGAGACGGGAAACCTCGACACAATAGAGTTAAAACGGTCGCGTTAAGAATAAGAAGGACAGAATGTGATTGTGAAGTAAAGGTAGAGATCAGTCAGCATGGACATGATGTCACTCAGGAGTTTATTTCATGTAAGTAAGAAGTTTAAAAGCACCTTACAGCTTGAAACAACCGATGAGTGTGGGGAAAAAGAAAACGCTGAACTTGGACTGACACTCAAGAAAAACACGTGTTTGATTTAATACATATTGACAAGTGATATATTTGAATTCACCCAATAGGCATTGTTACATGTGATTATTGACCTTTTTTTGTTTATTCATTAATTCACAGCTGCATTCTTATAGTAAAATAGCATAATCTAATTATACATTGTTTTATATACATCTTCAATGTGACATCCATAGCATGAGTGAATCTCATGAAATCCGTCAAGAATATGCCTGGCTCATAATTCACCTCGAAATCAAGAGAAATAAGAAAATGTGCTTAAATTAAATAATGCCTATTTTTAGGACCTTTAAAATCATTTGCATCTAGATTATTACTTCCAAAATTCACATTACAGCAACAAATCTCATTCTCATTACTGTAAAAAACTGTATATGAACTGTAGCTGCATATTATTAGCATTCACTTTCTAAATTCTTATTCATTCATTATATTTATACTGAATTATGATTTGAATGCATTTTAGTAATTTTTACTGTAATGACAATAATTGAATTAAAAATAAAAAAGACTGTGGTAAATAGAAAAATTGAAGTGGCCTTAAACACAGGTGCCTTTATGCAAAATAAATCTTTATTTCTTCTTCTGACTTCAGGGTGACATGTGACCCAGACATGTTTTTGTGAGATTCACCCGAGAACATAAGTTACAAAACAGCGTCTCGCTCAGAAACACTGGCTATTATTTTTAACTTTGAGGGCATCTTTGCTTAATAAAGCAGTATAGAGATATATTACATTCACATGAATACATTTCTCACACAGATGAAAGAGCAAACAGGCGGTGGCAGGGTGAGAGGACTAGAATTCACAGAGGTATAAAAGCACGTTTGAGTTTCGTAGTGACACAAGCCCCTCAATTAATCTTTACAACCTGAAAACAAATGCAAAAACACCACAACGAGCAAAAAGAAAAAGATGCAGTGCTATAATGAGTGTAGATCCGCAACCGAAGCCAAATAAATAAAGAGCTGAGAAAGCAAATATACTTTGTAAATATCTTGTATGGGCCTGTTAAGTGTGGCTGCCCATAATGCACTGACCGCAGTATTTAAGAGATGTGAGGGTGTTTATTACTCCCTGCAGTCAGGCTGATGTCATGCGCAGGCTAAAGCATCGGAGCTCAAAGCATCTGCCACTCAAAGGGGAACATGACGTTGAGGACCTCCAGGCTTCGGGCGATTTCCTCCAGGACACAGTGCTGATGCCACATGTGAAGGAGCTTGTGGTAGCGCTCTGGACACAAGTGGAGTGGGTTCCCACGCCTAGCAAAGTCCAAACAAATACGTGTTAGCATGAGTGCTAATAAAGAATAAACAAGACAAAGCACATGATAAAAGAAGATATTGTGTAACTAAAGATTTATATCAGAAATACAGATAAGCATGCTAAAGCACATGCTAAATTATATTGTATTTCTAAAGATGAGGGAATAATTATATCAGAAATACAGATTAGCATTAGTGCTATTAAAGAATATACAGACAAAACACATGCTAAATTATGATATTGTGTGTAATGCTTGGGGAAGAATTATATCAGAAATACAGATTAGCATTGGTGCTAATTAAGAATAAACAAGACAAAGCACATGCTAAATGATACTGTATTTCTAAAGATGAGGGAAGAATTATATCAGAAATACAGATTAGCATTGGTGCAAATTAAGAATAAACAGACAAAGCACATGCTAAATTATGATATTGTTTGTAATGCTTGGGGAAGAATTATATCAGAAATACAGATTAGCATTGGTGCTAATTAAGAATAAACAAGACAAAGCACATGCTAAATGATACTGTATTTCTAAAGATGAGGGAAGAATTATATCAGAAATACAGATTAGCATTAGTGCTATTAAAGAATATACAGACAAAACACATGCTAAATTATGATATTGTGTTAAAGCTAAAGCTAAGGGAAGATTTATGAAGACATTATTTTAGTTTTTTACTACCATTTAAAAGTTTTGGGGTCAATAAGATTTTTTGATAAAAAATGACAGTAAAGACATTTTAATGAACTTTCTATTCATTAAAGAATCCTAAAAAAAAAAAAAAAATAAATAAACATTGATAATAATAGGAAATGTTTCTTGATGCAAATCAGCATATTAGAATGATTTCTGAAGGATCGTGTGACACTGAAGACTGGAGAAATGATGCTGAAAATTCAACTTAACCGTCACAGGAATAAATTACATATTAAAATATATTCAAATAAAAGTTATCTTAAATTGTGATTTCACATAATTATTGTTTTACTGTATTTTTGATCAAATCAAAATGCAGCCTTGGTGAGCATAAGAGACTTCATTAAATCTTACCAAGCCCAAATTTTTGAAAGGTAGTATATCATATGTGCATTAATAAAATATAGCAAGAAACAATGATAAATGCTAATTATAATATTTCTGATCTGATCTGAATATTTCTGACTAAAATGCTAATGAAATATTTTAATATTATTAAAAAAAAGGAGTCACATTATAGAAAACATATTATATGTCAACTACTCATTCACAACAATGAACTTTACCCAAGCTGAGGGTCTGTTTCTCCATAATCATCTAGGTAAGGTGCTGGATAGGGACTGCCCCGTGTCTTACTGGCCATCAAGACAATCTCACACTCTCTAACCCTGTTCAGAAAGACACAAACAGAATTATTAGCAATAGTTATTTGTATGTATAACAGTCACGGTACGGGTGTCACGGTTCGGTGCATACAGTCAGACGACGATTACAGTCAGTCACAGGAGATCCACACTCCAATCCAGAAGGGGGCGCACACGGTAATGCAACGCTGTTTGCTGACCGCCACAACAGGAAAAAGAGCAGAAGAAGATGATACGATCTATGTACTAACCAAGCGGCAACATTCTGATCTGAAAAATGAAGCCTACCCGGAAGTGCGAAAAACTGCAATACATCGAAAATCCGCTAGGGGCAGGTCCCAAAAGGGAGCAAATGTCCATAGCCCCCATGTTAAAATGTCCGTTTTCACAGCATAAATTCATGTTTTTACAAGTTGGTCCCATGGACTTTTATTTTATTTTTCGATAGGTTCCGAGTGCCTGACAACTGTGAGGGGGGTGAATTTTTTTCTAACTCGTTAGTTTAGATCGTATTTAGTTATAAAATATATGACAATAAGGGCGTGGTTAACTTTGATTGACAGCTTGATTGACAGCTGACAAGACAGCGCCACGGAGAATGACAACATAAGAAGCGCCATTTTTTAATACAGTTGACATATTATACTACTGTTTCTGTATCATGAAATGTAGTTTTAAGAGTTTTTCAGGCGAGAATGTAGTTGTTTAAAGCTCAAATCTGTGGTTTATTTAAAGATTTATGAAAATTTTATCCAGTTGATCCAGCGATGACCGGGCGCTCGGCGCGATGTACCCCGCCTGGAAGAGTCTTTCATCGGCTTGACGTTCTGAGGTTTGCCGCCAATGCCGCGGACTCTGGCGTCTCTGTAGTGGTTAAACATGAGATATAATTCATCTTGTGTATATCTAATGGGCGATTTTTGGTCTCGTGAATCTATATTTTTTCCCTGGGCAATCGTTTTGGCTGAGGGGAAGTTTCATAACTTTATAAGCTATTTAACTTTACCGATGTATGGTTAGACTCGCGCTGACTTATATGTTTGACTGAATTGTTTGCTTTATTTGTATAGCTTCTTATACCTTTTACTTATACTTTTATAATGGCTAACATTGATAAAACTGAAATTTAACAAAAAGAGACTGGGTTGAGTTTTTGTCATTTTAAATTTTAATACAACGAAGATGATATGTAGCCTAATGTTGTTTACTGCAAAATCTGTTGTTTAGTACAAATGCACATATTGCCTGGACCATAAAATGTTTAATATTTTTATATTATATTTAAAATAAAAAGAGGCAGGTTTGTGTTTTATATATATATATATTTTTTTTTCATAAATAGGCAAACGTTATGTGCAATTGAATGTAATCAATATGCGTTGCCTGAACCACATTTGTGTGGCTATAATGTTTAAGATTTCTTTAACTGAAAACGAAAAGAGTTAGTATGGTGTTTTATAACATATTTCGTTGCCTGAAATATACACAAAGATGACCGGAGTAGCATGCGAGCTGAGTGAAGGTGGGCGGGGTGACGCGCGCTGCGTTAGAAGGTGGGCGGGGTTAGGATTTCCCAAGATTTTCCAAGATGGCGCCGCCCATACCCCCCATAAACGGCTTCAAACCCGTTCTTCAGAAAGTCTATGGGTGACGTCACAGACGCTTTGTCCATATTTTTTACAGTCTATGGTACTAACCCAAAACAGGCACACTCTGGACTTGAGGACTTCCTCAGAGTCATGTAGTGCAGACCTATAGGGCCCTTGGCGCGAGTCCACGAGGGCGCATCGAGAAGTATTTTTGGGACAGACTCGATCGTCACGCCGGAAATAACAGTCTGGTTGTTGTTGGACAGGAGAAATCACATTTTTGCGCTCCGACGTCTTATCTCCATGTCAACTACACAGCCTAATTTTACAGTTCTATATTTTGATATTGTGCATGCAACCTGGGCATTAGACAATAGATACATCATACTTATTTAAATGATATATACAGTTGTACATAACAATACATAATGTACCATTTGAACTAAGATTACAATTTAAACACATAATAAAACACATAATAAAAATGTGCATGAGTTTCAGATGAATTTACAGGTTTCAATATTCATATAGTGCAGGGCCTTAAGTTAACTTTTTTGACCACCAGCCAGTTTTTTTTTGTTTTTTTTTTGCCTCATAAAAGGTGAAAAAAAAGGAACTGCACAAACATTTTTTTCTTTAACTTGTAAGAATACACATTTAAGTGCTGTCAAGTTATTAACGAGATCCATACAAGTAATAATAACTCTTAGAATACAGATATAGACCGAGTGCAGCTCGTAGGCTATGTAAACAAATCACACGCGGCTGTGTTGATCGCTGGGCAGCTGTTAGTTACAGCGTTCAGGAACCGTTATGTTGCGTTCGCACCGAACGCGAATAGCGCGTCAGGCGCGAATTTAGACGCATATTCGCGTTTGGTGCGTATGGCTGACTTCGTTTAAATGTCAAATAACAACAGTTGCAAAAAAAAAAAAAAAAAAAAAAAAACGCAAAGACCCAGCCGCTTTAGTTACTGTTGCTATGTCCGACAAGCTACACCGCGCTCACGCCAAACCATGATCTCATGCAATGAAAAACACATCGCGCAGCAGAGAGGAGGACACTGACAACACGCTGACAGACAAGACAGTCCTGGTTACTTTTGATTTTAAACAAAGTATCAACGTTAAAATTTGGTCATTTTTAAAGAAATTTAGACAATACCGTTTTTGTGGCTCTGTAATGTGTCTTTACAGATCGCTGTGGTGCCTGCTTGTGAACCGATCATCTCTTCTTTCTAGTTAATTTATAGCATAAAATAAACATGAATGAAGTTTTAACTGCGGAAAGATGTCAGTAGGTCTACTCAGTACACTCCGTTTTTTCAAGTTCAAATCATCCAACGTTGAACTCTCCTGACTGCTTTGTCGGACAAAAAAAAAAAGGCGGATTCGGCGGATTATGATTGGCCAGATAGCCGTCAATCAAACTCCCCGCGAAGGGTCGATTCTTATTGGCTACCTGCCAGTGTGGCAGGTAGATTGACAGTGTTACCCGCCAATTGCAGAATTCACCCGCATTTGGCGTGTGGTCGGGTGTTAATTTCAGGCCCTGATATAGTGTTTATATATGACTCCGTAAAGCCCTGACATTCGGTTCTTTTTATTTAATGAATCATAATGCGATCGCATTATTCAATTATTCAACCACTGCCCGATGACCATAATGTTTGTATAAACTGTACATCTAGGTCATAAAAACGTAATATTTTCTTCTCAGCCATGTCAACAATTGTCCGTGAGCGAAATCTCCTCCCATCCGTTGTCTGATTGGCCTTTCGCAAGGATTCCTGGGTAGTTAAAGTGTGTGGAGCCTGCATCTATGCGGCCGCTTCAAGGGTACAAAGGGGGCGCTGCTGAGCACACTTCAGAGCGTTAAAATGCTGAATGGGATGGCCTACGGACTCGTAGACTCCGCGAGCACGCGCAATTTAAGTCCACGAGACCGAAAGTCCTCATGAAGTGCTGAGTTTCGATTCATTTTCGTGATGCGCTCCACAAGCTTAATGAAAAGGAAAGCGGGATTGAAACTTTACAGTTACGAATGATGTCTTACTCTTATCATATGACCATAAATTATGGAGTATTTAAAGTTTTTTCTGCTGTTATGACACAAAATAATTTGGCATTGTGCTGGTTTGTGACTAATGGAAGTCTCACTACTACAGTGCAGTGATGCGAGGTGTCGAACTGTACCGAACCGTGACCCTTGAACCGAGGTGCATACCGAACCGTGACTCCTGTGCACTGTTACTTCCCTACTTAACAGACATTTGTTTTGTAAAATAAGATACACATGGTACAGGCACAGGTTCCTCTCACCTGAGAAACATTCCCACTCCAGCCCCACAGACTGCGGCGTGGGCCGTACACGCTCCCACTTCCTCTCCGTTCAGCTGCACCTGACAGCATGAGCTCTGCGCACACAGCATGACCCCACACAGCAGACACAGAGTCGGGTGCTTCCGCTCGTCATCTGATGAGTTTGGGCATCTATGGAAGAAAAAAATATAGTCAACATAGGAAACATCCTATTAATCTGCAGAAAATATTCAATTCCCTAAATAGACATTCCTTTATTAATAGTACTTACTTAAAGTGACTAGCTTGGTTGAGCAACACACTATAGTCCTCTGGAAGATCTATTAGCCTATTTCTCTTGTGAGGATACCTGAATAACAGTTGAGATATTCAAAGAAATGAGTGCTTTAATAAAGAGGAAGGGAGTTTACTATCAGTCGGAGGAGAACTCGAGTGTCATCAAACCTGATGATGTGCATTTCTCCTTTGAGGGCTTTGGATATGGCTGTATTCCCACACCACCTGAGACACAGACACAGAGCAATGTTTAAAATCAAACTCAATCAATGGATAAATATATGGAATTAGGAATGTTCACTGTTGTCAATTATTAACTATTATCATCATCATTCTTATTTTAATTATCAACAAAAACTAAACAGCAATAATAATTTTAATTGTTCAATGTATTTTTAAAATGTAATTATTTGTTATAATTATTATTTGCTTATAATAAACAAAACAACATTCTAAATTATTATTAATAATAAACTATGTATTATTATTGTTAAATATAATCATTTTTTATTTGTACTATGATTATTAATTAACAACAGCAATGATAAAACTATTATAATACTTGTATTACTTTGGTTGTTTGTTTTTATCATTATTAGTATTATTATTAATAACAAAACAACAATAAAATACGTTTTAAAATATTATAAACTATTATTTAATATTATCAATAAAGCAGCAGCAACATACTGTTTATTATTATTATTATTATCATTATTATTAGTATTATTAATAATAATTAAGTTAAGCTGTTTATAATAATAAACAACTAAACAGCAACAATAATATATTATTATTGTTCTTTTGTTTATTATTATAATAATTTTATTTTTATAATTATTATTATTATACCAAGTAATGAAGTTCATTAGCAAAAAATGTAGGTGATATTGTATATTTGTAGACATGGCTCATTAATACATATATTTAAAAAAAATAGTGAGCTTGCATCATCTGATCTTTACCTCTTTAATAAGGTAGTTACGACATCCCTGTAGTCTTGAAACAGTTGAAACAGGTTGGATGGTAAGGAGAGGTAACTACACAGCAGAGCGAGCTGACTATCAGGTGATTCTGCAAAGATGAATTATGATAAATAATTGTTTTATACAATTTATACTGATACAGCACTGTGGAGTTTGCTCCAGTACGCAGTACACACACACTGTTAACAATATTGCACACTGCTCAATTCATTCATTGAATGATAAACTTGCGTGCAGTAAGCGATTTCTGAAAAATACTGTTGATATTTGAAATCACCAGAAACAAACACACCCTAACCCAAAAGGATCACACCCTTATCTTGATAGCTCCGCCCCCAAATTCACCAACAGCACCTCCCCCCTCATGAGTCATGAGTAGACACACCCCTTACTGCTGATTGGCTACAAATGTGTTTAGGCACTCAGGTCCGATCCACTTTCAACGAGGTTTCTCAGAAATCGCTTCCAGCACCTTTAATGTTTTCAGGGAAACAGCAGTGTGGCACGTTTAAATCCAACTAATGAAGTGCAGTGACCTGCAGTACTGGACAGCTCCTCTGGAGGGGGCACTCCTGTAAGGCAATTAAAGAACAGTGCAGCACAGCGCAGGAAGGGAAGGACACCTCTCTTTACACTCTCTACAGTGAAGCCAGATACACCAGGCCTCAACCTGAGAAAGAGAGAGACCATGAGAGACAGCAAGAGAGGAAGTGGGCGTCTTCCCCTACATGACGTGCATAAACTCACCCGTCTGTGTGTTGATACACAATAGAGAAGAGTTCTGCTGCCGCCAGGGCCTCGTCGCCCTCCTCCACCATTCCTATCACAGCACAATCTACACACATACACACAATATTGCTGAAACAGTGCTGTGCAAATGATTTTGCAAAAATGTCTTTCTTTTGTGTCAACTGGCATCCGGCAGTGTGTGTGTTTACCGTGTGAGGCCAGCAGGATCTGCAGCATGTGTGCCATAGTGACCAGGTGCAGCAGGTAGAGGTGATTGAACGCTGTGCTGACTGCCGAAGGCTGCAGGTCTACGGCCTCTTCCTGGTACAACGCTGGGATGGACAGAACCAGCCCCACCTGAGCAGAACATCACAACATAACAGTCCAACAACTCAATGGTAATGTTCAACCACTTAGAACTAACATAACTAGCTGCTCTGAATTATCGCTTGAAGTCTAAGTGCATAAAAGAGCATTTTTCTAAAGTTGCTAATGGTACGTGCCCGTGCAGAAGTCGCCTCCATAATGCCAGGGCGTTGACGTGTTTGCTAAGTTGTTCTGTGTGGTTTTTAGCATGTTGGTAGGGTATTTTGTCTGGTTATTTTCTGGCTCAGAGCAAAAGAGCCATTCCCTAAGTCTATAGATATGCTTTGGGTCAATGCAGGTCTATGGGACTTCTTTTTGTGCTTGTTTATCATTTTCCAGGCAAAAATGTAGCCTTTCAGTCATTTAGCATTTTATTTATTTAGATCTAGACGATGGATGGATAAGCACTTTTGTCAAATTAATATAAATGCACAATCATATAAATAAATAAATAATGTACAATTCAATACAAGTTTACTATCTATCTATCCATAGGCAAAAATAATTTAGCCTTTCCTCTAGCATTTTATTTATTTAGCAGATGGATATGGATTCATATTGACTATTTATAAGGTCCAGTAAAAAAAACAAAAACTCACCAGTAGATGAAAGAAATCCACTTCTAATATTGATGGTGTGTTTTCTACATTTGGAACAGGTACCAGGACTAGAAAGAGGCAAAGAGAATTATTGTATGAACATTGTATGAACAAAACCACCAAACATATCCATCCTCTCATAAACGTGACATACCTGCTAACATATCAGCAAAATGCTTCTGTATGAGAGCTTGACTGCTCCTCAGCCTCTGAGCTGCTGAAAACTGCACCAGCGCTTTGAGTCCAGAGAGCTGAAGAACAACACAGTTTTAGAAATCAATCGCACATTAAATAGTGCACACTATGATCGATATTAGTACAGCCAATCCAGACCTGTCTGTTCTGGAGGGATCCAAAAAGAGCCTTTCCCTCTTCCTGTAACATGTTCTCTAAAGAGACAGAAAGAAATCAGATTAGACGCACAAGTCAAAATGAAAGGATGCATCTCAGTTATCTATGAAGTCTATGGAGTTTACTTGTATACTACTTTTCACAATACACCATGCCTACATTCACAAAGCAGCAGAACACAGTTGGAAGTGTCATTCACACTGCTGATGCACTGATCATTTCAGAGTGAAACTGAAATATGGTTATGGGTGTGAATGTTGCCACTGTTTTTACGCAGCTTTACAAACAACAATGCCTAACAAAGGCCCCAGTTATGACGTTAAAGGAGGAGCGCATTACCGATGGCCTGGATGGTGTAGGCACAAGTGTTCCAGGACATGACAGGCACGTACGGGCACAGGTCATTGGGGGGCGTCTGTAGACCCACTCTGTGCACTGTAGTCGCACAGACCCCCAACATCTCTGTGATGCTGCGAGAGAACTTCGGCCTGCTCAGAAATGGGGATTTTAGATCATCATATTTAGTGACAACATGAATTTGTTATATGTCAATATTAATAAATATTTATTTATTTTAAAAAAAAAGTAAAATTGTGAAATAT
Organism: Scardinius erythrophthalmus; assembly: GCF_964197995.2. Taxonomy (NCBI): domain Eukaryota; kingdom Metazoa; phylum Chordata; class Actinopteri; order Cypriniformes; family Leuciscidae; genus Scardinius; species Scardinius erythrophthalmus. The sequence goes on from NC_138239.1 coordinate 8,062,468, forward strand.
TATTGAAAAAAAATATTAATGGTTTTCTATTTGAATATACTTTAAAATATCATTTATTTCTGTGATGCAAAGCTTGAGTCTTCAGTGTCACATGATTGTTCAGAAATCAATCATTTATGTATTATTTTTTAATTTATGTATATGCATATACAACCACACACACACACACACACACACACATATATATATTTTTTTTATGAGAAAGCTGTTAAAAATAAATCTACATTGCACTATAATGTGATTCTCCACACATTCAATTGATTTACATTTGGTAAACTGAATTTATATGCAGATTTATCTGACCAACATATATAAAACCAACAAAATCATGTATTTCTCATTAAGTTAAATAAATAAATAAATAAAAGGACCAGAAGCATATATTAAGTAAATATGGTAATTTTTTATGCCATATTGACTTGAGTAAAGATCAGTCTGTTTAGAAACTCACGGCTCTTGAACTCCAAAACTGAGAATGGATCTGAAATCAGCTTGACACTCGTCAAAAAGTGCTGTTGCTTCCTCCGCTGCTGCCTCACTGTTATTGTCTGTAAATACACCAACACACAAATCCATCCGAATTAAAAAGAAAGTGTCAATGACATTAAGAAATTGAAAAGACATATGAGTTTAGAGTCTCACCCGCTTCCCATGTGGCTCTCAGCCCTCTGATCCGAGAAGAAATAATCTGAACCCAGCGCTCAAGAGTGAGATGCTGACCAACTAACTCAGCATTCTCACTGTCAGACAGAAAACAGAGAGAGAGTGAACATTTCAACTCAACTCATCAACACCAAATATTGAATGTAATAAGGTTATTAAAGGTGCTGTACTAGTTAATCCTGCTGGGCTCCACAGGGATCAGCGGGATGACCGTGTTACACAGGGACTTGCAGAGCGGACACATGTACTCGCCGTTCTCCAGGTCTATGATCAGCTCTGCATGCAGCCGATTCCGAGTGGTGTTCTGCACAGCCTCAAAGTACCTGCAAACAGACAAAAAGGCATGTCGATGTAAGGTGTGCTATATCTTTTTTAGTATCCGTTTTGAAATAGTACAACTCATTTATTTCTTGTTATGTATATTTTCAATGTGCTGTAGTCACCTAGTTGACTAAACGCCACCTAAAATGATTGTCTGAGACATTTTCAGAGACAGGAGAAGAGATATTCTGATGATTAACGCTTAAAGAATTTTCCAAACTCAATGGAACATGAAGTTTTAATCTGAGAAAGCAGCGGCTGTTAAACATACGTGATTATTTCTCCACAGGGTGTCAGAGTCTAAACTAGTGACCGTGACACTGAAGTGTGAAAGTCCTGATGAATAAGATCAGTCCGAACATTTATTTATTTGAATTAAATATTGTATTCACTATTCTGTCTTTTTTTGTTCCATTGTCAATCATTTTGCTCTATGTAATTTAAATGACTATGCCCCAAATGCTTAATATTCAAAGTAGTTGACTGTCAGTCTCCTCTACGTTGTGTGCTTTACTCTTTAAGAGTAATTAAATCTTTAATCTTTAATCTATTGTTAAATTTATTAAAATATTTTAAAAGACTGGAAAAAGAGCACCAGCGCACACAAGTAATCCTTTTTATCAGTCAAACTCATTTAAAAATGTAAACTCAACAGGTGTGAAATATGATCAGAAAGAGAAAAACACTTTGGGAAATATATTTATTTATTATTCAGAATGCACAGTTGGACAGCAAATATATTTATAAGAACATTTCAGCAAGTTCAAGATAATTCATGTTAATGCAGAGAAAATGATTCATTGTTTTAATCAATTGACAGCCATAAAACGTAGAAATAATCTGCGTTCTCATGTATGTAGGTGTGCTGAACGCTGTTACCAGAAACTCTCGAGTTGTAATAACTAGAACGTGGAAGTGGTTGTGCAAGTAGTCTATTAAGACAATAAAGGTGGGTTTGTTACTGCTAATCTGGACACTAACAAAGACCTACTGTACCTGTGTGTCTATCATTACTCTAGTAATGTTAAGGTATATACTGACAACTAAAATCTAATTTTAGAGTGAGTGAGCAACTTTAGTTGTCCTTTTTTATGAATCATTACTTGATTAAAAACATTAAAATATAGAGAGACTTTTATATACTTGAGTTTTGCAACTGAATGAAATATGGATAAGGTAATTGTTAGGCATTAGTATATTCAAAATATATATGTATGTATATATATATATATATATATATATATATATATATATATATATATGTATATAAATTGTTAATCACCTTCACATGGTATCTGAAGGCCTTTTAAAAGTCAAATTGAAGGCTTTTTGAAAATCGGCGAAGTTACACTTTAAAGATGCAGTCTGTAAGAACGACAATAGTAAATGGAAAATGGTACAGTAATCCAAATTCAAAATAACGGAGATCATCGTTTTCCCCGCCCCCTCCTCAGACTCGACACTCACGCGGGTTGCCAGTTTGAGGACACGCAACAGGAACGAGCGCATTTGACAATGAAAGCCGAGGAGACTTAAACGCAAGTTAATGAGTTGATTTATCCGTGTATTAATATGCTCTCGTTCATAGAGATTTTTAGATGGATACCGAGGCTTTTTATGGGGATCCTAACTGGCATCCCGGTGTGTCGTAATACTATTGGGTGAACTGTCAGTGGGCGAGATCACACAGACCAAAACAAAAACAGACACTCCAACACAGAATGCACATTTCAAAGTAAAATAACTGGCTGTAGAAGTGTTTTTCAGAAAAACAAGTATGTGCATGTTCAGCATGTTTCCTAAATATCTGCAAATATATTATGGTATTTTTATGCTTTAGTAGAGTGAAAAAGTTACATCCAGCACCTTTAAGTAACTATTTAAGCACTGACTCACTTTTGCCAGCAGATGGCATGCATCACATGTCCACAGCTGCCAGTGTGTGTGCCCACAGCCAGATCAGCAGGCATAATCACGGGGTAGCAGCCTTCTGTTAGAGAAAAACAAAAAGAAAGAAGAGGAATCAGTCTGATTCAGCATCACAGTACATTAGCAATGTTTGCATAATTCCTTTCATCATTGTGTCATTAAATCATCATAACGTGTCAAGAAATTTATACATGCATTGTGTCAACGCTTGCAGCTTCATAGCAATAAAGGTACTCGAGAGGTACCTTTGGTGGTGAGCGTCTTTGCACGGTTCTGGGTGAGAACTGTAGATCTCTGCACACATGCAGTGAGGACCATGGCTGCTGCCTGAGCCTGAACCTCCTGCTCCTCCTGACACAGGATACAGGTCAAAGCCTCCCAGTCTGAGGAACAAAAGCCCTGCTGAGGACCCACAGCCACTCGGCTCTCATCCACATCCATCCCACAGCTGCACACACACCGTGGAATTCATTTAGATCACATTTGTGTTTGCAGAAATGATATCAAATGATGATAGGCATAGGCTATTCTGATAGGCAGGCTTTAGGGGACAAAAGAACAAAAGAATTATGCGAAAGGAAAAATTATGGATAAAAAAGCAAAACAGTAAAAATGAATAATGAAAATATGATAATATAATATAAAAGTAATAATAAAAGTGAATGGTGCAAAAATGAATAAAGGGAAAAGGAAAGTGAAAGAGCAAAATAAATTAAAAAAGTCTAAGAGAAAGCAAAAAACAAGCAAAAACTAAAGAGCAAAAAAGAAAGAGAAAGAATTAAATTAGTGAAACATTAAATCCTGAAAGATTGAAAGAATGACAGGGAAGAACAATGGAAAAAAAATAAGTAAAAGAAAGAGCAAGAATGCAAAAATTAATAAGAAATAAGAATGAAAGAGCAAAATACTGTGAAAAGCTACAGCAAAACAAAAGTGAATAAAAGTATGAAAAAAATAAGTAAAGTAAAGTAAAGCAAAGCAAGAACAAATGAAAAAATAAAAGTGAGTTGAAGAAGAGATGAAACCAATGAAATTAAAAAAGTATGATCAAAAACAATGTAAGTGCAATGAGTGCAATAAAAAAGGCCAAAAGAAAGTGAAAGAAAAAAGTGAAAGAGAAAAAGTAGAAAAGAAAGTGAAACAAATTAAAGAGTCCAAATAGAATGAGTAAAAGGGGGAAAAATACAAGCAATTGGTAGAAAAGCAGCAAAGAAAGAAAGAAAGAAAGAAAGAAAGAAAGAAAGAAAGAAAGAAAGAAAAGGATGATTAAATGACACACTAATGAAAAAGGCTAAAAGTGAAAGAAAGAAAGAAAGTGAAAAAAAAACTAAAAAGCAAAAGTTAAAAATGAAAGAAACAAAAATAGAAACATAAAAGAGAACGTAAAAATGTATTAAAAAAATTTTTATAATAGAACTTAAAAATAATGTTAAATATTTACAATAAGGTCCCATTAGTGAACTAAAATTAACTAATGTAAAGTAATGGGACCTTATGGATAACTAACATTAATAATGAGGAATACATTTGTTACAGTATTTATTACACTTTGTTAATTTAAGTTAATAAAAATACTGTTATATGTTATGTTAGCTCAGGTCCAACATTTGATTTTAATCATTAGATTTTTTTTACATTTACTAATAAATTAACTAAGATTAATAAATGCTTTAGAAGTATTTGTAAACAATGTAGTTAACTAATGTTAATAAATGTAATATATAAACTCTTCTCAAAATAATAAACAAAAGTGAACAGTGCAATAATGAAAAAAAAAAAAAAAAAAGATAGTCAAAAAGCGAAAAAGAATAACAAGGTATAAGAGAAAGTGATGAGCGGAAGTGTTGACCTCTCCACAGACGTGGCGGTGTCGCTCTGACTCGAGCTCTCAGGAACGTTGTCGTAAAGCATCTTGTGGGACTCTATGAAGTTCTTCTGCATGGCCGACATCTGAGCCATGATCTTCTGCCGGTGTGCTTTAGCAGCTTCAGCCTTTCTCTTCCGCTCCACTTTCTCCTTATCCTGAACGGTCTGAGCAGAGACAACACACTTCAAACCCCTCGAAGACACGGAAGCATTTCCACTTTTGAATCTGTGTGAATCGCAATACCTCTTCTGACTTGCTGTGATCTACGGCAAATGAAGCAACTGGACCGGATTTCTCCCGAAGACACTTCACCACCTCAAACATCTTGCAGTGGAGACATTCAGGTCTTTCATTTCAAATCGATAAATCAAACAATCAGATACACATTAAATAATCATCATCTTCATACCTGCAAGTTCCACGTGATCATGTCATTCTGAGCTTCCAGAGAAGGTAACGACTTCATTCTGTTCAGGAAGTGGAACAAAGACTTGCCATGTTCAGAACCAGTTTCTGAAAATACAAACACATCCATATCGATCAGCAAATACATACAGCAAGGCCTTCATTGTAAGGCTAACGATTAATATACTGAAATAAAATCAAACAGTAAATCCGTAATTTGGCTTAGTGCGAAAGGCAGCAGTTTAATTAAATAAATATATGCATTGCATGTGCAGAAACTAAAAACAGAAAACTTTTTATTTGGTCGTTCATTTACACGACAATGGTGTTTTGGGGGCCTGAAAACGAAAGCTTTAGAAAACTGGTTTCAAAGTGCAAGTTTTTGAAAACGATACTGTTATAATCTCTATGTAAACTACAAAAATGTGGATTTGTGAAAACGGTGACATCATGCGCATGCGTATTACGTGTTCAGGTGTTTTTTTACATAGCCAACTACTGGCATCATGAAATCATGTTTTTAGTTGCTGTCATGTAAACGTACCCTTAGTATTGTATTATCACAGCTGTACAGGAAATTTATTTTTTAAATAAACACTTGATACAATTTCTGTATGCTTTATTTTCATATCGCAATATAATTAGCAAAGGCTCTGTGCTCTAAGGCTCTGAGTCGGTCATGGTCAGACGTCCGTAAAAGCACGAACACAGTGCAAATTAAAGTTGTAATTCTAATTAAAAGCGACACAGACACTGCTTATTCATGTTTAATACTGTAAAAGTATTAAAGCAATATTTTTGTATGAAGTGGTAGATAAAAAAATATGACTTGACTCGAATTGCAGAGCTTGTGCAAACATATCCACATCACTATGATCAGATGCTTTCTTTACTGCTGTTTTCTCACCACTGCCATTTTGTTGTGCGTTTAAAGGAAATATTTACATATTCATCTTAAAGGGATAGTTCACCCAAAAATGAAAATTCTGTCATCATTTACTCTCCCTCATGAAACCCCCTGAGAAACTCCCTAAGAAACTCATACAGGTTTGGAAAAACTTGAGGGAGAGTAAATGATGACAGAATTTTCATTTTTGGGTGAACTATCCCTTTAACGCCGCTCTCATATCTCATAGTATAACGGTGCCGTTAGGATGCTGTCTATGTAAAGATGCAAAGCATCACACTAGGTTTTGTGCTAGGCCAAGATGAAGGGTAACATCTTACTTTGTGCTTTTAGACTAAAGTCAAAGTTCACTTCTTCAGCACCACTGCTTTCCAACTGTGTTTTTTCCTCCAGTAGAGCCTGGCCTACAAGGTGCAGTGCCTGAAGTCATACATGCACGTTAAAAATCCCCATGTCAAAACAGCAACAGCCAATGATATTACATGTAATTAACAACGTTCTTAGAAATACAAAAGCTGTAAAAAAAGTCATACCCTCTGGATCATGGGTTCAGTCCATCGGTTGGAACGGTCCTCCACTGCTTTCTGGAGAATTCTCCTCAGAACATGGATGAAGACGTCACAGCAGAGGAGATGCACTATTTTTGAGAATGCTGGACAAAAGTGAGGGGGCACTGGGGGGCAGAGGGCTAAAATAGAGGAACACCAGATATCAACGACAAGTGAAATTTTTTGTTGAAAAGTCTTATTGAAAAAAAAAAATCATAAATGGGCAGTTCCGGTCCTGGCTTCTGATCGGTCAATGCAGCATTCAGGTGCAAAAATTCACAATTATAGTAAAAACAATGACTCAAAAGATCTGCTCATATTCATTATCACATATTTGCTAATATATATTTTTTTAAATCTTACTTGTATATAAACAAATGTTGCATTTTTGTTTAGCACTTTTTTTTTAATCCATTTCATTTTTTATTCTGCACTACATGCGTACAGTTGTTTTCAGTGCAAAACAGATCTACATACCTTTATTACTGCCCTCTCGATTCATTTTCTTCTGAGCCTCTTCTGCCTAACATGAACAAAAAAACATCCTGCTGTTTCAAGACTAATGTGTTTTACTGAATGAGACAATGAGATAACAGGCGCATCATATACCTTACTATGCTGTGGTCTGGAATAATGATAGAAGAAGGGGTTAAACTCTTTCAGATATTCCTTCTTCAGCTCATACAAGCCATGGCCTGACACTCCTGGTTTTCTAAACAGCATTTAACAAAGAGTTAAATGTTAGAGAGTGCTGTTTGGAATATACTTTAGAGCAGTCAGTGTAACAACTGGTATAACAACTAGTAATAACAGTGTAATAACTGATATAACCAACTAAAAATTTGGTGAAATGTACTCACTTGAAAGTGGCAACCTTGGAGATAACCGTTTCAAGCACTGTTTCGTGGCTTTCCTGTGTTGCATTAAAAAAATATTCATTTAGTTAGAACAGTTAAAATTTTATAAAAGTTTTTAGTTTATAAACTACCACACACATTCAGACAATGTAATTTAGTAAGTTAATGTACATAAATCTCAGTCAGAACTGGCTACCATAATTTTACTGCAATGCTGAATAATTGAATAAAAATCTTAACTAATATAGGTAACAGTTTACAATAAGGTTTATTCATTAATTTAGTTAACTGTTTAAGTTAATATGAATAATAAAAACAGCGATAATATTGTGTATCGCCTATAGGACGATTTGACTATAGAGCACATCGCCCAACACTACATCTGATGCAAATGCTCATGTGATATCAATGCAATGATGCGCAAATGATCCACGACTATTTTCAAAAGTAATTATTTTCTTTCTTTTTTTAACTGAGGCGTTCTCAGAAAAAAAAGCAAGCATTTTCAAGGATGATTTTCAAAATTCAAGCATATTTCAAACCTTGAAAGCACAACATTTAAACCAAACATTTTCAAAACGTCATTTTTTTTTTTTGCTTGAACCCTGTAAATATTTTATCCGACAAGAAAACGTGCATAAACTGCGATTGGAAAACTGGACCAACCAGCGGACCAATTTCATTGCACAGCATCTCAAATATTGGTTTGATAATTCTGAAACGCCAAAGTGTCTCATCAGAATGATTTGGTTTAATTCCTCCCCAGAAATGTCTCACAAGATTGTATTTCCAAACACCAGGCATCTGAACGAAAGATAGGATGACAGCGTATATAGTGTTTCGTCTGTGCTCTGAGGCGCAAGTCATCTATGATGTTCAAAAAAAGAGCTGACTGCAGCAACTTCCATCTTCATTACAGATATTTTGCACTAATTTCCCAAGAAGTTAATTTTTTTTCTCTTGAACATATGGAATGGAAACGTTGTTTCAAAAATGTTTTAAGCGATATTCCATTTTTGCACATTAAATTTGCAACTTTGGATGGAAACTGCTATTGTTATTTATATTAATTAACATTTAAACTGACATAAGTCTAATAAAAAACAGTTACAATTGTTAAAGTTATTTAATGCATTAAAAATTGTTAACTAATGGGAGCTTTTTGTAAAATGTTAGCAATAAATCAATACATAAATTAAAATAATAACATGAAATATATGCACTAGATACAGTATAAATGCACTAAATGTCTTACATTATCAGGCAGGCTTTTGACCAGGCTGCTATGAGCCATGGGTTCAATACAGAGCAGATGGATAACCTCCCTCATAGTCACATCCTCCTTAGTCACATGACTTATTCCAGGCACGTACCGCTCACCTGCATATTTTGCATGTAAAATATTTATACATGAGGTAAAACAATAAAGGCAGTGTCTCCAATAAAACCATTTACATAAAACAACTGATAACACATCAACTAGAGGCAGCAAACTGTAAAAATGTCCATAACTAACTATGGTGGGAATAAAAGGTCATGTTGTGAGATCTTACCAACAATGACGATTATCAGGTAGAGCATCTGCTCTGTTAACCTATTCCACTGTTTCAGTACTTCCTTTGTGATGAAAAGGCACAGAAACCAATCAAAATCAACAATTATTTATGAGTAAAAAAAAAAAAAATCTAATTTTTGATCTCAACTTACTCACCTGATCTTTACTGGAGCAGTTGCCATTAAAAATATCGAAAAGTTCAAATCTCAAAAGAACAAGCATGAGGAAATGATTGGGGTCCATTTTGGAAGCAGCGATCTGTGGTTGGCCAGAAAATGTCATTAATATGAATATATTTGTATTAATTTTAGAATTATATTATATTTTTTATCATTATTATTTTATAATATACATTTAGGATTGTATGCACATACCTGCAGCATCATAACATCCTTATCAAACATTTCATCCCTGCATTTAACATCCTGATAGTAATACACCTAACAACAGAGCCAACACACATCAGCCAAAGTTAGAATACATAAATGACACAACACAACCTGTGTATTTAAAGGGGTTATATGAAGCTATTTTAAAAGTTTATTATTTTAGATTATTGGGATAGGTTAAGACGCCATAATGTTTAAAAAATTATTAGTTTTGACATACTGTACATTTTTGCAGCTCCTCTATTTCTACAAAGCCCCTTCTTCCGAAAATCCTCAATGCGCTCTGATTGGCCAGCTGACCTTGTGCGTTGTGATTGGCCAAACAGCTCAAGCATGTGTCGGAAATGTAACGCCCCTTTACCATAATCGCAAGCTTCAGCTTTAAGCAACAGTAAACACACAGTTAATAATGTCATCGATTTTACCGTATCTTTTCAGCCCCGAGTCAGAGAGTCAAACTTTGCAAGCATGATTTGAGCAGAATGTTTCACAGTGGATCTGGATCAGTGTTCTCTGTTAGATAGAATAAATCTTTTTGTAGGAGTCTGAGCTTTATAACTTTGTAGATCGTATACATGCACAAACAGACACATTACACACTAAAGGAAAAGTTTAATTAGCATCATATGACCCCTTTAAATTTGTGCATTTGAATTGTGTTACATAGTGTGTTTTTTGTCCTTTTCACTTCTCAAATATACAATACATACGTTCATGTATATTTTCTTACAAATTTAATACAATGTCGACTGCATCAAAAATCATTAAGAGACATTACACACCACATCCAAATTTACAAGATGTTAAAATGAAACTACGGATGTGTTTGAAATATCAGTTGATGATCAAACAGTTTTTATTTGGAGATTTTGTTATGTTGAGATTTTGATCATGTTATTCAGGTTTTTCAGAGAATTTAGCTATTGTACTAACAAATACTTTACTGTCTACTTTGATGTTTTTAGTGACATCTGATGTGTGAAAAAGCTTTAAAACATTTTTTGGAATTAGTGTCGCCCTCACCTGGCTGACGAGTGACAGGCCGTTTCTGCGCCACATATCGGCACCGACCTGAGCCGCCAACACAACACAGCGCAGGGGCTGATCCGCTAGCTCAGTGAAGTTCAGCTGCACCTGAAACACACACACACACACACACACACTTATAAACCATAGTGCTAGAATTACACACATTACAGGTTAATTTTATTAATTAATGCTATACTTACAGGATCCACAAAATCAGGGAGGTACTGGATTGCTCCAGTCTGGCACAACAGCACATATAGACCTGAGAGCAGATTCAGACTGGGGTTAGATAACAGCCAGAGATTACTGAAGTAACAAAAAAATGATCAATGAGTTCAAATGATGTATGGAAATACAGTACCATTAAAAAGTTTGGGGTCTCTACATTTTTGATGTTGTTTTTTTATTTTAAAAGAAACTGATTTTTATTTAGCAAGTATGCATTAAATTGATCAAAAGTGACAGTAAAGCCTTAAAAATAAATAAGACAAAATAAATAAATGAAAGATTTTACAAAAAGATTTCTAAATATTTCTATATAAATAAATGGTGTTCTTTTAAACTTTCTATTCAATAAAGAATCTTGAAATAAATATCTAAAAAATATTTAGCAGCACAACTATTCCCAACATAGATAATAATAAGAAATGTTTCTTGAGCACAAAATCACCATATCAGAATGATTTCTGAAGGATCATGTGACGCTAAAGACTGGAGTAATGATGCTGAAAATTAAGATTTACCATCACAGGAATAAATTATTACAATTAAAATGACTATTTTCTATTTTAATATATTTTAAATTAAACGTTTAAAAAAACTACTATTTTAAATTGTAATTATATTTCACAATATGACTGTTTATCAAATAAATACAGCCCTGCTGAGCATAAGAGACTAAAAAAAAATCTTACTGACCTCAAACTTTTGAATGGTAGTAAATTGTAGTTAAATCAGAGTCAAATTATATTTTAGCTGTACTACATTTACTTTTATACATTAGTGTGCATACATATAATATATAAACAAATTTGAATATATATACTGTATATAAAACAAAATCTATTAAAAGCATGTCACAAAATCTAATTAATGAAAACAGATTATTGTTTTAGTTTTGTTTTTTAAAAGGAATGCAGTCAAACGGGCTTTTGGAGCTCAAGGCACAGTCATACATGTCCACAGATGTTCTGCCAAAATAGTTTGGACCAATGTAACAAGGAACAAGGAACAATGTAAAATAAAAGAATGTGGTTGCATTGAAAAACAGTAAATCATCTCTTTCATGCAAGAACACTGCAATTTTTGAAGAAACCGCAGACATGACTTCCTGTGTCATTTCAAAACATCACCCGTGAGAAACCCCGCAAATTATGACTTCTGATACAGAAATTCAACAATTCTGCTAACCAGCCAGTAGTCTGGAGATGGGCAGGTGGATGGAGACGGGCTCCTGGGAGACTTTGTACGGCCGTGAGTGGAGGATCTGCTTGCACATGTAGCTGTCCGCCGGCTCGCTGCGGAACGGCTGGTTGGTGCAGGACATTAGAGCTCTGTGACACTCCTGAAACGCCAACAGCAGAACCCGCTCCTGTGGGTAAAGGACACACACGCCCATGTTTTATGGGGACTTTCCATAGACATAATGATTTGTATACTGTACAAACTGTATTCGATCCCCTAAACACACCCCTCACTAAATCTTTCTGTATTTTTTTATTTTCAAAAAACATCATTTAGAATGATTTATAAGCTGTTTTCCTCATGGGGACCAAAAATGTCAAAGATTTATAGTATTGCAGTCCTTGTGGGTACATTTTGTCACCACAACGTAAGGTTTACCAGGGCCACACACACGCACACGTCCACACAGTGTCACATTTTCAGGTCATTCATTAACTAGTGGATAAACAATTTGTAAGATAATCAGTCAAGCAACAGTAAGGCTTGAAAAGTAAACTGTGGAGAATTCAAGCACTTGGTCTCAGCATTACAGGGAGTCAATCGGTGAAGTTGATTTTTACATGATTGATTCTTTCCATGAGTATGATTATAAAACATAATCGATGGTAATAAAGCACAATCTGTTTTACCACAGTGTTTTTTTGTAACAGAGAAAATTAGAAATAGTTTGACTTGACGATTGCACACACATTGTACTTTGCAGCTGGTGGCACAAAGTGAAACATTTGAAAATATTCGTCAATTATGAGTGAATGTGCTGACGACAAAATTAAAAAACAAAAAAGACCATCCACACTTCCTTTGTTGGCCGTAGAGTCTTAAGTGATTAACAGTTTGGATTTTCATGATGTCAATAATTACCAGTTTGCACTGCAATGTCAAAATCAAGAGAGAAACCTTGTCTGATTTTGGAGGGCAATTGATTGTGATTGGCTTGACATATTTGACTTTCTTTCTTTTTTTTTTTTACATATGACATTTTTATTCAATATGAAACTGTCCAGATGGTTAGGTATATTTTATTTAAATGTATGTTATCTTGAAATGGACGGTTATTATATCTGTAACAGGTCACTAGTTCTTAAATTTACAACAACTTTTTCAAATAAATCCTTTTTTATTTATCAAAGAATCCTAAAAATTATTAGTTTCCTCTTTCAAAAACCTTACAAATATTATTGAACCCAAAGTTTTGAATGGTAGTAAATGGTACTTAAATCAAATTATATTTTAGCTGTACTACATTTACTTTTATACATTAGTGTGCATACAAACTGTATATGTTAGAATATATATATATATATATATATATATATATATATATATATATATATATATATATATATATATATATATATATATATATATATATATATATATAAAATATTAAAAGCATGTCAAAAAATCTAATTAATGAAAACAGATTACTGTTTTAGTTTTGTTTTTTAAAAGGAATGCAGTCAAATGGGTTTTTGGAGCTCACGGCAGTCATACATGTCCACAGATGTTCTGCCAAAATAGGTTGAAAGGAACAATGTAAAATAGTTTTAATTGGGAGTGTATTTATTGAATATATTCATACTATATAATCATGTTACATACAATATTCCCTATCATCAATTACTTTTATGTATCTTATCCTAAAAAAGCAGCACAGAAAAGCAAGATCTCTGACAAGCCGTGACTCACGTCAGATGAACACCAGTCCTGGAACATGGCAAGAATGTGGCGCAGCTGCATCTGGAGGGTAAAACCCGCCTCCCACTCCGGCTCCACTTCAACATGCTGACCAAACTGCCTCTTGACCTCCTCCATCCCCTGTCACCAAAGAATGAGATTCAATTAAGCTACAGATCTAACCAAACCACAGACTTTCAGGCAAATAACCTTCTGATGGGAGAAAGCATCACCTGCATACAGCAGAGGAAGCGGAGAAAGACGCAGAAACCTTCGAGGAACTTCACCCTCATCGCCTCCGTCCACACAGAGGGCTTACTGATGAGAATGTACCTGATGACGTCAAAATCTGAATTGAGCCAACTGATCAAAATTAAACAGAGCTGTTATTATGTTCTGTAATTCAAGGGTTGTGTGTAGACCTGAGGTCATGGAAGATAACTTGAACCCGGAAGAACTTGTCGGGGTTGTGGCCCTGGAAGTGGAAGCGGTGGTTATTGTCCAGATGTTCCCGCATCATCTCCATTACAGTGTCTATAATGACCTTGATGACGTTGCCCTCCTCTATCAACTGCCTGGCCTGAAAAAAAGACGACAATGTTAAATGCCTTCGACCTTTAAATAGAGTTAAATGAATGTTCTTCTTTCATTTACTTACAGCACACTCTTAAAAACAGAGGGTTATTATTAGCATGAACGGTTCCATGACAAACCTTTATAATTTTCAATGCACAAAAGGTTCTTTATAGAGAAAAAAAAAGGTTTTAGATTTTAATATGTATTATGGTCCATACAACTTGTGTCCAATAGTTGAACAAGATCTGCCTGATTTCTGATCAGACTGCATTCTCACATTCTGTATGCTAAGTTGCTAACACATACAAAACTGAGTTTCCTTGTAATTACTTTTTACATTTTAATTGCATTTATGAGTAGGAAACCGATAAATGCAAAGAACACAATGGATCTCTGGATACAGAAAAACGCTGCACATTTTAGATACATGACTGCTGTAATTTTCAGATAGACGTTCATCATACCAGTGTGGGAACAGTGTAGATTTGCACAGACAAGGCTGTGATGGAGATGTTCCTCTGATGGTCATCACTGATGAAGTCTTCCTGAAGCTGCTTGTAGTGCTGAGACATGATGTACACACGTTAGACCTCATCTCAGCTGTTTTTGCTAATGCCAAGCATGTGACAAGTGTAAAACAACAACTACAATATTACTTAAACATTAAAATATATGTGAAATGATATGCAGCTGCAAAATGATACCTCTGTGAATTTCATGGCAAACTGCCTCTTGTATTCGGTGTCCATCAGTAAACTAGTGAAAATTAACTCATGGACGACCTTGCGGGCTCCTGAGGAGAGTAAAAAAAAAAAAAGATTTAGAGACAGTACTTAGAAGATCTAACCAGATTTTAAACGCTTTCAGGCTATTGAACGTTAATTGTAGAGTAGGGCTGTCAGTCACGATACCAGATTTTTCACTACATGATAATCATGGCCAAAAGAATTCACAATAATGATAATTATTATAGATTATTATATAATAAAATATAGAAATATTTAAAATAATAATAATAATAATAATAATAATGCTATCGGTCAAATGTATCCTTTTTTCTTTTTTTTGAAGAATCACACCATTGCATTCAAAAGGAACAATTACACTTAATGAAAACCAGTTTGAAATAACTTCCTTCTGTGAATTGATGTGGCTTCTTATCACAGAATGAGGCAGAAATTATGTAATTTTATAGTATTCTATATGGAGATAAAGGCACTGTTGGCACTGTATTATAAATATACATTATCTTTATGAAAATACTCGAGATGGCTTGAAGAACACAGATAAACCATTTACTGTCGCAATGGTGTGTAAATTCTCTTCATGTTTGATCAGTCAAAATGTCTCTATATCTGCATTTTGTTCAGCTACAGGATGTCTTTGTCCATTTACGTGTCAAATAATCATATGTATACTCATTTTAAATACTACTGTTATCGCCAATACCAGCATTTTGGGACAACCCTTATTAACGTAAGGATATTTAATTTTTTAAATATCAGGATTATCATCAATACAGTATATCACACACCCCTGTTGTAGAGATTGCAATATTTACCTTTATAAAGTTTGGCATCATGCAGCATGAGTCGACTGATCAAGCAGAGTTTATCGTTTTCTGCGTCCGGCTCCAAAGCAACCTGGCAGAACACCTCCCTGAGGCCAACTACAGAACCAACGACAAGGACAAAACCTCAACATTTTTATAAAAATAAGCAGTCTCAAAACCCTGGTTACCTTTCTTTTAAGGAAAAAAATATATTAAAATGTATAAATACATACAGATTATTGTTATACAGTACCGGTTACTATTTTTAATTTTTTTGAAAGAAGTCTCTTATGCTCATCAAGCCTGCATTTATTCGATCAAAAATACAGAAAAAAAAAACTATTGTGAAATATTATTACAATTTTAAAATAATGGTTTTCTATTTTAATATACTTCAATAAAGAATTTATTTCTGTGAGGCAAAGCTAAATTTTCAGCATCATTACTCCAGTCTTCAGTCACATGATCCATCAGAAATCATTCTGAAATCAAAAATGCTACTTTTTATTCTTCAATGAATCCTGAATATAGAAATCCTGAAAATGATTTCTGACAGATCATGTGATACTGAAGACACTAATGACACTGAAGAGTAATGTGGCTGATGAAAACTCAGCTTTGCCTCACAGATATAAATTACATTTTAAAGTATACTAGGAATTCCTCCATTATACACACACAAACAAAGATCCGCTGCAAAGAGACGCGGTTCTGACACCTGTACATCCGCGTTTAAAGTCTGTGTAGAGAGAACGGTGTCGTCTTAGTGGCCCCTAATTTAATAACAAATGATCGTTGCGACGAAAGCGAATCAATCAAAACTAACTTTAGCTGGAAAATAACTTTATCAAAGAACCGCTATAAAGCCAAAACAATCTCTGTTACCTTAAATTATACGTTTATCTCTGTAAAGCTGCTTTGAAACAATCTACATTGTTAAAAGCGCTATATAAATGAAGATGACTTGACTGTACCGAACTGTGATGGCCAAATCGCGACTATGTAGAGAAAAAACGACTGTATGCTTGAGAATTCATGTCATGTTGTTGTTTCGTTTACATGTCTTTGGTCCGTGTTGCGTTCATATTTCAGTCGAACTGCACCAGAGTTCATTTGTTGTGCACCAACTGCACTATCAGAGCAATCGCACCAGAGTGTGAAAAGTGTGAACACACCCTCAGAAGGGCTGAATCGATGTTTGCACTATAAATTCAGAAGGGCTTACTGCAGCCATGAAACGAACGCCGTGTAAATGTAACTGTTGTGAACAGTATTACATCGTTTTAAAAATGGAACAGTTATGAATAAGAACCCGTCCTTAGTGCACGAGTCCTAAATGGTCTACCTGAGTAGCCAATGATCTTCTGGAACCATGCGCCGAGTCTGAGGGCGAAGGTCTGATGGGCCATAACAGCAGTGTGAAGAATCTCCACCCGCAAAGGTCTCTGGATAATGTGCTCTGAGTTACGCTGCACAGGAAACTCAAACACGAGTTAACAAATTTGAAATAGTCGTTACATCTACAAACAACCAAATGAGTGTATATAGAGTGTACATGTATGTTTACCTTGATATTATCCCTGGCGTCTTGACAGGATCTGAGGGTACCTCTCTTCACTGCTTTCCGCCCCTGACATCATAATAACGGCACAATTGAAAAGTCTGTGCATTGACAATACAAGAGCATGTGGAAAGCAGATGCTAAGAAAACTCACTTCCTTGTCAATGAGTGCAGTGTAGATTTGAGCCTGATTCTGGTCACAGGCGATTGCTCGCTGAAGTGTGTAGATGACGTGGTCATATGAGTGATGTTCATCGTTGTAGAGCACACAAAAGTAGGTGTCTTCTTTCACTCTAAACACAGTATTAAATAACATTAACCTTTAACCTTTTTTTTTTGCTGAAGTTGGAGCACGTAACTGCATGTCTCACTTTGGCTTCAGCTCTTCTGATAGTTCATTGTTCTCTTCCCAAACCAGCATGTCCGCCGTGTACCGCAACAACAGGTGGAACAGCGTCTGAGCCCTTCCTTGAAGACCTGGATCCATCACACACTCTTCCTGTGACACACATAACGGCAACTGTCACTGAGAGTCCTTTCGTTTTTAGTTGTTCACAGAATGGTTAAACTTTTTGTAAACAATTGGTTTTGTTCACAACTACAAAAATCTATTACCGTATTGTTCCAAATATGAGACGACCCTGATTATAAGATGAGGAAGAAAATGCTTTTATTTAAAAATAATTTTCGGTAACCTTTTAGTTTAAGGTCCAATTCACACGATTACTAGTTGTTATTAGCATGCATATTACCAGGACATTGGCTGTTTATTAGTACTTAAAAAGCACATATTAATGCCTTATTTTGCATGACCATATTCTACATCCCTTAAAGAAACACGCCGACTTTTTAGGACTTTAGCTTATTCACTGCATCCCCCAGAGTTAGATAAGTCCATTCATACACTTTTCATCTCTGTGCATGCCGTAACTCTGTCTGACGCACTCACCGCTAGCCTAGCTTAGCACAAAGACTGGAGGTAAATGGCTCCAGCTAGCATAATGCTCCCAATCAGTGACAAAATAACGCCAACATTTTCCTTGTGATTTGTATAGTCACAGCATGTTAGGCTTGGGCGGTATTCGAATTTTGATACCGTCAAACCCCCTCCCTATTTTACCGGGGTATACGGTATTACCGTGACTAATTAAAAATTATGACATAATGGGCTCAGACGGCGTCACCAAACTGTTGGTTTGTGCCTACACAGTTCAGAAACTGAATGCCAGATCGGGCAAAAAAAAAAAAAAAAAAAAAAAAAAAAAAAAAAAAATCAAGCCGTGCACGTTGTGTCTGAGTCCGGCCGACGGCATTGTTATTATGAGCCCGAGCCCACCATTATTCAACATAATACTGTGTGCGTGCAACAAGCAAGAAGTGCCTTTGTAATCCGGTGACGCGTGTCCATTTGATTTTTAATAAAACTTTTCTGCAAAGGTGGAAGTTGACGATCGCCATCTCTGTAGTGAGCGCGCATATAGAGAGAAATGCACATCATTGATTAATCAGACTATATTTCTTTTCGTTTTGAATTGTTTCGTTTAAAGAAATTGACGATCACCATCTCCATAGTGAACGATAGAGAGAAATGCACATCATGGATTACAGAGAGTAGGCTAGTCTATTTCTTTTCGGTTTGTATGGTTTCGTTTGCTGAAATTGATGATCACATCTCCGTATGAACGCGCCTAGAGAGAAATGCACATCATGGATTAAATAATCAGAGTGGCCTTTGTCTTTTCGTTTTGAGAAATTGACGATCGCCATCTCTGTGAACGCCATAGAGAGAAATGCACATCATGGATTAATCAGAGGCTACCCTATATTTCTTTTCGTTTTGAATTGTTTTGTTTAAAGAAATTGACGATCACCATCTCCAAGTTTCGGTTAAAGTGACCGCGGCATGCCATCGCCCATCATGTCATGATTATATTAAATATATAGGCAATTGGTTGATGAAAAATTTATTAAAATTAAGATAGAATTTATACAAAACGAAATTCGTTTTAAAGAGGCCTTTTACAAAACGAAATTTATTGAAGTGGTCAAATCGTCTGACTCCCGATGCATCCCATCTTATTTGTGCTGTTCACTTTTCATAATCAAGAAAGATGGAAAAAATAACATTATAATATTTTAACCAATACGAAACTTAATGCGCTTATTTAATGAACTCGAGAACAAAATGCATCCTGGCAGCAGTGAGTGGGTGGTAGTTTCCGAGATGCGACATTAGGTTAGAGGTGTTTACATCTCTCGCGGTCACCTTTTTATGGAACAATTTACAAATTGCCTCATCAGTATTTACCGCCTCTCCCTTCTCATTCGGTTGGAACCAGAAATATTGCCAAACTGCAACCACACATAAGCATTTTTTAGGCAATAAATAAATTATATATATTATAGGCTATATAAGTGCCGGTAATGACGGTATTGAAACTGATACCGGTGCTATTTTAAGATCCCGCGGTATCCGATATTACCGTAATACCGCCCAACCCTACAGCATGTACAAATAACAATGGTCACATGAGACACAGCCATCTTCTAACCGTATACATATACTGGGAAATATATTCTCAGACTTGGGTGGAGTGATTATAAACACTTAATAGTGAAATAAATAGTGAAATAGACACTTTATGGCATACCATAACAATAAGCTATAGTCATTTCCAGTAGATTTTACAATGACGGATTTCTCACCTTTTTATGTACCGTATATACCCGAATATAAGACGAGGTTTTTGTCCTAAAAATAGGCTGAAAAATGTGGGGTCGTCTTATATTCGCGATATAGACAAAATCACGGGGGGGAAGGGAGAACGAACAATTGAATAAATATGAAATAGTGACTGAAACATGACCCATTAAGACAAATGATTTCGGCTATACTTGCATGTAAAATCAGAGAAGCAACATTCTGTGTTTAACTGAATTAAAACGCTGCTCCTCTCTGCCGCGCGAGACGCAGAGAGAGAGAGAGAGAGAGAGAGAGAGAGAGAGAGAGAGAGAGAGAGAGAGAGAGAGAGAGAGAGAGAGAGAGAGAGAGAGAGAGAGAGCGCAAGAGAGAGATAGAGAAAGGTGCGTGCGCGCGCTGGAAGAGAGAGAATGAATTATCACTGCAATTTTCAAATAAAATTATTTTCTGTTGAAAACCAGATTTTTTCCACAAAAATCTCTTTTTGTCCCAAAAATAAGTCTGGAAAATGGGGGGGTAGTCTTATATTCAGGGTCGTCTTATAGTCGGGTATATACGGTACATTAAAAGCATTAGCATGTCAAAAAGCACAGGTGTTTGATCACATCACCTATCTGATCCAGGGGATGGGAATGTTTTTTCCTTAACCCGATCACATAGCGCTGAAAAGACAGCAGTTTCTCCCTGAAGTCAGAGGGCAAGCGCTGGCCAAGACAAAATCATTCTTACGCCGCATCGAAGAAACTGACAGGCAAGTGTGTCAGTACGTAGCCGAAATAAGAAATGAGTTTCCTCGCTCATTTCCTTTTTTCAGCTACGTACTGACACCCTTGTCTGTCAATTTGATGAAAATGTGAATTTCAGAGCTCGAGTGGATGAGAAGATTTTCAGTGATTTAAACTGTGGCCTTTGTCTCACATGACCTTAGTAGATTTGAAATACAGTGCACGAGTCATGTGGACTACTTTCATGATGCCTTTATTTTTGTTTATGGAGCTTGATAGCTCTAGTCGTAGTCCCCATTCACTTTCACGGTGTGGAAAAGAACAGCTTGGGAATTCTGCTAAATACTGGGACAGCAGGCTCACAGAGGGAAGATCACAAAAATAACATCAGTGTTGTTTATTCTCATTTGTATATTTGTCTGATATCTGGCAAGAAGTCAAGCTCCCAGAGGCGTAATGCAGTAACCTTCTAAACATCCTTAATTTTCTGAACACCACCAGAACATCACAATCAGTAACATCTCCTAAAAGCCAGTCACTCCAATAAAACAGTTCAGGAACCAAAAGTGCTCATAAATTGACTGTGCAGCAAAAAGATAAGACACGAAACATGGCAGACCCTTTGAGCAGGATATGATATGATTGTTGTTTTGGTTTAATGCCAATCTGTCATGTTCATTATGTGCATGTTTAGATCTCGCCTGAGGGTGTCAAAGACAAAAAGCCACCTGCTGTTTTCCGACAAAGGTGAGTATGTGGTGAGTGAGTGTGGATCTAGACCCTGATCTGATCACGGCGGATCTATTGAATTATCTGACCACTGAAACAGACCATCTGCTTTCCAGGCCAAAATCCAGGCACACAGCTAGAAATCTGCCATGATTACATCCCATATCAGAGCATCCAAGCTTTTGATGGAATACTGGGATTTATACCCTTAAACACCAAGTCTATTAGTTTCATTCTAACACATTTATTTACTTGTACAACAAACTCTCTCACGAAAGACTTTACTTATTCTTCTACCCCTGTAGTCTGTTTGTTTTTTTCCAGCTGGTTTTGCATCACAGCCCTCCTGCGTGTCACTTTCCCACACACTCCGTTTTCCCACAGAGGGAGGGAGGGAGGGTTGGGGGTTAGCGAACGCAGGGGCAGAACAGCTCCTCTGACCTCAAGGCAGGAAGTTAGTTCAACAATACTGTTCACGGTAAAAATCTACAACAATCGTTACATCGATAAGCTTCAGGAGAATGAACTGTACCGTTTCCATAGCAACTGAAGTGCCAGGGTCGTGTTGAGAGCAGCAGGGTCCGGTCTTCCAAGCCTCCAAGTCTCCACAATCGCAAAAACCTCCTCCTGCTGAAGCATGCATCTGCGGTCGCAATGTAAATAATAATAATTATAATAACAAATACATAACATAATATATAAGAATAAAAAAAATATTAATTTTGATGTAATTTGTAATTACATTTAAAAAAAAACTATATCATAAACATAAAAAAAATAATAATAATAATGATGATGATGAGTACCTTGTAGCGATGACTTTTGTGCACACTCTTCTGGAAGCATTCTATGCAGAGTACACAGGTGGGATCTATTGCACAGTCCCTGGAGATACATATAAGGATGATTCAAGGCAAGGAAAGCAATAGTGTCGAATGCAACCTATACATTGAACAGGGCTCCTCATAAACTCATTATAGACACTTCATTGATATATTATATATTATAATAAAACTAATTTTATTTATACCTCAAATATGCGATTTATATTGAGAAAGGGTCCGTTAGTGATTTTGATTTCGACTTCAGTAAAAGTTACATAACAACATTAGATGGTTGCAAAAACTATCTTTATGAGGAAGTCAGTAGCAAAGACGTTAATAGCGAAAGTGACTGAAACAAGGTTGTAAATGCATTGACTAGCGCTGTCATGGGAAATCCCCTTAACTGTTAAAAGGACAAAGATATTGCTTTCCTCAGCAGACATTCAAACCGAATTTATGATTATGAATATAAGATTGACTTGAAGAATATCAGCTAGAAGCAGATAATGCACTTGCTTAGTCGATCTCTCTCTCTCATTACTCTAAATAATACAAGAAGCTTCAATGAAGCGACTCAGCATTCCTTGTTGCTATTTCTAAAGTGACATTTTAGAGTTAGTAACAGTGGCTTGGGCTCATCTGTTAAAGGGATAGTTCACTTTGAAATTAAATTTTGGTATGTTTTAGCTTTAGGTGTCTTTTTTTCCGCAGTAGTTTCAATTTTGATATTTTTAGGTCAAACCGTTCTTGTCTGACAGTCATATCATGCAGGTCTATGGTCACCCCCTCAAAGAGCATGCACAGAGTCCAAATTAAACAATTCCCCATCGTCCAAATTAAACAATTCCCCATCGTAAGTACACATTGATGGCCTAAGACACGAAACGAGCGGTTTGTGTGAGAAAACGAACAGTATTTATATTGTTTTTACCTCTTGTAACACAGCCACGTCCAAGTGATCTGAGGGCGCGGGCGCTTCCTGCTGTGTGACGTTTGCGCAGACTGGTGCATAGATATATACACTAGATGGATTCTAACTTAAACACCTCTGATTGGCCATTGCATTCAAGAACTCAACAGACATGTCTGTCATTAGCTACACTGCTCAATGCTAAAAAAGCATGTTGTAAAAATAAACATTTGATGCTCTCCAGAGTGTAAACACAGTTGATATGCACAGGACCATTTGCCAAATCGCCAATGTGCTATTATTATTACGGAGCAAACTGATCCTAGACCAGCCAGTTATGATCAGCTTTTCCCTACAAGTCTAAAAGCAATCAGAAGCAGCAGCCGGCAGTGGTTTTTGAGTGAGAAAATCCCATGCCAAATCCAAGTCCAAGACCAGGGGAAGCCTTGCCAAGCCTTACACACCATCTCTATAATTATTTACCTTCATCTATTGTTCCTATTCTATTCATTGGTTATTTTAAGCCTCGATTTTGTTGTTTTCATGAAACTGTTGGCTGAAAATAAATCACATTTAACTCATTGTCTAATTATTTGTATCCCATGAATTGTAAAATGATGTAATTTGAGAGTAGGCATTGAGGTCCACCCTATTTCACCAAGGTCCACTCACTTTAAAAATTCTGGCCTCGCCACTAACTTGAATAAGCAAAGTGTGCATTGTCCATTGACCAAGGCTGTCCAATGAACAATGCGCATCGAAACAATGCCCAAACACAGAAATACCGGCCCATCAATCAGTCTTGCTGATGTACTCCTTACAAACACATATAGGAGTTTGTTACCCAGGCGTCACAGCAAAATGGCTGCCCACTGCTCCCGGTGTGTGTCCACGGTTTGCAGTGAGCGTGTTCACTCACTACTCCTAATGTGTGTGCACTAACTTGAATAAGTTATATGCAGAGGACAAATTCCGGGTATGGGTTACCAAACTCGGCCTTCACATGTCACTTTCAGTTGATGGTGACTGCTAGGGCTGCACGATATGAGGAAAACCTGCGATGTGCGATAACATTGTTTAATATTGCGATGACGATATGACTTGCGATAAATATTCAAATGTGAATGTTAGCTATAGCCTATAGCTAACAACAATTCCTGAATTTTTTATATTTTTTTTAATAGACATTTTAAAATAGAATTTACTGTTCCCATGTCTTAGTGCTTTAATAGGTTATTTGCGTGATTGGTCAAACGTTTATTACCTGCCTGGATTACGCTATTTAGCGCGAGTGAATGAGCGAGGGACAGCGTGTGTGTGTGTGTGTGTGCGCGCCCGAGTGAGTGAGTGAGCGAGCGAGGGACAGTGTGTGTGTGTGTGTGTGTGCGAGTGAATGTTTGCGAGTGAATGTGTGCGTGTGACGGCACGCGATGACTGGTCGGAAAGCAACGTGTAGTCTGACCATTTTTTACAGTCTATGAGTCTGACATGTTTCTTGTCCATGACACGACAAGATTTTAGGAGTCAAAATCGAGTAATCTGACACCGTGACTATCGTAACACACAAAAATCTTGTAATCTGAACCAGGTGTTATTCATCGTGTCAGGCTGTCTGTTGCGATGTGTTCATCGCGCGAGTTCATACGCGATGACGATGAAAATTCGATGTATCGTTCAGCCCTAGTGACTGCATAAACTGTGAAGTATTTTATTAAACGGTCTCCATTCTAACCTGCAGGAGTAGACGGTCTCGCCCTCTTTGAAGACACGTCCACACTGCTGAGCTGATGAGCTGCTGTTGTGTTGCTGTAGCTTCTCCAAGCCCACACAGGGGTCCTCCCCAAAAAGAAAGCACTCCAGAGGATACAGCAGGCGTTCCTCAACCTTTTGCTCCTCCTCTCCTGGTTGTGGCTCTCTCTCTAGGCAGTAGATCAGGGGGACCTGCTCCCCCAAATAGCTGAGTATAGCAGCCCCTCTGTTTGAAGCCTCCTGCCATTTCTGCTGGCGAAAGAGAAAGAGCATAAACAAAATGATAAACTAATGAAAAACATTAAATGATCATATGATGAAATATGGAATTTAGAATTGTATATGGGTGTTCAAAAAATACATTTTAGCAATCAAAACACTCTCCAAAACACTGTAAAACGGTGAAAGTCAAGCTTGACAACTAGTTTAAAGATTTTCTTTATTGTTGGCACAATCTAACAATTATGATGAGTCTGATCACAGTATTCCCAATCTTTTACAAAAATCTCTTGTAAATTTTTTTTTATTATTGTTTAGACCAGGAAGAAATATATTTTAATTATAATATAACTTGATAATTGAGTTAACATCACTGTCTGCCACAGGATCATTCAAGGAAAACCAAGGGTCAGTCCTGACTCCTGACGCATACTTGCGTTTCAAATCTTGCTCAACATTCACAACCAAACTTTTCTAAATGTTATTTGTGTGGGTGTATAATTATAGGTATAAGTATAAGTGAGTATAAGTTTTTAAAGAAGTATAAGTTAGTTAACCACATATTAAATATGGTTAGAATATGCAAGACTACATTATGTACTAGCAAATATCAAATAAAAAACTATTATCAAATATTCTGATTATAAATAATGAAAATATATTTAAAAAAAAAACTGCATTAAAAGGTGGAAAAAAAATTGCACAAGGCCGAAGACCTGGTAAAAATTTTGTCTCTCAAAAGGTCTTATTCAACTCAATTTAAGTGAGAGTGGATCTTTATTTATGATTTTCGTCGTTTCGTAAACAAATTAAACTTTTAAAAGCATCAGCCCGCAAATGTAACTAAAAAACATACCATAATTTTCTACCAACTATTTAACACAAAATATTAACAGCTCATGTTACAAATTTAAAGAGACAAAAAACGTACTAAATGCCACAGAATATGCGATGATGTAGAATAGAGCGCTGTTAAAATCTGCTGGTTTATTACATGCTGGATGATAAACAACAATCATGTCAACAAAATCTGGTATCTGACCAAAATGTTCATCATTAAATCGTAAATAAAACATAATCTACAGGTTTACCGCACAGATTCAGCATATATCTTTCCCTGCTAAAAGCACAATCTATTGAAAAACTCGTGACATGCGATTGCATTTGTGTCTGAAGTGGTTAAAATCAAATATTTACCGTGCTCAACTGTACACCGTTCAGCGACTCCGCCATGATTCAAATGCCGTAAAGCGTCACCACAGCAACACATCCAGGACGGATTTGCAACAGTTTAAAAGTCTTGATGGATTCAATTCTTTAATATAACAAAAAAGTTAAATATATGTTACATTGATTGTAATCAAATTATAAAAGCATGTGGTTTGACATACAAAATAACATAACACAAAAAATAATATAAAAGGTTATAAGAATTATGTTATATTATATAAAAGTAATTGTTGAATGTATGACTTTTTATTATTTTAGAGTATCAGTATACTGGAAGATTCAATCAAATTATTATTAACAAGATTTTCATTTTCCCTTCCATTTTTAGTCCAAATTTCACTAAGTCGCAAGGAATAATAATGTGATGAAAATGTTGTGTTCCACAGACGAAACAAAGTCATACCGGATTGGACCTATGTGAATACATTATTAAATAATTTTAATTCTTTGTACATTTTACACACACACACACACACACACACACACACACACACACACACACACACACACACACACACACACACCAACAACAACATTTGTATCCCTGCAGCGCCCTCTGGAGGAACCTTTTGTCTTACGTTCTAATGGGTGATTGAACCTTATTAACACTGAAGAGCAGTTGTGTGTGCAAGCAGTCCAAATATAGTCACGAGGAAATTTTTTTGGGTGTTTATCAAATGTTTAATAATCAGAGATCGCCTTATTCAGATATGACCCCAGTAAACGCAGATGTGTTTAGGACCACGTTTTAGCACGCTTAGGTCAAATGCAACCAAATAAATAGGCTACTTACAGTAAGGGAAAGCGAGGCAAGTTCAGCCACCACGTGTTTAAAGATAAAATAATGTGAAGGAAAAAAAATAATAATAACAATAATGTCCACAACTGACGTCGCCTTTTTAAGGAAATGTAAAATAAAATGTTACTCAGGTGGCTTGCTGTCTCAAACGTATTTGATACAAAGGTGTCAAAACGGGTATTTGCATACTATTAACCCACTGTCTACAGAGTAAGTGAGTGACAGCATCTCACACGTAACTGCATTTAACTGAACACTTGCTCATCCTTATCACTTCATTTCCTTTTGGCTGTGTTGCTGGACGGATCTAACGCATTCGTGGGGATGAAAAAGAGCGTGCGGGCTTGTATTATATAATATAATTTGACAAATAGGAAAAGAGATTGATGATATGAACACTGAGAATGAGTAGAGTTTCTGCGATCACCTGGAAGAGGTAACTGTTTTATTCGTTATGCAAAATAGTTGTGGATTCAACTTACCTCTTCAAGGGAAACAACCAATGCATCATGTTGTTGAATTGTAAAATCGAATTTGATAAAACTACTGATAGCTACTGTTCTGAAGCTTAAAAAATGCTACAAAATAACGCTTTTTAATCCAGCATATTATATTTTAAGAGCTACGTATGGAGCATTTTGGCATCATACTTTTGTTATGATTTCAAAATATTATATTGATATTATATACTTTCTATTCTTTTCTCTATCAGGATCGAATGTTTATGATTTTGTTAAAAGATGGATAAAAAGACTTTGATAATAGTCAGCATTGTTTAAAGCTGGGTGTAGTGTTTTTTCTTTTTCTTTTTTCTCATTAAAAGCTACACATCTAGAAATGAATAGTAGGCTACTTAATTTTTTTTTTAATAATTTATCAGTAGCCTAATAATCTGTTTTATTTACCATGGTGTGGGTCCCTCATGGTGGTCGCCATATTTTCAGTAGGTCACGTGACGATTAGTGGCTTCATAATTCATTCAATTATTTCTGTAAGTTCAACTAAATGGTGTGGTCCCATTAGTGAAATTTGAGCAAAATTTTGCAGGCATAAAAGGTCTGTTGTCTATTGTCAATAGTGTAGCGACATATGTCGCACAACTCGCAGAGTTTCAAACCAAGCAGCTTTTCTGCTAGTAGTGCGGTGAATCTCTTGACAAAGACCTGTTGCAGAATCCGTGAGAGGAAATCTTTTCCCCTCACTTAAATTTCGCAATTGCGTGATTCTGGACTGGATTTCACCAGCGAAAATTCCCTGAACAATGTGACCGCACCTTAACTCTGATTAAAATGTCCATCTCAAAAATTGTGAGTTTAGTTTGTCCAATATATTAATACATTGATTAATATAAAAATGTCCTGTATATAGCCTATATAGTATTTTATAATATTTGACTTTGTTGTGGGAAATAATCTGAGTGGAAACGATAACATACTTCCGAAAATGTATTTATTATACTTAAAGGAGAACTCCGGTCAATTTTAACATTGAGCTCATTTTTTTGTAAATTTGGAGTGCTGTCAGTACAGAGAACAACGACAAAAATCGGTGTTGCCTACACCGTGTTATCCTCTTTTTAAAATTTGCACCCTGTTGACTTCAATGGGGCAAGTTTTAAACCTGCTTTTAGCCTCTTAACATCCTTGATGTGTCATTACAAGTGCACAGCTAATGTGAGTGATTCCTTCAGAGTGAACACGAGTGAATCTGACTGCAGTCGATGTGAAAGATATGAATAAAAATGATGTTATTTCAGCCAGCGCACATACCTGTATTTTCTTCCTGTTTTCGGTCGAAGTCCATAGTAATCGATTGTCGAGTTTACGCGCATGATCATAGGTACTAAACCTATGCGTGTGAACTCGACAATCGATTACTATGGACTTCGACTGAAAACAGGATGTAAATACAGGTATGTGCGCTGGCTGAAATAACATCATTTTTAGCGCAATTTTCCACCGGACAAAATTGCGATTGTTAACTCATGATTTCTGTTCTGTCTGTGCGCACCAATCTTGCACTTCTATCAACTCCTCAACCAGACCACCTAGAGACTTCGGGTTTTCGGCATTATGTTAAGGAAGGTCTAATCTCGGGAACGCACAAAAAAAATCCAGGAAAAGATTTACTATCTCTTAGTGTTGTGATCCCATGACGTCAGAAAATTGCACTAAAACACTCACTGAGTTTTTATTACTTGTTATTAATATCTTTCACATCTACTGCAGTCAGATTCACCCGTGTTCACTCTGAAGGAATCACTCACATGGCTGGGCACTTGTAATGACACATCAAGGATGTTAAGAGGCTAAAAGCAGGTTTAAAACTTGCCCCATTAAAGTCAACAGGGTGCAAATTTTAAAAAGAGGATAACACGGTGTAGGCAACACCGAGTTTTGTCGTTGTTCTCTGTATTGACAACACTCCAAATTTACAAAAAAATGTTAAAATTGACCGGAGTTCTCCTTTAAAGCTACACTGTGTAGGATTTTCTCCCATCTAGCGGTGAAATTGTTTATGACTACCAACTGAATATTACTTTCTAGCCTCTCCCATTCCGAGGGCGTTTTAACTCCTACGGTGGCCGTATTATTTCAAATCTGCGGGCAGTCGCGAGTAATCTCCCCCTCGCATTCGTCACGGTGCCACTGAGTGTCAAAACGCGAAAGGCGAAGCTTGAATTTCCAGGTATGTCCCTCTTTGGCTAATGTATTTTCAAGATGGAGGCGCAACATGGCTGCCGCCATTCGAGCGACTCGCTCGTATGTATTCTAAATGGCAGATTCAACGCTTACGAGAATACTTGATTAGTTGGTATAAGTAATTACACATTAATGAGTACATATCATTTTGAAAGAACAAAGTGTTTTTTGCTAAGAATCAACTTAAAAAATTACACAGTGTAGCTTTAAGGTAGCACTGTTTAAGATACTATTGCATACTACTGCTGCTAACCCCATGTTTCTTTAAATGAACGCCAATTTAACTATTCTTTTTTCTATCTTTTTGGATAGTCTCAGCCTCCCAGTGACCATGAACATAACCAGTACAACGTTAACACCCCAAAACCGCACAAACGGTTGTGAGCCGCCTTACGATGAAGAAAACCCACTTCCACTTGTGGCTCTCTACAGTATAGTCATCACAGTAGGTCTGCCTGCTAACCTGATCACAGTCTTCTTCACGCTCATCGAAGTGTGTCGGAAGAACGTTCTAGGAATCTACCTCTTCAGCCTGTCAGTATGTGACCTGATGTATCTAGGTACACTTCCGCTCTGGGCCATTTACATCCACAGAGGCCATCACTGGGAATGGGGCTCTCTGGCCTGTAAGGTCACCGGCTATGTGTTCTTCAACAACATGTACATCAGTATCTTCTTGATGTGCTGCATTTCCATGGACCGCTTCGTCGGGGTGGTCTACGCCGTGGAGTCTCGGGGTCTGAGAAAGATGAGGCATGCCGTGATCATCACTGTTGTGATTGTGGTAGTCGTTTTTGTGGGACACGTGCCGGTTTTCATCATGACTGAGGGCAACTCGGAGAAAATGGAGGAGAAGCGGTGCTTCGAGCCAAGCAACCCCTCTGATGTTGTGACGGCACTCAACTATGCCCGCTTCTTCATCGGGTTCTTCATCCCGCTGTGCATTTTAATAGTCTGCAACTTGGCCATCCTTGTTAACGTGCAAGCTAGCACGGGCCTGAAGCTTCGGACCAAAGTCAAAGTTCGTAACCTGGCCTTGGCTGTCGTCTTGTTCTTTCTGGTCTGCTTCACGCCTTACCATGTGATCCTTTTGCTACGTGCCATCAATCACTCTTTGAAGGGGAAATGTGACTTTGAAAGAAGTGTCTACACACCCTATACGATCTCTCTGGGTTTGTCTACCATCAACAGTGCCATAAATCCAGTTTTCTACGTTCTCACCAGCGACAGTGTTCTTAAGAGGATCCACAAAGGCCTGCAAGGGTTACGAAGCAGCTCAAGATCTTCTTCTTTAGTGTGATTTTGTTTGTTTTTTCTCAACTGGGACTTTATTTTCCTCTTCCTGAAGCCTGTATAACATTTAAAGAATGAAAAGAATTTAGAATTTGGTTACACTTTATTTTAAGGTGACGCAGTTACATTGTAGCCTACTTACTTACTGAGTAATATTAATTAACTGCATGTACTTACTATAGAGTGAAATGTGGTAACTACGTCACCTTAAAATAGTGTTACCGAATTTAAATATGAAATGTTCCTGTTATATTTGTTATATTAAAATGAATCATCCATACCTTTGATATCATTACAGTAACAATTCATTGATCTTATTGTGAACGATTCATCCCTGAATATGTTTTGACTTTTACTTTTTTTTTTTTTATCAAAATGTCATTACTTGATTTGTTACGGTGAAACAACTTCTCTCTGGTGACGTATAGCAGACTTTTCAAATAGTTGTGTTTGCATAAATCCAACCTCTTTCATTCAAATTACCAACTTTAATTCGTTGCGTAGTTGCGTAAGGTTTTTATTAACTACTTAAATAAACCTTAAGTAGTTATTAATATTTAAAAAAAACTTGTTTTCTGCCAAAGTCAAATGTTGTCACTAACATAAAGCAGGAAATTATATCATAGAAATGACCCTTGTTGTGACTGTGTCAATGTCTCTTATAATTTAAGTTGATTATGCATGACATTTCTAAAAAGTTTTATAAAATAATTTAAATACTTTAACCTTATTTATTATGTGGTTACACCACATGACATTTTCAGAGTCATTCATTTGAAACTATAAAAGGTTTCAAATCAATATGAACCTGCCATAAACAAAGAGACCTTTCTAAAAACTTGAAAACTAGATTTTGAAAAGATTTTTCCATGGTCACTGACCTATTTATATTTATCATATCAATGTCAAAGTGTGAATTCAGGAGAACGTTATGCAATTGTTGGTGAAATGATGCGAGACGCCACAGACACTTGTAGAGGAAATGGTTAGAGCAAGGTGCTGATGTGCAAAAAAAAAGAGGATGTTTTGTCCGCTTGCAGGTGAGAATCATAGACACGTACGGACTGTGTGCCTGCATAAAGACACGTAGTTACACAGTCAAAGGCATGTGGCTGATAAATAAAAATAAATGAAAG
This sequence comes from Scardinius erythrophthalmus, assembly GCF_964197995.2. Classification (NCBI taxonomy): domain Eukaryota; kingdom Metazoa; phylum Chordata; class Actinopteri; order Cypriniformes; family Leuciscidae; genus Scardinius; species Scardinius erythrophthalmus. The sequence continues at coordinate 8,094,785 of NC_138239.1, forward strand.
GTGGTCAAATGTATCAGTTTGGTGATTCATTGCTCTCTAGAACTACCGAAAGTGAAGTTTGTGTGTTTGGAAGATGCTTTTATTCAAAGCATTTTATGGTGCATTTAAGGGTAAATGTGGTTCTGTCACATCTGATGTTCATATAATCAGCTTTTCATGTTCTATAGTCAAATCAATGCAAAACGTTTCCAAAAATAATACATACACATCTATACAAAGAGACCTGTGCAATAAATGATAACAGATGGTAAGATTGAGTAATCAATCAGTTCTCCCTGAATAGTTCTTGATGCTTTGAGCGTGAGAACGGATGCTCAGATCAAATGTGTTAACTTGTATTTTCTGTGACCTTTTCAACTAGTAGTGAACTTCCTATTTGCTAGGTTTGACCAAATATAGAGTAGTTCTGTTTTCAGTTTGAAAACAAGCACAATGACAGGAAGTGTGACAGACTCAGGAGTGCCACATAAAGCTAAATGTGTCAGTCGACTAAATCAGGCAAACTGTTCAAACTGATGAACATTAAGTGATCAATTGTGTTGATATAATTAATAAGCTTGATATCGAATTAGCCCTAAACTGAAATTAGCTATAGTAAGTCACAGGAGTTTACAAAGTCAAAGACATCCCTTCTAACATAACATACAGGAAGCCCTTTTATATTTTATGAATTACATATAGGCTAAACAGATTCATAATAAAGCTATGTAAGACATTCAGTCAAGAGCAGTGAATGGTTTTCTATTCTTTTGTTATTCGATTAACATAGACAGCAGCAGGTAGGCCTATATGAGGCTGCTGTTACTTAAGACCATGTATGTATCCATTATTAGATAATAATAATTTCACCTTTCTACTTTCACTTTAGACATAACTGACTGTGTTTATGTGAATACTCAACAAGACGGCCATTTTGATACATAGATGTGTATATTTAAGCGTTCAAGTCACGTTGTCATTCCCTGTCAGTACTGAATTCAGTACTGTACAGTATTTATTGTGCTTTTTAATAAATCATCAAGCATATCCCACTTTTCTTTTCATGCATCCATGTTTATTTTCTGCTCTATCATTTTTAAGCAGTCCTGCTCTGCACGGATATATTTACATACAGAAAATATAGAAAAATCTCTATCGATATCGTCATATCGCCCAACCCTACTCTGCGCCTCCCCTGACACATGAAAACACCCTGACTGAGTTATAAGATATACTTTTGTTAAAGCATATGCAAAAATTATGACTGACAAAAATGTTTAATCTGTTTACTACTGTTTACTTTGATGTACTGAGTCTAAAAACGCCACTAGGACTTCCAGAAAATGTAATAATCTATTTTTAAGACTCATTGACACACCCAACCAGAAATAAATATTATTCCGTAAGAGTTTAAATTTCTCTTTTTTATTAAACATTTGAGTTACATTTTTCAGACCTTTTAAAAAAAATAAAAATAAAAAATAATAAAAGGCAAACTGATCTAAAGTGCAGGACAAACTATTAGAGCTGTATATTAATTTATTCTTGTTTAAATATTTCCAATATAAATATACCAAATACATTCAAACATTTAAGATATCAGTTCTCAATAAAAATAACAGATTTAAGAACAGTAAGCAATGAGCTTAGGCAGCAACAGACAATTGAATATATAAATAATGATATGGCTGTTAACTTCATATACTTGAGGTTTGATTTTGTTCTTATTAGGCACTTGTTAGATCTTTTCTAATGCTTATGTTAACAGCCTCTTATTTTATGTTAGTAGTAAGTGTGTATGTCAAGTAAGTTAGGAAATTCTTCCTGAGCTAGTGTGCATAGTAGTACGTCCCTGTGCTTTTGTCAAGCAGGCTTTACCAGGATATATTTGTGAAAGTGCGTGAAGACCTTTTACCTGTGCTTGTTTGTGTATACATTAATGAAAAAAGGGAAAAGTTTGTACTTTGTTTAAAGAGACAGTTTACCCAGGTACTGTGTATGTGTGTGTGTGTGTGTGTGTGTGTGTGTGTGTGTGTGTGTGTGTGTGTGTGTGTGTGTGTGTGTGTGTGTGTGTGTGTGTGTGTGTGTGTGTGTGTGTACATGTGATGTTTACTGCAGAGGATCTTTCTTGTGCTGGTTGGGCCGCAGGTTAATGCTGTATTGGTTGAGCCACTGGCGTGAGATCTGATAGAAGAATCCTGGAGAATTCTGACAGTGTGATGATGGCATCAGCTACAAAAAAAAAAAAAGTTTAAAAGTCAATGAACCTGTTCATTTTTTACCTTTAATTCATTTCCTCTAAATCATTTTCAAAAAATACTTTAAAAAATAAATAAATCAAATCACAGACCACCTAACACCTCAAATTTGGAGGAAACCAATTTAAAAAATACATAAAAATAAAATAAATAAAAATTCTGTTATCAATTACCATACTGACCCTCATGTCATTCCAAACCTGCATGATTTTTTTTTTCTTTTGTGGAATAGAAAATATATTCTGAAGAATGTTGGTAACCAAAATATTTTGGTTAACTTTGACTTCTATTGAATGTCCAAACAACGTCTCAAAATATATTTTGTGTTCATGACAATTTTCATTTTTGATTGAACTATTCCTTTAAGGAGTGTAAAAATCATTCTTAGTTTATATCCTACTGTACATTATTTTTACCAGTCCATAATTTTGGTAGACTGCCATCTTATTGTGGTTCAATCTCTTAATCTGACAATCTCTGATCTCTAAATCAAGACATTTCATGCTTTTCATCTTCAGAAAGATCTTCCTCCCCATATTGCACGAGAACTGTGACTTGTTTAATAATGTGAAACAACCTCTTTAAGTAGGTTTTACATTTACCTGAGAAGACCTGGCAAACTATTAAACTATTTTGATACCAGTTATCTAAAAATATATTAGAAATGAAACAAACAAACACTTTCTTTGAAAAATGATTGTACTGCAATCATACTGATATTTCACCAACCTTGGTTTGAATAAGAGCTCCAGGAGGGTCTTCTGGATTTTCTAGTTCAAGATCAGACAGAGTTGTGTTCTGAAAATAAAAAATGAAAGTTGCTTTATTTTAATAGTCTGAATATGTAACAGCACAGCCTCTCCCCTCAACAAGCCACATGAGGTCATGTCTGTAGCACACAGGATGCGGCTCGAGCAATGTGCTGAATACACCGTCCAATCCATAGCCATGTCACTCTGTACGCACCTGTGAGTCAGCGCGTGGGACGGGGTGTCTGAGCTGCAGTGATTTCAGCAGTCCTTCATGGGAGTATAGTTTAGGTTTGGGACCGGACAGTTTCAGAATTCTTGACCCAGACTGTAGATGACACCAGAAATGTGCAGCTTGGCTTGATGGGAAAGAGAGAAAGAGACTTTTGACAATGACATTCCATCATTTAAAACAACATTTTTCACAACATTTTACTGTGCAAAAATAGTTTGAGCGCATTGACACAAATGATGACAATGTACACACATGCTATTAGATTTAAATGTTACATTTTCTGTTTTTACTTCAATTTTAGTTCAAGTTTTAGTAATTTGGCTTTGTGTTTTTGTCATTTTTCATAATTATAATAATAAGTTTTATTTATAAAGCACCTTTCCCAAGCTCAAGGTCACTGTACAAGAAGATAAGAAAGTTTTAGTTTAGTTTGTTTTAGTTATTTTAGTAATACAGGTTAAATTAAACAAAACTGAGAAATGTTGCCAAATGTTTTTCAACTAACAATTAAAAATGATATTTTCCATACAGCTTGAATACATGCTTATTGAGTGTATACATCTGCATGAATAATAATAATAATAATATCATGATTTTCCAAACATTTAAGATAAAACTTTTTTTTTTTTTTACAAATATCAGGACTTTGTAAAGATTCATAAAGTTTTACAATCTGAATCTCTATACGATACGATTTCCAGCTTTATGTTTTTTAATATTTCTATTTTTTAGGTTGCACCACATGATCTTATTTGTCAGATAAAAGTTTTCAAATATTTATAACGCCTTAAAACTGCTTCACTGTATTTTTTTAAACATATTCATAATAATAAAATAGGTAACACTTTCATTAAAGGTCCAATTATCACGATTAACTACTTGCTTATTAGCATGCATATTACTAGGATATTGGCTGTTTATTAGTACTTATACAGCACTTATTAATGCCTTATTCTGCATGACCATATTCTAGATCCCTTAATCCAACTCAGTTCCTAAACTAAACAACTAACTTACTAACTATTAATAAGCAGTAATTAGGACTTTATTGAGGCAAAAGTCGTAGTTAATAGTGAGAATTGGAACCTAATCTAAAGATTATGGCAAGTCATAGAAGAGTAATATTCAAGTTATTGTTTGTATGATGTACATTTATAATTGATTTTGTGAATAAATGAATAGATGGATCCAAATAAAAAAACAACAAAAAAGTAAAGATGGCTGCTGTAATGACTTTGGCTAATCGCAAAGCATCTCACTACAACTGGGTTTCATGATCTCATAGTGAACAGAAGCGAAAGCAATAGACGTGTACCTTGATATTGCTGCAGACTGAGAGGGCATGTCTAATGTGCTCTGCTGTAGCTGGGACAATGTAGGGATTTCCATCATGATACGATTTTTCTCTGCCTCCTCAACTTGAAAGCAGTCATTAAAAATGAACCAGGGATTCACCTTGTCACCATTTTCAGCCTGTAAAACAACAGCGTTAATATCACAATAACACTTAGCACAGACATGACGGTTTGAAAGTATGTCACCTCTAAATGATTTTAGTGTCATGTAACCACAGTTAAATATGCAAAACTGCAGAACGTACGTTTTCAGGAAACTGGAAAGTTCCTGTTTCTGTCACAGGTATGGTTGATAATTCCTCCTTCCTGGTTTTGTCCTGTAATCCGCCCAAGTCTGACACCCCTTTGTCATCTTGCTGGGGTTCTGTCCAGTCCGCAGAACTGAACGTGGACCATTCGTCAAACCCTTCACAACTTTGAAAATCATCTTCACCATAGAGGTCCAACATACATTCCCCCATTACACACAACAACGCAATCCAATAACACCCGTGACACTTTTACAGTTGTGTCTGCATCTAGTTGTTCGATCAAGCTGTAGCAGGATCAGCAGGGTTGCCTCTATATTGTGCTGATTTCTGTTGTTGTCGTCTTTGAAGCTACGCTTTTGGCAGTGTGCAGTTTGCAGGGAGTTCCCATTGTATTTCAGAGGCAGGTTAGATGACACATGCTTCCTTCCAAAGACATTTCCTCAGTTGCTTTGCTTCGTTTTCCAGGAAGAGGACCGAGGAATCTGAAGACAGGGAGAAACAAATGTCTGTGGAGTAAAATATTACATTTTACATTAACATTATATTTTATTTACACTTTATTAATCCCTACAGGACAATTGCATATGAGGTATTTATGAAAACGTGGTTCCATCGTGGAAAAAAAGGTAAATACATTTTTTTTTCTCACAATTGCTAGTTTATGTCTCGCAATTCTGACTTTTATCTCACAATTCTTAACAAAGGTCAGAATTGCAAGTTATAAACTCGCAATTGCGAGACATAAAGTCAGAATTATGATGGGGGAGATGTTTTGTTTTGTTTTGTTTTTTTATTCTGTGGCGGAAAACTAGCTTTCATAGGTACTTGTATCTTGTTGGTTATAGAACATTCATTAAACGTTTAACATTTTTAATAAAAACAGTACAAAAAATTGTGCAAAAAGTAAACGAAAATATACAACTATTTAGATAAGCGATTTATGAGTTGCTGCTTTCTGGCAAACAATATGCTGCCTATGTGTAAATACAATCGTTTTAAGAAATCCTTTGTACCTACGTCGATTAGACTTTTAAATAAGCAATACTTTTTATTTATTTTAAATTTTGTATGTGCTTGTGTATGGTTTATATCCATAAACCATACACAAGCACATAAAAAATGTATGTTATGTTTTTGGTCAGTGTATGTGTATGTGGGCACCAGAGTCCAAGACAAATTTACAATAAAGTGTATTGAATTGAATTGAGATGTAGTTTGTATTTCTATCCCATGTGTTGTAAAAACCTTAAAGATATAAACTATTATGTATTTTCTAACTTTCCAGTTTTACATAACTAATCTTTTACAGCAGTAATTAAGTTATGTAAAAAAATTTTTTTTACATTAATTTCATTTCTTATAAGCGCTATATGATGTTATAGCAATAATACAGTCTGAGAGGAGGGCTCTGTGAAGGCTGAGAACCACTAAAAATCATAGCTTACATTACAAAAAGTTGCTTTTTGACACAAATATATGATTTTTTTATTTATTTTTTTATCAATCAGTTATCACTTTATCGTATTTTTATCAACGTTGCTTTGCCTTTTCAACAATGTAGAGGTCAGATTAACAGACCAACAGTAAACAGATTAACAGTAAATAACCTTTTGTGTGATACATTCTCTAATAGTAAACAAACGTCTTGTGGTTAAACTGACGCAAATATACTCCAATAAAACGACAATCACACTTACCCTCATAAACAAACAGCAATAGATGTAATAAAACGCTGATTGCCTATAATAGTTATTCCACGTAGCATTTCCGCAATTTTCTTCCACAAATCTGACGTCACGCGAACAGGCGGAGAGTGAAGTGCGCACCTGTACGTTTGACATCACGCCCAGCACGTGCTCGTGACTAGAGGGATAACCGTCCTACTGCAAAAGTCTCGCGAGATTCACAGTAACTTACATTATCTCGGCTCATTATTATATTTTTCTCATAGCCTTCATTACTTGTATTTTTTTAACCAATTTCACACTCATAAATGCAATTTTACAAATAAAACCCAACTTAATGATTTTGTTGACTGCGGTAAGTCTACTAGTATGAAGGACTAAAAATGACAGAACGAAAAATAAATAAATAAATAAATAAATAAAAGTAGAAATAAATAAATAAATGCAGAAATAATAGTAAAAATAAATACATTTTGGTAATATAAATGGCTATTTCTGTATTTTTACATGTATTTATTTATTTATTTATGCATTTCTATATGTATTTATTTATGTATTTATACATTTATTTATATATTTATGTATTTATATATTTATTTATTTATATATTTATATATGTATTTATTTATACATTTATTTATTCCTACATTTATTTATTTCTGTATTTCCACATTTCTACATTTATTTATTTCTGTATTTCCACATTTCTACATTTATTTATTTCTGTATTTCCACATTTCTACATTTATTTTTCCCTGCGCATGTATGCTAATTGACCAATGGCTAAGCCACGCCCCCTCCACTCACTCAGTCAACATTCGGTAACAGGCGCTTTGGCAGCTGTCACAGTCTGAGACATTTCACAGGAGGCAATTGATGATTTTTTGGAGACAGAAAGATTATATATCATCTCGATGTCACCAAAAGGGCCTTAAATATGCATTGGAGGGTTATATTAATAATTTTATTGTTGAGAAGGCCGATAACTCAGCTCCAGAACAAAGATTTACAGTTCACAGTGTAAACGTCATAGTTTGGTGCTATTTCGCTTCAAACGCGCGTCCTATTCGCTTTGGATTCAAAATGTTCAAGCGTCGAACTAGACGCGGATACGCGCGAATTTGACGCTCTATTCGCGTTTGGTGGGAGCGCAGAATAATGAACAGGCTGCGATGTCAAGATTGCATTGCTGGAATGTGTGTGTGTGTGTGTGTGTGTGTGTGTGTGTGTGTGTCAGAGAGCGGGCGCCGGGGCGCGATCGAACAGTGGAAACATAAAAACATACTCCATTTTGTTCATACAGGACATAATTAAAACTGCAAAGTGTTTAGCCTACTTATATTTGTGTAAAACACAACATTGTGCTTTTGTCAAACTGTACTCTTGTCAAACTGTAACCTACAACTGTCACCCAACCAAAATCACACACACACGCTGTTTTTTAAGCCAAAATGACAAGAAAAAACATAAAAACGAATGAAAACTGATAACCGCAATGCATTGCAGTGGACGAGGAAGCAGAGAACGTCCAAGTGTCTTGGGTTAGCTATGCGTACTGTGATTGGCTCATCGCGTTTGGGGGCGTGGCTTAGCCATTGGTCAATTAGCATACATGCGCAGGGAAAAATAAATGTAGAAATGTGGAAATACAGAAATAAATAAATGTAGAAATGTGGAAATACAGAAATAAATAAATGTAGGAATAAATAAATGTATAAATAAATACATATATAGATATATAAATAAATAAATATATAAATACATAAATATATAAATAAATGTATAAATACATAAATAAATACATATAGAAATGCATAAATAAATAAATAAATACATGTAAAAATACAGAAATAGCCATTTATATTACCAAAATGTATTTATTTTTACTATTATTTCTGCATTTATTTATTTATTTCTACTTTTATTTATTTATTTATTTATTTATTTTTCGTTCTGTCATTTTTAGTCCTTCATATACATGGACACTACTGCGGCTGCCTATCATTATTAGAGTCACTAAGAAAGCTATAAAGAATGTGTTATATATAACGACTTTGTGAGAGTTTTAGTGACCTTTGCAAAGTATTTATTTAATATTTTTATACCTTTTTCTTTGTTTTATATTATTACCTCCTAACACTTTTTTACTTTGGTAGTTGCTTCTCTCTCTCTCTCTCTCTCTCTCTCTCTCTCTCTTTGTATGTTCAGTATTTGCATTTGAGTGAAAAAGCATGTATAATAAATTATGTTTATTCAACAACCACAAAAAAAAAAAAAAAATTATCCTTTTTATAAATAACCTTTACGATGTTCGTAAAAATATTTCTCGTTGGAAAAAACTGCTTTACAGGTGATGAATTGCTTCTTGCCTATGAATTACCTTCTAGCCCCTGCATGGGTGGACGTTTTTCAGAGGTCTGTTGATTCACACATTATCATACCAGTTCCAAAATAAAATAAAAACAGTCCTGAAGAGTATAATGAGTATCGCCCAGTTAACTTAATCTGCATTGTTATGAAGTTTGGAAAGGATTATGATGTGGAAGTTTAAGGAAGAAGTTTATCAAATTGATACTGGTTAAGCTCCATCCACACCACGGATTCTGGCAGCTGGATTTTTTGCCATCGGATTCCGTTCCCCCCATGTTTCTTACACAATGAGGTTCTAATGTTTACAAACTGATGCCGGTTTAGCTCCATGCACACACAGGAAGGAATCAGCATCTTGTAAATCACTACATCAACATCTCTCATCATAAGTATGGGGGAACGGATTTCGACAGCTGAATTGTTTGCCATCGGATTCTGTTCTCCCAATGTTTCATTCACAATTAGGTTCTTATGTGTACAAAACCAAAGCTGGTGAGCTGTCTGGGATAGCTTTGTGGTTAGAACATTGATTTAAAGCACTGTTGCACTTTGAGTGACCTGATTTCTAACCCAGGCTTGAGAAGTTTTTATGTCTCTCTCTCTTCCTCTTTGTTTCCTGTCCTACATATTGTCCTATCATAATAAAATGCAAAAACACCAAAAATGTATCTTTAAGCTGATGCTGCTGGTTAAGCTCTATCCACACACACAATAAAATCATCATCTTTTAAGCCACTACATCAACATCTCTCATCATTGGGGTGGGAGAACGGATTTGAAACGGATAAACCAAGTTTACGGTTTTGTTCTTCCCTCATATTTAAAAAAGAAAATAATAAAAAATAATATTTTCCTCATAATTTGATGGTTTAATTGAACTTGTAGGGACATTAAAAACTATCCCCTCCTGACATCACCTTTGGCCACTACTGTAGTGTAGTAAATGTTTATGTACATAAAGAAGAGTGAAATCCCTTGGTTTATGGAGTGTTACATAATCATCATCATAATCAAAAACACCTTAATTTCTGATCCCCATGTAAACATACCAGACAAGTCACAAAGAGCACAAAAACAATAGAAATTAAGAATCCCTTTATTACAGATAATGTTTTGTTTACAATTGTCAGCAATTTATTTAGGACAAAGATGTGCAAAGGTTTAGTATGGAACAAATATCGCATAGAACATCAAATCTCAGCCTAAAACTCTGCCTGACAGCTAGTAAATCTGTGACCAGAAAAATAGAGGGTTCCTCCAAAATATAGTAATAAGCAGTATTTAGAGTGGTTAGAGATGATGACAGATGTCTTACAGTTATCCTACTAGTGCATTTGTTAAGGGGAGTCACTATTTTGGGATGACAGGCGGTTTCAGTAACTGCGACCGAACAACGTGTAGAACTGAGCTGGCTCTTTGCCGCTGACGCACATCTGGCCGGCCTGCAGGGTCTTCAGCGGGTTGAAGGGGATACACAGACTCTTGGCTCCCATTGAAGGTGCACCAGGTTCCAGGTCTTGATCCCTGGAGACACAGGAAAATGTGTATGTGTTAAGAGTAACCACTTCTATCTTATCTTTTTTCTTTAAATTGATATAATTATATTCTAGTGTTCAAGACCAGAGGTTTTTAAATAGGGCTTCCTGAGGTCCATGAAAAAAAAAAAAAAAAGAGTGTGTGTGTATCTTTGGTTAATGCATTAACGTGTAATGTATCAATTTTTAACACTATTACAGAATTTGATATTAAGAAATAAATAAACAATAACTGTATAAAAAAGCAGTCAACTTTGAATGCTACCAACTTACAAAATTAGAATTAGTTTCGCCTTTAGTAGTAACAATATACAAGAAATTAAAATATTTAAATCAATAAAATGTATTAATAAAATAAAAAATATATATTTTATTACTTTACACAAATAAAATGAATGCCATTTGAGCGAGGTAGAGCAAGATCTATGGTCAAATATTAAACCATAAAAAGACAAAAAAATATGATTTGTTCAACTTTAGTTCAAATAGTCTAATACAAATACAAATGCTTTGCCTAATAAATAGCCTGATAAAATGTTCTATAAAACCTACCATTTCAGCCATCAAACCATTTTTAAGAGATATAAATGGCATAAAGTAAACAGTCATGATTCAGCAACAGTAGATGATAATCAAGAAATTGCTTGGCATAAATGTGCAGTATTCATTGATTGCATTTCTCTAAAACCACGAGCCAAAGAAAGGCGCCACAGTACACGTTTTTACTTTGAAATGTGCAACGCTCACATTTATTTCATTACATCTTTGCCCTTTGAATTTAAATCACTGCATTATTGCCATTCCTGTTTTTCTGTCCCCAAATGTAAGACCTCTTGAAATTATAATTAAGACTTCTTACACCATTTAAGATATTTAAGACTTTTTATGGCCTTAAATTTGATAAATATGGCGTTTCATAAACTAGTACTACTATGACCAACTAGCAGTTAGTTAAAGGGCAATGAATCCTACTTTTTGGTATCAAATTAGACCAATGGATGTTTTTATGTAACTGACTGACATTCTTAAATGAATATTCTTAAAGAAAAAAAACGTGACGACTAATTTATGCAACTGGCACCTTAATTTAAGAGTTTTTAAGGACCTGCTGTGTCTCTATATCACACGTAATATTTTTGGGTCTTTATACATTAAAATATATAGCTACCTTTATATTGTGGGAAAATAATTCCATTGCAGACGATCATCATATTTGAGAGATTTTGGCATTGAAATGTTTAAAGAAAAAATACTAAATAACTAAATACTGGTTATCTAGGAAAAACAACCCAAAAGCATAGATTAGTCTCTTACTTGGCTGTTATCTTCTTAATCCAGTCCTCACACTCAATGCCTCCACAGAAGGGAATCTGTACAATCTGTAAGAAATGACATAAATTAGGCACCTTTCTGGTTTTAATGCAAAATAAATAGTATCCAAAGCTCTGGATCCACACAGTTTACTTACCCTTCCCTGGTCCAGATCTTTCTGGAATTGTTCCATTGTATCGGCCACAACCATGTGTTCATTCAAATCATCAGAGGCCCTGTGACAAGTTGAAAATAGTACATCATTCTGCCTCTGGAAAAGCAGATCTCAAATGTAGTGATACAAGGTGAAGAACTTGAAAGCAGGAGTTTGTTTGTACCGTTTAAAGAGATTGTTCTGGATCTCCTCTAGAAGGTTTGGGATTCTCTTCACGGCATCAGCCTCTGGCACGATGACTTTCTGTCCCGTGTCTCTCCTTACTGCTACGAACTGGCCCTGCTTTAAGTCCTTCGGCCCAACCTCCAACCTTATGGGCACACCCTGCATTCAGAAAACAGGACGTCAGACAAAGCTTTAGAGTATTGGTGGTATGGTGTGCGATTAATCGAAGTTTAGTTTCATAATTTAAATTATGAAAACACCATAATCGAGATAAATTACGAGCTGCATTCTGTTCCCTTTCTTTAAAGTGGTGGTTTTCGCCCATCCTAGGGCTGTCACAATACTAAAATTCCAATAGTTGATACCAATACCAGTAAAATTTCATGGTTCTCTGTACCAATTTCGGTATCATAGCAAAAACTGTTGGAACTAAGTTGCAAATCCAGAAACTTTGCAGTGTATTGAGGAGCATGAGAAACAAAATGTATATGGGTTGTAAACAGAAAGCGAACAAAGAGCGCTCTTTATAATTACCATCAATCATTTAGGCTACATTCAGCACCTGCTCACTGATATCTACAAAAACAATATAAACAAAAAAAGCTGTCGACACAGCACAATTAATCTCTTATTTACATTGTGTTTTCACTTTGTAAGTAACAATTTAAGGATTTGGAAGTGTGCAGAACTTCTAAGACTAACTTTAACACCTCTGACTGGCCATTACGTTCCCACACTCAACAGATATGTCTGTGATTGGCTACAATGATCAACATTTCATTTCAGAGCGCTTGCACAGATACACACGGGAGCGTTTGAAAGCAGCCGCCTATCAGTAGGTACCCAATATCCCTGGTTTTTGATACCACTGGTACTGATACCAAATGTAGCATCCAAATGAGTCAAATCATGTTATGTGACTATAGTAAAATACAGTCTACTCAGGATGTTTGATATTAAGGAGCGTTATTACAAGCGTATTAAGCTGTGAAAGATAGAGCAGAACACAGACAAGCGAAGTATACTTTGGGTACTTGCCTAAACGGTCAAATACACAAAAATGTGTCAAAATGCCTCTCTCGGTGAGTATTCACATAAACAGTCAGTTATGTCTTAAAGGAGCATACAAATCAGATGCCTGTCAGTATACAGGATCCGTGAATTAGGCCTAATATACCTGCTGCTGTCTGTGCCAATGTTACAAAAGAAAAAAGAAACATCTTATTCATAACTTTGGTTGCTATAATACAAATCTGTGTATAATCAATGAATACAGTGAAGACTATGCCATGTGTTATTTACATTTGATTGCTTTATTCAGTTTCTCTATAGTAAGCTATTAGTTGAATACTGTTAGATAGATTTACATGAAATACTTAAAGCATTATTTCATTTTTCCCCCCTATTATTTTTTTTTTTTTTTGTTGTTGTTGTGCTACTGATTGTATACTTTAACCTGGCATTCATTTCTGAGGTATCAAAATTGATGTCAAGAATTGTGAAATTTCACTGTAATCCAAAATGTTGATATAGCAACCTTATGTCCAGCAAAATAGACTAAAAAACTAAGTTTATATAAGATTTTGGTCCTATCACCCACTTGATTATGCTGAGATGAAGAACCTACATACCTTCAGCTCCCAATGATTGAACTTCCAGCCAGGTGAGTAGTTATCCCGCAGGTCGGCCTTGACTCTGATATTGGCCTCCTGTAGTCTGGAAAGATACTTGGAGCACTGGGCCAACAGAAGCTCTTTCTCTGCTTCTGGCAGAGTGGCTGTGATGCCACAAGGAATGATGACGACCTGCAAACCAGAGTGTAAGTTTGCATACAATGCTATAATCCATTATAAACAAGAAATGATGGATCTCCAGCACACCTGTAGACATGCTACTCTGGGTGGCAGCACCAGGCCCATGTTGTCTCCATGAACCATCGTCAGGACTCCGATGGTTCGAGTGGTGATTCCCCATGAGTTCTGGTAGGCCAGCTGCTTCTCGCCTGGTCTCTTAGGGTCCTCAAAAACAATATCAAACATCCTGGAGAAGTTCTGGCCCAGGTGATGGGATGTGGCACCCTGAGAGAGCAATAAGGAGTTTTAGATCTTACTGCAGTACGTTGATACTGCTACAATACTTCTTTTACACACCCTGCAGGTATATTTTTACATTTTTCTGAATGTTAGGGTGCTGCGGGTGTTCTCCAAAGCATTGTTAAGGTGTTCCGAGTGCTTTTAAAATGTTTCATATCCCTAACCCAAAATATAACCAATCGTAATAGTGATTCTTGTCTTAGCAAGCACTACTACTAAACAATAGAGTTGGGAGGAAAAAAAGCCATTCTTGAGACAAACTAATGAAAAATCTATTTTTAAATGCTATGAGATGATGATATAATGGCTGATACAATTAAAAAAAAGTAACTTTCTGCAGCAGAGGTATGGCCGACTTCCACTGTGTTCCAACATGCACTAGTTGTCTTTGAATGTTGCGTTTGTGTCTTGTGTGTTTTGTAGCGTATGTGTGTTTTTAAGATGCCACTGCATGATAATTAGGTTTGAATTTAAAAATACAAGTCTCAGACACATGCTCTAGTATGTATTGACCTTTGGCGCATTATACAAGCATTTTGAAAATGTATGTTTATATGTAAACAATCCATTCAGTCTTAAGGGATTGTAAACAGAGGGGAATGTCTCTTTGTTATTTACTCCTTGTATTTTTTTTTTAATATTTGGAAAAAAATACTTTATTATGCACAAATGCATCATAATTTTTATTTTTATTATTATTTTAAACAGTACTTTTATCATTCAATTTTGTTTATAATTAAACAATTAAAGCAATTAAACAGAATTAAACATTATGGACATCAATAACCAAAAGGCATAAAATACTAAATACATTAAAAAATTAAATAAATGTATTGCAGTACATTTTGCAATGGCAGCTAAATATAGTTATAATACTGAATTGGAAGATCTATGGCAATTCTCAGCCCTACTAAACAATGAATGTAAAATAAAGGCCCTGATATGCTCACGGCAAAGTTCTTTTTAGTTCTTCACTTAGGATTAAAATAATTTCGATATACGCTTACCTGAATTGCTCTGCCGCTTGCTGAGATGTAAGCCTCCACAGTGGTGGTGTAATCTCCTCCTGCAAACTTCTCCTTCTCTGTTTTCCTGCCCTTGACCACAGGGATGGCCATCAGCTCCTCGTACACCCGTGTATACAGGTCCAGAATCTGCAACACCTGGACACATGATGGTTAAAAGAGTGGGTCAGAAACATGCAACAACTATTTCAGGATCAGCATGGAAATATGAAGTTGCGAGTGACGTGTGACTCATCACATTTAACCAACCTCCTCTACAGCTTCCTCTTTGGTGGCAAACGCTGTGTGTCCCTCCTGCCACAGAAACTCTCTGGTCCTCAGGAAGGGCTGCGGGTGTTTAAACTCCCAACGCTGAGAACGGCAAGAAACTGAATAAATACACAGGCCTTTAATTGAGACGTGTTAGTTAAAGTTACGACTGAGGCTGAAACTGACCACGACATTGCACCACTGGTTGAGTTTGATTGGCAGGTCTCTGTGTGACTGGACCCACTTGGCATAGGCAGGATACATCACTGCATCAATGTAAGAAGAATGCAAATGTATTAAAAAGATAATACAAAGATAAGAATCCAGTACATTTCAGATACAGCTGCAGTTGCTCACCTGTCTCACTAGTGGGACGTACAGCGATGGGCTCCGCCAGCTCTGTCTTTCCTGATCTTGTCACCCAAGCAACCTAAAGACATTTGCAGATAAAAAGCACAAATCTTTGAGTGGCTATTTATACATATTTATTATCCACACACTCAAAAGCCCCAAATACAATCCACCATAACATGATCTTGTTCCAATCATCCATTATTATAATTTAAAAAAATATGCACTTATTTGATTAAAAACACAAATTAAAAGAAAATAATTTAAAATAACTTTTTGCAATAATAATATATTTTAAAATGTCATTTATTTCTGTAATGGCAAAGCTAAAGTCTTCAGTGTCACATGATCCCTCAGAAATCATTCTAATATGCTGACTATTTAAATTTTTAGGGTAGGGCTGTGATGGTAAACTTGACAACCGCACCACCGTGGTGGCTGAGTAAGCAGCCAAAACAATTTTTTTGTATGTGAATGCTGTTTAACATGAATATTATGACACGAGTGAAGCACAAAGCTTTGTTTACAAAATAAATAATAGGTTAGCAATTAAATGTTACATCTCAGCCATGGAAACATTTGAAGGCATGACGAATGAGAGAGTTGTGCGTGAGCCCATAAATTTAAACTTTGTTGGCTTTGAATTCTGGTTTGCGATCTGGTCACCCAATTATCAGCGAATTTAACAATATTCCATTAGTTATTCCATATAGAAAGCTTGAATTGTCTACTTTTAAACAAAACAATTCAAAACGAAAATAAACCGACTAGCATATGCTTATGTATTCCGTATGAAGTGTGCATTTCTCTCTATAGGCGCGTTCACTGCGAAGATGACGAGTCAGCATCGTCAACTTCATCTTTGCAGCCCGACACTGACACAGAAAACACTTTATTAATAAACAATTCAAATGTCTCCTTGCTATATTTGACACATTCATAATCATTACTTTTGCCGGTTCTTTGTGACAGCTGTTATGTGCGTTACTGGCAGCGTCACCCTCTGATACATGAACACGTCACCACCGCATCAGCAGCGAAAACATGGAGATTTTATTTTAGAGAATAATCGCACAACCTATTAGATATTCTATAATTAAATTGAATATTCAAAAATCGTGACTCATCCCTGCATGGAAGCTCTTGTTTCTTCTCCCATATCATCACTCGCGTCTCACCCATTTCCGAAGGGGATTATAAACATTTCTTCCTTTGTTCGCTTTTAATTAGGCCTATTATTTTCGTATTCTTTACTGTGGTAAAGTAGAAAACGCTGTTGGACAGAGAGCCTACATTTTTACTTATTCTTACAAAATTACAAATTCTTTTTAACACAGTTTGTGCTTGTTATTAGACATATGGTAATTGGTAAGGCGCGTCAAGTTTATTTGTAAAGCGCGTTTCACACGCACGGGTGATTTTAGTTTGGCTTTCTCTGGCAGCGCAATATCAAACATAGCCGAAATGCCTTGCCCATGTGGAAGATAAAATTCTCTCTTCATACCTTTTACAACAAGTAGAAAACACGAATATATCAGAAAAGAGATCGATGGCCTCTTTCCTGCTCGTGTCCCACATCCCTCTCAAAGCGCAGAGCGGTAGGCTATATCACAAGTCTTTGTGTGGAAATATTAAAGGAAAGTTTCTTTAGTTTTTTTTTTTTTTAAATAGATTCAACTTTATTATATTATTTAAGTTACCAGTATTTACTGATATTTATTTCAATGCTTTACAGGCTTTAGTGTGTTGTTTCTTTGTTTTTCTTATTTCAAAACAACCCCCCAACCACCGCACCACCGCCGGTAGTTGGCCCATTACCACCGTGGTGGTTAAAAACTGCCACTGTCACAGCCCTATTTTAGGGGGTAGTCGTGGCCTAATGTTTAGAGAGTCAGACTGGTGACTCGAAGGTTGTGAATTAAATTCTCAAAACCGACAGGAAATGACTAAAGAAAAAGTGACAGATTATCATTATAAATCTTTATCTTTACTGTGACTCAAACTATTTAATGCATCCTTGCTGAACAAAAGTATTAACTGACCCTGAACTTCTTATCTTACATTCTTTCCAGCTTCTCACCTCTGGAGCAAAATCTGCAATGTGTGTTTTCTCTTTCTCAAGGGCAGCTTGAGAGACAAACATGGGGAAGTAGCAGTTCTCCACACCCAGCTTCTTGATCTCCCGGTCAAAGAAATCTTTGATGGCATCCCAGATAGCGTAAGACCAGGGCCTCAACACGTAACAGCCGCTGACATCGTAGTACTCGATCATCTCTGCCTTAGTGATCACCTGAAAACAGCAAATACAAACATTTTTAAACAGCTGAATAAAAAGAACTTTGAAAAGATAGTTCTTCTACGGTTTACAAAATCATGTGAGCACAGTGTACCTGTGAGTACCAATCAGCCAAGTTTTCCTCTTTCTTTGCCTCCAGTCCCAGCCTACATTCAAGAAACAAAATAAGTGAGTGAATCTATAGATCCTGCTGGTAAATGCAAAATATACTTAATACATCATTGAATAGCCTTTAGTGAAGTGTCCATGAACACAGCTTGTAGTCTGAAAAAGTAATTCAGACAAAAGAGACTGTATTCTGGGTTTAGTCTTGGAGGACAAAACCAGTTGTGGCAGTACTAAAACAACTGCAGAACTTTCTCAAGCCTCCATTTAAGTATTTATCCATAGGGGCTTTTGCATCGGATAGTTTTAGGAACTTAGTTCTAGGAACTAACCACCAGGATGGTTCCCCGAGAATTGATGGTTCCCATTGGAACGTTTTCCTGTTGCATTCGCACCGCCAGGAGGAACTCTAAAGTGACGTAAGCCGAGCTTGTTGCTGTGTCTTTGGATTTGACGGCGCGGCGGACCTTTATTTTGACGGCGCTGAGAATGCCAGAGCAAACAATGCTTGCATTCTCTGTGTTCATTAGTTTACGATCTGTCTAACAGTCCTGTCTAATATGTTATTAGATAGAACTGTTATACATAGAAAGTAGACAGTATATGAAAAGTTATTAGCCTATTCCATGTGGTTGATGTCCAGTGTTGCTAGCTGAGCAGAAATACATAATCATGTTTGACTTGGTCCGCTCAAAGTTGCGTTGGATTTTCTCCTCAGCGTAAAGGTTTAGAGGCCCATCTATCATTGTTTTCCATGTTTGTATAGTTCTTTTCTGGAGTAAATATATAGGCTATAATCTGTGTTAACATTTAGCTGTTTTAAAAATGGCAGGTGCTGGTGTTTCATGTGCGTTCGGCCAATCAGCGTACACTAACACCACGGGTAGTTCCTATAGTGCTGGTTTAAGACCCTACTCTGAAGTAGGAGCTAAATTAGTTCCTCCAAAAGAGTTCCTAGAACTAAAATCGTTCCTAGTTCCTGCGGTGCGAACACGCCGACATCCGGGTACTTTCGCCAATAGTTCTAGGAACTATAAAAAGGTTCCTCCGGTGCGAAAGCCCCTCATGTCTCAAGGAAATAAATAAAGGGCATTTGACACTGTACGGATTACTTTGCGTTTTTGCCTCTCACCGTGTCTGTTTCTTTGGCCCTTGGCCTTCTCCTGCTCCACCTGCTCCAGAGTCTTGACCTTGTTGAGGTTTCTCTCCTCCCTTCTGCTGCTTACGTCCTCCTCCTCCTCCTCCTCCCTGCTTCTCAGATTTGTTCTCCCGCTCCTTACGGTTCTTGTCTTCCCCCCCTGTGTTCCCTGAGCTTCCTGGGGTAGTCACAGGCTTGTACTCCTCTCCAGTGAGGGCTTTATACTGACCCTTCAGCTCAAGCAGAGTCTTCACTGCTTTATCAACTTGATCCTAAAAAAAATGAATTACAATATCAGGAGAGCTAAAATAAAATCACTTCAAAAATGTAATATTTATTAAACTTGTTAGCAAACAAATTCAAACAGACCTTAGGAGCTTTCTCTGCTTTAAGCCGTCTCACTTGCTCACCCTGCTGGGCTATGTCTGCAAACAGTGCTTGAGCCTGAGGGGAAAGGCTGGATTGAGGTGGGGTGGAGCTAGACTGTGCAGGGGCGGGACCAGAGGAAGGAGGCGCGCCTGGTTTGTATTCCTGTCCAGTTTGCTGCTTGTACTCAGCTTTAAGACTAAGCAACTGCTTCACAGCCGCATCTACCTGATCCTGTAAAAATATGAACAGTTGTTGAATACTACTTAGAATCATTAAAAAATGAGATATTTTAAAAACTATGAACAAAGCTGAGATAAGTCAAAAACCTTGGGTGCCTTGTCTGTTTTCAGTTTCCTCACAAGTTCTCCTTGTTGAGTGACTCGATCATGAATAGACTTAGGAGAGCTGTCAGAGGAGCCAGACGCCGCAAGGGTGGTGGCGGCAGGTTGAGCTGGAGTTGATGGAGAAGCACCAGCGGGGGGAACTCCAGGTTTGTAGTCCTGCCCTGTCACCTGCTTATATTCTGCCTTCAGAGCCAAAAGCTGCTTCACTGCTGCATCAACCTGTTCCTGAGGAGGAGAAAAAAAATAATGGTGCTTTACCAACAAGTAAATTACAAATTAAACGCAATGTTTCCTGAAATCGCCATAGAGAAAAAAAAGAAAAAAAAATAATATATATATATATATATATATTATATATATATATATATATATATTAAACATGCATAATTAAATAATTTATATCATATAACTTTATATAAATTAATTAACAAATATTTATATATAATCATATATAATATAAAGCAATTATTTACAATTTATAAAACATTTTGTAATACTATTTTAGTGGCTAGCTAAAGATGCATATCTGCAACAGATATTGAGTACTATAAAACAAAAGATATGTTAGAAAAAAAAAGTATTGAGGACTGTTTAGGGTGGCCCCAGTGCAAAAACAAAATCCTGAAGGAAATATTAATTTCACCATAATCTAAGGCAAGATGTAATTATTGTCTCACTTTTGATGCTTTCTCAGCTTTCAGCTTTCTGACCAGCTCCCCCTGTTCAGACACGTGCCCGTATAAGGCAGCAGGGGAGGAGTCAGATGAAGGGGCGGGCTGTGGAGGAGATGATGTGGGAGGAGCCATGCCTGGTTTGTAGTCTTGACCAGTGAGCTGTTTGAACTCAGCTTTGGCAGCCAAGAGCTGTTTTACTGCAGCATCTACTTGCTCCTGTAAAATGAAGATGACGTGGTCAACAGTGAAACCCCAAAATAAAAAAAATAAAAAAAGATGGTACAGTTATAGAAAGACTAAACTCCTAACATGATGTCTGATCTAAAGCCTTGTGAGCTGCTTTACTGTATACTTCTTAGACAGCCAGCTACCTTGTTAAGATGCAGGCACATTTATCTCTGCTCTGCAAAATAACATGGGTAAAATCCAATAGGGATCTCCCAGTCACGTGACCTCTAGCCGCGTGTCAGCCATTTTGACGGAATACTTCAGCGCACCTACATACATGAGAATGCGGATTATCACATGTTTTATGACTGCGAATTGATTAAAATAATATAATAGTATATAATGGTCACTGTATTAATTATCTTGAGCCTGCTGTAATGTTCCTATAAATATATTTTCTTTCCAACTGTGCATTCTGAATAATAAATAGGCTAAATATATTTATCCACTAAGCTGCAGCAGTCATATGCTCGTCTTCCCATTAACAGTTTTTTTTTCTTCTCTTTCTGACATTTCTTACCTGTTGGGTTTACATTTTTTAATTAAATTGACTATAAAGATTGCTTGTGTGTGCTGGTGTTTATTCCAGTCTTTTAAAATAGTTGAATGAATGCTCGCGATCGTGCCTAGTAACGATGTTAAATAGGCTAACGTTAGGCTATTTAATCAATAACGTTAATGTACACAGGATAGAGGAGAATGACAGTCAACTACTTTGAATATTATAGCATTTTGGGCATAAACATGTAAATAATGAAAAGATTGACATTGAAAATGACACAGAATGATTAAAATTTAAATTTTTTATTAAAATAAATAAATGTTCGTGGTTCACACTGATGTTATTCATTTGTTCTCACGCACTTCAGCGACGAACACTGACCATTATCTATTATTAGCACAGCGGCCGTCAGCTAAGTTAACTCTTCACGTCATATGTCATCACAAAAAGAAATATACAAGAGGAAGATAAAGGAATTAGTAATCATAGATCCTTATGAAGCACCACAAGTTCTTTTTACAGACATTAAATGTGCAGAAAAACTTCCTGACATTGAGTTCGGTGACATTTACAGCTAAGTTACCTTATTCACTTCCCATCACGCTACACCGGAGCTTCATTAAAAGCATACACAAGCTTAACAGGCTATCGGTATCACAGCATCGCTCGGGCATGATAGAAAAATAGGTGAATACAGAGCCATATTAGACATTCTCTGGTGAATATTTCACGACGACCTGTATTATGACCAGCGGTTTAGGATTTTCTATACCGTCAAAATGGCTGCTCCAAATGGCGTGACGTCACGCGGGACATCCCTATAGGAAATTTCAATAGGAATCTGTGCAATAAGGACGTGAGGGCGGAGAACATTTCACACGTTCAAGTTGGTGATGCGAATTTGCAACGTTGACTGAAGAGAAATCTACTTCATTTAAAAGTGACTTCTATGTGAAAATACACTGTTAAAGTCAGCATGAAACGGAGGTTGCGATATTCTTTTCTTCCGTATTGTGACATATTTGAATGAAACATAATATGTAGGGCGGACTTAATTTTGTCCATTGTGAATTGATTAGATAGTTGGATCATTATTGTTTGCTATTGCTGTGATCTCATGCGAGTGACAGATTTTTCCACCCTTGCACCAAAAAACATGAACCCAGAAAAGAGATGTCATTGCAAGATGGAGGGGGAAGTCATTTTGATTAAAGATTACGAGGGTACACAAATAAATCCTTTATAATAAATACTGCAATATTCAAAAAAAAAAAAACAAAAAAAAAAAAACAAGAATTGTCAATTGTGATTTCAAGTTGACTTTAACAATGGACTTTTTGGCCTGTAAAATTTCGCACCTGACCGAACCTTAAGATAGCACCCTAAATGAAGCAGACCCTTATAAGCAACTGAATGACCAACAGACCTTGGGTGCTTTTTCAGCCTTCAGTTTTCGGACCACCTCGCCCTGCTCAGCAACACGAGTGAACGGACAACCGGTGGAGGCAGGGCTTGGGCTTCCTGCAGCAGGGGTGGGGGCAGAGCTCTTCGGTGCTGGGGTGGAAGTAGGTGGGGCCATACCAGGTTTGTAGTCCTGTCCGGTCAGTTGTTTAAACTCAGACTTCAAGGCCAAAAGCTGCTTTAATGCGGCATCCACTTGCTCTTTAGGGGCCTTGTCTGTCTTGAGCTGTCTGACCAGGTCTCCTTGAGCCACAATGCTGGAGAATAGAGAGGAAGCGTCTCCTGTGGCTGATGGAGCAGGGCTGGAGACAGGAGCCAGCTTGGCTTTGCTCAGAGGAGCAGACTCAGCCTTCACCTGGAGGAAGAACAATATGAAAAGAGTGATCATTTTGTTCAATGTCTGACCTGTTAGGAGAACAAATGGATCCAATTCTGTGCTCACAGGTTTAGCGGCTGTCTGGCTCTTGCTCTTGTCCTTGGAGCCAGCAGTGGGCATCTCTTTTGTGTGTCCGTCTGGGATATAGAGCAGGACACAGGGACTCTCCTTGCAGCTGTGGGGGCTAAATGAATAGATCAAATAAAGTACAGAATTAAAACGGAGTATAAAAACAGAAAAAAAATATTTAAATGTTTATAGTTACAAAAGATTCATAATTCTGTGTTAAACAGATTAGAGGTGCAACCTGATTGGCTCATACGGCTGATCACAGATATAGAAACCCCGTCTCTGCAGCTGTATGATGTCACCTTTCTTCAAGTCCTTCAGGCAAGGGTCTCCTATCATCTTCTCCTCTATCTGAAAAATAAATAAATAAATAAATAATAATAATAATACACATCAGATTTTAACCAGTTTATACACTACTGTTCAAAAGTTAGGGGTCTTTTTAAAGAATTTAATACTTTCATTCTGCAAGGACACATTAAATTGGTCAAAAGTCACAGTAAAGACATTGTATTTTAAATAAATGCTGTCCTTTTGAACTCTCTATTCAAATAATACATGCAAGTAGCCTAGAAACGAACTGGAAGCGAGAGATTGTGATTTTTATTTTATTATTTGCTGTTCACACCCCCAAAAACCTGCTCAACTGTGGCACAAATGTAACCACAGAAACAGAGACAACACCCCACAACAGACTTGAGTACCACACCTTGCTGTTCTTGTTGATGTAATCCTTGAAATCATCATCCTTGCCCAAGACTGGTTTGGTAATGAGGTGCTGGTAGTTGACGCACACAGCAGGCAGGAGGGGGGCACGGCTGGATTCAGTGAGCCAGGTGATCTTAGTGGTCTTTTTATAATCAGTGTTCTCCAGGTTCAGACGACCGTCTAGAGAAGAGATCGCTCCACTGCTGTCCCTGCAGGCACCAAGACAGAAGACATCGGAAGTAAATCTACATGTAAAAGCACATGTATAGGGCTGAGAAAGAATATTATAGGCCTGTGTACCATTACTTATATACTAGTAGTTCCACATGACCGTGAAATACTAAACCATATTAATGAGCCTTTAACAACACACAAAGACGCGTGCACTGGCAAAAGTAGTGATTATGAAGGTCAACAAAAAAACAGAATGGAGACTGACTGTATATTTTAATAATCTATTAATAAACAAGAGTTTTCAGGTTCAGTGTCAGCTGCAAAGAAGAAGGTGACTCGTCATCTCAGTATAGTGGACGCGCCAATTGAGAGACATGCACGTTAAGTTAAACATGTCGCGGTACTAATTTAGCTTCCACATGAACACTTGGATATGCACCTAATAATAGCACACATTTATCTGTTACCATTAACCTTAGAGCGAGCAGCCGTGTGGCTAACATTAGGCTACTACTAACATGTTTCAAATGATAAGCCATGTATGAGGTCGATGAATGATAGGGGAACGTTTGAATTTCCTGACCGAAATAATTACCACGTGGACCAGTCATGTTAATGATCAGTCCGTCGCGCACTGTGTGACTTTGCCATTTTTTTTTTCTGCGACTAGCTGATTAATTAACATTTGGTCAACTAAGTCCCTTCTCGTAAACTATTAGGGGGCAGCCCTTGAAATATTTTATTTAGCAATGACACATAAAATGATCCGTTAAATGAACGGGTTTAGACACAGATAATGATAAGAAACGTTTCTTGACGACCAAATCAGCATATTAGAATGATTTCTGAAGGATCATGCAAATGAAGGATGATGCTGAAAATTTAGCCTTTTTACCAGAAGAATAAATTAAATTTTAAAATGTATTAAAATAGAAAACAATCATGTTAAATTGTAACAAGAGTTGGCGTCAGAGCACACAAAGTAAGGGGTCTTTTTTTTTTTACGTTTTACCTGTGGATTTTGGTGATGATGATGTTTCCCCAGTTGATGAAGGTCACGGTCTCACCCTCTGTGAACGTTTCTGCGTCAGCACCCTCGATAAAGACCTTTGGCCCGTACCACACCTGCTTCATTCCCACATCTGCATTCTGCAAATCCACACAAAATAGGATGTGACTCAAATGACAAGACCCAATTTATATACCTGTCTTTCTTTATACACTACCTACCTACAGTACATATGAATTAATGAGCATATTTTCAATGGTACTGACAAGTTCTTTAGGGGTGTGTGCATGCAGATTCTATTACCTTGGGATGCTTCGCAATCTCTTTCATTTCCTCCTTGGCTTCAGAAATGAAGACTGGCACAACCTGCGAGCTTAGTAGGGCAGTGTATCTTGGCGCTATTGGGTCAATGACCTATACAGGGAAGGCGAGAGAAAGAGAGAAGGGAACAAATGACTCTTTAGATATGTCAATCAAGCTTTTTTGCTCTCACATTGCTCTGAATGGTGGTCAGACCGAATAATGAAACAGGATGAGCAAGGACAGGTAGAGAAGAGTGATATGAAGAGCAGGGCAAGCCAAACATTGTACCAAACAGACTGTAATAGCCACACAGGTGCATAATTACTGCCCAAAACTGCTTGGAGCCTTTATTTAAGTAGGTTTATAACATCAACAGTAACTATCAATGTTCTCTGACTGGGAAATGAGGGAGTTCACAACAAGAGTTGAAATTAAGAGCAAAAAGTTTGAAATGGGGAAGTCACTGGGGAGCGCGCTAAAGCTAAATAAGTTTGAACACCATGAATTTCTCAAAATTAATGTATTTTCATATAGAAAATATTCATATTTTCTACTTTCTATAGAATCTGCCAGAAGCTGTATGAGGGCTGGAAATGAGCGATAAACACAGAGAGAAGCTGCAGCATATGAGAGGAAGTCAGAAGGAAAAAAAGAGAAGAAATCTGTGCCTTCAATAAATCCGAGGTGCAGATTATTACAGACCAGGGTTGTCCAAAATACCAATTATTTCAGTCGGCGATACAATACCACCAAAATTTTACAGTTCTTAACGATCAACATTGATAACAGCAACAAGTAACGTACAAGTAAATAGTGGTTGATCGATATATCGACAAAGCAGATATATTGGCCAATATTTGGCTTTTTTCCCCCCATGTAATTATTCTAGTCAGACAAAAAAGAAAGCTAGGAGACGCAATCTGATTTCTCATAGTCATGTTGACTTCATAAAAGACAGCAGGTATATCAGATTGTGAGGTCAAACTTTTGTTATATCTTAAAAGAGCAGCCAGGAAACTGCAAAATATGCGTCTTTCATGGAAGAAAGAAAATCATAAGGTTTGGAACGTCTAAATGATGAGAGATTTTTCAGTTTTGAGTGAAGAATCCATCTGCCAGATGAATAATCCAGACTTTTGCGAAAGCCATAGATCAGGAAATAGAGAATTAGATGGAAAGGAGGAGCAGACAATACAGGGGCAGGGGAAACACGAGGAAGAGGAACAAGAGGAAGGAGGAAGAGGAGTAGGAGTACCTTTTTACAGCTAACTGGCAGCTTGTAAACAGAAGAGTGAGATGCAGTTTAATGTAGAACTGGGGATACAGAGCTCAGAGACAGACAGAACGGGAAGTGTTTCAATGTGATATGATATCACAAGCACTCGATTACCGCTCCTGTGCAAACCTAAATCAGGGAACTCTAACCAGAAGTTGACCCCCTAGAGGCAATGGCTAAAATTTCTCTGAACAAATTAAAGGCGTCCTATTATGCCCTTTCACAAAGTCTTGATTTTGTTTTAGGGGTGTTCTAGAATATGCTTTCATGCTTGATTGTTAAAAAAATTATTTTTCACATATTTTACATTATTACTGCTCCCGTCTCCCCAGTCTGTCCCGAACGTGTCGTTTTCGATGAAGCCTCTCCTTCCGAAATATGAAATGTGCTGTGATTGGTTAGCTGGCCCAGTGTGTTGTGATTGGCAGTGCTTTCATTCTCAGATTTCATTCAGTGCTTCGGTAAATTTCCCGCCCCTCCCTAACCTCGAGTTCTGCTCTAGTGTAAATATAAAGGATGGCATCAATCTCAAACCCGATTCAGACCCTGACAATGTCAACAAACATGAGAATCATCCAGAACGGATTTCATGCACAGACTTAACAAGCACGGATTTCACAGGTCGTTTCAGAGAGGTATGTTTTTCTTGATACAATGTTATCCACTATTTAATCATGACATTTGTCAGAAAACTATGGTTATACAAACAGTAATAGATCACAAAAAAAGTAAAATTTTCCTAAGGGGCGGTGAACAGTCTTACAAAAGCGAGAGCTTACAAAAGCTATAGTAAACAACACTATATCAACACTAATGTTGGCTACCAGGAGAGCGTATAGCAACAACATAAACCTTATAATTAGAACTGTTAATAGAAAACGCAACTACAAATAAGACATACTTATAAGTTGTGATTCATTAACAACAGATTGTCCCGCTTTTATGAGCTTTTATGTGTAGCCTGCATTGTGGTTCTGGAAGCTATTCTCCATAACGTGCAGAGCACAGGGAAACTTCGGGATTATAATGTTCAGGAACAGCGTTTAAAATAAATTTTAATCATTCTAAGTGCGTCAGCCTTTGGAAGTTCAAACAAATGAGATGTGGAAAAAACAGCGTCTCTATAACATTGCAGGAGATCACCCAGGCCTCGTCTGCTTTTCTAAGTATTCCGTGGGAGGGGTTTATTTAAATGAGGAGCATTATGACTTCATAAAGCCCGGAAAAATCATGTTGTAGTCCAAACGAGCCATTCTTTGTAGTTCTTGAAAAGTGGATTCTATGAAATAAAATATCTCCCTTTGGAATGGACTTCGAGCTTTGTAACCTTTCAGATCTGTTTTATGCTCAACCAGCAACATTACACACTAACTAAAGTTGAAAAAGTGAAAAAGCATAATAGGACTCTTTAAAGAGGTTTTATTTAACTTCTGTACATCATTTTTGTATGTGCTTTGATCAATGTTTTTATGTGAAAATAAACCATTCGATTCATATGGATTACTTTTACAATGCCTTTATGAACTTTTTGAAGGGTCAAAGGTTTTGTTAGAATAGACTTTCAGAAACAGGTTTCATAAAATAAAATAAAAACTTAATTTGTGTTTTGAAAATGAACGAAAGTACTGGGGTTGGGTTTGGAATGATATGAGGGCTAGTAATTGATGACAGAACTTTAATTTTTGAGTGAATTAGCCCTTTAAAATAAATAATTCACCTAAGAATAAAAACTAAAGTAAATTACAACAATTTGCATTTTTGGGTCAAGTATTCAATAAAAAAAAAAAATGGGTGAAAAAATGAATGGTGCCAAATCAAGAAAAGAAGTGAAGACTGAAGCTTACAGCTAATGAACAGAGTGTTAAAGAGCTCAGGTCATGCTTGATGCAGAAAATGAGGTGTAGATAATGGGTCAGATGCATAATTACAAACGTGTGTAGCTTTTGAAAGATGGTGGCAATAAGACTTGAAATAAAAACATTAAATCACAATTAAAAGCAACACAGAACAAGTAACTCCTGTTTTAATTATTACTAATTAATATTAAGAAATTACTCAATTTTTTTTTACTTTAATAAACAAGTAAATGCAAGTGCATTTAAGTTGGTCACAGAGAATGAGAAAGTGGGAGGGAGGGTGACGTGCAAACGTAAAAAGCAGAGTGAAGCACAAAAGGTGAACGGAATATCTGGTGCGTACTGAGGGACTGGAGAGATTAGAGGCTAAAGTTTTGAAAATTAGTTTCAAATTAAAGTTTTGCTTGACAAAATATTGCTGAAAGAATGTAGAGATGTTAGCCAGCTGCTCAAGGTATTTAACTAGTGAATGAATGGGATGACAAGGACCAGCTGGAGATTAGGTGCAGCCATGATGGACCCTGGACGTGATTTTAATATTTACCTTCTTGTTGAACGCCCAGATCTTGTCCCATTCCATATTGACAACAGATCTTGAGCCTCCCTTTAACACAGTGGAATGGGCAGAAAAGAAAAAAGGATGTGAATCAAATTGGTTAAGGAATTAAATCTGAATTGTAAAGACTGCAGATGTGGGGAAACACTATAACTATAAAGTTAAGTTGTAATAGCTATACTAGCTACATTTATGGACCAATGATGTCTTTCATAAAATGGCTGTCTGTGCTATTTTATAAAGTGTGCAATTAAGAGTGATTTTACCAGTGTCACAGCAAAGAACAGCCATTGCTTTGATAAAATCATTGTAACAACTCTGTGGCTTTTGTATTCTTGGCCAAAAGTCATTCTAATTGCAAGAAATACACATACCTGAGCAGCAATGAATTGTTTGAGTCCCTCCACAGTCATTCCTCTACGGAGCACACCTCTGACTGTGGGGAAACGAGGGTCATCCCTACAGAAAGGAAAGATGGGGATAACAAGAAACACATTTTACCATACAATCCAAAAGTGTTTTTTCTATAAAGTAAAGACAGTGAGGACTCTCATGATACTCACCAGCCATCCACATAGCCCTGGTCGACAAACCAGGTGAGCTTCCTCTTGGAGAGCAAAGTGTTGTTAAGATTGAGTCTGGCGTACTCCCAGATGTGCGGTTTACGCAGACCAATAGCATTTATTACCCAGTAGAACTGCTCGTCTCTGTCATGGTACTCAGTGGTACGCAAGGCATGAGTCACCCCCTCAACACTGTCCACAATGGGGCACGCAAAATCATACGTGGGGTACACTCTGGATGGAAGGAGAAAAAAAGAAAATATAAGAGGAACATCAACGAGGAAGCGTCATTTAGCCATATTTGGTAACATGTTGCAAGTAGTGTTAAATTCGTTAATGTTCTTCAATAAAAAAGAAGGAAAAAAAACAGAAGAAAATATTATACAATGAGCAAAATAAATCATGCGTATGAATTGACGCTCTTTATTTGTGCTTATAGACCATTTCAACAGCTATTCGTCGGTCTAAGAAAGTGACGTCTTTGTTCCTTGGACGTTTCCGGTTTGTTGTTGAGCGCATTCAAAACAATGGTGTAATGCACTTGATGTACAGTGGATTTGCGATCATTTATTTAATCCTGCTATTTAAAATATCAAAATTAAAATTAGGTCCTTGTTGCTCGGTAGTTGGGTCCTCCCTCTGGCCCAAAACTAACCTTCTTTTGGAAATTAAAGTGTTTAGATTTTAGCATTTGTTATTGTTTATGTCCTAAATGGTCTATAGGAGAGAGTGCAATAATTTTGATGAAAATTCATTAAATGACAACGATCATGATTAGTAGGGGTGTGACGGTTAGTATATAACCGTGAGACCGATGGTTATAGTTGAACACCGTCATTACAACTCTATAACCGCCAAAACCGTGTTATTAAAATATTTTTTACAAACATTTTTTATCATAGAGAATGTTTAAATACTAATTTAAAACAATTGTTAACAGTCTGTGTTATTAATGGTCTACGTCGTTTCCCACTGTATTTGATTCTTTGCCAAGTACCCCTTGACCGACCGCCAATCATTTGAGATAGAAATAAAAGCTATGATATAGTGATGTGCCATCATTATGAGATTTATTAAACAAATGAAAAACATTTGCAATAATAAACATTAGCAATGAACATTTGCAATCGGGAGACATGGTTTTTACCACTTCATTAAGTTTTGCTTTGTAGAAAGCCTTTCTTTAAAGCGAATTTTGTTTTGTACAAATTGCATCTTAGTTTCATCAACCAATTGCATGTATTTAATAAATAAAAAGCAAATATAGGAGACGATAGCCTATAATAACCATGACATGGAGGCTCCGATGCGCCGCGTTCACTTGCATTGCGAAGTTGAACTAGAGCACATCTCATCATAAATGAATGAAACGCAGCGTAGGCCTATGCCTCATACATTAGCATTAAATATCTTTGCTGCATCCTTTCTTGAACAGACAAGGGCTTTCTTACGGCTCGCATCAGCAGAGCATTGCATCGTCCATAGACCGCAAAACAATCAGCGGCTTTGAAATCTGGTCAAAAAACGTTGGTGCGGATGATGAATTATGTGATGCGGTTGCGGATGAACTAATACCCCATCCGCGTATCTCTATTGATAACAACATTGAACACTACACAAATATAAATTTTATTCAAACTAAGTTGTCCTGTAACAGACGAATGTCACAACCCTTGCCATTGTTTTGTCTCAAGATGCACACCAGTAATGTTTTTTTTCTAAGGCACGTTTATGAAAGCTACTCAAATGCCCTAATTGAACTAAGGCCTAATCCTGGCTTTATCTAAGCCCTGTCGGTGAAACCGGGCATTAGTCAAATAAAACTTGACAAAAAAAGAAGGATGGATTGACTAAATATAAAAAAAAAGCAAAAAAAAAAAAAAAAACACATTTGACAAGACCAAGACTGATAAAAAATAGCTAGTATGCAAGTAACACTAGTATGATGTCCACTCACTTGTAAGTGCAGCCGGTGCGAGGATGAGGAGCATTCTTGCAGCGGTAGAGTGTTGGGTCACGCATGCAGCCGTTGTTGGAATTCATGTCAATCTTCGCTCTCATGCAGCAGGTCTGGCCAAACTCTGTGCCTTTCTTCATCTCCTCCCACATCTGCATATTCTTCTCCACAGCTGAGGAGAGACGGAAACAACATGTTCATTATAATACCTCAAATTACATTTCCTGTGATGAAGACATATAATAAGACCAGTACTGGTGATGCTCACAGTTGCTGCGGTTTTGAGACTCGACCCTTTGCTCCCTTTCTTGTTTCATGACGTCTGGAGGAGTGTTATCTATGTAAGCCTTGCCCTCCTGTAGAAGTTTCTCCCCCATACTCAGGATAGTGGGAAAGTGATCGCTTGTGTAGGTGAACTGGTCTGGTTTGATCTGCAGCATGGCCACGTCTTCCAAGATGACCTGTAGAAAAAAAGGTGTTAGCTTAGCAAGGGGTGTCGAAAAATAATTATTTGGAAGTTAATAATAATAATTTATTACATTTAAAGTGTAAAGTTGCTTGTATAGACATGTATTGAGCCTTGGTGCCCATGCCAAACATGCAGGTTCAGTTCTAAAATACAGTGTTAATTAGTGAGGGGGGAGGATATGGGCCATTTATTGAGAACATGGGCAATAGTAGTGTATGAAACGAGGCAAAATACCTTCTCAAAGTCTTCTTTCTCCTTTTCAGGGTTTGTGTCATCAAAACGCATGATGAGCTTGCCCTTGAAATTGACCTGGTAGTGCTGGTTGAGTAGAGCTGCCTTGGCATGACCGATGTGCAGGTATCTGAGGAGATGGAAAGATCATTTAGAGAGACACTAATCTACACTACCTTTCAAAGATTTAGAGATAAGTACTTTTTTGTTGAAAGAAATTCATTATTTTCAAAAATGACACTTATAATGTTGTTTCAGCCCCTTTCAGCGCTGCGATCGTTGTCTTTTGACTTCCGGTCTGTATTTTCACAGCGATCTTGCGTATTTATGAATACACGGCTCGTTTTAAAATCTTCCCGGTCTACTTACATTTGTTAAGACATCTGCTTTGAACATTACAATCCTCATGATAACTTTCGTTAACTTTACATTAAGTAAATCCACTTCAAAAGCTAATTACTGCTGGACAGCAATGCCATAGAAATATACAGAGCGACTGCAAAAACGGAAGTTCAAAGACAACAGTGTTTCCCACACAGACAAATTTGTGGCGGTGCGCCACAAAACCTATCCAATGATGAAATGTTTTCTGTGCTGACAAATCTTGTGCCATGTCCTAAACTGCCGGGATAATCACACAACGCGTACAAGTCCGCTAATGACACATATCATAATTCGCAAACTAATGACTCCTTTGAACCGATTCCATTTAATGAATGGTTAAAACAACTGATCTGTCCAACACTGAATCGGTGTATAACAAATCGGTTAGGGTTAGGGTTAACACTTTACAATAAGGTTCCATTTATTAACTAGATCACATTAACTATTAATAAACTGCACTTCTACCGTATTTATTAATCTTTATTAATGTTAATTTCACCATTTACTAGTAGCATTACACCATCGCCTACATTATTTAAATCAAAAGTTGTATTTGTTAACATTAGTTAGCCTATGCACTGTGTGAAGTGTCACAGGTGACATCTTGTGCATCTAGCCTATAAATGAAGCCTTGGTGAGCAAAAGAGACTTCTTAAAAAAAAAAAAAAAAGCATTAGTATATTGTGAAAGACCTTCACTGTATAGATTAACGCAACTTACCCACTAGCCTCAGGGGGAAACCGCACAATTACTTTGCCCATCTCAGCACCAGGGAGCTCCACAAACTTTCCCACATCCTGCTTTTTTTCCTTGTCCACAGGCTAAAAAAAATCATGCAAAAGAACAACATTATTAACATTTAAAGGCATGTTCCATGTGCAAAGTAAATTTTAGCTGAAAATATAAATGTGACTTGTTTCAAAATTTTTGTTTTGTTTAAAAGAACAGATAAAACTGCAGTAGTCTGTCAGAAAGCCAAAAACATATCCCTGGGTTGGTAACAAACTCACAGTGGCTTTGCTGGTGGCCATCTTGCTGGCCCATTTACTGCCCACAGAGCTGAACGGCACCTGAGAGCTCAGGAACGAAAACCAGCGGCACAGATGCGGATAGGAGCTTGGCTTCACCTGTGACTCGCCATTTCCTTTTGAGAATGATCACAAATGTTAAGTTGTCTTGATTTTGGACTCTAAGCGAATTATATATATATATATATATATATATATATATATATATATATATATATATATATATATATATATATATATATATATATATATATATATATATGTGTGTGTGTGTGTGTGTGTGTGTGTGTGTGTGTGTATATTTATATGTATGTATGCATGCATATATATACAGGGTGGGCCATTTATATGGATACACCGTAATAACATGGGAATGGTTGGTGATATTAAAGTCCTGTTTGTGGCACATTAGTATATGTGAGGGGGCAAACTCCTCAAGATGGGTGGTGACCATGGTGGCCATTTAGAAGTCGGCCATCTTGGATACAACTTTTGTTTTTTCAATAGGAAGAGGGCCATGTGACACATCAAACTTATTGGTAATGTCACAAGAAAAACAATGGTGTGCTTGGTTTCAACGTAACTTTATTCGTTCATGAGTTATTTACAAGTTTCTGACCACTTATAAAATGTGTTCAATGTGCTGCCCATTGTGTTGGATTGTCAATGCAACCCTGTTCTCCCACTCTTCACACACTGACAGCAACACCGCAGGAGAAATGCCAGCACAGGCATCCAGTATCCGTAGTTTCAGGTGCTGCACATGTCGTATCTTCACACCATAGACAATTGCCTTCAGATGACCCCAAAGATAAAAGTCTAAGGGGGTCAGATCGGGAGACCTTGGGGGCCATTCAGTGTGTGAAGAGTGGGAGAACAGGGTTGCATTGACAATCCAACACAATGGGCAGCACATTGAACACATTTTATAAGTGGTCAGAAACTTGTAAATAACTCATGAACGAATAAAGTTACGTTGAAACCAAGCACACCATTGTTTTTCTTGTGACATTACCAATAAGTTTGATGTGTCACATGGCCCTCTTCCTATTGAAAAAAACAAAAGTTGTATCCAAGATGGCCGACTTCTAAATGGCCAACATGGTCACCACCCATCTTGAGGGGTTTGCCCCCTCACATATACTAATGTGCCACAAACAGGACTTTAATATCACCAACCATTCCCATGTTAATACGGTGCATCCATATAAATGGCCCACCCTGTATATATATATATATATATATATATTAGGGCTGGGTAAAAAAATATCTATTTCTCGATTTTAATCAATTCTCATTTTTACGAAACGATATCGATTCTTAAATCCCAAGAATCGATTAGTCATCCTGTTTTCAGTTGATGAATGAATGGAACATTTTTGCGCGCATCCCATCAAATAAATCACAATAATCTTTGTGCTTTGTTATTACTGATGTGAAACAAAGTCTCAGATTTCAAATTACGTCCATTTTCTTACGAAATTCAAAAACATAACTACCATTTTGGCGCTGTGGTGTGAGATCGCTCTGGCGCAGCTCAGCTCAAGAGAAGCAGCAGCGCAGAGCGCACATGACCTTCTATTCTGCCTTAATAATACCAGTTACAGCGCGAAATAAACATGAATGAGCATCTGAAAGTGTGTTAAAAAATAATCACAACTTATCGAAGTCTGTATCATGTCACATGGAATCGCTTAATCAGAGTTTCAACCGTGGAAAGACGTTAGTAAACAATGTCATGTAACATCTCATTTACCTCAGAAAAATCATATCCAGTGACCATAAACTCATTAGTCAGCTAGAAAAATTAACTTACATATTCATTACAATTTTTAATGTTCTTCAATATTTAATGCATGTTTGAATAAATCTGGAAAGTTTTTTATGACAGCCACCATTAAAATTTTTATATAATTTCATATAACTTTATTATTATAAAAAATAAATAAAAGTGTATTTTAAGTGTTTGTATACAAATCAGCTCATTTTTACCCTCAATATTATAGTAGGCTAATGAAGCCTATAGGCTACAACTGACTCCCATAGTTTACATGCAATATTTAGTTTATATATATATATATATATATATTAGTGCTGGGCGGTTTATATGGAAGTAAAATAATGTCAAATGTTTTTGAAATAAAAAGCCTGTTGAATTGCACTACTTGAAAAAAAATAGGCATTGCATTAATCATGCTTGCATTTTAATGCATTGTATTTTTAGGGCTTGCATTTTTATGGGCTGAAATTCAGCATGGTTGAATATTTAAGCTGTGAATATTTCGATTAAAAACATTTCAAACACATTTTCATTATTAAAAATTCAATAATCCATATTCACCTTTCATATTTCACTTCCAAAATATTCAAACTGTTTAAAAATACAACCTATAATATTCAACAGGCAATTTTCGGTCCATTTTATTTCGCTTTGCAAAATTCGCTTCCACAAATTCAGTGGTTCAAATTCGACAGTAAATTCAACGGAACTGCAGGAAAAGCAATAGACTACCGAGATACTCTCCATCTGCTGTTAGTCAACCTCACCAGCAGGGGGTGCAAAAGCTTGTGTTGTTGACGTTTAGGGACCGTCTCTAAAGTGTATACTACTTTGGTATACACGTTTCTAACTTCAATAGCATTTGAATAGAACGACTTACAGTCATAAAACCAACTGTAAAGTGTTCATGTAGTGTCAGGCATAATGCGCACCCTTTGGATTTTTGATATTTATTCAAATAAATTAAAGTTTGCTATTGAAGTTAGAAACGTGTATGCCAATGTTTTATGCAACTTTTGAGACGGTCCCTAAATGTGCGAATGTCCAATGTCAAGCCAATTTTACAGTTATTAGGCTACATTTAGTCATTTATTTAGCAGACGCTTTTATCCAAAGCGATTTACAGTTAAACTAACAATAGGTGGACAACAATATGCAAGTGCTATGACTCTTCCCAGTTTAAGCTAATGCAATACACGTAGGCATAGCCTATACTATATATATATATATATATATATATATATATATATATATATATATATATATATATATATATATATATACTGTAGAGAGAGAGCGAGAGAGAGAGAAAAGAGAAGAGAAAGTGTTAGTATTGATCAAGTGTTGATTTTATGCCAGTATATCACGAAACGCTCAGCATGAAACTTTGCACGTTACGTTCATATTCTTAGTCCATCTAGCCTATATAGTAGCCTATAGCCTACATCCCCAATAAGGTGCGAGTTTGGTCTTTTATATCACTGTATTAGTCCATAAACTACGTTAAGCATTTTGTCCCGACAGAAGGGGAATCCTCGAGTGTGAGGTATATTGAGGGAAACCGATTATAATCCTGTTCATGTAGAGAAAGCTGATGACATGCTACACAGGGAAAGTAACAAGTTATTGAATGAAACATAAACACAGCTTTTGTGTCTTTATCATCTTTTCCGCATATATACTGACACATCTCATTTTCATTTTATGAATGAATGGCTTGCTCTAACTGTTGCTCTGTCTTCGTCAACAACAAGCGCTTTTGCACCCCCTGCTGGTGAGGTTGACTAACAGCAGATGGAGAGTATCTCGGTAGTCTATTGCTTTTCCTGCAGTTCCGTTGAATTTACTGTCGAATTTGAACCACTGAATTTGTGGAAGCGAATTTTGCAAAGCGAAATAAAATGGACCGAAAATTGCCTGTTGAATATTATAGGTTGTATTTTTAAACAGTTTGAATATTTTGAAGTGAAATATGAAAGGTGAATATGGGTTATTGAATTTTTAATAATGAAAATGTGTTTGAAATGTTTTTAATTGAAATATTCACAGCTTAAATATTCAACTATGTTGAATTTCAGCCCATAAAAATGCAAGCCCTAAAAATACAATGCATTAAAATGCAAGCATGGTTAATGCAATGCCTACTTTTTCAAGTAGTGCAATTCAACAGGCTTTTTATTTCAAAAACATTTGACATTATTTTACTTCCATAGGTTTACCGGTTCATACCGAATACCGGTGTTTATTTTTGTTACGATATGTAAGGGATAATGTATAGTGAGCCGGTTGTTATAGTGAATAACAACCCCGACAGGCTGAACGGGATCCCGACGCGAAGCGGAGGGATCTTGAATCAGCCTGAAGGGGTTGTTATTCACTATAACAACCGGCTCACTATACATTATCCCGCTTATTACATGGCTACCTACAAAATAAATAAATAATTTGCCGCGAATTATTGATTTAAAAAGGGGTTATTGATTTAAAAACGATTGTATTGCTTCCGCTAAAGAAAATAGTCCGTTCCGCGTCCATAGCAACGCGCTGTTTTTCATGGCAACGGTCTGTTATACTTCGCAGCGGTCTGTTATAAAGAAATAACAGACCGCATTCTATATTGGAATTCAGCCAAGCCATGTAATAAGAATTTTTAATATACCGCAATACCGGTGTATGTCGCTTTTAATCGGAACGCGGCGCTGCGCGACACAGTCTCACCCCTCATTTACAACACACGTCTGCGGCGCATTACAGCTGCGACAAGGTTTTATTCCGTCCTCCACGCGGTGCGTCAAAATAGACTAGGCGCCTATATTTAGCGAAGCGGCGCGGAGAGCCGCTTCTGGGAAGCTTCGATCTGAAACACAAGCATTGACTAGAATGGGCACGAGACGTGTGGGGGTGAGAGTGTCTTTTTTCTCGCGGCGCGCGTGTTTTTATACTGTATTAACGTATCTGAAGTGAACTGACGGTCTTTAGAAAAGTTTTTTGTTATTACGATTGAATCTTTCTTTATCTTTCCTGATAAAGCAGTGTTTATGAGCGTTGCTGCTTTGTGTACAGCCGTTACCGGGGAAACCACTGTTTCTGCCGCTCCTAAAGCGCGTCCTGCTGGCACCTCTTTGTAAACAGCCTTGCAAACCTGTATTATTACTATTAGTGTGGATTTTTTCTATAATATTCACTCATGACAATAAAATAGGGCATTATAAGTAAATCTACTGCAGTATTTCCTCTCTCACTCAGTAGAAAATGTGGTTAACACCCATCATGCTTGAAAAAAAAAAAAAAAAGCGGTAAAAACCGTGAAACCGGTATAATTTAGAAAAAAAACGTGATGTTGATTTTTGGTCAAACCGCCCAGCACTAATATATATATATATATATATATATATATATATATATATATATATATATATATATATATCTTGGCCAGATGACTGACCTTTGAGAGCAGCCCAGATGCAGAGGTCAGCCAGTGTCACACTGTGACCCACCAGGAATGTTCTTAGTGCCAGAGCTTTATCCAGATCTGCCAGAGCAGAAGACAGATCTGACTGACCACAGAGACGACGGGCGCTGAACTCAAGCCAGTGATCAACCTGCAAAAGACAGAACATAATCAACAACTTTGCTAACTGATGAAAAATTGTAATATGCTATAGAGAGCCAGTGGAATGTAGTTTATGATTCCCAAATCTAACCTCAGTTTGCTCCATCATGTTAGAACCATACAGTCCCAATGCCGGAGCCACTCGGGCAAGATAACGGGTGATGGAGTTCACGTCACTGAACTGCACCTCACTGAAGGAGAGGCACCGAATGAGAGAAATGGGAAATTAGACAGAATGATGCGTATAAAGAAAAATACAAGAAAAATTTTGTACGTGGTGTATCCTCCTAATGTGTCCATAAAACACTATAATTATTATATTATACATAAAGCATGCACTTGTAGTCTCATACAGGCCATATACTCACTCAGAGACACGGAGCATGGTGTCTTTGCCCTCCTTCACTGAGAGATTGACGCTGCCCTTCACATGTTCAGCAGTCAACAGTGCCCCTGCAGGCAGAGAGGTGAATTACAGAGAAATCTAATACTGTACCTGCTGTGCACACACAAATCTAAGCTGAAATTATTTCCAAATCCCATAAATATAATTCTGCACATAAATGCACACACACAAAAATAACTTTCTTGTTTATACTGCATTGTTGCCCTCCTTTTATGTACAACATTACCTAATGCATTAGAAAAAATTTAATTGATGCAAACAAATTCTCTGAACAGTCACAATAATATTAATTTGCAAATTTTATTTAATTGTGAAGGGTTGAGAGAGCAGAAAATAAAAAGCCCAACCTCAACTGTAACAGAAACATATTTGCTTTCATAATAAGGTTACATTATGAGATGACAGACCAAACTGGTCCATCTAGATTATGTGCAAATCATTTTTGTGGCGACAAGTGACTGCGCAAAGAAAAAAAAAAAAAAACGGGAAAAAAAACATATTTGTCATTGAATCATTCATTCAAACCGATTAAACTGATTTTAAACAATTAATTCAAATTAATTCAACATTTTTTTAACAGACTGCAACTGTAAACATTTTGTCAGAATCTCTAGTAAATGTTAGTTTATTTAGTTGTCTGTTCAGAATCATGTTCTATATTTGAAACAACAAAAACAATTCTCAATCATGATTCTCAATTTATCCAGAATCTTGCAGCTCTAACATATGAATAGAATATGTAAAAATGTCTGTGGTGCATTTTCCCTTGTAGAGACATTTTACACACTGTAAAAAAAACCTGTAAATTTACAGGAAACGGTCTGTATTTTTTTACAGAATTTTGCCGTTTTGTCATTATACAGTGAATACCTGTTATTTTACAGATATTTGTTTTAATTTAAAGGTCCACTATTAAATTTACAGGTAATTGCTTTTATTTTGGTTTTACATTAATTTTACGTTTTTTAAAGGAAATTCTCTGTAATTTTATATGGTTATGTGTAATTTTACATAAAAAATTAAGTAATATTTTACAGATTATTTCTGTGGAATTAGAAAACAAAGAAAATAAGGTATAACTGCAGAAATCAGCAGTCACTTAACATGTTTTCCTTAAAGATTATTAAGCATGTGGGGGTTAAAGTGAGTTTTAAGATTTGTACACACATTAGGCAAGCCTATTTAATTATTTATAGTCTTTTAATTTTGTCTTGCAAATAGATGTTCATTTTGATCATCATTTGTATTTGCCCGTAAATTTCATTTAGGCCTATATTTTATGTCTTTTATGAATCGTTTTTCCAAATCTGCGTGGCTTTGTGTGCGTTTGTATGTATGTGTGTGTGTGTGTGTGTGTGTGTGCCCGCGCGCGCGCAGATTCAAATTATCCGCCATTACGTTTCGTTGCTGCTAGTCCCGCCCACAACAGTTAGCTACAGGTCTGTCTCTGTCGTCGATCTGTGTCAAGGGCAAGCGGGAGATTTGAAGTTTCAGTCTACGCTCGTGAAGTAGTCGTGGATTGTGATCACAGTGGTTCAAAGCTATAATCGTATTCGACAGAAGCAGCCAGCCGTGAGCAGGAGCGCTGAACACATATTAGTTGTTTGTAGTCTGGGTGTCAGTCCAGAAATAACGCGCCCTTTTTCAGTGAGCCTGGTTCGTCGTCACAGCAGACCTCATCCCGACCGATCAACGGCTGAGGTAAGAGTCTCATACTACATGTGTGTACGATATTTTATATTACATTTGTGTTAAGTGGTTAGACAGTTTCCATGCTAACGTTAGCATTCTTAAATGATGTTCAGTTATAACTGGGTCAGGGCAAAACACTGAAAATGCAGCATGCGTTTTTTAATTATCGATCTGTGTTAAGAAAGATCAGTTGAACCCAACCCACATCTCTACTTGTTAACTTAAAGACCTAAAACAATCTTTTGTAGACTTGTTATTCATATTAAAGTCCATAATTGTGTATAAAATCTTCGTTATGATAGTCAGTAACATTAAACCAATAAATGGCGGGATATTTTGAAACACTGTCTGGAAGCTGAAAACTTTTCTCTTAAAAAACATACTTTATTTTATTATAATAAAATTGTAGTAAACACGTTTTTAGCTGATTTTTTACCATTGTAACGTTAATAGCCACAGTTTTACTAAAAATAGGCCTACCGTGTTTCTTTTGTTTATTTCGTAATAGTTAACATGACTAACTTTATTAAGACCGTTAAGAAATCGAAATACTGTAACTTAACGTACTTGTTAATGATACAGGAAAGCCTAGAACAGGAAGACTAGAATATGAATACAACATGATGAACCCCTAGGACCTAGGTGTGCAGCTAGGTCACAGTAAATCATATTCATTTAACATTACTTTCTATAAATGTAACTTAGCTAAAATCACATGGCAGCTCAAAATATTACTGTTAGCCTTTCCAGCTCAGCTTCAAGATCATAGTCATTTGAGTTTTTGCATTGTCCCAATGGAACATATTCTGACATGTGTAAATCTAATACTGAGTTTTAAAATAACGTGTGTGTGTGTGTGTGTGTGTGTGTGTGTGTGTGTGTGTGATTTCAGGTCACGTGGAAAGCAGATGATCATGGCAAACAAGGTATGGGAAGAATTCACTAAAACATAAAAATCATAACGGTTCTGATTCCATATGTTCATAACAGTCTTCTGATTCCAAATGATTGCACTAAAAGTATGCACAAGGTTTGGATTTGCTACAGCAAGATTACGATTGTGTTAGATTCCACCCATCTTTCTTTCTTTTTTTCATTTTTTTTTAACTACCCACTAAGCAAAATGATGTCTGAAAGACTTCTTTTCAATGTCTTTGTTACAAAAATCAGACGTTGAAATGCCGTCCACTGAGGAGCCAGAATGAAAGTTATGACGTCTTTTTTTGACGTGTTCTGCACGTCCGATATAGACGTTCATCGAACCTTCATACAAGGTTAAAACTAGTTCAGATGTGGCCATTGTGGACATATTTCAACATCATTTATGGTCTCATTTAGACATAATTACTTTGACTATTGCTGTCTTATGATCTTAGTGAGAATGAACAGAGGTTTAGATGTTGATATTCGTTTAATTTGAAGTGTCACCATTGTGGTGATCAATGTTTGCTTTAGTTGGGCTCTTGGTCCCCGTTCCTTTTATTTTAACTTTTCTTTGGCTGCTGTAACAGTGTGTTTGTGTAACACAATTGTTGTGGCAGAGAAAGCCTAGAAAAAGTATGAGGTGTTATCAGTTCAATGTTGATGATGACATAATTATCACAAAAATGGGCCTTTAATATTGTGTTTAAAGTTTTGTGTTTATATTTGCCGTTAATAACCA
Organism: Scardinius erythrophthalmus; assembly: GCF_964197995.2. Lineage (NCBI taxonomy): Eukaryota > Metazoa > Chordata > Actinopteri > Cypriniformes > Leuciscidae > Scardinius > Scardinius erythrophthalmus. The sequence goes on from NC_138239.1 coordinate 8,137,801, forward strand.
CCAACCTTGTGGAACTGCATTATTGGTGAAGGTGTATTTATTTGAAGGTGTATAAAAAGCATGTGCACATTATGTTTTGAGCAAGAGTATCATACAGTCACACACAGACATCAAGATTTTGGATTTGAATCACAACAACGGTGACAACCAAAAAAAGCTTGGGAATTAAGGATGAGTTTTGTACTATGAAAGCTACCCATCATGCATTGCAGCATGAAGCTTTTTTTTAAATTGTCACCATTGTTGGAAATCATATGCACAATCTTGATGTCTGTGTGTGACTGTATGATACTCTTGCTCAAAACATCATGTGCACATGGTTTTTATACACCTTCAAATAAGTGATCATTTTAATGTTTTTGGCACCAATAATGCAGTTCCACAAGGTTGTTGGTTATTAATGGCAAATATAAACACAAAACTTTAAACACAATATTAAAGGCCCATTTTGTGATGATTATGGAGTCATCAACATTGAGCTGATAACACCTCAAACTTTTTCTAGGCTTTCTCTGCCACAACAATTGTGTTACACAAACACACTGTTACAGCAGCCAAAGAAAAGTTAAAATAAAAGGAACGGGGACCAAGAGCCCAACTAAAGCAAACATTGATCACCACAATGGTGACACTTCAAATTAAACGAATATCAACATCTAAACCTCTGTTCATTCTCACTAAGATCATCTGACAGCAATAATCAAAGTAATTATGTCTAAATGAGACCATAAATGATGTTGAAATATGTCCACAATGGCCACATCTGAACTAGTTTTAACCTTGTACGAAGGTTCGATGAACATCTATATCGGACGTGCAGAACACGTCAAAAAAAGACGTCATAACTTTCATTCAGGCTCCTCAGTGGACGGCATTTCAACCTTCGATTTTTGTAACAAAGACATTGAAAAGACGTCTTTCGGACATCACTTTGCTTAGTGGGGCTCTTTCATTTAGAAACATGACTTTTCCTATCACTACTATCTTAATGACACGTATCTTTTAATCCAGCTAGATGATCTGACGGTTGCTGCTCGCATCTCAGCCTACCTGATGGAAAATTCTTGCTGGATGAATGACCTTCACCTTTAAATCAGCCTTGCCAAGACAGAACTGCTTATGGTTCAGCTTTCAGCCAAAACATACTTGCTGTGATCCTGCTGATTTGCCTTATCATTAGGAGGATCAGGCCCTTCCTATCGGAGCTACACAACTCTCTTGTTCTATCCAGACTGGGCTATTGTAATGCTCTCCTGGCAGCTCTTCCAGTGTCAGTCAAACCTCTGCAACTGATCCAGATGCTGCAGCAAGAGTTGTCTTTAAAGGTAGCCCTATGCCTAAACTCACTGCTTCCGATCTATGTGTCTCCAGAAGCATGTGTTCTGCAAGTGAACGGCGCCTTGTGGTGCCATCATCCCAAAGAGACACAAAACCACTTTCACTGACATTTACCTGGACTGTTTCCTGGTGGTGGAATGACCGGCGCAACGCAACACATTTTCAAGAAACTGCTAAAGATCCATCTTTTTCATAAACACTTCACCCAATAATACTAAATCTTTGTTAAAAAAAAAAAAACACCTTTCTATGTGTACTGTGCTAGACTAACTGGGACTTGTCACTGCACTTGTTGCTTTTTATTATCTTTAATTATTATCTTAATTGGTTAGTCACTTTGGATAAAATGTAATTGTAAATGTTAAAATAAGTTATACTGTAAAGGAATACGGTAATTGCTTTTTATTGTGGATATTTTTACATGTTCTAAATTATATACTAAGCTTCTATTTCCTATCAATCACTTATCTTGATGTTTAGTGTTTGTTCAATTACTAATACTGTAAATATGCAGGTAATTTGTACTCATACATTTAGTTAATTTAAAAGAAATTGACTGTACATTTGCTATTATTAAGAACTTAATTAGAGATGTTGTGAAATTGGATCTGTACAAATAAAAATTAAAACTGTAAATTTACAAACATTTGTATTTGAATTTATGTACTTGTGTGCATTTTTATACATATTTTCATTGTTATTTTACACATAAAAACTATATTAAAAGAAAATTACTGTAGATAGACAGCATTATTATATAAAATAATTTTATAAAACCTTAAATTTACAGTATTTAATTGTTTTAAAGGTGTATATGACTTTTTAAAACATTAAAAATCCCAATAATTACATAAGATTTAATGTAATATTAAAGATATAATCTGTTATTTAATTATGGAAAATTACTGTATTTTAACGAGATTGTTTTTTCCCGTTATTTTACGGTAATTTTCTGGCGCCCCAGCTGCCGGAATAATACCGTTTTTTTACAGGTTTTTTTTTTACAGTGCACGTACATTCCTAATATAATGAAGTTTTGCTTTCAGGGATGACATGGAGGTCTTTCTGCAGTAAAGCCATGACAAAAAAAATCTCTTTTGATGAATTTTACATTTATTTAATTATGAGCTTAATTATACATTTTTAAAATTATTGTTTTCGTTTTTTATTAAGGCCTAAATGTAGTTTTAGTTTTCAAATGCACAATCAACTTCTTCAAGGCTTTGTATTAAATGTTTATTTGAATTTGGCATGATTAAATACAATATATTTATACTCTGTATCTTTAGTACTGCTTGTAACAATATGAACATGAAGGAAATAATATCACATAAATAATACACTAAATGGAAAACATTTTAAAACAGGGTTACATTAGTTAAATACAAAATGGATACAATTACTATTAATAAGCACTGACTGTTTACAGCATTTCTTCATATACATTTCTTGATATTTTAAAATTAAGCTTTTTAAAACTTGATCCTGAAACTGCTGGCACTGCAGGTCTGCAGCTGGATATTATTGCCTAAATTCAGGACTTGCATATCTGCATTAATTTATGCAAGCATTTAATGCATGGAATTTCCTGCTTTATGCATGTTCGTTCTCGGAATTTAATTTATGAAGAAAATCAGGTTTGACAATTAAGGTTTGTCAACAAATGTCTGAGACACCCATTTACTGTACTGCATAAAACCAGTCACACCAATTTTGGTGTATCACTTTTTCCACTGGTTTTGCAAAGATTCAACATTTCTAATTTTAATCCATCACATGAGACCATTAAAAAGATTTCACCTTACTACACATATACAATCAAAGATTTCTAACAGAAGGAGTTAGATCATCCTGCTGCTCAAAGACAGGTGTGGAGTAAACAAATTCAGACAGCTCTTTCAAATGACTTGCATCAGCCAGTGACACAGCTTCTCCAAGCACTGGATGGCGCACTTCAATTCATTAACCAAATAATAAATACCTTTCTGCAGCTAAAACAACATTTCTATATCTTAGCTATATTGTGGAAAGGCTCTATAACCAAGAAAACCTTGGGTTTGCCCTGTAATCACTGCAAAACCCACAAAACTCCCTCTTACCCTCATAATAATGAAAACAAAACATGCACAAATTAGCCATTGTTCTGAATCACTTTTAGGGAGACAGACCCAAACTATTACTGCAAAAGATCTAGCTTTGATTCTATTAAAATGTAAAGCGGTGAAAGGCAAGTAAAGCCTAATGAACATTGGGAATGGCAGACTGTTAATTTTAGATTCTGCCACGACGGCACGAGGATGTTCTGCGTGTCAGTCCATTGAACCGGTGCGCGAGCTCAGCGGCTAAATGCAATGTAGCTTGTAATATATTGAACACGTCGCATTTGTACGTACCTAGAGGTGGGTTGCTACTGTTGATAGTCAAGTTTAGTGCCATGTCGTTCCTCTTGGTCTTCTCGTAATGGCCCTGTCACACTTCTCCAGCACCAAACTACTTCACGACTGCTCAGCGCCGCCTGCTGTAAGAGCGCAGCAGTGGAATGACACGGGTAACACTAGACCCAGAAACAATGGTTCCGCTCATTTTCGTTTGCTCTGTGGGTTTGAGGGAAAATATGTACAATGGTAAACTATGCGTTTCTAGGTTAACGTTCTTCATCTTTCTATGGAAACCGTGAACGACGAATGACGCTGTCAGTTCCTCGCATATTTTTGTAATACAGGTTTGGAAAAACATTTTACCCCACGTTTTTTTTTCTTTGTTTCGTTATTGCCTTTTATTTTACGATTTAATTTCTGAAGTAAATCTTAATCCATAAAACAAATAGCACCAGGACACCAGCCTCTTTGCAATTGGTTAAATTAATCTTGAATATTTTTTAATATTCACAATTGTAAGATAATTATAGGCCTACAGTTTGATGTATGTAAATCACTATGCTTCCTAAAGGAGGCGCTATAAGCCTTGAAAATGCATCTGCCTATTTAGCTTAGTGTCTATACAAACCTATGCTATAAACTGAAAGTTGGCCTAGTCGTTTATATTTTATTGGGAAGATGCTTTGGAATTAAGTGCATGCTGTATGTAGGTCTTGATGAATTTGTGTAGCCTAATTCAACAATTACACTATTCTAGAGTTCAGTGCAGTGTCACATAAGCTACACTGATCATTTGATTTTTGACAAAAAAAAAAACTTGTCACTTCTAGCAAATGTAAAATACCATTAGCCTATTTATTCTAGTTTTCTCCAACTATAATTTTTCTGCATTTATAATTTGAACTATTTCAGGGACTTAGAAAATAACTCAGTATTATGAAACTGTTTTATTGTTTTTAGAATTTAAATAATTGTTATAATGGTTACATATTTACTAAAATGTATTATAGTCTATATAGGCTATAATAATTTATAAATAATCTCATGGTAGCAACTCAATGCATTTAGGCATGTAGAAATGGTCAAGATGATCTGCTGAAGTTCAGACTGAGCATCTGCATGGGGAAGAAAGGTGATTTAAGTGAGTTCGAACATGGCATGGCTGTTGGTGCCAGATGGGCTGGTCTAAATATTTCAGAAACTGATGATCTACTGGGATTTTCATGTATAAAAGGATAAAATATCCAGTGAGAGGCAGTTCTGTGGGCTAAAATGCCTTGGAGAATGCAGACTGGTGTGGGCTGATATAAAGGCAACAGTAACTCAAATAAACACGTTACAACCAATGTCTGCAGAAGAGCATCTCTGAACGCACAACACGTCGAACCTGAAGCAGATGAGCTACAGCTGCAGAAGACACACCGGTGCCACTCCTGTCAGATAAGAACAGGAACCCAAAGCTACAATTCATACAGCTTCACCAAGATTGGACAATAAAGATCTGAGAAACGTTGCCTGGTCTGATGAGTCTTGATTTCTGCTGCACTATTCAGAGGGTCAGTAAACAGCATGAAAGCAAGGATCCATCCTGTCCTGTATCAACGTTTCAGGCTGATGGAGGTGGTGCTGTAATGGTGTGGGGATATTTTTGGCACAATTTGGACCCCTTAGAACCGACTGAGCATCGTTTAAACACCACAGCCTACCTGATTGTTGCTGACCATGTCCTACCTGAGTATTGTTGCTGCATGTCCATCCTGATGGCTACTTCCAGCAGGATAATGCACCATGTCACAAAGCTCAGATCATCTCAAGATGGTTTCTTGAACATGACAATGAGTTACTCACTATACTCAAATGAACTCAAATGCAGTCACCAGATCTCAATCCAGAAGAGCACTTTCGGGGTGGGATGGAACAGGAGATTCGCATCATGGATGTGCAGCCGACAAATCTGCAGCAACTGCGTTATTCTTCCATGTCAATATGGACCAAAATCTCTGAGAAATGTTTCCAGCATCTTGTTGAATCTGTGCCATGAAGAATTAAGACAGATCTGAAGGCAAAAGGGGGTCTAGCTGACACCATAACTTTTGTTTTCATCCGTGGTCATTAATCTACCTGACAGTGCACTAACTCTTCGCACCAGCTCTCATTCTTCTCCTGTCCAACATGACAGATTTGTATGAGTATTTATGTGGTAAATTGTGGTTATTTTCCCATGTATTTTTGTTAAGATTAATGAGATAAAGACATAAAGTGCTCTTCATGCGAATGAGTCAGTTCCATCAATGAAAGTGTCTCCTCTCCAACGCCGTACTTCATTAGAGCCCATCCAGCACATGCTCTACTCCCACCTTCAAAAGCTCTAACTGGTTGGAAGCACATTTGCATTCACTCCTAATGAGATTGTAGCAGTGAGATGCTGCATCAGATTTATTTTTTTCAGAAGCTAGAGACATAAAAACCCAATAATGCCTGATGCCACGGCAGGTAGGCTACACCACAGACTGATGAAATATGGAAATGTGACTTGTTTGTTCAGTCAGGTCTGCAGTCGCAGTTGACATTTTCACACATAAATCCAGTGTAAGCTTATTAATCTCCTGGACGATTCCATATGTGAAATCAAAGAAGCAGAAGAGAGGAAAAAATCTCCTCTGAATTATGTTGTGTAATGAATGCAAGGCTAATGCAAGACAGCAGCGTCTTAATGGACATTCACAACAAATCTACTTTTTGTACAGTAGCCCCGAGGAAGACATAGATGATGTTTTATAACTGTGATCTATATATTTGGTCTGATGTTAGTAACTTTTTATTTAACCCAAAAATATTATTTAGAGTTAGTTAATTAGAACAAGGCTTAATGTTATGCTCTTACACACAGAAGCAAGATCTAATGGATGTTGTGAACTTATAGTCTATAGGCCTAATTCTACATGGCAGATACTATACTTACAAACAACAATTTGCAGTGTATACCAAAATAGTGTATTCATCTTTGACATAGGCTACATACATAATATATGTCTGCAGCATCTTATGTGAGACAGAAAAGAAATAGTCGGAGGGGTTACTTTCTTTCCTTTCCCCTTAAATACATTGCAAACTTGACAATATCTTCATTAGACGTCATATCAAGTATGTAATTACCGAAGAAGTGAAGAGCCTTTTGAAAGATCAATCTTGGCGGTGTAATTGTCTTGTCATCTCATTCAGATGGGAGGTCCGTGTGAGAGGAGAGAGAAATGGCTTTGTCAGCTACACTTTGTAATTTTCTCATCTGGTAATAATAGTCACTCGAAGACATTAATGCACTTGTTCACTTTTACATTTTTTAAAGAAAGATTTAGCACAAGGTTTCAGTGACTTTGAATCTCCTGATATAGGCTAGTTGGCCAGCAGATGGCGGTGTGTGACTTTTGTTTGTAGTGATGTTGCTTTTGTGTTACTTTTCCACACTGGAACTGCGCTTTAAGGAACCGAACGGTAGGCCACACACACACGCGCGCGCGGTTTCGCTTCTTTGTGGTGACTCTCCATACTGCCCTACAAAGCAAAAAGGCAGTAACTGCATTTTTGGTCAAAAATGAGTTATTATCATTTTCATGACATTCAAGGCATCCTTTGTTATGTGACAAAACATCTTATCTCAAATGTGTGTCGTTTTGGAGAAAAATGGTAGTCGTTTGTACAGTAACTGCAAAAAGCCCTCGTGAAACAAAGCATGAGTACAGTAACATCCATTACTGTGTTCTTGTTATGTTTTACCTAACAAAAAAATAACCGTGTTGCTGCGCAGTGAAGTTACTGTTGCCATGGTGAACACACACAGATGATTTCGCGGCATCTTCACGGGTAGTGTTGTCAAAAGTACCGGTACTTCGGTACTGAAATTTTTTAAATGTGACGATACCAGCATTTCTGTAATAGGAGCTGCAGTTGCTTCTATGTTTATCTAAGTGCATATTGACGTAGCCGGCATATACCACGATATAGTGTCTGTGTATAATATATTAAACCGCAAAAAGACAATTTAAACATTAACCCTGCATGTTCTGCTTGTCTCTGTGAATGAATGGCGCAGATGCGCGGTATTTACGGTACCTCTCTCTCTCTCTCTCTCTCACACACACACACACACACACAAGCATGAGTGACGCTCGCGCTGTTTTCAGTCTCTGCTGCCTCACGATATGATGGCATGATGAAATTCATATCCAGAGCCGCTCTGAGAGTCACTTCATGAGCATTTTACCGTTTAATTTGAGAAAAACTATCTTCATATCATACACACACAGAAACTCAAAGGTCTTCACGGCAACCCGTCAAAATAAAAGTTCGGTTTAACTTGAAGAAATTGACAGAAATAATTATATTAGGCTACTGTACAGTAGATTTAGCCACGTCTCCATGTATTAAAAATACTACTACTACTACTAAAAATAATGTGTGCATAGAGGGTTGCTTAATTTTCACTTGATTTTTTTATAAGCAATATTTATGTTTAAACAGCATGTAGCCTTCAATGCTTATGTATTATTTACTTATGATCACCGTCATAAATATTTTTTTTTCCCAAACAGTTAAATAAAATAGAAAAATTTCAACAGATTTTGCTGTGGTACCGAAATTGGTACCGAGAACCGTAAAATTTGAATGGTATCGGTACCGACTACTGGAATTTTGGTATCGAGACATAGGCCTACTCACGGGACGGTTTTAACATTTGCGATTTCACCCTTCTAACTTCACACAAATTAGAAACACGTAGGCAAAATGATTTTGTTTTGCTCCAAAGAAAAGTTGTTTTGCAGTGCTTTAACATTAATGTGATTTGTAGGTATAGCAGATACTACATTACAGATACAGAAACACCCCCAGACACACATTAATCTAATACTCACACATAATAATGTGGTCCTTTTTAAAATAAATGGTCCCCATTTGGACCTTGATACAGCTTAGCAATGTGCGACTTTAAGCAGCCGTTTCAGCACCAGAACAGCTTCCGGGTGGAAAATATTGACCTAAAATGGTCAAATTAGTTTGGGATTGGTATATCCATGTTCAGGAAAACAAATGGTTCCAATTAATTCAAATACAGTGTATCTAACACACCCAGAGCCCAAGTTGTGGCAAAATAGTTTTTGGAGAATCTGTAGTTACTGCTTTTTTCCTTGGTATGGTGCCACGTTTTTAGTAAGTAATACAAAGCAAGAATACAGTAACTGCAAAATAGGGGTAAAATATCAAATTAAATGTGAGGATTGATATGTACAAAGAATAAGCTAACATAAAGTAACAAAACAGCCACATGTCCAATAATCTACCTACAACTACTTAGGCTGGATGACAGGATAACTTTAAAGTCATTTTTCTCAGTTCTGCACTCTGCGTAGTTACTGCCTTTTTGCTTTGTAGGGCAGCATAGACGTAATAGTTTTTATACAGTACAAGCCGTATATTTTACGTTAAAGGCCTATATAAGCAGGTAAGCAGTAGTATAGGCCTACCCACTAGGAAACATATAAAAGAATCACAAAACATATATATATAAAAGAATCACATGCTCTTTTGAGTAGGTACTTATTTTAAATAAGTAATTACTTCGCGACCACTACAAAAGTATGCTCTATAGTATGAGTGTGTGTAGTATGAATGTAATCTGGACGTACTATTCGCCATGCTGTCATTATCATGTGACCTGCAGCGTCAGTGGCCCTGTCCCAAATGGCACACATATATAAACCCACTTAAAAAAGCGGGTGGATACGCAACAACATCGTTTTGTGACAGAACTTTCACATTTTCATTCATAAATTCACCCCGTCTCAGTTGCAAAGCACTGCTTTTGGACCATTGGGGTTTCAAATTTCAAGAATCGAGTCTATCCTTTTTTTCAGTTGATGAATGAGAGCGGGACATTGTAGGGCTCCTTCCATCCAGTAATCGTAATAAGCTTTGTTGCTTTTGATTTGAAACAAAGTCTCAGATTTCAAATTCTGCCTATTTTACTTAGGAATTTTAAAAAGTAAATGCCCGCCGTTTATAAAACGGATAGTTCCGGTCCTTGATTCTGATTGGTTGAGCCGCGTTCGAAGCCGTATATTACTCAACAAACATACACCTGTGACCGCATAGTAGCCTATTAGCCTACTGCGCATTGCGCAACTGGCAGATAATATTGGCTCCATGTGTTGCTTGGCAACCTGGAACTACATTGCTTTGTGGAGGAATAAATGTGTTATAACCACTGATCTATATAATGATATAGATCAGTGTTTATGTAAGGGATAATGTATAGCGAGGCGGTTGTTATAGCGAATAACAACCCCGACAGGCTGAACGGGCCTTGAACCAGCCTGAAGGGGTTGTGGTATTCGCTATAAAACCGCCTCGCTATACATTATCCCGCTTATTACATGGCTACCTACAAAATAAATAAATAATTTGACACAAAATATTGATTTAAAAAGGAGTTTATTGATTTAAAAACGATTGCATTGCTTCTGCTAAAGAAAATAGTTCGTTCCACGTCCTAGCAACGCTCTGTTTTTCATGGCAACGGTCTGTTATACTTCGCAGCGGTCTGTTATCAAGAAATAACAGACCTCATTCTACATTGGATTTCAACCAAGCCATGTAATAAAACGTTATTTTTTTTGTTGCTGGTGTTTTTTTTATGAATAAAATAAATATTATAATGAATATTTTTATGGAGTAACCGTTTTATAAAAGCAATAAGCCCCTCGAAGCCGTGTTTACAGTGAATTTAGAACAGCTAAGGAGGTTTTAGGCACGACGCGGAACGCCCCTTAGCTGTTCTAAATTCACTGTAAACCACAGCTTCGCCGGGCTTATTGCTTTATTTGGCGCTGTATGGCGTGAGCGTGACAGATCGCTGTAGCGCCTCAGTTCAAGAGAAGCGGCAGCCCGAAGCGCAAGTGAACTGATCATCTCCTCCCCTTTAATACTAGTTATAGCATTTGCAACACATAAACATGAATAAACATGTATGAACATCATAAGGTATGCTAAAAGATACAGTAAAACTTATGGAAATCTGTATCATGTCTCATGAAAGCTCAATCAGTGTTTCAATCGCAGAAAGACGTCATTAAAGCAGTTTGTAAACAATGTCGAAACTTCACATTTACCTCACAAAAAAACATATTCAGTGACTATAGAGAAGTGCATTTTTCTAATCACTCTATTACATTTTAATGATAATTTTTAATGTTCTTCAATAGGCTAATGCATGTTTGAAAAAATCCGTCAAGTTGACTGCCACAATTTACATGTTTATATTTCAAAAACGATTTCGAGTAAAAAATAATGTAATTTTAAAGTTAGTCCTACTAAAACTTTATTATTATTATTATTATTATAAAACTTATGTAAGATAACAAAAATATATATAATAAAATCCTTGAGTGTAATTTAAGTGTTCAAATCAGTTCATTTTAACCTTTAATATATTATGTAGTATTGACTCCCATGTAGGCGATAGCCTTGTTTATAGCATTATTTGAGAGATTTCTTTTCTTTGAGAAAATTTGCCAGAATCACAAGCTTGTGAATCTTAACTGAATTGAATTGTGAAATTTGTGTCAAAACCCAGCTGTATTAGTAAACAGAATACAATATGATGACAGACTAGTGGCATGAAATGGTGCAAAACAGAAAACAAAGTCCTAACTGGGTGATATTGTGACATACTGATAAGCATCAGCTTTCCATTATTAATAATAGTTACAACTTGCACTCTTAAATGTGCAGTGAAAATTGTCAGCTGATAAAACCTGTGATCCAGGGACCATATTCATAAAACATCTAAGGCTAAATGTAGCTCTTAACTGGCTGATTTAGATGGTGATTAACACTAAACAGTAGAAAATCAGTCCAGCCTCCCCAGCTATAAATGTCATTGGCTGTTAAAGTCTTGTGTTGCTTATAACACATTGACATGTTGATAACACATAAGCAGTCTTTCAGAATGCTCTTAATTACAAGTAGATGAATACTGTATGCATTAGTGGGTGTGGTGGTGCTTATGGGAAAAGAATCACATGCTCTTTTGAGTAGGTACTTATTTTAAATAAGTAATTACTTCACGACCACTAAAAAAGTATGCTCTATATAGTATGAGTGTGTGTAGTATGAATGTAATCTGGACGTACTACATTCGCCATGCTGTCATTATCATGTGACCTGCAGCGTCAGTGGCCCTGTCCCAAATGGCACACTTTATGTGCACTTTTTGTCTTGTGGACTTACAATGTGAGCGCCCCCTTTGCGGTTGATATGCACCCAGATGCGCACTTTTGCTGAGCCGCACTATTTGCAAGCTTTGCAGCAGACCTTTACCGACAGTCAAAGCGGCCTTACTTAGGAAAGGAAGACTGTAGGAAGACTGTGAATGTTTAGGGTGCCATTTTGGACAGGGCCAGTTACGTCGCTTCACTACCATTCAAATGGTGCCTAAACGGTCAAATAGCCAACATACAAATATGTCAAAATGCTGTTTTGGCAATTATCCTCATAAACACAGTCGGTTATGTCTCAAGTGAATATAAACACTGACAAAGAGCGTGTGTGTAACAGTATGTTTGGTCTGTGTATTAGCTCTTAAAATGACAGCATCCTAATAAATCTGCTGCAGTCATTATTGTTAATCAAACAACAAGTGATAAAATCGCTCACTGCTCTTGAATGAATAAACTGTTCTTTTGACAAGTATTAGTGTATATATAATGTTGTCACCATTCGGTTCAGTTTGGTTTCATTTTCATGGACCTTTATTTTTTTTTTCATTTGTCACGTGTCTTCTTTGTTCAGATTCCCACCACTCATTTGTCTCCTTGGTTACCGTTATCATTAGTTCATATGTGTCAGCTGTATGTGATTAATTATCCTTGTTTGTATTCCTTCTTAAATGTTCATGTTAGCATGCTGTTGGCTGTTTACTCTGAGATAAACCTTGTGTTATTGCTTCATCGTCTTCATCTTCCTTGACCTAAGCGTTAAAAATGCATCCAGCAGTGTTATTTTACATTTGATTACTTTATTTAATTTCTGTTGTGCTATTACTTATCTGAATATCACTGTTAGTACATGAACAACCTAAAGCACTATTTATTTATAATGTATAATACCCTTTTCACAAGATGTAAAATAAGTCTCTGATGTCCCCAGAGTGTGTTTGGGAAGTCGTAGCTCAAAATGCCCCACAGATATTTTTTTATAGCATGTTAAAATTGTCACTTTTTGAGGGTGAGCAAAAAACGCTCTGTTTATGTGTGTGTCTCTTTAAATGCAAATGAGCTGCTGCTCCCAGCACAGGGGGCGGACAACAAGGCATTTCTGAATGGGGTTAGTTGATGAATTTATGTAGCTGATGTGGAGTTAACTATCTTCTAGTCATTGATTAGCATATTCTTTCATGGTAATCTATGGGGGCGGGGTTTATGTAAATTTTAGGGTTAGTGATGTCAGGAAGCTCGTGTAGTCCCTACCAGCCGTTTGTTGTAGTCCTTAAAAAGCAGTTTCTGTAAAAGAAAATATCTCCCTTTACTTTGAACTTTGAGCGTCATAACTTTGCAGATATTGTTTATGCATAAACAGCAACATTACACACTAACTAGTTAAAAAAGTTAAATTATAATCAACCCCTTTATTTAATTTGTATTTTTGTTCTGTTGCATTTTTTTGTCGGTTTTGTTTGTAATTTAGTTTCTTTGTTCTTATTGTATTGGCGACTGTTTACTTGTCTTCTGTAACAGCTTTGAGGACTTTTACTTACATTAACCTAGTAGGCTTGAGTAGGCTATATTGATAATTGTGAAATTTCACTGACGTTTCATATCATGAAAGAAGACTGATCATATCACCCACCTATAATTGTGTTAAATAATAGTGATTTCAATATTGAGCAAAATAATCTTGATTAGCCCTATGGGATAGAAAAGTGTCCATCATATGCACACTTCAGAATCTCCCCGGACGAAGTAGATCATACGGGTACTTTTACTCTTTTATGAGTACTGTAAATTTGGACATAATTCTTTTCAGCTAATTTCAAGATAAGACCACAAAGGGAGAGAGAGCGGCATCAACACTGGTAATAAAAATGTAGTTTCGCTACTTTTAATGAAGACTACTGTGTGTTGAGCTTCAGGATTTAAAACACATGAAGTGACCAACATGAGCGGAGTTTGCTTTTCTCAAGTTTTTTTTTTAAGCGCAACAAATAGAGCAGAAGAAGCTGTTAGCTGTCAGTCAGTAGATCTGATGTGACTCAAAATGTAGATCTGTATGCAGGTGCAATGTACGTTATCTGAATTAAATACACATCTCTCGCTTTTTGCTTACTTGCCAGCAATTGCCTATTGCCGACCCCTGGTTTAGTTAAGGAAATGTAATTTCGCCAAAGAGGAACTTTTGCTTTAAATAAATGTTAATTTAAAAGCGGTATACTGCAGTGGGATATGCTACCATATCATCATGCTTAACACTGAGTAGAATAATTGTGATGTGACGATCGGGTGCGTATATCTAAATGAGAGAAAATCATGGTGGGGGGTGAATGATTAGTTTTTAACAGTGGATTCGAGTTAGAGCTCTATAAGTACATTTTGTCCCATAACATAGGGTTTACCTAGCCTGACGTCGTCATACTCAGATTCTAGTCAGATTCCGACCTAAAAATGTTGTGGGCGGGGCTAAGTTCGGCTGGCATCCAGGCTAGGGTTTACCAATACCACACACAAACCTGTTTTTATATCTTTATGTAGACTTTCCATACACATAATGGTTATTCTGTATAACTGTAAATTCTATCCCCTTACACTAAGCCTACCCCTAAACCTACCCCTCACAGCAAACCTTCTGCTTTTTTACATTTAAAAAAAACAAAAAAAAAACATCACTTGGTATGGTTTATAAGCTGTTTTCTATCATGTCAAACTTTTCACATTTTACTATCTTTGTGGGGACATTTGGTCCTCTCACTGTTGGTTAAACAAGAACACATGCACACACAAATCCTAGAAAGTAAAACATTACACCTAAAAACATCTATAATTTAGCCTAGAAATCTAGACGCACCCTAGCGGCAGCAAAATGTATTTTGCAGCCAGGGTAGTCTAGCAACTTTCCGTTGACTTTCGGAGCTGTAAAAACCTAAATTGGGTCAGGCCAATTGGTTAAAGCCCAGGCCAATTCCCTACTACTTGAAAACAAAGAAGAGTTGATGCTTCTGGCGAACAGTCTTTCAAATCGGCTTTGGCCGCGACTCTGGAGGACTTGGAGTTAAGTTTTTCTTTGAGAAAAGAGCAAAGAACAGCACTTAAGTCATTCTTAAAAAAGGAAGATGTGTTCGTAGTTTTGCCGGCCAGATATGGCAAAAGTTGAACCTATCAACTAACGTTAGCTCCGCTGTTTGGAAAACGCTCTGGTTGGTTGAAGCGCTGTCCTATTGCGTGCAGAGTGAATTTGAAAGACAGCCGTTTATCCCGCCCCTCGGATTGAGCCGTGTCTATGGTGAGTTGCCAGACCCAACATCTTGATGTAGGTCTGGCTTGCCAGGCTATCTCTAATTGGCCTAAACCCTAAAAACATTGTGTTCTTCTTTAATAGTTTCATCAATCTGAATAGCAGTAATTCCATTTCCATGCACAGTAAAATAGACTTCACAGGTTAAACTACCTTTATCTGGTCGGGATACAGCTTCGAAACTTAAATTCTGTCTGACGGCAAGGTGTTAGAGAGCTGCATTGAGTTTTCGTACAGTAGCCTACAGCAAGGTTTAACACAAAAATGCAGCCCCAGCACTGGCAATATCACATGAGCCCTGGATTTCAGGAGTCAGTTTCTTAAAAATAATCTCTCCACTTTTCTCAATATAGAGAGAGAACTGTTCCTGTTCACTGGGGTTACACATGTTTATAAGGAGATTAAAAAATTTCAAATCATGATACATTTCAGTATTAATTCTGGGACTAGATTTGGCTGGTTAGCACGCACCATTTAGTCTGTGCTGATAAATAAACCATTATGGAGTCAAAAGACTCTGCACTGATGGGCATGTATTCTGACAATTTATTTACTGCAAGCAACATACAATATGAATCACACATTATTACAATATAACCCATTTTACCAGTGCCTGACTATTTATTGGAAGGATTTTAAAAGCGAAATTGGACTTAAAATAATTGCACTCGGAACTTGTGGTGCCAATCAACTTTGTCATGATGTCATTGTTGTAGAATGATTAATCACATGGCATTTATACCAGGGGCTGTATTACACAACCATCCTAACTCAAAATCCTCTCATATCTGTTTAGAAACCATAGTAATTTAACTTTCAAATCTTAAGTCAATAATTAAGATAGGCAGTTTCCGTAAGCCCCAGGTGTCAGGAAATATACACTGAGAAGGATGGTAAGATAAACAGGCAAGTAGATATTGATTATGGCAGTTGATGGATGGTTGTTGAATGACGTTAATGAAAGTCTTTGTCTTACAGATGGAGGTGGCTGGCAGTCCGGTGGAGCACACACTTGAGTGTAATGGAGTATGGTGACGCTGGGGAGAACACACACTTGAAGACACATGAGGGAGAAATCACAGGTACAGTAAGTACGCTGGAGACTATATTCAGGCACAGAAGAATCAGGAGATTATAGAAATGGGTCCGTATTCCTTGTCTACAACCCTATTCGGACGATAATTGTTTCTCATGGGGTCAGGGGCTAAGGGCTTGTCCCATGTAAAAATCCCTGGCCGAATTATCTACAGTCTTACTGTATGTCAACAATTGTCTCATTTGAGTCTATTTTAATTTCTCCAAAGCCTTTTTAGGAGAAACATCACAGACAAAGTCGATACTTAAAAGAAACATTAGGATGGAGAATGAACATGGGAATATATTAATTCTCCTGAGATAAAGGGAAAGTCTTAAGAAATACAATTTTCCTCTAGGTAGTTCAAAATTAGTCCGAGCTGAAGATCCCCAGGCAGAGTACTGTGCTGTTGTCCATAAAACATTTTCTTGTTGCATTACTGCTATTTAAAGTTGTATGATGAATTTACTACATGATTTAGATTAAAGTATTTTTATTTCTACAAATATTCAAACCACCGGCTGAGGTGCTCCAGAAGATCGTTTTTCATTGTGAGCTCTTTTGGGCTTTTTTTTGCTGCCATTAGCCTCAAAAGATTTGTTTCAACCATTCCAACTTTTCAACAACTTGTATATGCAAGATGGATCTGTGTCACTTTGACTGTGTCTGTGTTGAGCATGAAAGTATACAACTCAGTTAAGCTGCCTGTCACCTTTGCTTGTGCAACAGTTCAAATAGAACGGTGGATAATGTCTCAAGTATTTTTACGTTTATGTGATCTGTATACGTCTATGATGTTCACGCATCCATAAATATGAACAGCTCTCCAGAGTCTCATTTTAAATGCTCCGAGATGTTATACTGCTGTATAAGTCATTAAATGACTTGGCTGTTGGCACGCATAATTCCCCCATTAATGGTGTTTGGGTGTATATTTCTCCACTAGGATAACAACAGACATGCAGCCGTGTGTTCATCAGTGACTCTGCAGCAATAATTTGCAATTTTCTTCTTCCGCTGTCTTACTTTATCTTCATCATGCTGCAGAAAGGGTAAAAGGACGTGGGAAACATCCACAAAGAAAAATGGAGCAGCTATGTTTGCAAAATTCATTTAAATCAAAGCCGGATGCAAGAGCTGTTCTAAGCCTAGACTTTCTGCTGCTTTTAAAGTTTGTTGGCGTACTGCTTAGTGAGAATACAACAACGATTCTTGATATATTTTACTTGCCATTGTGAAAATAGCTAAATTATACTTTTAATTGATTAATTACTAAATAAATTTTTCTAGCCACACACACACACACACACACACAGGGGGTTGTATATATACACTGATGAGAAACTTTCTAATGATGTTGACACAATATGAGAACAAGTAATGAGAAAAATGGAAGAAGCAGAAGACAGAAGCCTTTGTCGAATGTCTTAAATATCAGTTCTAACCAAATAGAAAAATAGATTACCTTTATCTTTTACCTTACCCGCTTTAGATTTCATATTATTCTCTTATCTACCATGCATTTAGCTAATTGTCATTTAAGCAAATGCTGTTAATCCAGTGAAAATGACAGATTGCTAGGACAGTCTTCTTGGAGTAACTGGGGTTAAATGAGTGCGAAGGGCACAGTGGTGATGGAGAAGGATTGCGATCTAATTAACTTCAGTCCAAGGTTCACACCAATTTGGGACTGAACTTATAACCTTTTTGTTAAAGCCCAGAACCCAGAACAATTAGCATAGCAACATCATTAGACTACCGTCACTCTTTCAGGTAGCACTTTTCTCCTTGCACATTCATTCAGCAGACAGCTCTAGGACTTTTACTGTTTGTCACTCTGCAATAGTGGTGGGGATCTGCAGATAACATACAACAAGTGACTGTCTTTCTAAGTGAACATTCATTGATTCATTAATCAATGAAACAAGTGACTGTTTGAGTCATTGTGAGTCATTGAATCACTCACTCAGCTGATTAGTTCAAACACACTGATTCGTTCTGAAGCACCACTACGTTGTGTTGCAGATTTAGCTGCCAATCCATCATGGTTTGGTTTCATTTTTGTTGGCGTAGCAAAAATGGATAAAGTAATTGGCAATATTGGGTCTAAAATAAATACTCAATATTAACATGTTTATTGAATTGTTATATAAATGCCACATGCTGCTGGTTTAAGCACAGCCTTTATGATATTAGAATGCCCATTATGTTTGTGATTGTGATATTTCTTAAATGTATGATAGGCTACCACAATAATGATTCACAACTACAAATGTCACAGAACACATTAAGAAAAAATTGTGGAAATATGTAGATTTTGTAACCAGTAATTTGTCCAACTAAAAGCAATACTGATTATTTCACAGGCAAAAACAAAGGCTACGTTCACACTGCAGGGCTTAATGCTCAATTCCGATTTTTTGAAAAAAATCGATTTTTTTGCAAGGCCGTTCACATTTCCAATTAAATGCGACCTTTTGTGATCTCCTGTGTGAACGTGAAATGACCCAGAAGTGACCCGCATGCGCAGAAGAGTACTCAACGGTCAACGACGTCACTTGTTGTTTGCGGAAGTAGCTAAACTTGAACTAACTGTGATTCCCTCACACACACACACACACACACACACGAGCGCGCGCAGCAGCCGCTGACCTATCTAATATCAGATTCAGGACAAATAAGTTAACATAACGTGTATAATGGCCGTGGGCTTTTTTTATTTATTTTTTAAATTAACGGGCTCGTCGAGGTCGACCCGTTCGGCAGATTTACCTCAGCTCAACGAATATGCAGTCCGTTTTCAAACCGACGACTACAGAATTATGACGTTTTTCGCGTATCAATGACGTGCGGGTCGGATACATGCGACCTGGCCGTTCAGACTGAAGTCGCATTTCAAAAGATCGGATTTGGGACCACATACCCAAGTGGCCTGGGTCGCATTTGAAAAGATCGGATCTGTGTCGTTCAGACTGTCATGAAAAGATCAGATACAGGTCGCATAGGGGCAAAAAAATCGGAATTGGGTCGTTTCAGCCTGCAGTGTGAACGTAGCCAAATACACAGTTCTGCTCATGGATATCTACTAAATGCCTTCTATAAAACTCTGAATATGTTTCATAAATTTGATACCTTTAACCTCAGTTACAGTGACTGCCAATTAGTAGCGCGTGTGAGCAACAGAGGAGGTGTGACAATTAACACTTTGACATGTGTTTTCAAAACCACATGAAGGAACAGAGGCCAAAGGGCTGTGCTAAATTGTAGGTGCAGTAGCAGTTACAAAACAACACATGAAATAATTATAGCACATGCAAAAATTAACTAATTATATTAGTGAAAAAGTAAGAATGCTGGTCTCAAGTTGAAGCTCACATACAACTTAAACACACCAGAAGCAATGTTGGGGAAATGTACTTTCAAAGGTTAATCCTAACAATATTGTGTTACTCCTAGGTCAGACTCAGCAGCAAAGACATAATGAAGTGTTAATAAAGTGAGATTAAATACATAAAGTATATTTTTACTATTTAACATATTTAATTATTGCAGGTTTGCATAATATTCTTAATTTGCATTTTACTCTCTTTATTCATTTTGAGGAATACTGAATCTGTTTTTGTGCAATTTAATTGAGCGCACACAACAAATCTGCACTTCCGATTTATACCTTTTGAAAAAGAAACTCTGATATTTTGTTGTAAATTTAAAAAGTAATGTGTTACTTGTTACTTGAAAAAGTAATCTGATTACCCCCAACACTGCACAGAAGCTCAAAATGTTTTCAGTTACTTTCAGATTTCCTGAATCAGCTGTTTTGTGACCCTAAACTCATTCAAATCTCAAACTGTTGTTGTCAACTTCATGGAGTTGGGGAATTTGTGGCAGGGCTGCCATTCGGCAAATCGCTTATATTCAAATCCAAAGCACAAAATCGCATTGCCCAATATGGTCTCCTGTGTCATCTTTTCTCGACCATGAAGGGCTTATGTTTGGGGAAAGCCAAAGAATGCTGTTGGTTCACATCTGTGACCAGCTGCTAAACCTGCTGGGGGTTCTCGCTTCTGAAGGAATAATTTGGTTTGAAGCTTGCTATCCATTGTAGATGATATATGATGTAAATAATGTTTTTTTCGTGTATTTTACTATATTCTGGGATGAGCATGAATATCCTTATTCTTTTAGAAAGGTCAGTATTGCACTGCATTTCAGGACCTTGTATGATGATCTTATTAAGAAAATGCGGCATACTTCTCATAGCATAGCCTGAAACATGATGGAGGTTCTTTTGCCTTAATCCAACAATCAAAATTCTGTGATTTGCACATTTCAACCTTGATGTGTGTCGCATCATATTCATTTATGAGTCATTTAGAAATGGGAGCTCTAGTGCAAGTTCTACCGGGAAGACTCTAATATCACGTCAAGCATTAACCACAGATCTTAACCAATAACACTAGACATATGGAGTATTTAAGCCCGGTTAACACCCATTACGTTCACCCCAATCCTCCCCACCACCACCAGGTCGGTCCCTGTCCATCCATTGGGGTATAGGCTTCGTCCCTGCCTTCATCTTCAGGCAGGAACTGCAAGTGTCTTCTACCCTCTAGGTTTGGATCACGGATGGGGCATACACCAAAGAACTTTAACATTTCGTGTTGCATACAAACTGTTAAATAAATCTTATTCATACAGTACGTTCTCTTGCCTCCCGAGTCTTTCTGATAGAACTAATGGTATTCCCGATTTTCACCACTTAAGAAAGAAAAGTAATGCTTTGATCATAATTATGACAAAGTTGACGTGATGCTTAGTCTACAAAATATTCTCTAACTTGTTAGTGAGTTCGCAGTTTGAATCAAACTTAGTCCCTCATTTAACATGTCATATTTCAGTTATCCTCAATTCAAAATGAACTGGGAACCGTTATGTATATTTCAGGTTTGTGAGACTTCAGTCTATTTGCTAACTCAGTCATATGAGTTAAATGTGTTATTAACATTTTTGTTATTTGTGTTCGTCATATGAAAGGAGAATGATGATGTACAGAAAAGGAGTCATGCAAGTTATGCATGATTCAAAATGAACCGAGAACTGTTACTGTGATGTTTATTTTGTCTTCTGACTCATTTAACAGTGTGTAATTAACATTTGTTCAAATAAGCTTTATTTGTGTTCTACTCATGAAAGGAGTCATACAGAATGATGACACACAGGAAAAGAATGAGAGTCGTTTTTCTGATAGTTTTTCATGAAGTTATGTCTGATGCAAAATAAATCGGCAACTGTTACTGTGATGTTGAATGTGTACTGAATTTGACAGCGTGTAATTAATTTTTTTTCTAAATAAATTGATTTGTGTTTCATATATGAAAGGAGTCAAACAGAATGATGTTTTGAATTTCATGAGGTGGTTAAATGACAGGGTTTTCATTTTTTGGTGAACTATCCCTTTAATTTCTGCCCTTTATATCAGTTATTAGCTTTAGGTCAAAAGCAACAAACAGTTGTGTTGAGTCTCTTCAATGGAGAGATAATTTGTTCCATAGGAAGCTTGACTCGGCTGGATGAAGTCCTTTCTCATTGTAGGTCCTCAAGTTCTCCTGAGAGCTTTATCATAAATCAATTTTTTTGTAATAAGCCACTTTTTTGGTCCTGGGTAAATGAAGCAGACAGTTTCACTGACATTTGCACTTTTCTCTCTATTGTTCCAGCTCAACCCCTCCACTGTTCCAGCTCCCCATTCTCAAGAACCCGCTGTCGATCATGTAAGACAGATAGATAAAACAAGAGAGAATAAAGGTGAAATTAGGGGGAGGTGAATGAAGCTTGAGAGAGAGAGAGAGAGAGTTTTCATGCAGAAACGGGTGGCTTTTCTCTTCAGCCTTTTACGAATTTCTACAGTTGATTCAGATTTAGTCATCAGAACCTGAACATAATTTTAATTAACCTGCTTAATGAAACCACGTTTATTCCTCTCCTGTGGTTTAAGGGGTTATTTGAGAAATCTAATCTTCCTTGATCTTTTGAGATAAAAGAACTTGACGCACTATGAAAACACATTGTAACTTTCAAAACTTCCTCCTCAGACCACTTAAAAGTTCAAATTTAAACTTAGCTCCAAAAAATGACTTGTTCTGACCTTCTGCAATTTTGTGATATCACACACCCAATGTTTAGATGTCAGTGATACTTATTGGGAGATTAGAAACTTAACCCGTCAAGTCACAATAAAGTACAGCAAGCTCTGCATATCAATTTATCTGATCATTTCAGTCTGATAACAGCTTAACTGGCACATTTCAACACAGAATGTTTTGTGATCTTATAATGCTGTTTTTAGAAAACTAATGACATCATGCTTTTTAGAGCCCTCCAAAAAGAATCAGCCATGGTAAAACATGTTATATAGAGCCAGATTTACTAAACGGCAAATTAGTGTGAGAGCGCAATTCCATAAAAGCGCCAATGGGAGTGGAAAGTTCTGTGTGTGATCTACTGACGATGCACACATTAAAGAACACAGGCACAGCCGAATAATTTACATAATGACCAATGCAATCTACCAAGAGCAGCGCAGATTAGCGGCTGGTTTAAGTCATGCTTTTTTGGGTGGTAAATAATGGCGCAAATACCAGTAAATTGACAAGCGCAAACCTTAGTAAATCACCTTGCATGAATCATTTAAATACTCTCCTCCCTTAAATTTTGAGTCTGAAAGGGAAACTCCTACAAATGCATATGCGATAAGGTCAGCCGCAAAAATAACCCTGTCCACGCCTTTTCCGTGCTATTTTTCACTGAGTGTCTTTAGTAAATCCTGACAGTAGTTTTTTTTTTTTACTTTTTAACCCTCTAAAAAGAGGGTTTGCATTGGTGCAAGTTGTATTAGCTATATGTTGCATGCAAAAATATTAATTTTGTTAGAGTATGCAGCTAATTTTGAGAAGAAAAAGATACTGTATAGAACCACATTGCGTAGTTACATAAATCTACCATTAGGGGCTAATGGGTTAACTTTGCTAAACAGCTAAACCTTGGTGGAAAATAAAAGCTAGAAACTAAAAGACAAAACTTTACGTAAAAACGTTACAATTTCATTTTTTGTCGTATGAAAATGAATGATTTTTAGAAAAAACTAAGCTTGAAGGTCTACCACCACAACCCTCAGTTGTAAGCAGGGTGTATGGAGATCTTTAAAAATGTGTGAACGAGATCATACGAATTTATACAAATTCGCGAAAAAAGTGAAATATTTACGAATTGCCATGAGAATATGATGCACTTTACTAACATTACAAGTAGACCACATGGGGAAAAGAATGTGAACTCTTTAATCCAATGATACTGTGCCGAATGTACCAGGAAGTACCTCCATGCTCTCTAAAAGAAACACTCAGTACTTCATTTGACTTCAAGTCATGTAGAGATACAGATAATCACCCATTAAAACTCGCTGACAACTGAACCCCAAAACGCAGCAACTTGAAATTCTTTGAATTGCAACGTTCATCAGATTCACATTCAGGCCCAAGTTCTTTTGTATTGCTCAGACCCTATTTTCATTCTGTCATTCCTCACAATAAAGATTCAGTCATCAACGCTCAGCTTACGTGATGAAATAAAGGTATGCTCCCATGTGTAACAGCCACAACACGAAATGATCAAAGCAGTCTGCAGGGCTCATGTGCGGAGGCACAGAGGACGGGAGGCTGAGCGTTGGGCTGGAACACAATTATCACAAAGGACAACTGACAGCCTCACTGTTGTGTGCTTGAGAAACGCTACTAACAAAAAAGTCAAGGTTCACTGGTATTGTATTCGTGCATTGTATTCGTCTTGTTTATTTCAAAATGCCATTTCAAGAAAGAAAGATAGAGTGAGAACCGAGAAAAAGAAAATATTGTCCTTAACTTGGAGACCTTGAAGGCATCCCTGCTATTGGCACATTCATGTTTAGTTTCTGTCTTGTTTAATTTTCAGTCTTAGTTCGTGGTCACCGTTTGCCTTATGCCTGCTACAGACTCTGCAATTTTGGCAATCCTAGAAGATCATTACAAATCACACTGTACGACATGGATCTAATAAACTTGGGTACAACATGATTTAGGGCTGCAAGATATTGAAGAAAAATGCGATATTCAATATGCGATACGATATTGCTTTAAGTGTGTAAAATCAATTTAAATTATATTTAAAAATATTTTAAAACTCAAAATTATATAACCAATATATATGTTTCAGATTCTTTCTGGGAAAAGAAAGCCTCACTAGAACTTTTGAAAGTGAACAGCAATGTTTTAGCATTACATAAAAAGTAATCATGTCACAAATCTGACAATGCGATTTTAACATCAATGTAAAAAAAAAGAAAAAAGTAATACCAATATTTAAATACCAACAACTCTTTGCTGTTATATCGACCTAAAATGAAATTTTAATATATTAAAATATACCATAGTTATTTTAAATTGTAATATTTCAAAATATTACTGTTAGCACTGTAAAGATAAAATAAATGCAGCCTTGGTGAGCAGGCGAGACTTCTTAAAAAGAAATACAAAATCTTATAGACCTCAAACTTTTAAACAGTGTAATATCATTTTTGTGCCATTTATGTATTGAAAGTATGCAAATATATAAAGATACTATATTAGACTTTTTATTCCATGACATTATTTTCATGACAATTAAGCAGATTTTACAATGTGTCAGACCGACATGTGTCAGTGTTTTTTATTATTGTTTTAACTGTTACTGAAAAAAAAAATTAGAATACAATTATTTTGTTCTATTTAAATCAGCATACACCACAGGCAATAGAAATGCTACCATTTTACAATTTAAATAATGTATCACAGATTTTTCACATTACAGTAATAAAAATAGATTTTGCCTTACCGTAATGAGAATTGGGGTGGAAATTTGGATAATAAGGTTGTGTGAGATGCACCCTGAAGGTTTCGCTTATCTGAGATTTGTGACAATTTTGTGACAATTGAAAGAGGAAACAGAGACAAATGTTCTCCAGCAAGTGAGGGTCTGTTTTGGTAATGGCAGGGGAGGGCTTCTGGATGCATGTCGTGAGAGAGGCACATGCCAAGGATAGCAAACAGCTCTGCCATAGTGGGGTTTCTCTATGTACATATGCCTGCAGGGATGATTGAGCTTTTAATATCAAGTTGGCTAAGGAAGTGTATTATTCTCTAAAAGCTCTGTCTAAAATCAGGGGAGGCTGAGCAGATGATTCATGGAGGGTGTGTGATTCAATGTGTTTGTATGCGTATCAACGTGTGTGATTGGGAAGGATGCTTGTACTTTTATGTAAAAGTAGACCTTTCTGGCTGCATCTTATGCAACCTTATTTCATTACAATTAAGTAAATTTACACCACAGTTCTCATTACCGTAATGCAAACAAATAAAATAAAAAACAAAGAATTATATATTTTTAAAATGGTAAGATATATCATGGTATTACAATGTATTTCAAACATTTGGAGTCAGAAAGATGTTAATAATAATCAATCAATCAATCAAATAATCAATACTTTTATTTAGCTATAGGATGCATTAAATTGATCAAAAGTATAAAATATATATATATATAAAGTCAAAACATGGACAGGAACATATTTATAGTTAATGTGATGAACTATAACTGGTTACTCTTATATGACACCTGTGTGAACTTAAGGGGAACTGACTTTATATAGCCACTAAAAATCACCTTGAAACCAACAGTGATTGGTATACGCACAATGGTTTCCAACATGCGGTTAAAGGCAGGCAGCTGTATCAGCGTGTTTTAACCGGGTCAGATTAGACTGACAAACTGTAAAATCCTAAACTGCTGGGAACAGGCCATGGTTTATTTTGCATGGGAAGCTAAGAGATTGGTGTCAGGAGGAATGCAGTGTTCTCTCGTGATGGGATGGCTTTGCATATTTCCCTGTCATCCCATCAGGGTCAGTTCCATATGACCAGCCGTACTCATTCCAATCCAACTAACACCAATCCAGCATCCCGCAGACACATTACATGTACATTTTTCAGGGGTTTTACTATATCCACCCTTCACATTTGCCAATGGTCCATTCAGACTGAACCCTTCATCTCTAAAGCCTAAAGACTTGAGAAGTAAAGAGCTTAAATGCACCGGCCATCCTGAGAATGTTGAAAGATAAGAGTGTGTACAAAAATGGCAGGCGTGACATTGTGGAAATTGGCTCTGATCATTGATTTGCACCAATGCATCCAGGATCCCATGCAAAAACAAAGTCCCTTAACCCACATTGACCCAACTTTTAAATATTCTGTAAGATTTCCTGGTTATTTTTCTTTTCTATTTGTAAGCTGTCTCACCTCTACGGATCAAAGGAGCAAGTTATTTTTGTTTTACACCATCTGGACACACACGCACACACACACAAACATATTTTTGGATGAAGTTTATTAGATATATATGGGGGGGGGGGGGGGGGGGGGGGTTACAACTGCTTTCAACATTAATAGTAATACTAAATCAGCATATTAGAATGATTTCTGAAGGATCATGTGACACTGAAGACTGAAGTACTAATGCTAACAATTCAGCGTTGCCATCAAAGGAATAAATTCCTATATAAAACTATATATATAGTTAATAATAACTAATAAGAACAGTGGATCGAAGGTAACAGTCATATGGTAAAACACACCAATGTATGCAATTTAACAGCTTTGTGTACAAAGGCAATGACAAGACACTGGTTCCCAAGAAAAACAGCAATGTGGTTCCTAAGAAAACCTGGAACTAATGCTGCCTTCACATGCTATCGGAAATTTCCTACTTCCCACTTCTGAAGTTGTGATTACGAGCTTATCGCATTCAAGTGCTTTGTTGTCGGAAATAACAGGAATCATGGAGGACACCATTCTTGCCTAATTTATTTATTGTGAAAATCTTATTAAAGCCAAAATTATATTTAGCGTTCCATTTATTAACAACCATATAAACATTCGTCGCAGCTTGCTGACGATTCTGGAATTTCGGTCGAATACCAATCACAGCAGCAATCATTCTCTCCTCCGCCATGTTTAAAGTTTATGGCACGACCAACTCTGGAATTAAAAGTATCCCGAGCTAGTGGTAAAAAGGACGTGAGAGACTGTTCATGTCCAATTTTTAACTAGGAAACTTGTATTTACGATAATTCCAATAGCATATTTAGGCAGCATAAACCACAGGAATAGTGACAACAGAAACAACATAAATTGAGCTGCAAAATAAGAGTATCTGAACTTAGATGTGACATAGTTCTTTTTCCAGAGAAAATAGTTTATAACCCTGAACTTCAGGCTGTTTGCAGATATCTTTCAACTGGTAAAAGACCTTGGGGTCACCTTGGGTCTCGATTTAGCCAGAAAAAGTGAGCTTGACTTTTAGAAACCTCATAGAACGTTGACTCGCTTTTTTCCAGAGAGGGATTTGAGGACAATTTCCTTTGATGCAGTTTTATCAAAGAGGGATTTCTGACACCCAACGGATTGAGTGTCTGGCTTAATGGGGTTAAGTGCTGTGTCTTTATCTTTTAATATAGATGTGCCATAAGTATGATCGACGATAACACAGTGGAAACGACAAGAGACAAGACTTTACCACTGCATCACCATTGTGAATAGCATGTAACAGACGTACATGGAAGATGCATTTGAGATAATCTGTGTTGATACCTGCTGTAAATGTGATTGTGATAATTAGTTTGAGAACAATAGTTGGAGCCACACAAATGGATTCCCTTCTCTCACTAAACGGCAACATTTTTTATGGGACTGTAGAAGGCACATGACTGGGGGTGATAGCAGCGTTCCATGCCAGCCGATTAGGCCAACTTCCAGCTCTACTCTTCCAGAAGCTCCAGCAGGGACTCGACTCTATTACATGGGGATACATGATGAATACAACCAGCATCCAGACACACCAACTTTGTCAGACCAGTATGTCAGGCTATGAAGGAAACAATGGCTCTGTTCCGAAGCTTATAGCAAACTGTCTCGTTGCTTACTGCTGTCAGATGAGATGTCAAGCTATATGTCAGCATCTCCTTATTATCACATATTTTGTTATTTTCTATATTTTTTTAGAACTGTAATGGCTCATACCAACTTACTTTATTGTATTAACAAATAGTAGTTTGTGGCTGCTATTTAGTAGCCTTACCTCATACTGTTCATCATTAGTGTTTGTGTTCAGTGTTTAAATGTAGGTCCATTTTGCAGTGTGTTCTACCTAATACAGTAATTCAGGAAAGCTCTGTTTAATTGACCAGAGTAATAGATACTCTTCAATGACTTGATCTGAAATTCATATCTGATACCAGGATAATAGATTTTCATTTGTTTTCTGAAAATAGAGGCACGCAGCATGAGCGATGCATCTCAGTTGGATACTGTAGGTAGAAATTAGATTTACACTCACCTAAAGGATTATTAGGAACACCTGTTCAATTTCTCATTAATGCAATTATCTAATCAACCGATCACATGGCAGTTGCTTCAATGCATTTAGGGGTGTGTTCCTGGTCAAGACAATCTCCTGAACTCCAAACTGAATGTCAGAATGGGAAAGAAAGGTGATT
This sequence comes from Scardinius erythrophthalmus, assembly GCF_964197995.2. Lineage (NCBI taxonomy): Eukaryota > Metazoa > Chordata > Actinopteri > Cypriniformes > Leuciscidae > Scardinius > Scardinius erythrophthalmus. Next base: position 8,166,773 of record NC_138239.1, read on the forward strand.
TAAGCAATTTTGAGCGTGGCATGGTTGTTGGTGCTTTCAGCACCTTGTTGAATCAGTGCTACGTAGAATTAAGGCAGTTCTGAAGGCGAAAAGGGGTCAAACACAGTATTAGTATGGTGTTCCTAATAATCCTTAAAGAAAGTGTAGATGAATAGCTAGATGCTTCATGTGATTTTAAATGAGAGTTTTATTCATGTAAACAAACTAATTTTCTGTAATATGTTGCCATTGGCAGAGTTCTAACAAATTTACAATGCAAGTGTCATGTTGAGAGGAATTTACCTTTATGGATATGGATTATTGTCAGTTCATATGTGTAGTATGATTATTGACTTTACTGGAAGGTTTTAGTGCCATAAATCTCACTGAGGCAACTGGATCAATATTGCTTTGCTTTACATGAGGGAATGACTTTAACTCACTTTCCCTTTCTGTCTGATGCAGTTTCATTGCCCGGCTTTCCTCGTCACTTTCTCGTTGTGCATAATGCTTTGTTATATGCGTATTCTGTATGGTCTTTTTGGAAAATGTGTCCTGCGATTGTTTGAGAAGCGGATGGCCCTCCTGTAATCTTTTGAAAAGTCATAATGTTCCTCAGATGCCCTTTTCCCACATAGCTCACATGCACGGCTTACTCATGAAGATGTTAAACGCCACGTCGAGCAAGGCTTTACTTTCGGGTGAATAGCTCCAATGCTACTTTACCTGAAATAATCCTGTTGGCTGTTGGAGTTTAACAAGCGTCTCCCTGAGGATGCGACGTCAAAGGAACTGTAGCTGTGCCTCAGAGAGCTGACACGGATTTGGAGCGGCGTGACTCTTGACGTAGTCAGCTAAAGTGAGATGTGAAAAATAGTGAATTAAAGCGTAAGTGACTCAGACATCTGCTATGGTAATACATGACACTATAAAAAGATGTTACCAATGAATGGTTTGAATCTACAGTAGAGCTCTACCTCAGAACCATCTCTGCCTTTTTTCTCCCGAAGGCATCAGTCTTCTCCTTAGGGAGTGCAAGATCCCATGAAGCGCTTGATCTTCTGGCTCTCTTTTTAATTTTTTTCCAGCTTGCATCTGCATGACAAATCGACAGCCAGATGTTTGAGGATGCCTCCTCACTGATGGGATGATGTAATCTGCCACTGTCAGTTAAAGACACACTATGCAGTTTCCGTTTTTCTCAAACAGCGACCCCTAGAGTCGCTGTGGAGTACTTGTATTTAACGTTACTGTTGTAAATACCACTCACACAGAGCTGTCTCTGCACTCTTCCGACCGCGCTTTCTTCGTTTTCTTCGTCAACTCTGTCATGATTCACGTCTGAAATGCGTGCTAGTGTCTTCCATAGAGGCTTCTTCATATATTGTTGATGTATGTGACGTTGTGCCGTAAAGCAAGTCGTGATTCTCGCGAGATTTGGCGGGGCTCCACCTCTCAAACTTATATTGCTGGTTTTGCCAGCGGCGTCCCACCCATGCTTTGCTGTCGGGATGATTCGCCCTACTACGATTTCGTTTACTATCTAAATTATTTCGAAGCTGTTATATTAATGTACAAATCTTGCATAGAGTGCCTTTAATCAGATACTTCATAGCTGCTTCCCAATTCAGAGGCTGCATCCTTCGAAGGCCTTGTGTCACAGTGGCGCGACGAAGGCTGTCCCTATTTGAAGGCTCCTTCCAATGCGGCCTCCAAATGCATCCTTCGTTTCCCATGCACTGAAGGATAGAACAGATGGATCCATCACAGCCTTGCCTACCGCAGAATTCATTGCGCGCTGGTGGCGACAAAATCTTTTTGAGAAAAAATTGCCACATTACATGTTTAAACTTATGTATTTGTTTTCAACTTACTCAAATATCTAATGATACAAATGTAAAGAAAAAATTATAATAATAATATTAATCGAATCCTTCAAAAGATGTGGCCTCTGAATGTCTCGCAGCTCATGTCTCGCCCAATGCTCTCCTTCAAAACATCTCAATGTGCAAATAGAAGTTTATGCAATGTATATACATCAGTGTTTTACAACATTTCTGTCATTTGTAGCATTTTCCACAATATGGGACTTTAAAAGGTTTTTTTTCTTTCTTTCACTTTTCAACAAATGGTCTGTGAAAAGATGTAATGATGCTTAACCTTCAGTAAATGTTGATTGTCAACCTTGCAAGGTGTTAAAGAGAACCTATTATCCCCTTTTTCAAAGTCTTGATTTTGTTTTTGGGATCAATTAAGCCTAGGTTTTCAAACTTTTTTTTTTTAACGCATTTTACATTGTTGCAGCACCGGTGTTGGGGAGTTATCGATTACATAGGGGGTTACATCTGAATATTTTCTGTAAAAAGCTAGGATGTGTTGAATAATATTAATTTGTTGCTTTGCCTGTTGTTGATGTGCACGATTCCTCCTGCCATTTAAAGGCTGTTTAGTAAAGCGATGCTATTCTGATACTTTTGATTGGTTCTCTTGTTTAAATTTGCAGCGCACCACCTCTGCCAATTACATCAGTCCACATTGCTGCTGAAAGCTTTAGGCTACAACCTGTCTGAAAGTTGCCACCATGGCAAGTGATTAAAAATGCATTTCAGTGCTGGGAATCTAAAAATCATTTCATCCAGAAATCTGTATTTAACCTCAGAACAATCTCAAAGTAAAAATAGGTGCTAAAGTCTGATTTTGTGGTGGCTGTGCTTTAAATTTTAATTACTATAATCTTAATTCAAGTGATTTTGAAAGTCTGACAGTTGTCAGTGTTGAGTAGGCTACTAATGTAAGGTTAACCCTGTATGGTATAAATGTTTGAAAATCATGAACAGTAATCAAATTAATCAGTTACTTTAATAAAGTAATATAAATATTTACACTACTTGTTACATTTTAAATAGGGTAACTTGTAGGGTACTAGGGTAACACCTCTCTTCTCAGTCTGTCTGTAACGCTCTGTTCAGTTCCCCCGAAGCCTCTCCTTCCAAAAAGCGTTCATGTTTATTAATGTGAAGCTGCTTTAAAACAATCTGTATTAAGTTCTAAATAGATGTGACTTGACTTGATTTGACTTGTTTTGTCAGTGTGCCATTTTACCACCATATGCGCTGCTTACAGTATTACTCTTCAGTCACTTGGTGTTCACTTGGATGGCTGTTCTGCAAAATAAAAATGGTCATAATATATTATTATTACTATTAATATTACACTAAATGTACATTCATGTTTTTCATGTGTTTTACACTAAAGTGGAATCACTGATGAAGGTTCTTGTACACATCACAAAGACAGACTAATCAATAATGAAATCCATTGTCGATTATTTTCATTACCGATTATTTGTTGTTGCACCAATGGAAGTAGAAAACAGAAAAGAATGTGAGTGAGTGTGAGAGACAGAGATAGAGAAGTTTCAGACCAGTCTCACTCCCATGTGTCTCTTCCTTCCTGCTGGCTGAGGTCATAAGAGAGTGTATGTTGCTCAAAGCTCTCTGCATGATGTATTTTAAAGAAGAGCACTGAAGTATATAAGTGTGTGTGTGTGTGTGTGTGTGTGTGTGTGTGTGTGTGTGTGTGTGTGTGTGTGTGTGTGTGTGTGTGTGTGTGTGTGTGTGTGTGTGTGTGTGTGTGTGTGTGTGTGCATCTCCAGCAGGGCCAGACAGACGGTGCAGTCAGAGGGAAGCAGTGAACCCTGACTGAGTGTGTTGGTGGCACTGCCCCAAGGGAATGTGTGCATGCATGTGAAGGTATGATGGACAGGGAATAGACAAGGGGCTTTGGCACAGTAGGTGAAGCTGTGGGTGATGCAAAGGGGAACGATGGACGTGTCTGATGCCAGTGTGTCACGAGATCGTTGCCTCATCAGTCCCTAAGCCATTGTGTCTCTCCAGCACTCAGTGCCTCTCTGGAGCTAAAAATGTATGCAAATCAATGGATTTTGAATCTTTTTATCCATCTTTACAAACTGCATTGCAGATTTGCCATTGCATAGGTTGAGTACTACTTTTAGAGCTAGTAAGGAGAGTAAATGGAGTGAGTGATGTTCATTTGAATGAAGCGGAAAATGTCTTTTCTCATGCCCCCCCCCCCCCCCCCCCCCCCACCACAGTTTCTGAGTTGGAGTGGGAAATTAGGTCACCATGATTTATTGCAAAGTAAGACATGTTCCTGGATCAACATATTTTGTTGATCCTGGAACAACATTACTTGCTGAAAATTTAGCCCTACCCCTAAACCTAACCCTACCAATTACTAATCCCTGAAATCAGAGGGAAATGATAGAATAACACAGATTACCCTGCCTGTAAGCCTAAACTTGGTAAAAACTGTAAACTTGTCCCTAAAATCTGATTGGTTGATTGGAATTCCATGATTAACAAAGATGTTGATCCAGAAACATGTTGTAGTTGGTGAAATCACGTTCACCAAGAAAATATGGCGGACACAATAGATTATAGATGATTTTTGTTGCTTATCCAACAAGACAGTATTGTTAAATTACAAATGAATATATAATGATTAAATGTACAGCATCATCGTCATTAATTGAATAAAAACATAAAAAGGGAACCCACACCTGCTGGACATTCACATTGTTGATCATTTTGTAGAAGTAGAGTTTTACATCACATATTGCTCCGACCAAATTGATATGAAAGCACATGACAATTACAACCTCCCAACACTTTAATACAGACATTCGCAAAGAGCATCTAGTTAATGTTAGTTAGACTAGTTAATTTCGAGCGATTTTCGCCGGTTTATGGGAAATGCACACCTGAGCAGGTGTTAACAAGGGGAGGGACATAATGAAAACGCTATCTGCTAAAAGTTGGTCAACTTTTAGAACTACATATTCTTAACAAACATGGCACACGTGTTTGTTAAGATTATGACACCCATGGTGCACACACAACTCCAATTCTGATGGGATCTTTAAATCTTTCTGACCACAAAAGACGTCCATTCTTGCTCATTACGGACAATTTCACACCTTTAATGCCACAGATGTACATCACACACTTCACAAACATCGCAGTAATTATACTCTTCATTTGAAGCCTTTTATCAAATTCTAATAGGCTGCTGTGTCTTCCAAACAAACTCTTGTCCGCTGCTGTGATGTTGAAGTGTTCACCCCTCAGTTACTGTCATAGTGTAATTTGCAGTGTTTTCTGTTCTTCCCATATCTTTTCCTCTAGTGTTGTCTGATAGCCTACTCTCTGATGCAGTGACAAAAACTGTAGGGATGACCAATCGAGGACATGAAAGCATGTTCCTGCAAACAGCATGTAGCGTGGTTGGCCCTACAGCTCTCGACCTGTGGTTGGAATCAATGTTGTTCGAACAGTAATTCTGCAAAATAACTGTTTTCTCAAGTAAAGCTTAACATATAATTGCCAGAATTACAGAATTTAAATAACTTACGCAAACAGCAAACAATTCCTGCAGTAAAGCTTTAGCTTCTTGATTGATGCGGTCATCCAGGGGCATAGCTTAATTACTGTGGTTGAACTGAAGTACTTTAAAAAGCTTTGGCTTTCTGCACAAAATTAAGGTCTGGTGTAGGTCTTCCTTTCCCAATTAACTCCAGCTTTTCCATGAAAATAATTGTGCACCTTTGAGAGAGGTCATCCGCCAATCAGAACCAAGCATTTAACAGCCCGGTAGTATAAGACTAAATTAATTATTTTTTAACACCTATGAAAATCACATTCTATATAGTATAGGAACACATGGAATGAAATTAAAATGACTTTATTCTAGGTGTTGTACACAGAATTACACAGATTTAGGCAGATTTAATTTGATCATATATTAAAAATCATTCATAAAAAAAAAACGAATTAATGATAAAAAAATTAATAAAAATAATCTGTTGACCCATGCCATGGGACATAAAAGTGTCATAATGAAAACGCTATCAGATATAAGTTATTAACTTTTAGAACTATAGACAAACATGAAAAACACACAACTCCCTTTTTTTGATGGGGTCTTTAAAGCTTTCACCAAGCTTTTAAATCTTTCTGACCACAAAAGACGTCCATTCTTGCTCATTACGGACAATTTCACACCTTTAATGCCACAGACGTACATCACACACTTCACAAGCATTGCAGTAATTATACTCTTCATTTGAAGCCTTTTATCAAATTCTAATAGGCTTCTGTGTCTTCCAAACAAACTCTTGTCCGCTGATGTGATGTTAGCAGACTCTTGGCTGGAAAGTGTTACTGTCATTTGCAGTGTTCCTCCCACCTCTTTTCCACTAGTGTTGTCAGTGACAGAAATTGTAGGGATGCACCAATCGATTGGTCACCGATCTTTATCGACCTACAGCATCCAGCAGTTCACTGAGGCTCATGCATTCAGGACTGATTTTTTTAATTGCAGCACGCACAAATTCACACAAACTCCACCAAATGAGTCTTTTCTTTGTGCTTTAAGCATGACATCAACACTCCAGAATGTAGCTCATTTTCCACTTCACCCATTCAGATGCTCATGCCGGTTTTATTTATAAAAATATAACTGTTAGATGTTCTTGGCACAGTTTCCTGACTTTTCTTTTCCAGCTTAGACAATCTGATGGCCTCTCAGCTTCAGCGTAATTATGAGATAGCAAAATTTCCACTGGTTGCACACTTGAGAATCTCAGTGCATTCAGTACCTTAGGGATTGTTCGCCTACTGTTTCATGAATACTGCATTTATCATGGTTTTTGATAACAGTGATAACAGCAATAACAATTTAACCTTCAATAATGGAACCACTATATAGATGTTTATGCCGGTTTGCATTGGTGTTAAATATGTATGAACTGTAAGATGCCCATTTTCAAGATGATAATTATGGTAATTCTTGGTACAGTTAGAGGCAAAACGGGAAAAATAAATTGCAAGTTTATGGTATGTTAAAATGAATTACAAAAAAAAAAAAAATGAAAGACAGATGGCAAAAAGTGATGCAGACACAAGTTGAATCAAGCTATATCTCAAATCTGATGGAAACGGTTCTTTGGACTTGGGCCAGTGAGTAACCCCCTAGCAACCATCCAGAGTACCATAGCAACCACAAAGCAATGCCATGACAACCACCTACAAACCCTGTGGCAGTGAGTTTTGAACAAGCACACACCACTTTAAAAAAAATCTAGTTGACATAATATAACTTCACATACAGTACAGTGCAAAACAGTTCTAAGGTTTGGGGTCTATAAGGGTTTTAAAAAGTTTTTCTCTAAGCATGAATGCATTTATTTGATAAAAAACAACAACAACAACAAAAAAAACAGTAATATTGTAAAATGTTATTACAATACAGTCCTGGTCAGAATTATTGGCACCCTTGGTAATTATGAACAAAGAGGCCTGTGAAAATAAATCTGCATTGTTAATCCTTTTAGGGCCAGATCTACTGACAGCTTGCGCCAGCTCAAGCACTTTTTTTAGCGTTAAAGAACTACAGTCAGGATTTATTAAAGAGACGCAGTGAAGAATTAGTGCTGAAAAGGCGTGGGACAGGGTTATTTATTGCATATGCATTTGTATAGGTTTCCCTTTCAGATGCAAAATTATGGGAGGAGAGTATTTAAATGAATCATGCAAGGTGATTTTTACTAAGATCTGCGCTCGTCAATTTACTGGTATTTGCGCCATTTACCGCCCAAAAAAGCACGTCTTAAACCAGACGCTAATTTGCGGTGCTCTTGGTCGATTGCGTTGGTCATGAAATTATTCGGCTGCATCTGTGTTCTTTAATTTCTACGTCATCAGTAGATCACATGCAGAACTTTCCACTCCCATCGGCGCTTTTATGGAATAGGCTCTATGCACGATCGCTTCCGCGTTTTGTCTCAGCCCGCCCAGTTACATCCGGTGCTGCGTTGGAAGCCGTTTTTGCATTAGGTGGAGATAATGGCAAATTACACTCTCTGTTTACAAGAACTTCCAGCGGTTAACGTGAATGATGTTAACAATATTGTGAGGCAGTTAGCTGTCACACATATGAGTAAGAAAGAGAAGTTCTTTAAATTATAAATTTCGAGCTACATCGACAACTTTGAGGGTGAGTATTCTCTTATATCGCGCGAAATCCGACTAGCGAATCAGTTTCTAAAATCGTTGTCTCCGTTTCTGAGAAAATTAATTTTATTAAAGTTTTGCCGCTATACACTTCGCTATAGAACGCGCTATGCGGAAGTAAAGACGCCGGCTGAGATCCTACCGGAAATACGTCAGCAGCGTTCGTGCATAGAGCCTATTGCGCTCTCACGCTAATTTACCCTGTTTAGTAAATCTGGCCCAAAATCTTTTATTTAAAAAGCATCACAAAAAATCTTTGTTACATCTTTAGTTGATTGGAACTTTTTATTTATTGCCCTGATGGCAGAAATGCGAATTTTAAATTCTGTCTTTTCAATTTTCAAAAGCTATTTTCTTACTGCCACTTTCTATTTTGTAAAGCTCAACTATTCTTTGGATTTACTCATTGTGATGGATGATTAAGGGAATTTGGCCTATGTGTTATCTCATATTTATACTACTGTGAAAAAAAAAGTCATGGCTGGATAATTTCATGTTCTTAGTCACCCTGGTGTGCTAAAAAATGTGAATATGAATGTGAATATAATTGTGGTTAAACATGTTTTGGAGAAAAACATTTATTTCATAATGTGATTTCCCCCCACTTTCAATTATTTTACTTAATTGATTTTTTTGAATGAACGATCAAAAGGATCAACAATTCCGATTTATTTTCACAGCCTTTGATCATATTTACCAAGGGTGCCAATAGTTCTGACCATGACTATATAATTTTGGCAAAGCTGAATTTCAGCAGCCATTAATCCTGTCTTCAGTGTCACATGATCCTTCATAAATCATTCTAATATGCTTTCATCTCAATATGAAAGCCTGAAGTGGACATGGAGGAACAAGCCACTGGACCATCAACAAAACTTCAGCTTAAATCACTCTTAGGCTATTAATATGTTTCTTATAGTTTATATATTTCAGGGTAGACTAGTCTTATTCATTAAGATACAATGAAAATGTTCAAACCTCAGGCTTTACACACAAATCCATTGATTTTAATAGGGATGGTTTGACTAAATGACGTTGAGGAAAATGGCAAGGGGTTGAAAAACAAAACAGATGCAGGAAAAATGTAAGTGCCTCATCTCGCTCAACAAATCGAGTCGCGGTGCAGAACTATTTTAATATATTGTAATGTTCTGTGCTGTAGTCACGGCCAAAATCTTTGGACATTCCCAGTGCGTCTGAAATAGAATACTTCCCTACTATATAGTATGCGAAAAACGATATGTTAAAAGAGTAGTATGCCCAAATAGATAGTATTCGGAAAACAGTAGTCCATGGATAACCTACTACTTGTGCCGAGAATCTGAAATGCGCATTCAATGGACACTTTACAATCCCATGAGGCCACAGGAAAGGATTTATGAATGGAAGTGAAGCGACGAAACTGACGCTGGTAGTGGTAGGTCACATGACAGGAACAAGATGGCGGATGTACGTCCAAATTTCATTTATAATTCGGGTAATCGTATCTTAATTATACTAAAATAACAATGCAATATTCTAAACATAGAGTAAAAATAAAAACTTCTAAAAAGTAGCTAATAGTTTGAAATGTTGTATGTTATGGTGGCCAAAAAAACCTGCTAAGTTTTGAAAACGAGTTTTAGAGTACAAGTTTTTGAAAATTATACTGTTATCGTCTCTGTGTAAACTACAAAAACACGAGTTTATAAAACCGGTAGCGCATGCGTATTATGTCTTCAGTCTATAGGCGTGTAGTGTTACTACTGGCCTGGCATGCATAACTCAGCGTTTTTAGTCATTTTCGTGAATCCATGTGAACGGGGATGGTTTTGACAACGTTGTCGTCTGTTTTCAAAAAAAGCAAAGGAAAAACTTCTCCGTTTTAGTACATTGTTGTTGTGTAAACGTACCCTGAGATCCACTTTCCTGCAGAGTTTTGCTCTAATCCTATCAATCCAATCTTCAGGACTATAGAAAGTTACAGGCAGGTGAGTTTGATCAATTGGTTGGAGTAAAACTCAAGAAAGTAGACCTCGAGGGCCAGAGCCTGATCCATTGTTTGACTCACATTAAACTAAAATATTTTGTTAAAAAAAAAATATGTATAAAATTACTTTAGATTAACATTATTTATTTAATTACTTAAAATGATTTTACAATCACTAAATGAATTTACAATAAATACAATTACTTGTTATTAAGCACTTGTCACTTTCTGTTTTATTAATGTTTACATTTATGAACATTTGTTGTCTTGTGGTTTCATTTATATTATATCTTATCTTATCTTACAGGCCAAATGGCAATATACAACACATGCTGGTAGAATCCAAAGTATTAGACCTTCCATTACATTAAATCCACATATTAACATAGGCCTATGCATTTTGGAGTTGCAACCTTGACTGTAGCCTTGTGTGTCTGATAAAAGGGTCCTTGCTCAGTAGAAGAAATGTTTAAGGCTATGTGATAATTGATGTCTCAGATTCGATCTGATTAATATTACTCATTGCAGTCGTTTGATGTGATTGCCACTTGAACGCTTTTGCAGAAAGGGGGTGTTCACAGAAGGGCATACTCTACCTCTGGTTAAACTCCCGAGAACCTCTTCATGCTGAAGTTCTAAGAGATCAAAATCATGGCTCAAATGTTAAAAAGTCAAAGGCGTCTGAAACTGCCAGATAATCAGTATGGGCAAATAGTAACAGAAAATGTGTCTCAGTGCTATAGTCAACACACAGCCTTGTAGGAGGGTCATTTGCATCATGCTCTTTGTATTCAAAATACACTAAGATACACTAAAACTAATAATACACTTTTCTTTATCTTGGACTCATTTGTCATTGATCCAGAAACATGTCAAACGGTGGGTATTATTTCATACTGTTTATGCCACAGCATGATTTTAAAAAATCCTATGCAAAGACCAAAATAATTTGCCTGCTCACCTATCCATTAATATTGAGTTTGGCTGCTTTTAAAGTAAGAGATCTGCATAGGCCTTGTGGAAAATGGACTTCATTTAGGGCCTTTAGAAAAGCCTTAGTTGCATAATGACAAATATGAACAGATTTAGTCATAAGTGCAGGCTAGCATTCAACAAATGTACCTAATGGACTTCAACGAATAAAACTGGCGTAAATAATTGAGCTCAGAGCTGTGGCATGATAAGTGGATGAGAAACACGACTGTGGGGTTTAGGGATCCTGATTTTCAGGTTCAGTGCTTTTTAGTTCTTAGGTCATACAGTGGAAATGACACTTGTGAGACTGTATTTCAACATGATTTCAGACAAAATTATGTTCATGAAGGCCAAAATTAGCAAAAATGGACAGAATGAGCCCTTTACCATGTTAAAAGGAAAAAGTGATATTAAGTCATGGTATAGCTTTAATGTTTTTTGTGACGGGGTATGTTTAGGCATAGAGTCACAATTTAAAAAAAATCTAACAATATGGATCATAAATTCCATATCTCTGTTACTTACTTTGTGTAGAAGAGAAGATGAGTATCCTTAACTGAACAGAGCTGCAGCTCACACTACACGTTTTAAGTGTTTTTCAGAAAGAAATCATTTACCTGTTGAGAGTATGTTGACAGTCTGTGTAGTTGAATAGCTGAGCTCCAGAAAATCAGTAATAAGGAGGTTTTGACAGTTACAGATTTGAAAAACAAAAAGGCAGGAATAAAGAACCCTGAACTCTAACACAAAGAACCATTTTAGCATATGAAGGGTTCTTTATTCCCGCCTTTTTGTTTTTCAAATCTGTAACTGTCAAAACCTCCTTATTACTGATTTTCTGGAGCTCAGCTATTCAACTACACAGACTGTCAACATACTCTCAACAGGTTTGAAAAACAAAAAGGCGGGAATAAAGAACCCTGAACTCTAACACAAAGAACCATTTTAGCATATAAAGGGTTCTTCAGGACGATACGGTACTAAATAGAACTGTTACTACGTGTAAAGAACCTTTAAAGAACCAAATTCTTTTAGAGTGTACTAACCCTACCCCTATACTACTACTAATTCACGAGTTCCTTTGCCCATATAATCTTTAATCTAATAAGGTTAAGCGTATTTGGCTTGCTGTCCGCAATGGAGGGGCTCAAGGAAGCAGCTTCAACTCGAGCTCAGATACACCCCGCTGTGGGACTACTAATGCTTGGATGATGATAATGGTAGCAAGATGCCTAAATTATGTTGGTGGAGTTGGGGAAGTGTAGGGATGCCAAAACAGCTGATAACAGAGCAAGGTGAGCGGCTGCTTATGTGCTCCGGCAGGTAATTGAAAGATTAGATGGGTTCGCTCCTCCCGATATTACGTTGTGAACTTCACTACTCAACTAATACTCTAATGAGAGTTAGCTGACTCTAAAAGTTGCTTTGGATAAAAGCATCTGCTAAATGAACCACTGTAAAAATGGAAAATAGCAAGAAAATCCTGTTAACCATCAAAAGTCGACTTTAAAGCTATAATGTGTGATTTATACAGGCCTTGGCTGTTTTCCCCCTGTCAAGTGCAGCGTATCATTCCACATTTCCTCTCTCTGAATCACACTCTCTAATGTGTCTCTCTCATTTTCTGTGAACACAGGATTACCGGCATTGATGCCTGGAAAATGCAAGGGCTCATCAGAGCTGTTTATGAAGTCGCTTTCTCAAGCTTCACATCATAACAGCTCCAGGGCAAACATCTCCAAACTTTTGACTGGGTCACTGTGAAGAACAGCATTTGAATCTGCTCACTTGTTTGAGAGCTTGCCAAGAATCCGAGAGCGAGAGATGTTCTTCAATTTCCACTTGGTCATGCCTCATAACCACATTTCATGACTTTAATGAGCTCATTACAGTGGGCTGGCTTCATAAGAGATACAGCTCACATCGCCCAGAGCACTTCTGAATGGACATCACTGCGACCACCTCGATAGCAAACAGAATTAAACACACAGTGTGCGCAGATGTAAGGGATATACACTCATGAATATTCATGCTCATATTCAAACCATTTACTGATAAACAGATTCAGATTTAACACTTAAATGCATGAATCATTATTACATATTCGGTTCTTTATCGACCCGGATCTATATCTTATACAGATGGATCGACTTATAGGATAGTATAAAACTCTTCTGATATTTTAATTATATTACAAAAGAATTTCGTTACCTGATGTCTTCCAAAATTAATGAGGGGAAGGGTAGTGAATGACATCCCGGGTCGATAAAGACCCAAGGCTTGCGTTTAAAGGTTAACTATAAAACTGTAGTTTGATTGAGATTTTTTTAAATGCTGTTAAAAATGTTTAAGAAAAAAAATAATGGATGAATGCTTTTGCAGTTTGAGACTTGAAAGCTCCATGTGCCATTCACTGTAATGGCGAAGAAGAAAGAAATACAGTTTTGGAATGACATGAGGGTGAGTAATTGATGAAAGAATTATAATTTTTCGGTGATCTGTACCTTGAAATAAACATGGATTCAACCACCTCCAGTCATGTAACCGATACAAAAAGGAAGATTCTGACCAGCTCAATGTTCTTAATGTGTATCTCACTGGAAGAAGTCAGATGACTCAAACTCCATGTGAATCAGCAGCTCTGTAATTGGTCGTAGTGGATTTAGATTTACCAGATAAGTGGTTCATTAAATCAGGCCGCGTTTGAACCTGCTCAATCACTGGTGCAGTAACGGCCTTCATCACCGTCTGCTAGTGTAAGATTCACAATTGAGGTAGCAAATGCAATTATCCTGACTGACCCATTAATAACTGCTACATAATCTTCTGATTCGAGCTTTTTCCATCCTCATGTGTTATTTTCCAAAAGTCAGTCAGCAATTTGATTAGCTTTTTGGCCCCAAGGGAAACAACATCAAAACAGAGCGGGCCGTCTGGCGTGAATGTTCTTAAAGATTGATTTATGACCGGCTCCTTAAACCATCAGCACAGCTTTGATCTTTGACCATATGTGATATTTCACGGTCCCATAGACCTCCCCGTCCACATCAACAACGCTACCAAACTTAATAACTGTATCGTCACATTATTTTACGACATCTATCTTTTATTTCCAACCCTCTGCCTTCTACGCCAAGGTCAAGTGTCAGTTCAAGGCGACAGACCATTATTAAATTTGTCAAATGATTATTCCCTTACATGCCATGGGGGTTGCTAAGGCAAACATCACTATTTCTGATTGTTTCTGAAACTCAAGGCACTTGAATGTCTCATGGGTTGATTTTTTTTTTTTTAAGTCACCATGAAATCAAAATGGACAATTCTTTTTTTTTTTTTTAATGGAATATTTCAGTATTTCTTATAAATTATTTGTTCGTGCACCATTATTATTATTATTTATTTATTACGGTATTAATGTGCCCTTGTAATCTTTAATCAAAATAACTTCCCCTCCATTGCTTCCAGCAACATCTCTTCTCTTCTCTGATGAAGTGTTTATTGGCGTGAGCTTCCAAAAATGTATGCACCTCTTGATGAAAATAAATGTTATTTCTATCAAGAGGTGCATACATTTTTGGTCAGGATGTAAAAGGGATTTAAATTGATTTCCACTTCAAATGCCTATGTATAGCTCTGAATATACAAATTCTTTATTGATTTTATTGTTTTACTCTTGTCTCAGACTCAGACATGTAATCTTAAACTGAAAATGAATAATGGTCAAAGCTATGATAATCTAAACAAGTAAAAAAAATGAACCATTTCAATATGAATTCTGTTAAAATAATATTGGTTTCTTTTAAAAATCATGACTGTCACGCAGTTGTGCCGTCATTTCCACAACTCCAAACTATTTTGTACAGAAGTACAGCAGTTTTTACTTTTCAAAAATGAGTGTACTTGTTTACCAAGGAGACTAGTGTCACTAGTGAATAAATTGATATATTTGCAACATGAAACGTGAAGAAAAAACAACAACAAAGTAAATATCTCTTTATCAGATATAATTAGATAACATTTTGCATCCACTCAAGATGTAATTTAGTAAAATTATGCAAAGATGTAATTGTTTGTACGCTAGCTGTGAAATTAGCCTTAGCAAGACAAAAGAGTTAGCCATTTCATAAAAAAAGTCATTTCCACAACCGTTATTTCCACCATAGAATCATTTTAAACAATACATAATTTGAGCTATGTGTGTCATTTGCAAACAAGCTGCAATTGTCAAAAATGCTGTAATTGTACATAAAACGCTATCTGTGAAATTAGCCTTAGCAAGACAAGAGAGTTAACCATAAAAAAAAAGACATTTCCACAATGGAATGATATTAAACACAATACATAATTTGAGATGTCATTATCTGTATATCTAGAAACCAGATTGAGACTTGAAAGTGGGATCTTTTGACTTGAGCTTGTAAGCAACCACAACACCTACGCTGAACACCCCACCACATGGCAGCATGCACTGTTCATCACAGATAGGCATTTACCGCTCGTCTTTTGGACAATATGGAGATTTACTGCAGTTAATTACCACTGGAGACCCGCCATAAGCAAGCTACTGAATCACTTCCTCTGAGCATGTCAGTGGCTCAGATGGGTTGATACTGGCAAATGGAGCTTAGCTTGTGCTCGGCTCTTTCTGTTCCATCAGGTCTGGTTGGCGCTGACCTCGCTGGCACTATCTCTCAGGTTAATGTGTGTGATGAGACAGACACAGAGAAGGGACTTTCTCTGAGTCTACACTGCTAAAGAGGGTTCAATGCCCGAGGTAGCAGTCAGTCGACAGGAGTAACCAGATGGGACTGGAGGTAGAAGTTAGATAAATTAGCTTTTAAAGTAAATTAGTCTTTTCTATTAACAGTTTGGAAAGACTTTTGTGCCATTATTTGAACTTCTATTTTTACACTAGTCTGTTATTGTGGGAATAAAATGGCATAAAAACAGAAACTTTGGCATATGTATGTATAAAATACATATCTTTTGATATATATATATACATACATACATTACAATATCCTAAAATAAATATATCAATAAGTAAGTGATGGAATATGAAAAGAATAATTCACCCAAAATAAAATCATACAGTAGTGCTTGGTAAAATTATCACCCAACATTTCGAAATTAAGCTTTATTGAGGATGAGGGCTGAAACCGTTCTTCCGGCAACACATTGAAAATAAAGATTGTAATTTGTATCACAGCATCTGGCAGCAGCTTGATGCTGATTAACTAATCTGATATCTGTAAAGAAAACTGTACGGAGTGTAAAGGCCCGTTTTTGAGGTCTGCAGTCTTTATTGCAGAATGTATGTAAATGCAACACATTAGCAGGCAGTATTAACACACTCTGATAAACAGAGAAGAACAGGTCATGGAGGAGCACAAAAAGAACAAACTCCACATGTATTCTCTCAATTAATATGATGTTATTATAAAACAGCATGTATAATAATGAGCTGTCACCACTTTAAATGTCATGTCCATTATTACATATAAAATGTCAGTCTCCATATGTAAAACATTCAAGTGATTTTGCATTGTCTGACTGAATGTGATCTGCAATGTCCAGTTTACCTCAGTGTATGATAGAAAATCTAAATTTAAAGTGACAACCAAACAACTTACCTGCATTTCTACACGGATACATGGAGAAATTGATCGACTTGTTTCGCTCATCACTGAAAACACTGTTGTTGTTGTTTTGAAGTTCAGTAGTTACTTATAGGAAACAACAAGATGTTCAGCAAATGCATGAATCATGGGCGACAGATACATAAAAAAATAAGAAAAAAAGGATGTATCTGTCACATGCCTGTCCTGTCCTGTGCTGCACATGGGTGTTTGTTATGTTGGGCCATGTGATCGTGTCTATTGTCTAGCCCCTCCCAGCTTGTTATTTGATTATTGGTTAATTTATCCCACCTGTTAGTCTCATTACCCTCCTTTGTTTGTTCCCCTATTTAGCTTCCTTGTGTTTGTAGTCCTGTGCTGGTTCGTTGTCCGTGTTACCTGTTTTTGATGTTCCTGTGCTGTTGGTATATGAGTTCTGAGTTTTTGTATTTTGTCTATGTTTGTTTATTAAATCTTCTCTGCACTTGAATCCTCGTCTTTCGTTCACTCGCCCGTGACAGAACGAACCAGCCAAAATATGTGGATTCAGCAGAACGAGATTTTTCCTCCGGGGGAGAACAAGGGAAACTCCATTTCCCTGTTTGAATATTTTTCCAGGTGTGCTCAGAGAACTTTGGAGGAGGAGAGTACCATGTCTGACGGTGATCAGATCGGAGGAGGTGGTTCGGTGGTTTCGGAGCCGGTGGTCAGGAGACGGAGGAGGAGGAGAAAGGCGCCACTTCAACGTCACGTCACGTCTGCCGATCCAGAGACTGTTCACGTCACGTCTGCGGAGTCTGTATCCCTTGACAAAATGGCCGCCGCCGCGAGTGTTCTCGTCACGCCTGCCGAGCCTGTGTCCTCGGACAAGATGGCTGCCGCCGAGCCTGTTCACGTCCAGTCTGCCCAGTCAGAGACTGTTCAGGTCACATCTGCCCAGCCAGAGATGGTTCAAGCCACGTCTGCCCAGTCGGAGATAGATCGGGAGATGCCCATTCTCATGGCCGGGGGGGCACTGATCGGCTATTTAGAGCGTTTAGCTCGGATCCTGGAGACGCCCTTCAAACCTCCAGTGTCTGTTCCTGAGCCGGAGCCAGTGTCTGTTCCTGAGCCGGAGCCAGTGTCTGTTCCTGAGCCGGAGCCAGTGTCTGTTCCTGAGCCGGAGCCAGTGTCTGTTCCTGAGCCGGAGCCAGTGTCTGTTCCTGAGCCGGAGCCAGTGTCTGTTCCTGAGCCGGAGCCAGTGTCTGTTCCTGAGTCTGTGCCTGTGCTTGTGTCTGTTTCTGTGTCTGTTTCTGAGCCGGTGGTGCCTGTTCCTGAACCGGAGGTCTCTGTTCCTGAGCCCTCAGTGACCGCGACACTGGCCATTATGGCCACAGCCATGTGGTGTGTGTGGGCTACGCACACACTTGGACCGGTGGTGTCTGTTCCTGGGCCGGTGGTGTCTGTTCCTGAGCCGGTGGTGCCAGTTCCAGTTCCCGAGCCGGTGGTGCCAGTTCCAGTGCCCGAGCCGGAGGGGCCAGTTCCAGTGCCTGAGCCGGTGGTTCCAGTTCCTGAGCCGGTGGTGCCAGTTCCAGTGCCAGTTCCAGTAGTGGCAGTTCCAGTGCCTGAGCCGGTGGTTCCAGTTCCTGAGCCGGTGGTGCCAGTTCCAGTGCCAGTTCCAGTAGTGGCAGTTCCAGTGCCAGTTCCAGTGGTGCCAGTTCCAGTCCCCGAGCCGGTGGTGCCAGTTCCAGTGCCCGAGCCGGAGGGGCCAGTTCCAGTGCCCGAGCCGGTGGTGCTAGTTCCAGTTCCTGAGCCGGTGGTGCCAGTTCCGGTGCCAGTTCCAGTAGTGGCAGTTCCAGTGCCTGAGCCGGTGGTTCCAGTTCCAGTGCCAGTTCCAGTGGTGCCAGTTCCAGTGCCTGAGCCGGTAGTGCCAGTTCCAGTGCCTGAGCCGTTGGTGTCTGTTCCAGTTCCTGCACCGTGGCCGCCCGAGGGGTCTTCACCGCCCTGGCCGCCCGAGGGACGGTCTCCGCCCTGGCCGCCCGAGGGAGAGTCTCCGCCCTGGCCGCCCGAGGGAGAGTCTCCGCCCTGGCCGCCCGAGGGAGAGTCTCCGCCCTGGCCGCCCGAGGGAGAGTCTCCGCCCTGGCCGCCCGAGGGAGAGTCTCCGCCCTGGCCGCCCGAGGGAGAGTCTCCGCCCTGGCCGCCCGAGGGACGGTCTCCGCCCTGGCCGCCCGAGGGAGAGTCTCCGCCCTGGCCGTCCGAGGGAAGGTCTCCGCCCTGGCCGCCTGATGAATTTCCCGCTCCGCCCTGGCCGCCTGAAGGAAAGTCTCCACCCTGGCCGTTTGCACAGCCTGCCCCGTCCTGGTCTCCTGAACCCTGTGGACCACTCTGGTGTCCCAGACATTTTGTTTCCCCTGTCCCGCCCTGGTCTGTCCGTCCCGCCCTGGTCTGTCCCTCCCGTCCCGCCCTGGTCTTGGAGCGTCTGGTAGCCGCTCCGTAGGGAGGGGGTAATGTCACATGCCTGTCCTGTCCTGTGCTGCACATGGGTGTTTGTTATGTTGGGCCATGTGATCGTGTCTATTGTCTAGCCCCTCCCAGCTTGTTATTTGATTATTGGTTAATTTATCCCACCTGTTAGTCTCATTACCCTCCTTTGTTTGTTCCCCTATTTAGCTTCCTTGTGTTTGTAGTCCTGTGCTGGTTCGTTGTCCGTGTTACCTGTTTTTGATGTTCCTGTGCTGTTGGTATATGAGTTCTGAGTTTTTGTATTTTGTCTATGTTTGTTTATTAAATCTTCTCTGCACTTGAATCCTCGTCTTTCGTTCACTCGCCCGTGACAGTATCAGCATTGGATATTGGCCATATTATATTAGAGATTTTTTTTGTTTTTTTTTTATCCATATCAACTGATATATGCATGCTCATTTCCTCTATTAGATTTGGCCTCACCAAAAAACAGTAATAATTTAATAACACAAATATTATTTGGCAAATCTCATAATGAATATCCATTTTCATACTGTACTTTATAATGTTGTAATGCTTAAATTCACTTGTAGCATTTACAATGGTTAATTTTATTTTTATTTATTTATTTGTGTGTGTATGTGTGTGCGTGTGTGTTTTAATATATTTAGAATTTTAATTACGGTTTCTAATTACTCTTACAATGATTTTGGGACACGCATGGTTGTTCTGCAAAATTTCAAAGAAAAAGAGAAATTCATGCGGGTTTAAAATTACATGAGGGTGAGTAAATGATGACAGATATTTCATTTTCTTCCATCAATTGTTTCCAACGCTCTGAGATAGAAAGTGTGTGATTGCATTGTATGAGTGATATCTGAACTGCATTTCACGCTTCTGCTGGCCCAGACTTATCTGTGTCTGGTGTGTGCTGTCGTGGGCCAAAGGGTAATGACCCAGTTGAGTTGCTCTCACCCTTGACTGGTCCTACCGGGAATGAGACAGCCAGTCAAGAGGTTTTAGAGAGAGAAAGTGAGAGATCTGTATAAACCGTTAAATTGAGTTCCAAATGATAGTTCGGGAGGAGCATGTTCTTATAATCCCACCAATCACAACACAAAGGGCGTATAAACACTCAATTTGGCAATTGAGTTGAGTTTAAAGGGTTACTTCAGGATTTAGCATTAAGCTTTGTATTAGTAGAAAACCTGTAGTATTTTCGAATTACCATGCTTTCCACCCTCATATCCCCCTGAGATGAGAGATTTATGTATTTTTTGTCTGGAAAAAATCCTCCGATGACGCAAAAATCGTCATTTTGCGTCATCGGAGGATTTTCTGTCCAGAGGCTAAAGACTACAGCCAGTAGATGGCGTTGTTCCGCATGTTTTCAGCCCGCCCATAGAGGGTGGGATCTCACTCAGAATGTACACAGTGTCAGCCGTCTTTCTTTGGAAGCTAAGCTAGCAGGCTCTTGTTCTGTGGAGAAAGCTGAATAGTAGGAGAAAGCTGAGTAAGTAACCATCCTCCTTTTCCCAGACTTGTCCGGCGGGCGAGATCGTTCAAAATGTCCGGGATTCAGCTTTTGCTTTCTGCGGTCGCCATTCATTGTTTACATGCACACCTTTCAATCTAACTGAATTCATTCCGATTGGTGAATTTGAATGTAGTGTTTACATGAACGCTAAACAAGTGATCGGTTGATGTGCGTTTTACCATTGCTAAGAAAAATTCCCGCTCCTCCGTGAGAGATGCGAGACCCGGCGCGTCTCAGTAATGACGCCACCGGCCTCGCGCTGTTCTCCCGCGGCCGTCAGCCTCGTCCTGCTCGCCACAGTAAACATGATGAATGAATGGCGACTGTAGAACGCAAAAGCCGAATCCCGGACATTTTGGACGATCTCTAAATCCCTCGCAAACTCATCACGTAGGCTAGCTTTGTTGTTTACAACTGCGCACTCTTACCGGTAGGCGTGGCCCCCTAAGGCAGCGAAGCAAGTGCATTCTGGGAGTTGTTGTCTTTCATCCACATAAGCCAAAAATACATTTTCTGGCTTTTCTCAGTCTAGAAAGCTCCAAATTCAAAAATTTCTTCACATTTCTTCTACTTAAATTACCTATTTTAAATACACATTCATCTTCCCAGAGGTGAAGTATCCCTTTAATGCTGAGGACAGAAATCCAAACATGTTTACCCTCTTTCATTGCTTATCCGATATAACTTGAACATTTCATTGTCTTGTCTAAAAATGCTATTTTCAACACTTTTAGCAACCCTTTTTTATTATTCTCTCTCAGTTTGATTAAAGCTGAAAAATGAAAAAAAAACTCATTATGTCTTTGGCAGTGATGGGAGCAATGCTCCTCATCACGTCTGACGTCTTGTCTTTTTGTTTGTATCGCACAATCACGTGCACACATTCAAGGTCTGTTTCCGCTCCTCAAACTAAAATATTTTCAGGGGCCACAGTAAGTACTAAATGAATAGTTCACCCAAAAATGAACATTGTCACACTCATGTCATTCTAAACCTGTATGCTGTAGCCTATCTTTTAATTGAACTCATAAGATGTGTAACTATGCTGTTTTCCATTTCCAAGGACAATTCATTGCAACTAAAGCTTCAGAAAGCACTTAAAATCAGGAATTAACGAAGTACATGGCTCTAAATTAATTTTAATAGATTTAGTAGCTCTTAGGAGAGCCTTTTATGGATTGAGTGAGTTCATTCCGCCATACCGATTCAAACCAGTAAACGAGTCTTTTTGAACCATTCATTAAAATAACCGGTTCACAATTGAGTCATTTGAGTCGGACTACAGTTTCGTTGTTCGTCTCGCACGCACCCCTCAACGCAAGAGACATGTTTTCATGTGATTATTTCTCGGTTCACTGTGTTTTATCGAAATGTATAGTTCAGACAGCAAAAAAAAAAAAAAAAAAAAAAAAAAAAAAAAAAGAAGAAGAAGAAGAAGACGCAGACGGTGCCGCAAACACGGGCTCAAGTCATGGTGCTTTTCTCCTTTGAATTAGCTTCGGAAACAACGCTACTTTAGGAAAATTCACCATTTCATGGACGGAAGAAATTCAAACAAATACGGAACAACATGAGGGTAAGTAGCTGACATAATTTTCATTTCTGGTTCATCTTTTTGGAGTTTATGGGAATTATGAGATGACATTAAATCAAAATGAAATCTAGGGCCTGAAAAGACCAGGTGTAAATGCATTCCGAAACGTATTCGAGACGGATTCAAAAATGAGACGATATAAGAAAAAAATTAAAATAAATAAAAACTTTGTAAAACATGCCCGCGTTATGTCAACTTAAAATTTCTTGTCATCATCCACTTGACTAATCTTTCTCACGGTTTTCTGGTAAACAACAAGAAGCACTTTGGTATAGTGGGTAGGCCTACATGTTACGTTGATGCCTTATTTTTATTTATTATATATATATATTTTAACTTTCTAGAAACTGACAGAGAAGTTGGAGTGTTTATTTGGCTGCATCACCTGTGAGGTGTATGTTTTTACTGTAATAAGCCTGTGGAGGAGAGCTTCCATTAAGCATTACCACATGCTGTAAAGCTGTCACAGCCTGCCTCTGTTTTATGGCTCTCTAAATATGGCTGGCCCATTCCTGCTAACAGCCCAATGAGGCCGTAATCACCGCCTCCATGTTCTGGTCTTATGACACAGCTACTGGCCCTTTTTACTGGCTGCTGCAAAGTCTCTCTGCTTTATTTGCCACCTCATAAAGCATGCGGCCTGCCCACAAGAGCAGAACACACACACACACACACACACACACACGCATTTATGGAAATTTACAATGCAACCTTCATTGTGGACATTATGGTGACATCAAAGAAGAGTCCATTTTGAATATAAACAAGATAATGGTGATTAGGTCTGTTTATTCTACCTATTCCTGTTTTGATACTGAGAATAGTCACCAGTTTTCTCCCCTCTAATGACGGCGCTGACTGCGAATTCAGATATAGCCTACTCTTTTCACATACTGTTTTTTCACATACCTACAATGGGGAAGTAGGCATATTCAGATCCTAGACAGCAACATAATGTCTGCCGGATCTGGGCGGACACTATGTTGCTGTCTGGGATTGCAGCCTGTTTGTCTTATGAACGATTCATTCAAAATAAGAGTTTGGTGAATTGAACTAGTATAAAAAAGTACTTTCTTGTTATTATTTTGGACTTTTCGGTAATGCTGGGGACACACTGAACGACTAGCTGAAACATCTGAACTGAACACACTTACAACTGAACGCGACCCGGAGCGTTTGGGCATGATCAGTCCAGGCGTAAGTATCAAATTGCATTCATAATCGGCCTTTTTACATTTTTTTAGTCTTTTGAATGATTCATTAAAAAGAGGCGTGAAAGTTGGATCAAAGTTAAATACTTTTTGTTATGGGTTTGTTCAAATCAAAAACTTATAGTTTGAATGAAACATTTTTTTTTACATCTTTTGCATCAAATCCCAAAGTGCAGCAAATAAATACACTTGGATAGTTTTGAGCATATGCAGTATGTGAACATTGGGCTGTCAGACAGGACTGACCCACCTGCAGGCTTTTCTCCCAGCATGCTCAGTCAGTGGGCAGGTCAATCAATCAAACGTGCACATGCCATAACTGTTGGAAGCATCTCTAATCACGCCGGAGAGGCTTCCACTTGACCTGCTTGCAGAGATGACGGTGATTTTCTCAAGTGTTTGGTTCCTTTTGCATGAAGCCAACTGAGCCCACAGAGAGGCAGAGAGAACCGTGCACACTCCCAAATCGCCCCCATCAGCACCATGGCAACTAGTCTAAAGTTTATTTCATGTAAGAAAACTTAATTGCCTATTTCATGAAGTGTGATTGAGATATTGTGTGAAAAATGCCACTTAGGAACCCTGCGACACAATCTGAGAGGTGACAAACAGAAAATAGCTGCCTTTTGAGCACAGATGTGACATTGAATGCATTTAGTTGTGAAAGGTGTACTTTAAATGTTTCCAGAAGTAGTGTGTGAGAAGTAGTAACATGGTGCTAATTAATTAAAAAAAAAGTGACCCCCCCCCCCCATTTAAATAAAGAAAGATTATAGTTTCATTTTTACATTTAGACCATTGTCATCATAACACTTACTTGGTTTTACTAATAATTGTTATTTCAGAATTTTATTATTCAATAATAAATTAATTTATATGATTTTTTTTTTTACGTTAATTTAAGGATTTTTTATAATTTACTGTAACATGGTTAAATCATTTTAATATCAGCAATTTACTGGTTATATATTATAAAAACAATTATCGGCTTTTAGCGGTATCGGACTGAATTTTCATAAATGGTGCATTCCTAATTGAAACTTAAAATAGAAGACGACATTACATTGTTAGCATTTGTTAGCTAGTCCATGAATTAAGTTGTAATGTTGTAAATGAATACTATATAGTTGCAGTGTTAATTTTTTTAATAAGCAGTTTGTTTTCTCTGTTGTAATGGAGGAAGCATAATATAAATCATGCCAACACAAATCAACATTTCTTATTATTATTGCAAAATAAAAGTCCTGATCACCCGGCCTCGGTTTAATTTGCAATAATAACCGGCTGACAGTAAGTTATGCCTTACTTTTTTGCCTCTGACAATATGAAAAACTAGTTTATACACATTGTCCTGTTGGCTGAATGAAAACGGTTTTTAATCTGTAAAGTGCTGTCGGTGGCTGGGCAGTTGGGCATTGATATTTCAGTTTAGGGGCCAAGTGGTGCGGCTGAGGTGATGAAGGTGATGAGGTGACTACATTAGTGGGGCCTGGACCCTCTCACTGAGGTTCAATTAATCACGGCTCAGAGCCACTTGAGCAAAGCAAACACATTGTCGGGTGTGCACCGCCTTATGGTGTGCCAGATGTGGGGAGATTAACTAAGGCACCATATTAATGTAGGAAAGATGCATTTGCACACACCATAATACTCCCATACTTCACAGTTAAAACCAGAGCCGCCCTGATTTGAATATAAAACACGCAGAGGTTGCTATGTCTGCAGTGTAGGCATAAAAACTGTCCCGGCGGAGTTGAGAAATGGTTTCTTGACAGTGATACATATGCTTGCTGGTCTGACGTTCCTTGTGATGTCCTTTGGATCGAACATACAGTTGGAAAGTACTGTAAAATCTTCCGACACAACGAACGGCACCGCGTGAAGGATCAAATGTAATGGATTATTTCAACATCAGATGCGTTCCCGCCACGCTCCAATGAGAGCAGCTTGAAAGCAGGAAGAACTAAGTGAGAATCGAGCCGCCTGGCACCTGAGCTGCATCGGAAAGCAGCAGCATGGGCTCACAGAGGAGAGAGGATATAAGACGTATATAATCTTCATGAAATGACTCAGAATGTATTTGAAACAGTTCATTGCCAATAGGGGAATTTTACAAATACCGCTGTCCATTTATCATTTTTTTGCACTCCGCTAGCTCTGAGATATTTCGTTTTCATCATAGCTGTAAGACCATCTGTCATGGGTAGAAAATTTTAATTGACAACAAAATTCTGTGCCAAGTTTGGGAAAGTGAAAACCGATCATATTTGAACTGTATCATATTTCATACATGGCTTTCTTCTTTTTCCACTTCATCATTTACATGATCAATAGTTTCCTGTTGTGCATGGTACTAGCTGTCTTCTCAAAAGTGTCTCTCACTTTTGGATTGTTCACGCTCTTTTGGCAGTAGAGGGACTTTTAAAGACCCCCTGTGGTGAAAATCAAGATTTCTGTAGGTCTATGTGTTGTTTTTAATATGCTTTAAGAGAAAACTATGGAGTTAATATTGTTTGTTAATATTACAAACAAATCCAGCATTTTGCAAACAAACTCGATCTGCTTTGCAAAGGAATACTAGCAAACAAACAGAAAGCAACGCGCAAGTACAAAGGTCAATTTGAGCGAAAATGCAGTGGAGTAACAAATATGCATTGTTTTACAAATATAAATAAATGAGCCTAGATCATATTTCACAAATAAATACAAACCATCCTACAAATTGCATGTAACCTTTGAACAAATCCCAAATCTAGTGCATACAAATGCATATCTGTCTGTTATGATTGTGAGACACTTGGCTTTTTATGAGATCTCTCGGCTCGATTTTCTCACAAATGCAGTTGACCAACTTCCTCTTCTAGAACAGTAGATGGCGCTAAGATAGGAGATTAATTTAGCGCTTGTCTCCCGGGAAAGCACTGATTTGAAACTTGCATTTGCCTACAGCTGAGGAAAATGACCGGTGAACAGGTGTGTTTCTGTCTTACTTTATCTATAATTAAAGGCACAATATGTAACTTTTTTGCTTTAAAAAAAGCAAAAATCACTATATCTATGTTATATATTTTTTTTAGTTGTGTACTTACATTATCCCGACTGTTTCCAACAACTTTCAAACCAGGAGAAATTTGTAATTTAATCCGAGAAACGTCCCGTTTCTTTATTTCCGTTTTGTCGCCTCCAATGCTGTCATATCCGCGTTGTCCCTGGTTTCCGCTCGTGCTGCCATGGCAACCAGAGCTATGAACCAGAGCCGTCTGATAGTAACCAAAGCGACTGACGCAGACAACTTTGTAGTTCGCAATGTCTATTTGCACGCTGTTGTTGTTTCGTTCAAACATTATGGACCATGGCAAGCAGACTTTGGATAAAAAAAGAACTAAAACGAGAATCAATATCAGCGCGCTGTTTTCGAGATGCTGAGAGCTCCCATAGACAGTATATAAACGAGAGCTCCACGTCCGAGACTTCGACCGCTCCTACATGTACTTTATTAAACAGGTGAGCTCATTTACATAAAACTAATCAAAGTTTTATAGTTCAACAATGATAAAATGTCAGAATATGATCTGCATGTTATTCTAATGTTGATCTAGTTTACTGCTAGTCTCATACAGACAGACTAACACATACATTTCAACACATTCAAATGCAGTTTAGTGTGCTAATGTAATGTTAGACCAAGTGAAACAGCGCTGCGTTACCTCACAAGTTTAATTTATCTAATAAACTGGCCTGTGAGTAGTAATTCTGAGTGTAGTTCGGTAGAATGAAATGTCCATATTCCTTTTATATCCGCGGGACTCGCGTCGCGTTTGGAGCTGATAGCTGTCTCTTAGCAATCCCGAACTGCTTCATATCACAGTCATGATAAAAACATAGATGTATTTAGTCATCCATAAACATTATTAGATCGGTCGGCTTGACATTGACGACAAGATCCATAATTCTTAGCAAATGTTGCGTCATCAATCTACGCCTTTGTTATTGTAAATAGGTTAGCGACCCCTAGTGGCGAAAAATGCCATACTGTACGTTTAACCTTTTTAAGGTTTTCTTTTGCAAAATGTTTATTACATATCTAGACAGAAATCCACATTAGCATTTACAATTCACTCTCTCTAGGATAGGGGAATCTATAAGCTGAAAGCTCTGCCATCATATGTTGCCAGTCAAATAGTTGCCAGTCAATAGTGCCAGTCACATGTCAAACTCTGCCAGTATGTGTTACTCCACTGCTTTTTTGCTCAAATTGACCTTTGTACTTGCACATTGCTTTCTGTTTGTTTGCGAGTCGAGTTTTCCTTTGCAAAGCAGATTGAGTTTGTTTGCAAAATGCTGGATTTGTTTGTTTAATTATGGCACATTATTAACTCCATAGAAAACTTGTGCAAATTCATCAGTCAGCACCATTGTTGAGTTAGTATTTTCTCCTTAAAACTGCAGTGTACCAAAAGCAGTCGCAAAAATGCGATTTGAAACTGCCCAGTTCCTGTCACGAACACGTAACCCAATCCTGTCAACGTGCATGCAAGGGCAATTTCTCCACTGACTTTCTATGATGTTTAAAGCATTTCTAAGGGTGCTTTAGAAGGCAGATTCTGACTCTGAGATGGTAAACAGGAACATTATTTGTGAGGCATTGGCAACACATTACTAGAGCTGATTGATTAATCATTAAATGTGCTGAATGTAGGCTAATTGTATTTTTACTGTACTAAAGCATAAAACACTATAATATGTTTGCAGATATTTATGTTTGCATGCTGAGTTCACATACTTGTTTCTCTGAAAAACACTTCTACAGCCAGTTATATTAAAACGTGGATAAATCAACTGTAGAAGTTCCCACATGTTTTGCTTTATGTCCATTTTCTCCTCAAACCAGCTGGACTGGGGTTAGGTCTGGACTCTGAAGAGTGTGTTTCTAAGGTAGATTTTTAGATATATGGGGTCATTATCGTGCTGTACTCCTGATCTAGGTGTATATCCGGGGACACTGGTCTTTTGGGTTCAGAATGCCACTTACTGGTGTCACGCATTGAGAGCCCATCCATCTTTTGTCTACTTGATGCTGCCATCTCAGCTGTACTAGAGATCACAGCTGTAATCACTGTGATAAACCAAATATTTCTCCCGTCTTCCAGTCTTCATTAATCCACTGGCAGTGCTTCGTGATTCAGGCAAGCCTCTTTTTCTTATTCATGTTGGTTTCATGGTTTTGAAAATTTTTATAGCATTTTCAAGAAAAGATAAAATTTGATTAAATGTACGGTAATGTTAATACTTGGATCATTATTTTCAAAATATTTGTAAAAAAAATATTTTTTTGAGGTTAAAAGTATTTTCTACACATTAATTATTAGTTCATCATTATTCACAAAAATAGGTTTTACAGTATTCGCAGCTCATTTTACAACCTGAAAGAACCGGTCAAGTGTTTCCTCACATTGCAAGTTAATCAGACTCCTTTTCTGTTTCTTCTTGGGTTGTTTTGCTTTGCTGACTTTTTTTAAGAGAGGCTGTGGGTCTACTGTTAAGGTAAATGAAATCCCATGGTGCAGCAAAAGTCCTTGAAGCATAAATGGTGTGGCTTATCAGCAGTGTACCACGCTTGTCTGATATGACTGTGTGCAGGTCTGCATGGATTGGGAATTGCCTGGTCAAGGTTCATGGTAACGGTAGCAGTAGTAGCGAACATGCATGAGCAGATCTGATTCAAATCATGGGTAGTGTACTAGTACTAGATATCGTCAGTTCAGTTTGATTTCAGCTGGTACAGAGAGCATTAGAAAACAACTTGAACTTTCATTTTTTTGCCAGTGTCTTAGAGGCTGCTGTGTAGAGAGGATATGTTCATAGGTGACTGCTTTTCGACCTTTTATTCATCCACTGTGAGTTTGTCGCTAGAAATCTCACTTAACACACTGATATTTTTGACAGAATACCTAGTTTTTAAGTCTGCAAGGTATTGGAACAGCTGTCCCATGACCTCAGGTTTATTTGGCTCATCACTGGCTGTTTTAAGACATTTTCCTTTTTGTGCTTTTCCATGCATGGAATTTTTTTTTACATGAAAGTGAAGTTGTATTCCTGTATCATACCTTGAAATTGAGTTTTGTGAAAGGCTTGTAGAGATTAAAATATTTCATGGTAGGCTGACTGGATTTGATCTGCTTCAGTGTATTAAATGTGCCTGGTTGCTCTCTATATCAATTTTATTAAAGCAATAAGGCATCCATGCTTAAAATCCCTTCAACAGTTATAAAATCACTGTAAGGTTACACTTTATTTTACAGTATGTGTACTTACAGTGTAGTTACCAAAGAAAGTACTGGTAATATTAGCTAACTACATGGGTTAGGTTTAGGGATGGGTTCAGGATTAGTACCTAGTTATAACCCAGTTATTGTTATTGCTATAATAAGTACATAGTAAGTACATGCGGAACAGGACTGTAAAATAAAGTGCTACCAATTTTTATTTTATAAAACAGCAGCAACAGCATTGTCAAAAACATTCAATTTCTTAATCATAACCATTAGCATATCATAGTTCATGGTTTTGAATGTCTATTTGCTTTTTTTAATTATTTAAATAAAAAGGAACTTTTGAAATGTCCCACTCAAACTTCAATTGGAATTATAGTACTTCAACACATGGTAGATTGGAATTTCATGAGATCTTTAAGTCTCCGTCCTAGTATAATGTGAACTTCTCTTGTAGTAAAAAAGCATAAATAAAGACTTCTTTCTACACTAGTTTCCAGTTCAGCTTAGAAATGTGAAAATTTATGTGTAAGGTCTTTAATTTGCCGGCACAATTAATATGCAATATTCTTTCCTTCAAATAGCAGTGGTTAAGCTATTTGGAGTCATTCAGACATGTATTAGCTTTAGTAAGTGACATGCCTCTGCACCTCTACAGTGTAATCAAGTGCAGTGTAGAATGGCAGCTAGCCATTGCTTAATTTGTAAATTATGGAGTCCCAGAACAAGGAGCAGTGACAGATATGACAGGTTGGTGGGGGAATTAACTGAACTCATTTGAAAAAAGAGCCCCTTTAACAGGTGCATTGACATAGCATTTATACAGTGGTGAAGACTTTCCTCGATGAATGCTTTGCCATGTTAAAAGTAAAAAAATATATATATATTTATTAATTTTTTGGGGGGATTATGCTATACAACATTACTAATAATGATGCATGCTAAGGCTAAATGGTAACACTTCATTTTAAGGTGACGCAGTAACACATTACTACGTGTACTTACTATACTATTAACAGTAAATTATGCATAATTACAAGTAACTAACATAACTTAGTTAATTAATATTTCTCATAATTACAGCTACGTCACCTTAAAATAAAGTGTAATTGGTTAATCATAAGCAACTTAGCAACAGCATAGCAATAAAAACTCCATCAGATCATGGTATTAGATAGGTAGGGGGGTCCACTAAAATATATTCCGGATCCAATTCTGTAACTGCAGGATCTGGCTTGTCCTGGCAAAAATTAAGTCATGCTGCTAGCCATGCTGGTGCAAAATATAAACGTGATTATTGCTTTCCTTTTGAGTTTTCACTTTGTTGTTCTTAATGTTGCTGCGCTTCTACTGATTCCTGTATTAAAGTGGTCACTTCAGAGGGTTACATACACATTTTTACAAAGATCTTTAAATTGTCGGATTATTGAGTGCAGCTAGCCGAAGTAGTTGGAACACTGGCAAGCTGGATTTCAGAGCAGTGATGGGTGAAACTGAATTTGGTGCATTTGTAGATATATTGAATAGACGCAGTGATCTGGCGTCCTACACTCTTTTACAAGCTGTCCAAAATAATTTAAAGAATCCATGAAATCAAATTTGGCATTTGGTGACTATTAATCCATGTCTATTAGCTCTGTGTTATAGATGTCTCACTAATTAAAATACCTGATTCAACTTGTTAGTGTGTTAAAAAGGGAGATATCGAAAACATACTGGGAGGTGGATCTGAGGACTGGAGTTTAGAAACATTGTATATGTAATAAAAACACATTTATTTAATGACTGAATACACATCTTCTACTACAGGGTTCACCAATCTCGGTCCTGGAGAGCCGCTGTCCTGCAGAGTTTAGCTCCAACCCCAATTAAACACACCTGAACCAGCTAATCAAGGTCTCACTAGGCATACTAGAAACTTTCAAACAGGTGTGTTGGAGCTGGTTGGAGCTAAATTCTGCAGGACAGCGGCCCTCCAGGACCGAGATTGGTGAGCCCTGTTATACTATATCATTAACGTGTTTTTAAAAATTATATATATATATTATTAGAGGGACATAAATAAAAATGAAAAGAAAGTAGTCTGGTTTAGCTGAACAGGCTTAGACTAGTCTGAGCTGTTTTTCTAAGCACGTTTTTCCTCTATTATGTCCTCCACGTTGACCTGTGACCACCGCAAATTTTCCTTTCCCACCTGTCACTTCGTTTGTTCTTATTAGAGAGTCAAGCGTCTCTCCTCAGAACTAGAGCTAGTTCAAATGTTAAATGCTCTTGAGAGGATTTACCCCACTTTCCTTCCTTTAAGATCCATTTTAAGAGCAGCATTTATTGTAATTCCACCTCTTCATCTTAATAAACCCACTGTCTCTGCACTCCTATGGGGGATTGTACAGAAAAAGCCTTATCCAGCCTGCCCTGATCATCACAGGTAACGCTTCCCCCTGTTAACCATTAAGTGTTCCTCCACATTACGTGCCCTCCGGAAGTAGAATGGAAGTAGAATCTTGACCCTCCAAAAGAAAATCAGAGTAGCAGTTGTTCTTCACTTTCTTCATTCCAGATGGCCATGTCATTATTAAAATATTGGAATATTGGAATGCTCAGAAGTTGTAAAATTAGAAGAGCCTTCTTTGTATGCCTTCTTGACTTTGTCGTCAGCTCGCTTTTGTCACTTTAGTTTTCCTTTTTGAGCACTGGTTCGCTAATCTGAACAGCCAATCAGAGTTGGTATCGCTAACCAGCGACTGCGAATTCAACATGCTCAGTCGACTAAAAAGCCAATGACAGTGATCCGACTGGTGGCATCGGTGCGGATCCTACTCTAAAAACTACCAAACAATCTTAGGCTAGTCTGAGTTGATTCTCATCAGCAAGATCTCCCTCTGTTTTTCCGCATTGACCTGTGACCACCTCAAAGTTTCCTACCTGTCCCCTCATTTGTTCTTATTGGAGAGTCAAGCATCTCTCTCTAGAACTAGAGCTGGTTCAAATGTTAAATGCTCTTGAGAGGAATTACCCCACTTTCCTTCCTTGAAGATCCACTCTACAAGCTCTTGTGTCTAACTAATGTGTTGCATTCATTCTAATTCCACCTCTTCTTCTTAATATCCTACTGTCTCTGTGCTCCTACGGGGGATTACACAGGAGGTGCCTTATCCAGCCTGCCCTGAACATGTTCTCATCCCAGATAGCACTTCCCCCCTATTGACCGTTAAGTGCTCCTTCACGTTACGTGCCCTCTGGAAGTAATAACTTGACCTTCCAAAAGAGGAACACCGTAGCATGCATAGCTGATTCCCTGGCTTTGCTCCTTGCGAGGAGATACGGCTTGCCTCTGATGAACGGCTCTTTACAGGGCTGCTTTTTTTGTGCAGGTGAGGTAGATTAATAAAGTTTACAGCACATACAAGCTTCATCTATTTATCCCTGACTGCTCGTAATGTTCCTCTCTCCCTCTCCTATTAATCTCTACCTCAGTCCGGGCTTGCTTCCTCAATACCACGCTGTGGCTATTCCCATGTTTCATCCTGCTAAGAGCCGTAGCCTTTTCAGAGTCCCTAAAAGATAGCTTTCCTCCCAGCATTCCTCAGCAAGGGGTATGTGTAAGCTATACAGGGAGATGCGCTTCACGGTGCCTGTGTGTGTCCGCCTATGTGACAGTGCTAAATGATCCTCGGTGGTAATACGCTCAGGAGTGATTTGTTCGGGCCCACGGGTATCGATTCCCCAGCTGCCCAAAACTAAACAGAACAAATGTTGAGCCTGGATGAATCCTGACCCATGTGAATAAGAGCAGCGACGGCAGAGAACGGTCTGTTCCACCCATTCATCTCTATCAGAATATTCCCTTCCCTGAACTTAAGCCCAGAGTGTCATGTCGTTCTTGAGCACTCACACCATTGCTGAAGCCTATAATAATTCAGTTCTGCTCTATGCAACTTAACGAATGTAAACACTTGTTGCTACACGGGCATGTTTCAAAATGTGTTACACAGTCAATGCAAAATGTATCAATATTTTTTTATCAGTATAAGTGAAGTCATTTCTGTAGTGCTTTATACAATACAGATCGTTTCAAAGCAGCTTCACGGTATAGGAAAATAACAACCAATGA
Source organism: Scardinius erythrophthalmus (assembly GCF_964197995.2). Classification (NCBI taxonomy): domain Eukaryota; kingdom Metazoa; phylum Chordata; class Actinopteri; order Cypriniformes; family Leuciscidae; genus Scardinius; species Scardinius erythrophthalmus. The sequence continues at coordinate 8,200,577 of NC_138239.1, forward strand.
TGTAAACTTCAAGTATAAGAAAGATTCAAATTCTGCAGTAAAGTAGCTCTACTGAAGACAGTGTCATTAAGATTAATTCAGTTCAGATTTTGATTGTTCACAAGTATATGTTGCATTACAGGGTTTTTCCTGGGTCAAAATTGGTCTTCGGTGGTGGCTGACCGACATGGTCATCCACACACAGCAAAGAGTACCCTAGTACCCACATGATCCGCAAGCCCAATATTGACAATAAATGTTAAATTTTTATTTAAACAATCATTTTCTTCCAGACTGTGGCTGATAATTATTCAATTTTAAACCTCTTCCAAATTATAGACTATGCAATTATCAGACACAGATATTACCTGTCACTCTCACTGTCATCCTTTCTTGCCCTCTTTGCAAAAAAAGCTGTGATTTTTCCACGACTGGCTTTCATTGTTTTGAAAGATGGTGGGCGATATGGCAAAAATATCATATCACGATTTTTTTCAGGAAAATCATGATTCACGATTTTATCACGATTCTTTTTATGTTGGTTTTACTATTTTGTGACTGAGCATTACACCATTACATCTAATGTCCATATTTTAAAAACAAAGCCTTAGGTAACAAAATATAAAAATAAAAAAAGGCAGACAGGGGTGAAGATAAAAATATTTGTCATTATTTTCTTTGTTATTAAATATTAAGATCAAAGATCCACATTACACATACACAACTTAATATACAAATTAAATAAACAGTGCTTTATGTTTTCAGCTACAGTAGGTGTATTTAACAGTAGCATTGAAGAAAGTAATTAAATGAACAAATATGAAAATTAAACAAAACAGACTTCACTGTATAAATTATACATTGATACTTATTAAAGCTACTATTAAAGTTATCAGTCAAGAGCAGTGAGTGATTTTCTCTTTGTATTTTGTTGTCTTATTAACATTAAAGGAATAGTTCTCCTAAAAATTCAAATGATCATAATTTACTCTCTCAAGTTGTTTTAAACTCGAATAAGTTTCTTTCTTTTGTTGAAAATAAAGTTATTTGGAAGAATGTGGGTAACCAAACTACCTCAGTGACTTCCATAGTATAGTCTCCTATGGAAGTCAATGGGGACCAGTTACTGTTTGGATAGCCACATTTTTCAAAATATTAATATTAGAAAAATATTAGAAGGAAATTAATAGAGGATTGGAACAACATTAGAGTCCGTAAATGATGAGATCATTTTTATTTTTGGGTGAACTATCCCTTTAAGGACAAGCGGCAGCGTGTTTACAATTGCTACTGTCTCTTTAAGAGTTGCGTGCGACACGTCTAATGTACACGCATTTGAGCAGATTTTCTCTCAATTTTCTCAAGTTTGCGTTCACTTTAGACATAACCGACTTTGTTTATGTAAACCTTGTGTGTATTTAACAGTATAAGCACAATAAGACTCGAAAGATAACTTAACTTAGTCCAGTATCCAGGCGCTGGTACACAGGCTTTTAGTGCATGTGAGCTTCACATGTATGCGCTGAGGAACGTACACGTTAGAACAGCACATCAGCACGCGAAATAAATGTTTAACCGACAAGGCATTAAAGCACATGCAAATTATGAACTGCAGTGTCCCGTTCCGTTCCGCTGTTAACATTTTATGTGAATATACGTTGCGTTGTTCAGTATGTTGGGACAGAGGCGCCAGAACAGATATAATGCACGATTCTATGATATTTCTTCAAAAGCAGATTGTGGAGACATTTTAATCGTCCACGATCAAAAATCGTCATATCGCACACCCCACTTCAAACTGGATAGATTTTTTTTTTCGTTTATTTAAAGTTATGTCAGCTAAATGTGCGGAATGCTTGTCACAAGTTGTAAGAGAAGATAAGGCAACTTTTTTTTTTTGACTGCAATTCACACCCAGCGCTAATTCAGCAAAAATATTCTCCGAATGCACCACGTGAAATATCCGACCTTTAGGATCAGTTGATTTTGATGCGAGGGAGAGAGCAAAGACAGAACTGAAGACGGAGAGTGCCCGCGCGGGGGTGGGGCGCTGTGATCGTTCTCTCCGTCACTCTGTCAGTAGCCTGCTTCACTCACAAAACCCAATTACAGATCAAATAAGGCTTTGGCGGGACAAAAAATCGTTTTGGCGGCCGCCAAAAAATTTTCAATGTAGGAAAAACCCTGCATTATCAGCACTGGCACAAGGGGCAGTTTTTTACCATTTTTACCACATCTCAAATGATGCATTGTGAAATGTGGTGGATTCGACTTTGGTGGAAATAAAATATTAGTTTCCTAATAAGAATATACCAATCACAAGTAAGGCTGGGATAGAGCTGCCAATGTGATATTATGAGAATATAAAAATTAAATTATATATAGTGTTAATTTATATTGTCTTTTTTTAATGCATTTAGCATTTTATACATTTAGGCTCTTGATATCCGGTTTGTTGATTTTTGTTCAACTATTTGAGATTTTTAATTACAAAAATCTTAAAGGGGTTCTATTATACCCTTTTACGAAGTCTTGATTTAGTTTTTTGGGTGTACTAGAATATACTTTCATGCTTGATTGTTCAAAAAACTCATTTTTCACATATTTTACATTACAGCTTCCCAGTCTGTCCTGAATGCGTTGTTTATTTGCGGTTTCGATTAAGCCCCTCCTTCCGAAATACAAAATGTGCTGTGATTGGTTAGCTGGCCCAGTGTGTTGTGATTGGCAGCACTTGGCGTGTGTTTGGGGCAATGTCCCGCCCCTCCATAATCACAATTTCTGCTCTAGTGTAAATATGAAGGAAACACGTCAATTTCAAACCTGATTAAGACCCTGACAATGTTTCATACATGGACTTTGCGAGCACAGATTTCACAGGACGTTTCAGAGTGGAATGTTTTTCTTGTACATTATAGATACGATGTTATCCACCATTTAATCACGATATTTGTCAGAAAACTATGGTTATACAAACAATAATCGATCACAAAAACAGGTTAATTTTCCTAAGGGGTGGTAAACAGCCTTACAAAAGCGAGAGCTTACAAAAGCTATAGTAAACAACACTATATCAACACTAATGTTGGCTAGCAGGCGGGCATAGCAACAACATAAAACTTATAATTAGAACTGTTTATAGAAAGTGCAACTACAAATAATAAGATACTTATAAGTTGTCATCCACAAACAACAGATTGTCCCGACAAAGTGGAAACTGCTCCATTTTAGGAGAAGCTTTTATGTGTAGCCTGCATTGTGGTTCTGGAAGCTGTTCTCCGTAAAATGTGCAGCACACAGAGAAACATCGGGATTATGATGTTCAGGAAAAGTGTTTAAAATAAATTAACCATTATAAGTTTGTCAGCCTTAGAAAGGTCAAACAAACGAATTGTGGAAAAAACAGTGTCTTTTTGACATAGCAGCAGCTCACCTAGGCCGCGCCTGCTTTTCTGCATATTCCGTGGGCGGGGATTATTTAAACGAGGAACATTATAACTTCATAAAGCCCAGAAAAATTGCATTGTAGTCCAAATGAGCCGTTCGTTGTAGCTCTTGGAAGGTGGATTCTGTTCAATAAAATATCTCCCTTTGGAGTGGACTTGGAGTGGACTGTTTTTATGCTCAAACAGCAACATTACACACTAACTAAAGTTGAAAACGTGAAAAAGCATAATAGGACCCCTTTAATTATAAAAAGTGCTGTTTAAAATATTTATGTAAGTGAAGAACGAGCACGTGTATATGTGAGATGCTGCAAAAGACACAAAGTTTAAATTCATAGTTCAAGATTAAGTCCATGTGTAATAGAAGTAACGAAACCTGCAGGAGACATGAGAGTTGCATATGCTTTAATAAACATAAATATACATAACATACATTTTGCGTAAAAATGTCAATTTACTGTCAGTTTAAACTCTTTTTACCAATACATTTCAGTATAAAATAAATTATAAATCTAATAATCATAATTTCTTTCATATCCACAAAATATCGCAAAGTCTCCATGAAATCAAAATTGACAATTATAATTTTTTTTTATTCATGTGGCCCTTGTAATTTTAAACCAATTATTTCCATTCCCTCTTGCAGCTCACTTCATCTCTTCTCTTCTTATTCTTATTCTCTGATGACGTGTTTACATGGCATGAGGGCGAGACAACCTGTCAATCACATGAGATCACAGCAATAGCAAACCGCAACTTTTCTTGTTCGACAAGCCGCTTCACTCAGATATACGTCACAATAGAGAGGAAAAGACTAACGCAACTCATGTTTCATGCGACTTTAAAATAATGTCTGGAGTGTGACTGTGATGCCTGTGGAAGCAGCTCACCAGTTTTCAGAACGCAGCTCGTCTTACAATTTACAAATGCAAGCTGTGCACTCAGTGCAGTACACTGGCAATCGTGGGCATCTATAGCCTACAGTTATTCATCGGAATTTTTTTTGGGAGGGGGGTGTTTAAACAGAACTGGCAAATCTGGCCGCATTTGTATTCAAAGCCACAGGTTACCTGCTTCAAGCTACAGTCAAACTGACAGACGAGCCACACTTTCTAAATCAAGGACGTACGACTAAGCGCTGGAGTCTGCTCAGCTTTGATTCACAGTTATTTCCAGCTGTTCACAAGCCTGAGGATGGTGTGTAGATGTGTGTGACAGATGTGCTAGCAAAAGTTTAATGAGCGCAGATTTGTACCAATGAAATCGCTGAATCACAATGAGCTTCAATCTAAAACCCCAACAGGTTTTTGTAGACTTTAATGAAGACAGGCAGTAGGTGATGAGATGCCACTGATACCGGCTGATTTACATACTTCTCTGCTGAAATGAAACAAGATTAGGTTTCAGCTTCAGAGTCCCTATGATTTTGTCACGGTGAAACTTAAGAAAACGAGGGAAAAAACTCAAGTGCAAAGGAAGTTTATAAACAAACACCCACGAGGGGGAAAAACACAACAAAATACAAACCAACAACTTGGAAACAAACATACCAGAAGGGTCAAGGGAAAACAAGAGACGTGTACAAGACAACGATCCGACACAGACTGCAAACACAAAGGAACTTATAAAAGGGACAAATCAGGCAGGTAATAAGGAACAACAGGTGGGGCAAATGAAACCAATAATGAGATAACAAGGAGGGTGGGGTCAAACAGTGACAGGAACACAAACACCACATGTGCTACACAAGACAGGACAGGCATGTGACAGATTTTGATATCACTGGGAAAGTGCTGTTTTAGGGCTGTTTTGGTGCGGACCCGTTTGACATCAATCGTTTTGTGAACTCTGGTGCAGTTCTGAAATGATCCACATAATAAAAATGTCTTTCTTGAGCTGGAGAAAAAAATAACTGAAGTTTGTCTCTCTGGGTGTGTCTGATTGAAAAGTTTTAAGTGAACAGGACACAAACAGAACAGGGGCATTTTCATTCCACCTCTGAGGGATTATTACATGGACATTAGGTTGTCTTTCCCTCCTGTCTTCCTTGTAAATACGTTTTTCAGTCGTTTCTTGAAAATGGCTAAAGACTCATCAGCTCAGGTTGAGTTAGGTAGGTCATTCCACCAGCAGGGAACAGTCAGGGTAAAGGTCCGTGAAAGAGATTTTGTGCCTCTTTGGGATGGCACCTCAAGGCACTGTTCACTTGCAGAATTCAAGATTTTGGAGGGCACATAGGTTTGAATTAGTGAGTCTAGGTATAGGGGTGTAGAACCAGTGGTTGTTTTGTAGGCAAACATCAGTGCCTTGAATTTGATGTGAGCGGCAAATTGTGCAAGTTTATGAGGAGAGGTGTGACGTGTGCTCTCTTCGGCTCATTAAAGACCACTCTTGATGCAGCATTCTGGATCAGTTGCATGGTGGAAGGCCTGCAAAGAGAGCATTAAAGTAGTCCAGTCTGGATAGAACAAGAGCTTGGACAAGGAGTTGTGGAGCATGCTCCGATAGGAAGGGACTGATCTTCTTAACGTTGTATAGAGAAAATCTGCAGGACCTGGCAGTTCTAGCAATGTGGTCTGTGAAGTTCAACCGATCATCAGTCACAACTCCAAAGTTCCTGGCTGTCCTGGATGGAGTTATGGTTGACAAACCTAGCTGGATATGAGAAGTTGTGATGAAATGCTGGGTTGGCTGAGACCACAAGCAGTTCTGTCTGCGCAAGGTTGACTTGAGGGTGGTGTTACTTCATCCAGCAGGAATTGTCCATCAGGCAGGCTTGAGATGCAAGCAGCTACAGTCGGATCATCTGGCTGAAATGAGAGGTATTGTGCATAGCAGTGATAGGAAAAACCATGTTTCTGAAGGACAGATCCTAGTGATAACGATGGAGATGGAGAAGTGGTCCAAGCACTGAACCCTGAGGCACCCCAGTAGCTAGATGTTAAAACTTATTTCACAGCTCCAAGATACCCTGAAGGACCTATTCATAACCTCCTTTCCCGCTTTCTGGTCAGTTCTGCATAACATCATCAAAACAACATCTTTACTGGTAAGATTTCCTTAGCAAATACTGTTATATCAGGAATGATTTAAGTGACCTCCATTTGAGTATAATTGTGCATTTTCAATCTGTTGTGTGTCTGTTTTGATGAATGCAAAGAATTTACACATATTTCAAACAGTTTTCATTTAAAAATGCACATGAATGGAAAAGACATTCATGGAATGGAAAAGACATTTTTTCCCTCCAGTTTTGAGTTGAACTTTTTGTTGTATAGGGTGATTTTACATTTAATCCAATTTAAAAGAAACAAACTTGTAGGACCCAAAAGTGAGTAAAAAAAGATCCAGTTCTCTTTGCACACTTTCACTTTATCTCCTTTCAGCCCAGATGTCTATTCCATTTACACTGTGTAATGTGTATTACTATAATATAATATTTTTGATTATGATGATGATGATGATGATTATATCAAGTGTTTGAGTTAAAATTGAGATTAAAGTTCTTTGGCATCAATAATACAACATAAATATTTTGTTTTCACATGCCAGAGCTGCAGCAATGACCTGGTGGGTCTCACAAACAGACCTTTTCTAAGCGAAACAATTTTGCTAATTTTGCATATTGGTGATGTTTGATAAAGACATTAGCAAATACAAACATCTGACCAGCTGTTTGAAAGCATGTAAATACTACTTCTCTGTGACAAGCGGATATCATAAATGGGAAATTGGGCAGTGCTTAAATGTGGTATTTTACAACCTAATGTCAGAGAGAGATTTTATAAACCCTGAAAAGGCTGCTGCTTTCCATACAAAGAAAGAGGCTGGTAACCACCACCGTCAAGATCCAAAAAAAGATCCCCCAAAAATCCCATAAAAGTCAATATGACAAATTGTATTTTTTTTTCCTTTTTGAGATGAAATACCACTCAATACAATATCTTGAAATTTACAGTTGAGTTCCAATAACGTGTAATAATTGAGGCTATCTTTAACAAAGACAGCCGTATAAGATTTTTTTATTGAACATTATGAAATATACAATCCAATTTTGAAAGAACACTGTTTTATTGCAAAATATCCAGTAGCTACATTTTTACATGTCACATTATTGAGCCATTGCAGAAATTACTTTTCTCACTCTCTCTTTGCATCCTCTCTCCTGTATTGTCCTATCGATGTGGACTTCAGTCTATCTAATTAAATACTTTACTTACCATGTGTGTATGTATGTGTGTATATATATATATATATATATATATATATATATATATATATATATATATATATATATATATATATATATATATATATATATATATATATATATTAGAGGTGGGCATAGATTAATTTTTTTAATCTAGATTAATCTAGATTAATTTTGAAATTAATCTAGATTAATCTAGATTAAAATGGCTCATTTGAATTCTGCCGAAGGCATTCAGAATATGTGTGCTACCCAAATAATGACTATAAAAGTAGCCTAAGTCTTTGAGAACGGGTTTCTCAAGCCAGGTGGCGCATTAGACCAGGGGCTCATCTCCTGTTTCCAAAATGCATCACAAACTGCTTGAGAAAGCTGTTCCACTCATAGACTGTAAAAAGTTACTACAGTACTGTTACCGTCCGTAGGCAACATTAGGTAGGCCTATGTTATTATCAACTACTATAGGCTATCAATTAGGGATGGGCGATATGGCCTAAAATCCATATTGTGATATACATTGCAGCCTCTTGCGATAACGATATTATAATAAAACCATTTCAGAACAGGTTACACAGACCCTGCTAAACAACTGCTAAATGTTTTTTTTTTTTTTTTTTTTTTTTTTAAGGGTGCATGTAGTTTTGAGAACATATATTGTGCAAAACTGTAAGTATACAACATAATTTTGCAGATAAATAAAATTTAAGTCCACTAGCTGCAGAGACTTAAGTAGGTCTAATGTTTATTATGGCTTGGATCTTATGAAACCCCAAATTTAAAATTAGAATATTCTAACTGATGTCTTTTCAGTTAAAAAGAAACACAACAACAATTCTTTAAAGGGCACCTATTATGCCCCTTTTTAGAAGATGTAATATTGGTCTTGGGTGTCCCCAGAATGCATTTGTGAAGTTTCAGCACAAAATACCCCACAGTTAATTTATTATAACCATTTGAAAATGTCATTTTTGGGGCCTGTTTTAAAAAGAGCTGTTTTGGCGTCTACCACTTTAAATGTAAATGAGCTGCATATCCCCGCCCTGCTGCTGGACCTAGATGATGAAGAGACTCCGGCACAGAATAAACACGAATGAGAATGGACTAAACGTCTCGGAATGGTTATTTGATACATTTATGTACTTACAAAGTTTTAATCGCGTCCCCTTTGCCATTATGGTTGTGCAACACACACACACACACACACACACACACACACACACACGAACTGTGATAACGTTCGCGCAATTTTTTTAAACTACACACACACACACACACTACTGTGATAACGTTTGCTAAGTACAAACGATTTATTATTTTTTTTTAATAGACGTTAGATAGACGTTAGGGAGATAGACGTTTATATAGCCTACTGTCTATGGAGATAGAGCAGACCTTAATTTATTTACATTTGTAAATGCTGCAAAAAAAAATGCCTACGTGACATAAAACTGTCTGACGTTGTTTGTTGAGACATCCTATGACGACGACAATAAATAGCTTTAGACGCATTTGTTGTTGAACTGGCTGACATCGATTGAAATGACTATTTGCTCATAAATCATAAAATACACTTACTTCTGGAGGTGGATCGCGAACAGTAGGCAACGATCCACACTTGAGGATTAACTTTGACCCTCGTTCACTAAACAGTCAGTCAGAAAATGAATCTCGTATTTAGGAAGTTTAAGTGGTGCCTTTTCTTCATAAATAAAATCCATCCACTGCGTTTTCAGTGGCTCTGATGTCAGTGAAGACTAGTATGTCCATTCTTACATCCCACAACAGAACACCTACACTTCTTAGGAGACATTACCGGCTGTCGTTGAAACAATGCAGGATGCAGATCACCGAGGGCGGGGTCTATGCCAAAACCAGATGTCAATCAAATCACGTCGGTGGGGCTTAGCTCATTTCTACGTCACAGTGAGGGAAATCTAGAACAGGGCGTTCTGAGACAGTGCTTATGATTTATTGAGATAGTAAAAAAACTACTGGGTGGATTTTTATCATTCTAGGGTGGTTTTGCTCACACACTGCCAACACACATTTATGTTCAAACACCATGTAAAAGTGAATTTTGCATAATAGGTGCCCTTTAAACCGGGCGCAGACAGAGATTATGTTCTACACCACTCAGATATATTGGGAATAATACGCGCGCGCTGGTATTCAGTGATATGTTTCGTTTTGAATTTGAGGTGGTAGAACGGATTAGTCGTGTGTTTACTTACCGAACTGTTACACCACACAGTCTACGTCGGACGGCTTAAATCCGAACCAAGTCCAAATAATGGATGTTGCACCGATCTTTTACACCAGCTTTAACTTCCAGCCGTGTTTACTTAAGATGACGACGAATATGATGCGTTGCAGACGGGTGTACCTCGCGGCCGCGGGTAGATTGCGTCATCATAGCTTGTGTAGCTTGAGCCAGCTCCCAACCCAACTTGGAGAATAGATTAATGGCGATATTTTTTTTATCGCGCGATAAGAGTCTCGCGTTAACGCGCCGATAACGGCCCACCACTAATATATATATATATATATATATTAACTCATTTGGTAGCGATTGCATCATCATCTACATAGTTAATTGGTTGCTGACTGTTGCATCAGCAGCCAATGAGCTGCGGCTTAACATTCAAATACCAGTTGTGTTGCTGTCAGAAACCCTCCACCTTCCCCAGCTCCACCTGCATAGATTATAGACATGCTCATAGCAATGTCTGTGAATGTATTAGCAGTAGCAAGTCTCTGTATACATATATATACATATATATACCATGTATATACACTGTATATAATTGGGACTTCTGGGTGGGCAATGATGTAGACAGCAAGACTTTCTTTGCTTCAATTTGACAACAGATGAGTGGCCAGCCACAGGGGGCCAAAGGTGTTTGATGAAGCGAAGGAAGATACCCTAGGGGGGCAGAGGCCAGGGTAAGGCCATGCATGACCTTCTAATACAGTTGTGCTTCTTTCCAGCACTCTGGTGTCTGAGAGGCTGAACCTTCTGCTCTCCCCCAAGCTAATGGACACCGAAATAAACTACGCATCATTAATCAGTTGTCTGTCACATTACACCTGCTGTGCTGCTGGAGAGGCTCGGCTTCATATGCTGCCCTTTATCTCCCACACTCAATTTTAGTCTGCCTACTTTAGTGACTCTTTTGGTGTGAAGTATGGAAGGTTTTTCTATTGTATTACCTTTTGCTAATTCTACTGACAAAAGTCTTTGAGGCATAATTTATACATATTGTATTCATGATGTTCCTGAAAGTTGATAATTGCGTACAAGCTTAAGTTTCTCTAATGTCAGTGATTCAGTGAATAATTTCTGCTAAATTGTTGTTGTTTTTTTGTCTACGGCTTGCCAGTTTCATTGTAACTTTCTGTATCATCGCATGGCACATTTCCTAAGGCCTTGTTTAGACAGACAGCAAAAATCTGACTTTTTTGCCTATATCCACCTTTTCAATATTCTGAACGAAAAATAAACTCATGAAATACCATTTTCACAAGTCTTTTGGAGTTGCTTCGAAATGTTTAAATCATATTTTTGTTGATTCATTTCAGTCAAAAGGATCAGATCTGATTTTGTGTTTTTTTTTTTTCATCATTTGTTGCACAACTGGATGCTAAGTATTATGACAGGAATACTTTAAAACTCTAGCAGCAGGAAACATTGCATTTTGCTGTCGTCTGCAATGAATATTACCCCCAAACATATTGACGGAACATCCATAGCACATGCTGAATCGACAACCAATGTGGATGTGCCTGTCTGTCTGAACAACAAAAATCTGGCCATGTGTAAGTAAAGAAAAAAAATGTAGGCCTATTTCTCTTTAGGCATGTGAAGTTATCAAGTTTTCATATCACAATAATTGCTGAAACTTTTATAGGAGTATTCAATTGCATTATAAGTTGAAAAGATAAACATACTTAAATCTCTTAATAAGAAGTTCAATAACCTTTTACAAATAACAAAAATAACATTTTAAATACCATAAAACAATACACAATAAAACTGTTTAAAGTAAACAAATGTTTCAAATAGATTTAACTATAAAGAATCAATATGTTCAACAAATACCTAGATATTCTTTCTAAATAATGACAAAAGTTTACAATGACTTCAGTCATTACTAGGGAGTTATCGTGCTTTTCATCAATGAGTCATTACTAGTGGGTTACGATGATCTTCACTTTAGAATAAATTATATATTATGCATTATTGACATCAATTATGAACCTGTATAGTTCTTAGTAGTCCTCTGGGAAGTACAGTATGAAAAAATAGTAGTGAACTGCTTATTGTTAGTTGTAGTTACTAGAATGTTAGTATTGTTTTACTCATTTGTTCCTGTGTAGTTATTTGTTAATGATGGAACCGTGTTCTAAAGTGTTACCTGAAATTCCAGTAACAGCACAAATGTCCCCATCATTTTTCCTGAACACAATATGCTAATTTTGTGGGTTGGTTCTAGGTTATGGAGGGTACAGCAGACCACTGCAATCTGGCATCACTGCAGGAACTGTACAGCATCGCTCCAACACTGCGATCCAGACCCCAATCACTCTTTGAAATCCAGAAAGTGTGCTGGACTGCATTATGTATCTGGATATTTGCCTGGTAATATTTTTTTATTTTTTGTTTAAATTATTTGATCAGTAATTACTGCTGAAATAATGAAAATGTACACTACATTTCTTTTTAAATGAAATTCAATGTACTTGCTATAGGCGGTAAAATGTTAATTTAAATACATTTAAATTTTAATTCTTAATATATGTAACTGATTCCTATTAAATTATTTATATTAAATACAATATTTTTCAGAATTTTTAAATTTTGTATTTAGCTTTCAGGTAGAAATACCATTATTTAGCAAATTCATCCCTTAGTTGGGTAATTTTCATGTGATCTTAAAAACATGTGTCACTACTGGGTTGCAGAAACAAGGAGAAATCAATCTAAACAGAAGTTTTATTAACAGAACTCAAAAAGAAACAAAACACTCAGGAGCAAGCTTGAGGCAGGAACAGAACAACCAAGCACAACGTATCAATAACGGACAACTGAACTGAACACAACACAGAGTTTAAATAGACCAGACTAATCTATTAAAGCGGTCATTGGATGCCCATTTTCCACAAGTTGGTATGATTCTTTAGGGTCTTCATGTAAAGTTTGTTACATACTTTGGTTAAAATTTGGTAAAAACTTGGTTACAATCTGTATTGTGAAAAGCGCTATATAAATAAACTTGACTTGACTTAAAATTCCTCAATGGTTGTGTAAAACAACACCCTTTTTACCTCCTCAAAAACAGCTCTGTTCACAGCGACCCGTTTCGGTGCATGTCTCTTTAAATGATAATGAGCAACTGCTCACCCCACCCCTTTCTTCCATGGGGTGTGTCGACACAAGACACATATGGTGCGTCCCAATTCGCTTACTATCCATCCTAAATAGTATTCAAAAACAGAATTAGTATGTCCCAAATTGTAGTAAGTTGAAATGAGTGTTCCAAAGATACCCGGATGGTCTACTATTGCCGGTCAGAATCCGAAGTGCAGATCAATGCGCACTATAACGGCTAATATTGCCCACAACCCATCGCACGTTGGACGAGGATTCGGTTAGACCTACAAACACGAGTGAAAAGTGTTAAAAAACTACAGACATGGAGGACGCTCGGTCCGACGTTTATGTAGAGAGGTTTAGATAAAGGGGTTTGAGTGATTAATTATCAGTATCTAACCTGAAGAAAATGTATTTATTCAATGTTGTCTACATTATATTGCATCTGCAGCAGCATTGTGAACTTTTGTGAAGATACGTTTAGCCATTAACTTTTAAATGCATCATTATATTCAAACTGCAAACACATGAGGAGAGCCTCCGCATGAAAGACCCATGACTGGCAGATGAACGTGCTACTACATTTCTCTCCGAAACGGTAGGATTTTAACTGTGACAAGATGATTGACAGGGCAGTTTACGGTGAAAGGGTGCATGCGACAGATCTGTCCGGTAAAGATGACGAAGTAGCATGTCTCAAAGCTTGCCTAGTTTTTTGCTACACTCTCAAAAGTATATACTTTTTCTTCACAAAAAGAGTACATACTTTTAGGACGTAGTATAAGTAGGTGAATTGGGACGCAGTAATAAAGTGCTGCCTTGGGAACCTGCCTCGATGGACAGTATACAAATGGCTGAGGGCAGAAATATGCTGATACGGGACAGTCCGTCAGTGGTCGTGGGCGGAGCATGAGCAATATGACATCACATTGCAGAAAATCCAAACGATCCTTGAAAAAATCCTTGATTATTGAGAGTGTTTAGGCTTTTTGAGGATTAAAAAAAACAGTGCACCTGAGACCCGCAGTGACGGACTAATTGACAGCTGCTGTCAGACTCTAAAATGGAGAGTGACTCACAGGGTCGCAAGACGACGTAAAGTACATGCATCTGATGAGATTTATCGAGTTGATGTCAATAGCGCGTGCTCTGAAATAGGCATATTCATATTTTGCCGCTATGTGAAAAAATCCAGCAAAATGCGCCGGCGCGTTTGTCGACCCCAGAGGATTAATTTTAGCCTAACCATAAATTGTTATTATATATATGATCACTCACATCAAGACGCCACTGCGGTGGTGGAGTCCATGCAGGAGAAGCAGCGTATGGCACTGCGTCCCTTTTCAGCGCAAGCTGTGTGGAGAAGCCCATTTCCACCTCTATTGCATTGGGGAAGCAATCCCGTGTAAAATTCAGTTTGCACACTTGACCTCCACTGGCGCCTAATTTCCAAGTCTGCTGGAAAGCTATGCAGTCCAGCAGTGCTGTTGCAACCAGCAACACTACACCTACGTACCCTCCTGACCACTGTACTAAATACAGATAAATCTACGCTAACTTGAAGCTATCCTAACTGATGCAATACTATGCGTAGCTCATACCAAGGGGAGGGCGTGGTGAGCTGGAACCTGCTTACGTCTCGTAGTACCGCTTACGTCACGCAGTACCGCAAACATCCAATAGGAAAATTCAACTGCAGTAGCCACCGTTCAACCTGAAGAGGGCAGCACTCAGGCGTTTTTACACCATATATTGTAAAATTAAAACACTTTATACCCAAATGTCAAAAAAGTTACTCGAATCAATGAACAGCACTAATAAAGCCCCATTCTTACAGATCATTAACTAAAAAAAGTTGGTTTAGGGTTTAGTTACCCTTTAAGCAAATAGGAAAAAAACTAAGAAAACTGAACTAAACATGCCAAACCCACCCACAAACAGAAACAAAACCAGAAGATCCCTAACAACATGCGGATCATACGTGTGTTTTTTCAAGTGCAGAACAGCAAGTAACATAGCAATAATGGTAAAGTTAAATTAAAAGTTAAAATACATAGCAAAAAACCTCCAGATCCTCCAATAGACTCCTCCGGTAGATTCTCCGCTGAGTTTGCAGTAACTATTTTTGATTTTTTTGGGTTGACGTCATCTTTAACTTCCACACTGACCGCTAGATTACCTCTTCTGCCAGAGAGAAATATAAAAACAGCAGCTGTTAATTTTAGTTCTGCCTTCTCTATTGAAAGATGAAGGCCGCTGCTGCTTTGAGAGAACAGGAGATGAGCATTACCGTCTGATAGATAAATATGTGTCCTTCCTCTGGAGCCAGAAAATGTACGAAAGTCTTGAATTGTGCTCCTGTGCTCAGCATTACTCGTTCCAGCGTTGTGTACTATTATGAATCATCTGAACAGCTAGGTAATGTGCTGTAGTGTGGGTGTACCAATCAATTCAAGGGTTTACTGCAGACGGGAATTCAAAATAATTATCCCGAAATAACTGTGCTCCACCGGACATTAGTCCTAATGAAAGTGACTCTACAGAAATGGTAAACAGCTATTTTTCCTGTGTTACATTAGAACAAATGCTATTGTTTGCGGATTGAATATAATCACACGAATTCTTACGACTGATTTATTTCATTATCTTTGGTTGCTGACTTTCTGTTTGATCTCTGTTATGACGGACAGTCATTTCCATTGGCTTTGGCAGAGCAATCAGGCAGAGGAAATGGAGAGTTGTCGAGTGTTTATTAAAACGTCGGCCGACGAAAAGCGACTGTGTCAGCTGTAATGCTTAGAACACCGAGACCACAAAACCAATCACCTGACAGGCCTGGTGACCCTGCAAGACGGTTTCCAGACAGCTGCAGCTGGACTGATGTTCAGGTAGGTCTTCTTTTGTGTATGTGACCAATGCCAAGCAAAGCCAAATTATCCAGGACTTTCAATATGTCTTATTCATGTGTTTCATGAACAATCGATGAAATTATGGCTCCCTACTTGTTTAACATTTGAACATTTAACTGGCCTCTCGTGAGTTCTCGTTCCATTTTGTTGAAAACAAACTCCATAAGTTGTTTATCTGTGTTATTTTCCTTTTCAAAGTGATCAAGCAAATTGTGTTTCGTGTACAGTATGCAGGTCTTCACAAGCAAAACTATAGGGATATGCTACAAAAGAGTCAATAACTTAACGGCAAGATCTCTAATTGCTGGCTTATATTTAAAATCAATAGCTCTCATGAACAAGTTGACCTGGAATGAATTTTTAAAATGATTTTTTTAAAGACATATTTCTCACAGTTTGTGTGTTTTTGTCAGTAAAAGTCCCCCTTTAGTCAATAATTGTATCCCTTAAAAATCATCTTTGATCACCAATATAACATATTTAAAGTTTTTTCCTTGAAAAAAATTATTCAAGCTTGAATGTAACTCTACACCCTTGCCTCATTTAGTATACGTGGTTCTATGAATATGAAAATAGTCACAGCAGCTCAGAGATCCTCTCGTTGACGATCACACGTTGACCTGATTGGGTACAAGGTAGTTTGTGACGTCAGAAACGCATGTGATTTCAATCCGTAATTTTGAGACTGCAGTTTTAAGGAGAAAATACTCTGCAATTGTGCATGGTTTGTCTTAAAGCATATTAAAAACACCACACACATTAAAAGCTTGCTTTTCACCACAGGGGGAGTTTAAGTTTTTAGCATGTAAAGTGCAGAAGAGAGATATGTTCTGTTTTATTCTCTTAATTTTAATTGATGGTAAAACAATATATATACTGTATGTAAGTTTGGGGTCAGTAGGGTACTTTAAATGTTTTTGAAAAGTCTTTTTATGTTCATCCATGATGCGTTTATTTGATCAAATTTACAGCAAAAACAGTAATATTGTGAAATAGGCCTATTATAACAATTTAAAATAACTGCGTTATAATATATTTTGAAATGTAATTTATTACTGTGATGGCAAAGCAAAATTTTCAGCAGCCGTTATTCCAGTCTTCAGTGTCACATACATGTATACATATACAAATATACATTAACAATAATTAAAAAGTGATTTGTAATCATACACCGATTAGTACTTATAGTTGTAGTAAATTGTTTTTGTTGCCATTTAATAAAAGTAATGGACCACTCCAGGCCATGCATTACATTGATTTTACTGCTTCACATTGCTTGAGTGGCTTATTGCTTTATTAAAGTGCTGAGAAAACAGGGTAGTTGTGATTTTCCGTAACAAAAGTGGTTTAATGATTTGAGTTATTCCATGTTACAGTAGGTGACTTGCTTGCTGCATCAAACATCTCACGCAAAGAACAGTGCATTCACTGATCCGTAACTGATCTAAATCATGGACTGCTTTGTACTTATTTTATAATCAATATGCTTTAATGAAAGAACACCACTAAATAACCAGCTGTGAGTGTTACTGGTCAGCAGCAGGGTCTGAGCTTTAGTACCTGCAAGACAATGAAGCAAAAAGACTGTGATTACCTCTGTCACACCTGGAAAAACCGTAGCTGCAATCTCATTAGTTGCTGGAGGCCAGTGTTCTGTTGGCTGAATTGTGACCCTTAAAACCGAACGCAACACCGTTTCGCAACCTATTTTGCATCTGTAATCTGTATTTCTGAGTGAAACTGTTTTTAATGTTAACAATAGACAAGACTGGGCTTGATTGTATCCATTGGGAATTGCCTGGGATCTGAATAGTGGTTGGAAGCCAAGAGTTTTGATCGGTTAGCATGACCAGGTCAGCCTGGTTCGCATGAGCCTGCCACTCCAAGGGTAAAAAGTGCAAAGGAAGTTCAGCGTGTTCAGCTCTGTTGTAGCCATTATTTCGGCTTGTAGACTTATCTGAGCAAGAGCCATGATAAGATGATGCTGAGGTGGAAATAGGGAAAATAGATCTCCTGGAGGTGATGGAATTGGAGGGGGACGTTTCAGATTTATAGATACATATCCAATGGGATTTGAACTAGAAGGGGGAATATGGGAAACAGATTAGAATGCCAGTACTGACAAGCAGTGCCTTGGTATTTGTGTGTCAGGACAGTTGGAGATGGAAGCGATGTTGCTGCTGATGGCGGCCGTCAGCATCAGGGCAGGTAATGGCAGAACAGAAGATACGATTAGAAAAGGAAATGACATTGGCTGATTAAACAAGCAGTACAGGATGCCAGTGTAAATATTAAATGTACCGAACGTCTGTGAGTCTCAGGCAACAATCCTCAGATGCAGAAAAGACAACACTGTGAAAACAAAACTCCAGATAAACAAAAGCACTTGAAGCACAGCAATGCATCTGAATTTTCTGAGTGAAATATAAGAGTTGCTTGCCCTGCAAACCGGAGGTGTTTAAGGTGTTGTGGGTGGTTGGCAGAGCAGTCTTGTGCATATAATTCACACAAAACTGGAGATCACTTTCTCAAACTATCAACCTCTAATCTGATTGGCTGGATTTACGCAATTTCTGAAGATTATTTTGTGTGGAAACATAATCGTGTTTGCAACATGCCCGTTTAATATAATTAGGAAGAAGTTATAATGAGTTGATTTGCCAAAGTCTGTGCGGTTATTGGCATCAATTCTTATGAGTTTTTGTTTGAGGAATTTTGTAGCAAGCTGCTTGGTCAATTTAATTAAAATGAACTAATTCTATCTATCTATCTATCTATCTATCTATCTATCTATCTATCTATCTATCTATCTATCTATCTATCTATCTATCTATCTATCTATCTATCTATCTATCTATCTATCTATCTATCTATCTATCTATCTGTCTGTCTGTCTGTCTGTCTGTCTATCTGTCTGTCTGTCTGTCTGTCTGTCTGTCTGTATGATGTTCTGGTCCTGAGTTATGGTATAAATACCTTTCCTCCCCTCACACCGACCCACACACATACACCCATAGCAGGACTTCAAACTTAGAAGTTGTTACTTATCAATAAAGGAGGATTCCCTTGGGCTGTCTCCTCATATCCCAACTTCCTGTTTTTGCTATTCCATCCAGTTCGTCCCTGAGCATACTAAATTTGATATATGGAACACACTCTTGGCCTCTGTACCACTGCAGAGCTAAAGTCTGATAAGACGACATTGACCGATTCAAACCCCTCCCTTGCACATGCTCAGCTGGATATGGCAGAGATGCAAATGAAGCTAATGTCCCCTAAGGCCTTGTCCAATAATCTACATCCATGAAGAGATAATTTCTCCGAGTGCTGCACTCTGACAACTCCTTATTCTGCTGTGCCTTTGATCTTACTAGAGTCTATTACAGCAAATAAACAGAGTTCGACTCCTTACGTGAGGATAAAATGGAGCAGAGAATTTACAAAACCAAAAGGATTTAATTATCCAAGGGTCAAGTTACCCTTTGATTCAAAAAGAAAGAAAAATGCTGTTTGTTTATCAGCTCATTCTATTTCTTATATATCCCACTTGCTCAAAGTAAAATAAATCCTTTCAAATTCGTTACATGAATTATAATGTTTCCCTCTTGGCAGCATTTTTGCCTAGAGCAGGAGTGCCCAATCCTGTTCCTGGAGATCTACCTTCAAGTTCGGCTCCAATCCTAATCAAACACTACTGTACCAGCTAATCGCCCCTATACCCTCAGTCACTATTCCCTACATTAGTCCACTAATGTAGTACACTTGAGGGAGTGAATGAGAACAAGTGAGCGAATCTGGACACTGAGTTCGCCGGAAGGGCTGCCGCTTTTGCATAGTTTGTGCTTGCTGTTTAATATTCATTTTACACTTAGAAAACAGGCAGCTCTCTAGTAGTAAGGTGAAAAGATTGATCTTGAACTCTGTCAAGGAAACTATGTATAAACCTGATTGGCTGTTCATCAACTGAAAAAAAAAATAATTTTGAAAGTGATTCCAACAAAATAGTTTCTGTGCCGTTATAGTTATGGTGTAAACTCCTGCTATTCTTTGTATTTAGAACAATTTTTAGAACTTTATATTTATCATTCATTCATACTTTTCCACAATTGCGACCGTTAAAAAAAGTATGTATTTTCACATATTTTTTGTTGTTGTTGCATACTATATATTACGGGAGCATGCATATAGTCTAAACTGGCTCGCTGGTCCTAGCTGATTTATATCTTATCAGTTTTAAGATAGACTCCCAGGATTACAGAAGCATTTGGGTGTTTGTCTTTCTGGATATGTAATACTTTTTTTATTTATCACTAATTTTATTGCTTGCTTTTTTTATTAAAAGTGAAAGTAAATACATTTTATAATGTTACGAAAGAATTATTTTTAAAATAAATGCTCTTTTGAACTTTCTATTCATCAAAGAATCCTGAAAATTGTATCACAGTTTCCACAAAAACATAAAGCAGCAACTGTTTTCAACACTGATGATAATAAAATGTTTCTTGAGCAGCAAATCAGTATATTAGAATGATTTATGAAGGATCATGTGACAATGATGCAGATATGGAATCACAGGAATAAAGTACATTTGAAAATATATATTAAAATAGAAAACATTTATGTAATATTTCACAATATTACTGTTTTTACTGTATTTTTGATCAAATGAATGCAGCCTTGGTGAGCATAAGACTTCTTTCAAAAACATTAAAAGTACTCCAAATGTTATCATGCTGTTTTCCGATTACATCTATGTAAGATTTAATGTGTAATAATATTTAATAATAATGTTTTCAATTAGTTTTTAGCATGCACACAGTGGTTTTAGTATATTTTTCTGTCAGTGTGCAAAATACTTTTTGAGGGTGTATGCGCTGTAGGCTACTTCACAATAACACTGCAAAATTGTTTCAAAGCCCACAATGATTGCATTCCTAATCTCTTCTTCATAATAACTTAATTCCTTGAAGCCAACTGAAATATTTCTCCTGTCAATAAAAGAGGAGACATTTCTTTAAACCGTAATCCCCCACAGAGATGAGAAATCACATTAGGAATTAAAGAAAGCATTTCTAGGCCTGGAAATTTAGACAATTATGCTAAATGGTGCTATGGTCTGTTATGATAATGCTATGAGCTTCAAACAGCTATTACGTACTGATGCTGTCTCAATTTTATTAAGATTTACAGCAATTTTGTGTAATAAAAGGGAACTACATCAACAGTAAAACACAATGGCAGTCTTATTTTGGCAATCAAGTTTAGCAGAAGGACGGAGTACCAGCGTGAAACATTGTAATGGACCGTTTTAAATTTAAAAGTAGAGGCAAGGGCAGCAGTGTCAAAACCATGTTATATTGTGAAAATGAAAGCAGAAAATTGAATTTTACTATAAATCCTTTTTGAAGTGGAAATGTTGCATGTGAACTTCTTGTCAGCAAAACTATTCCAGGAAAAGGTCAGAGGAAGTGAACGTGCTCGTATCTGACAGCTGAGACATACTGCAGCTACAGTTACAACTGATGTCTCACATTGATGGGCCAAACCAATTCTCATAATTGTCAGTGGCAATCCTATGTGTTGTATAGGCTACTCTGACAAAAAGTCTTTAGGTGCAGTCACAGGCAAAATTTTGTGGGCAATAAAAGGTCCATAGTGTAGTGATGTATGAAGCACAGCTCACACACAGAAGTCGCTTTCAAACTAAGCAGCTTTATATTGGTCAGTTTTAGGGATGTTAACCGATGACCGTTTGACCGATGGTTGACCGTATCAACGTTAACCGGTCAAAATTGTCGGTAGTCGGTTAAAAAAAAAAATCATCTCTAAATTAGGTTATTATAGACAGTGGACTAAACGCTACTACAGTTAGCCATCTCATTCCAATTTCTTTTTGTGTGAAGTGAACAAATCCCTCACACTCAATTTTTCATAACTCGCCTGTTTGTACTTAATAAACCAATAAAAACATTTGGCGCGAGGTCACAGCGTTTGGGTTCGCGCCCTCACAAGGTTTGCGAAAAGTAAAGGCAACAGGCTAAAACACTCGAGGTTAGAGCCAGGGCAGACGACAGGATGAAGCGTGCAAAGAAGTGTGTGAGACCATTTCACCAAAAAAGAATGACACAGATGTAAGTTGCAACTTGTGTGATACAGACAGTGCTTAAATACAGTAGTAACACATCATATGATGTATCACCTGAAAACGCGACACCCGCAAGCTTCGGGTGAGAAAGGTAGCCAAAGCGGGAGGCAGAGCGGCAGAGAGATCCAAGATGCGACAGAGTTGCGAAATTGCAATCACGATATTGCACAATATTAGGAAAATATTACGATATTGGGGAAAAATTACATTGCGATAGGCTATTTTTTTCCCAACGATATGTATTGCGAGCCATGATCAATATACTAAAGTCAATAATTACCATTCCATATTAATAATTTCACTAATAAGCAAGCTTCATTACAAGTGACAAAAAGGTCACTTAATATTTTATTCCAAAATTAGAACATATTTCTGTCAGAATTCGGTGAACGTTCTACGCAATCCAACTTGGCGGCGCTCTTAACAGATGTTTGTTTGTTCATTATTTCCTCAAAATAAGTAAAAAAAAATCTCTCTCTCTCTCTCTCTGTTTTCGGTGCTGATGCAGTGACGCGTTCATGTAAACGGCACCTAAAAGCTGTCACAAAGAACCAGCAAAAGTAATGATGAATGAATGAATATGTAAAATATTGCGATGAGACATTTTAATTGTCTATTAATAAACAAGTGTTTTCTGTGTCGGCTGCAAAGGTGAAGTCTGACTCGCGATCTTCGCAGTAATGAACGCGCCTGAGAGAAATACACATTTACGGATTAAATCGTTTTATTTTGTTTTGAATGGTTCTGTTTAAAAGTAGAGATTTCTGTAGATAATAGATCTATTTCTATTTTTTTTTTTAGGTGTGTGAGGCGAGTATAGGCTACCTTATGGCGCCTCCGTGTGTCGTGCATAGCTATCTGCTATTTACTTTTTATTTTAGAAAATTGGATAATGAAACACTGATTAAAATTAAGATACAATTAATACAAAACGAAATTCGTTTTAAAGAAAGGCTTTGTGCTTTCTGTTTGAGGTCTCTGTGAAAGTTTTAAAGCAGTCTTTTAGTGCCGCTTTGATCGGTCGCGTCCGTAATGGAGAACTGTCACGTAAAATAGTTTTTTTCCTCATAAATGCGAACACGAAAAATAAAAGACAAAAGACTTTTTTAAAAAAGACAACCATCCACAACTTTATAACACTCCAGTCAAAGTACCTCTTTTTGGTCAACATCCTCCTTTTTGTAGACGAAATAGTCCCAAATAGCTGATTTTGACTTTCTTTTTTGTACGAAATCATCATTCTCTTAATACACCATGGGTGCTACTACCCTTCACATCGCATGTTCCGGCGATGTGACTATTGCTCATGCGCACAGCCCTACTAACATATTTTAAACTAATCGGTTAACCGGTTTCAACCGGCTAATGAGGCTCGGTGGTCGGTCAAGAAATTTTTTTGTTTTCGCCATCCCTAGTCAGTTTGTCATATGTGCGTGATCAACATGAAACCGTTGCGAAATTTTCATGGGGAAATTTTTCGCCCTCAAAAAAATTATTGCACACCTTAGAACTTTCGTCAACCAATCAGAATCAAGCATTTAACTATGGAAGCTTGTTTCTGCCACTGAATAAAAAAAACAACAACTTAATTGCGACTTTTTATCTCACAATTCACGTTTTTTTCTCGCACTAAGTTTACAATTCTGACTTTTTCTCATAATTGCGTGATATAAACTCACAATTGCAAGTTATAAAGTCAGAATGGCAAGATAAAAAGTCACAATTAACTTTTTAATTTCTTATTCAGTGGCGGAAACAAGCTTTTTTCTCGCAGTTCTGACTTTTTTTCTCACAATTGTGAGTTTATTTCTCGCAATTCTGAAAAAAAAAAATTTTATTCAGTGGCGAAAACAAGCTTCCGTATTTAACAGCCCTGTGGTATAAGAATGATTAATTTATTCATGGTATTTTTAAAAATGACTTAAAAATATATTTAAAAACTAATTTGGAAGTAATGATATATACTCAAATGTATTCAGGATTTAATGTTCAAAAACATATGAAATAAAAATTATTAAATTTCAAAGGCACAGATATTAAAAATATGTTTTCCTTTTCTTTATTGTGGACACTCTTATTTGTCATCGACTCGTACAATTTATGAATAACAATTTAAATTAATTTTCACATACAACCACTGTTAGGCACTTTTTGTTTAAAAAGCTATATACACCGGTGGGTTTTGGACCACTTGCATTTTCACTAGTGATCATAAACTTTTGGATCCACAACTCAGAAAATGGCGTTCGCCAAACTATTCCACAGGTTATAGAAAGAGCTTTCACATTACCAAACCATTTTCTCCTCAAGGAACTAGTTGTAAATGAGACAATTGTTATTTTACATTTTCATCGGCTGTTTTTCAGACTGACAAACCTATAATACCATACTCCGAGACTAAAATATCATACGCAGAGACAGAGAATGTGTCTGGACTGTGATGACAGCTGTAATTTTCACTGCAGTTGATACTTGAGAGGGAGCGGGGAGAGGGAACCTGCTTCAGTGAGATAATTTTAGCTCTCTTTCCTGAGATTTGATTCTCTGTCTCTCTTTTTTAATAGAGACGGTGATTAATCACCAACAGCTTAAAATAACGACACCAGTTTTAAGCAGGGGCTGGTGCTGGCTCTGCAAAAACAGCAGTGCCGCTGATCAGTCTCTCCCGCCACGTGAAGAGAATGTGAGATTGAGTGGTGTGGACCTCCTCAAAGCCAGTAATCCCTAATGTAGTTTTGCTATTCCTGCCACCCATCCTATCTCACTAGAGCAGACCCCAGCATCTGCGCCTCCTATTAATGAAATGAAGGGTGAGGTAAAGCTAAGTGTTTAATAGATTCTTCCTTCAGGGAAACGAACAAGGCCAGCTACAGAGAACTGCTCTGCTTTTGCGCTGCCCTTTTCCAATAAATCAGCTTTATTACTTTGAAATGGGCCATAGGAAAGTTATTACCCAAAACAACACTTTTTGAAACATAATTTGTCTCTTTAAGGGCACACAGTGTTAAATGGTTGAGGACCACATGTCTAATGTTGAGGAGCAAATGGCTAATGTTCTGGAACAGCATTACATTAAAAAGAATCATAGATTGCCCTATTGTTCATCTACATAAATACTAATTTACTAGTATTAGTAACTAGTATTACTGTAACAGCAGTTTCCGGTGATCTAAAGCAGCGTTTCCCAACCGCGGCACCCTGGGGTGCCTTCTGGCGAGAGCAGGGGTGCCGTGTAAAAACTCAAAAAATCAAAAAATTTAAAAATTGCTAAAATGTGTAAAAAAAAAAATTACCCATCAATCTCGGATCGTCGGAAGTCTCTAATGACAACAAATAATGCGCACAAATTTATAATAAAAATGCAAATCATAAATTTTCGGCGTTGAAATGCGGAGGTTGCGCTTGCGCGTGATTTTATTCCCGTGCCTCATTCCCAGTATGTCCCTAAAGCTGCCTATTTTTCATTGTTATCAAATACACACGAAAACATTGTCACAACGTCCGTCTTGCCGCGTATTCACATAAATACATCGGTTATGTCCGTGCTGCTGTCAACGGTAATGCATGCGATTTAATGTTTTTCAGTTTAACGCGTTAAAAATATTTAACGCAATTAAAGCAACATCCGTTTTTTTCTGTCATCCTTTGCCTAGCGTTACATTATATTATCACGTTCTTCTTCATGCAAATGCTTTTGAACCATGCAAGCGAGAAAATACAAAAGAGAATGCGCTGTCTGTGATGCTGACACACACGGCGCACAGGACGATGCGCGTCGGAATAATCTTCTCTTTCGCGCTTTCGCTTTGAGTATCCTCATGAGAGCATGAGAGCAGTCTTAAATTAGTTAAATAAAGTCTTAAATGAACGTTTAGAGTTGTAAGAAAATGGGACGCGTGTGGGATCCACATGTGCAGCAGTGACATCAGAATCAAATAACACTTCATTCATAAAAAGATGCCATTAAACAATTATTTGAAATATACTGTCTTTATGTTGTTTCTGCATTAATTTGGAGATTAACTGTGAAATTATTACATCAAATATATTAAAAACAAGCTATCTTGTGCAATTATAACAAAATAAAAATAAAAACACAAATACACTGAGTGAGCAAACATTTAGGTGAGATTTGCAATGGTAATTGAGCAATGTTTATATATGAATAAAAGCCTTAATTAAATATGTCATCAAATATGATACAAATAGATATGTCATAAAAATATCTCTATGACAGTAGGCCTATACGGCAGTTCTTCCTTGTAGTATTGAAAATTGATACATTTCAAGGTATAGTATCAAAGTAGTATCGTGACAACACTAGTGTAGGGTGCCACACATTTTTTTTTTTTTTTTCAAAGGGTGCCTTGACTGAAAAAAGGCTGGGAAATGCTGATCTAAAGTTGATAGTGCTAAATACAGGTCTAGAAAATGGGG
Organism: Scardinius erythrophthalmus; assembly: GCF_964197995.2. Lineage (NCBI taxonomy): Eukaryota > Metazoa > Chordata > Actinopteri > Cypriniformes > Leuciscidae > Scardinius > Scardinius erythrophthalmus. The sequence continues at coordinate 8,227,074 of NC_138239.1, forward strand.
TTAAAGGAATAGTTCACCCAAAAAAATTAAAATTTTGTCATCACTTTCAAGTTGTTCCAAACCTGTATGAGTTTCTTTCTTCTGTTGAACACAAAATAAGATATTTTAAAGAATGTTGGTTATCAAACAGTTGATGGTAGCCATTGACATTTATAGGAGAAAAAAACAAACAAATGGAAGTCAATGGGGCCCATCAACTGACATTGATAGGTAGTATGTATTGTTTCTGCCTAGTATTCAAACAAAGTGCAAAATCAGTTTTTGTGTGTGTTTTTAGTAATTGTTGGTTCGGTGTGTTTGAGTGCTCATTGTTACAATTACACAGCAAAAGGTCAGTGACATTTTTATTTGTGCATGGTAGAAAGCAAATACTGATACTGACATAATGACATACAATAAATATGGAAAACTGAACTACACGATTGAGAGAGCAGGCTACACAGTGAACTCCAAGAAAATGCTACGCTTGAGCAAACAGTTTTTGTACAGGCTACTACAAATGATGGCCATGAAAGAGACTGTGAACGCACTGAATAGGATTGTTTAGTTGGTGAATAGCATAGGCTACTATTACACAGTAGCGATAACGTTAAGCGCACCAGAATAAAATATAATATTCAGAAATAAACAGTGAAGCTGACTTACAGATTCAGTTAACATCCACAAATAAATAAGTGCGACGATTCAGGGAGCAGGCTACACTGTGAAATCAAAACGCTACTTAAGCTCCGCTGCTTTCTTCAACCCTCTCTGTCTCTGGTCCTGCGCTGTGTTCACTCAGTGTTCAGTGTGAGAGGGGGAGCGGCCAGCGGCTAGAGCGGCAAAAGCCAATGTGTGCTTCTTTTACCGATATATTTTACCGATATCTTTTGCATTTCTAATCCAAACAACGGCAAACTTGGCACTGCACTTACTTGTGCCCGTAGCAAGACACCTGTCAAGTTTGAAATCCATCAGACTGAATCCAAAAACATATTTTCCTATTCTATTTTGCCTGGAAACGCTTCCAACACGCTTGCATGTCACGTGAAAAAAAGGCGTCGGTGCCATTTCTAGCATGCATGCGTTTTCGGCAAGACGTGCGTGTCACCAGGCAGTGTGCAAGCTCTAACCTGTTAACATGGGAGCTGAAATAAAAACGGCCACGCAGCTGACACGCTCACGCCGCGCAGGCAGCCAGTGTGTCGCCGGCCTAAAGTAACAGCTGATGGGGATTTGCCGTCACGATCAGTAAGAGGTAACCTTGTTTAAGCCTGCATAGCCTAGAGCTATCCTGTCGAATAGGCAGGGCAACTATTTAACAAAGCATTCACATAGTTACAGGCTAACTTCAGCGCGCATGACACAGTATAATATAATCAAACTGGTCCTTGTCCTCTCTGAAATAGGCTTTGAACCTCCCATTGTCCAGGCGCAGCTCCTGAATCAGCTGGTGAAATTCCCCATGGTTTTTGCGTTTTTGTAGTATCGGGTGCACCCAAACACTGCGGCGTTTTTTACTTTTCTTAGTAAATAAATCTTGTAACAGAGTTACAGCCAGGGTTTTTCGGTGGTGGAAATCCATTGCTGAAATTTCCTTGCTGTAACGGAGAGCGCAGCTGATGGTTGATTAGCAACGACAGACGCCCTAGCGCTTTGGAAAAAGGAGAACGTGGTGTGCCTGGCGTTTTCTACGCGTTTTTAGGCGCGATATGTGAACTGCGCCTTACAGATTCAGTTAACATCCACAGAGTGTTTGTTTATGTCAGAATGTTTATTTTTAAACCACAACTCTCTTATGTCAGAATGTTTTTTAAACCACAACCTTCTAAGTGCTTCTTTTACCGATATATTTAATGATATATTTTGCATTCCTAATCCAAACAACACCAAACTTGGCACTGCACGTACCTGTGCCCGTAGCAAGACACCTGTCAAGTTTGAAATCCATCGGACTAACGGTTCGAGAGATATGCAAATAACAGACATACAGACAGACACACAGACAGACAGATGTTTCTGTAATTTATAAATAGATAGATAGATAGATAGATAGATAGATAGATAGATAGATAGATAGATTAAATGTTTTCAATCATTCCATACCCATACCCCCCGCCAAGCCCCCATGTCCCCCATGAGCACCGACACATTCTTTTTTCCACTTAAAGCACTGTTTACAACATTAAAAAGCTTCTCTCAAAAACAATTTTAAAAAGCATTCCACACAGCAGTTTGTAATTTGTTGTGACCACCTGTGAATATATTTTCAATAAGCAGAATGCATTAAGTGAAATATGAGCCAGTCTGAGGCTAGTTAGGAAGAATTAACTTTGCTACGCAAAATCAAATCACAATGCAACAGAACAATTTATAGGCAATTATATAGTGGAAATGAAGATAAATTCTCATATTCAACAATGCAGCCCTCCCCGATACACATTTCATTTTTCTGTATGGGTTGTTACATTCATTTGATATGCAATTAATGTAAATATTTCATCATATCTTTGGCTAATGGTTGGTTAACATCCTTTGGCATATCTTTAATGTTCTTCAAAGCAATGTCTCTTACTTTTACAGCGAAAGGAAGAAAGTAATGATGCCGATGATTGATTTTCTTTTTTTAAGTAGAAGCAGCTATAAGCTCTAAAACTTTCATTCTTTTTACTGTTTTATGAAGTGAATGATCCTTTTCAAATTTCGTTTGTCATCCATTCCACTTTTTATGGTGCGAATGATCATTTGAAATGCCTTGAAGCTCTTGATGATATCTACTTTGTTTAATAACTATGAACATTATTGAATGAAGCAGCTTTCTGCACAGTGATCCAATAACATTATCCATTTGTATGACACGTCTAACAACCTTTTAGGTTCTTTTTTTTAATGTAAAACCAACCAACTTTATAAGGGTAATAAACAGAAGTTTGTTGGCAGACACTTGTTTTGTCAAACTTTTATCAGCACATTACGTTAAAATATCAGACATTTTTTTAAGTAGTTTATTCAATCTGTATATATTTTTGTTTGTACACAAATATGCCTCTGTGTAAAAATATTTGGTAATGTATTATAAAAAAAAAAGCCAAAAAAGGCTCTTCATGACCCAGTTTGCCCAACCTAAAAACTCAATTGTGAACTGGTAAATTGAAATAATTTCTACGAAGGTTATAATGCCTGGATGATTTTTACAGCGCTGATTAAAGTGGTTTAGTAAAGCTCTTATTTTGTATTGTTGGGAAGAAAAAGAAGAAAAACTCAACACAAAACAGCCATTTTCAGATGCAATTTACAATGATGCATTAGCAGTTGTAGAATATAGTCCTATAAAATCAGGATGAAAACCGTTGTAATCTGTGCAGTGTAAGAGGGTCTTGACCGTCATTTCTCATTTACCTGAACGATTCCTTTCCTGGAATTTACTGGATCATTATCCACTTCAAAATGATAACAAGAAAAACACATTTATGACCTAAGCATCTTCCATCTTGGTAATTTCTGGATCCTGAAACACTACTGTGGAGTTGACTGAAGCTTCTTCTCTGATATCAACCTAGTGAATGATCACTATTTTATTAGGCTTGTCAATCAGCAAGTTTACATGCACACCAATACGCTGATAACTCACAACTATCAGCTTATTGAAATAACCTGTTGGTTTACATGCAAACCAATAACCCTATAACGCAAGTAAACCATGTTTACTTTCAGGCACTTTCAGGCTCTGTTTAATGCTCTCACACTGCCCAAATAAAATCGCACGCCAAATTAAAAAAGCCAACGTGCTGTGCAGTCCATTTGGTGGATGACAGAAAGAATCCTGAGAAAAGCTGTGCTTTCAAGTCGCTCTCACGGTATTTTGATGTCATACGCCATTCGGTCGGCGCAGCACCGCATGAAGTCGAACACAGGTATTGACAAGGTATGGGTTTTAATTAAACCAATGAAGACCTGCAACCTCTTGATTGGATCAGTCTGTACCAATTACATTTTCCCCACACTGTGCCAGGTCTGTATATAAGCTGCTGACCCCTAACTTCGTGACATTCACCGAAGATGTTTAGGTGGCATTGTGAAACGTAGTGTTTGTGCACACAAAGCATATTTACACGTCTAAGATAATTACTATTTATTTGTGTTGTTAATTTTAACCTTTAATAAAAATACCAGCTGACAGGGCTCCTTGTATTTTTTCCTTGAGAAAAATGAACATGCAAAATATCCCTGATATTTATGCAAATTAATTGATATTGAATCAAGATTGGAATCGTATCGCAAGCTTATGAATTGACATCATGAAATTTGTGTCGAACACTAATAAAAATAGTAGGCTACCAATAATTGAACAATGTAAACATTGTAACATGTTGTCATCAAACTTAATGAAATTTTGTTTAGTTACCAAATGTTTTGAAAGTAACAATACACTTGTTGTAAAGCAAGTTTAAAGCGACCCCCCCCCCACACACACATACACACACACTCACACTCATACTCGGTTTCTCTATCTTTGTGGGGACTCTCCAAAGCCGTAATGGTTTTTATACTGTACAATTTAGGTCCCCACAGTGATATGAGTCCCCATGAGTCAGTGTGCAGTGGGTTGAAGTACCCACCGGGATAGAAAAACACACACACATAGAAAAAAAACACACACACACACACACACACACACACACACACACACACACACACACACACACAGTCAGAATGCTACATCTGTAACTGCATGAGAGGATAATATCAGGGTTGCCAACTTTTGAGTTTAGCTTGGAGTGAGAATTATGGAAGGGCCATAATCCCCACTCCAAGCTAAACTCAAAAATTGGCAACCTTGATATTATCCTCTCGTGCAGTTACAGATGCAGAATTGTGACTGTGGCACTTCTACACGAGATGAGAACACATTTTTACAGTTTCTTAATTCAAGAAAGAGTCAGAGTTTGCGAAATATTTCCTATTCCCCTAAAGTGAAATGCTTGCTCTGTCTGGATATGATTAAATCCACAGTAAGGACGATTGCTGTCACATATCACACTTCAGTGCACTTCACACTTCACACTCAGGTTAATGCTTTTACATGCTGGGAGAAATTGGTGTAAGGAGCAAAAATCTAACTGCGTTAATCGGTTAATGCTTAAGTCGTTTATGACTTTACTCTGATAAAGGAAAACGGTTTAACGCGTTTACATGATGTGGCAAGCATGGCAGGGCCGAGAGCCGTGGGAACGGAGCGAGGCCGGAGTCGCGAGTGCTAATGAGCACTGGTCTCGAGTCTCATAGAGGAGCTCCGGAAGGATATAAGGAGCAGTGATGCGCGGGTTGATCCAAAATGAGCGGGTGTCTGCGGTTACCCGCGGTTACGAGTCATCCAAAAATATTTTTAATGATATTCGGGTCACGGTCGGTCGGGTCGTTTGAAATAAAGATGCCAATTAAACTATTGTAATTTATATAGTACTAGCCTACCTAGACTGGATAAACACATGCAGCATCTTAATTGTTAAGAAAATGAAACGAAATAAATGAATAAATCAAGCCTTTATTACATAACACTAGGCTATAGCCTATCATACAGCATTCAGAAAAAGAACAGTTTGCGCTCCTAAGGGCTTTCACACTTTTCCAAAAGTGGGCCTTCTCTCAGTTGACCTGCTGATGAATTCTTCAAGCAGGGTCGAAACATAAACATCGCATTCATCAATATTATGCATCTAGACAGCTGAAATGGAAAATGACGGGCCGCCTCAAGAACTGCCTGCTCTCGCCACTGCACCTCTGAGCGCACCACGTCAGGGCCTGAAACATTTCTTTCCTCCACAGGCTGGATTAGTGGATATTATAGGCCAGGGAGGCTGATGGGGGGCGTATGGGAGGGGGGGCGGCCACACCCCCTCCCCCCCCGCACCCCTACTTCCTACGTCTATGGACCAATGACGCTACAATGAGTACTACAACTACTTTTAAAAAATGCGGGTCAGGAAGCGGGTCGGGTACAATATTTTCTTTATTTTTTTTGCGGTCTGAGTTGCGGGCGGGTTAGTTGAAAACGTCGGTCGGGTGCGGGTTGTTTATACATTGACACGCGCATCACTGATAAGGAAGGACGAGAGAGGACCAGGTTGGGGCTTTATGTTGTATTTTGTTATGTTTATATGCTGCAGTCGTCCATGAGGTGCTGCCACTTTACTTTCGTTTTGTTGATTGTTTATTTTATGATTAAAGTTACTTTGATCGTTTGCCGGTTGCCCCCTCCTCCTTTCCTGAGGCTTTAACATTGTTACTCTGGTGTCGAAACCCAGGAGGAAGGAGGAACGCGCTGTCACAAACCCCTTGCCGCTTAGTATGTCTCCTGTGTGCTTTAGCAAGGGAACGGGCCATTGGCATGCTGCAGGCAGTGCCAGTCATACTCTATGGATTGAGCCATGCCACTATGTCTCAACTGCATAGTAGGTTTCAGGAGGCTGGCTGGACAAATGACCATCAAAGATCTGGCTGCCCTCAAGGGACCACATTAGAGAAGAACTGGCATAACATCCCAAAATGGAGATGTGACCGTCTCACGTCGACTAACAAGTTAATCAGGTCCTTCAGCAGAAACTGGATCATATCGAACAACTGCAGATTCAGAGACTCATTTGGCATTATGCGGCAGAGGTCTACATGAGGTGGTCATGCAAGATTTCGAAGAGCTAAAGAGTTACTCGTAACCTAAGCATTATAAGTAAGAGATTAATACTTTTAATTAGCTTTCTGTTTTTATTGGAAATAAATTACAGACTTGTGCAGTAGATTCCAATCAACTGGTTTGTTGTTGTCATATGAGAAAATTACCTGGTGGTTAAAAACATGCATTAAATAGAGTAGAGTGCAGGATGTTCAGAGTTATGACTCACCTGGACAGGCGGCATGAATACAGATGGGGAATTAGCTGCTCTCTGACAGCTGCTCTGACGTATTGTCACCGAGCGTGTGTCTTTTACACCAATATGCAATGTCAGCATGTTCTGACACTAAACTGCAGAGGCCTCAGACAAGGAGACCTCGTTTAGATCTGTGGTAGTGACTCCTTCATGACTGTAGACGTATTTCAGCCCTCACTGAAGGAAGGGAGAGAGAAACAGTGAGCGAGATCTTCCTTCCATAGATTTACATTTGCATTTATTAAAGATTTAGTAATGCTTATACAATATTTATGGAGCCACTTTTCTGGTGTCATGCTAAGTTTGGTATTTATTACTCACCCACTGAGTTCATAATTCACACTCAAATTCATTAAAACGGCATTTGGTTCATTCTTATTTATAAAATATAGCGACTTGTGTGAACAAAACAACTGAACCATCACACCCTAGGGCTAAAGAGAATTTGGAAGAATTAATATGTTCTGCATGTTGTGTGATCTTGCAGCTTTAAAGTGAAAAATGAAAATTCTGTTATTAATTACTCTCCCTCATGCTGTTCCAAACATGTAAGACTTTCGTTCATCTTCAGAACACAAATGAAGATATTTTTAATCAAATCTGCGACCTTTTCTGTTCCACCGTTGACAGCTATGCAACTTTGATGCTTCAAGTTTGAAGTTTGATGTTTCAAGTTCATAAAGAGATTGTAAAACTAATTAATTGAGCTGTTTAGTCCAAATTTTCTGAAGAAACACGATCGCTTTATATGTTGAACAGATTGAATTTAGACTTTTATTCACTTATTCATCAACTCACATGTCAGTTATGGTAAACGGAAGCTCAAGCATGTTTGCTTGAAGTGTGAGAACCAATGCGGTTCATTCTCATGTGTTACGCAACACGTTTGAGCTTCAGCAAGAGGTTTGTTTGAATAAAAGCCTAAATTAAATCTGTTCATCATATAAAGCTGTCAAGTCTCTTCAGAAAATTTGGACTAAGCCGCCTGATTCATATGGATTAGTTTTACGATCTCTTTATGAACTTTTTGAAGCGTCAAATCGGTAGTTGTGTAGGCTTTCAATGGAGAATACATAAAGCTCTCATATTTCATCAAAAATATTTTCATTTGTGTTCCGAAGATGAACAAAAGTCTTACAGGTTTGGAACGACATGAGGGGGAGTAATTAATGACAGAATTTTCATTTTGGGGTGAACTAACCCTTTAATAAAAACTTAACTATAATACATATTCAGAATGGCATATTTCCACACCACTGTATTATTACTGTATATACAGTAGCATTCATAATGTGTATCAGTGCCAGCTGGTGCTTTTAAAGAGTGTGTGTGAGGAATCAAAATGTCACTTTTTAATGGTAAAATATGATTGATTATATATATATATATATACTAATATATATTTTTGTGTCTGCAGTGTTGCTCCTAAAAACTGCTTCTCAGACTATGACTAAGGCTATCCTTAAAAATATTCTTGTTTGCCGTAACCAGCCCGACCCTGTCAATTTAGTACCGACCCAATTATTATTTTTTCCCTTTTAGTCCGACCGACTTGCCGGTTGTAAACTTGCGTTAAGTTTTTTTTTTTTTTAACTCTTCAAACAACTAATACAAATGCAATAAAATAATATTAGTTATTAAGTATTGTGAATATAAATTGCCTAGACCTACATACAAACATAAGCTACGTTCTTTCTTTTAAATAAAAACCCATGGCGCGTCATCTATGATTATGTTTACACCATTGGTTTACGCATGTCACACTACGGCCTGCAGGCTAAGTTCGCTTCGTTTCATTCACTGTCAATGGTTTGCGCTTGGTAATGATGGCTGCAGCTTTATCAAATTACTCTAAAGATTATTTCATTTTTATATGTTGTTGAATATGGTTTATTAAAAAATAAACATTTGAGAGTGTGTTAGGCTAGCCTATATGTAATGTTATAGCCAGATATGACGACGCTACTGCAACACGCATCGCCTCAGATGAGAAGCTGAGCATCTATTCATCAAGCCAACGTGCAAAATATCGCAAATCAAAGTGAAAGTAAGTCGCTGACGCTTAACACACAATCATCTTCATTAAATGTAAAGAAACTAAATGATCTTACCAGGGCTGTTTCCGCTTTCTCTTATTGCGGGCTTTGGTTCAGAAATTTTAGCTGACGATCAATAAAATTATGCATCTCATATGTTGCTTTCGGTGACGTGCACTCCATTAAATCTGCATACAGCGGGAATTGAAGATCGGATTTATATCCGCAAAAAAACACATTTATGTAACCAGGTGTAAATGGAATCGTTTTGATAAATAAGACAGCAATCCAATCTGAGAAAATGCATGAAGTGGCCTGGTGTAAACAGCGCCATTGACAGTAAACAGATGCATTGTTAATGTAACACATTAACATGTTTTTTTCATAGGTATTGCATTGCATGTTAATGCAATTAACTGTCACTGTCATAAGTCAATTTAATTTATTTGTTTCCCTCTGAAAATCCACTTTAGTTTATCTAGTGCAGGGCTATTCAATTGGCGGCCCGCGGGCCACATGCGGCCCGCCAATCATCTCCATGCGGCCCGACGGCACCAACCTCCCTCCTCCTGTTTTCGCTCCGATCGACCTGAGAAACGTTTTACGTGTGAATATTTCAGCAGTTATTATATGTGTCCCGAATTTATGTCGACTGAACCAGCGATAGGCTACCAATCATTCGTGAATGAATCATTCTTTTGGTTCGATTCTTTCTAAACGCGCTTGCATAACGGTCTAAAACTATTCGGATTCATTCGGACTGCTCCGTCACTGAATCATCTGAAGCGGTTTCTCGTTCAGTACAGTTACAACAAATAGCGCTGTTTTCAGTTGTTTCACTAGTTGTTTAAACACGGCCCAGCGCGGAGTTGCGTTTACTCCCGGTCCCGGACACACTAATATTAAACAGCGTTGCGACAACCAGTGGAAGCGTTTCAGTTCGACAGAAACATTTCTGTTACAAACCACAAATCACTCGATGATTTAATTAGTATTAAATCGGATGAAACAGCCTCAACATTCCCAACAAGACTGATGAGGAAAGCAGGAGAAACATTGTGGCATGAACGAAATTAGAAGACTTTAAATCCCCTAATCACCCTTACAAACATTTACCACATTTACTGTAATTTACCATGGTTGGGCAGAAATGTGCAATTGTACTGTCCTCAACATGGTTTAAACGTTTGACAGTCAGATAAACTCCCTTCCCTCACACGACTCTGAAGACAAGAAGTTCGTTTGCCCACAGGTTTAATGTTCTTGGGTACGGAATGAAACTACAAATAAACAAATAAACATATTTCAATAATAACGTCCTGGGATTAACAATAATTACAGCATCATACCAACATCCACATTAATATAGTATTCTGAGATATGAAGCTAAAGCACAATGTGGCTAATGCAATAGCCTGATAGAAAATTATGAATAACTATCTTTACATATAACAGTTCACATTTATATGCAAGTATTATGAACATCAATGTAAAACTATAAATACTTACAAGCGATGCTGTTGCAAGGTTAAAGATTACCGACATAAATGGCGATTAAAGAGAGCCATCTTTAGCTGCCGCATGGATCACTCACTAGTTCCTGATTCACGCGAAAACCGGAAAATTACAGAATTAAAGCAACGTCAAACTTGCCACTAGGTGGAGCTCTAAACCATAAATAAAGTGAATAGGAATATTAAAGCCATGAATGACATTAAAGAATTAAATATGTTATCAAATTAAACTAAATATGAAAACATTGTTCCAGCACACTCCCCGTCTGGCATGGAACACGCCACTAACCAAAAGTCATTTGGATTAACCTAATCAAGTTTCTCAGGAGTGAGGAGAAGGATTGTCTTAGTGATAGGCCGTATGAAGACCTTTGGGCCTTCCTTTTTGAAGACCTTGACTTCCACCTTACGGACTTTGTTGTCTTTGCTTGGGAAGACTTGAGTAACAAGCCCCATAGGCCATTCATTCCTTTTTTGCTGTTCATCCTTCAAGAGCACAATGCTTCCTAGTTCAAGGTCAGGCTTACTAGCGTGCCACTTTCTCTTTGGTTGCAAAAGAGTCAGGTACTGCTTTTTCCATTTATCCCAAAAAGTCTGTGCCAAGTGCTGAACCCGGCGCCATTGCCGATTATGAAGGTCTTTGACCCAATCACCAGCTGGGACAGGAGCAATTGTGACCTTTTGAGTTAGGAGTGCATTAGGTGTGAGTATGAATGGGTCATCTGGGTCGGTTGACACTGGGACAAGAGGTCTGGCATTGATTATAGCTGCAACTTCTGCCATTAGAGTGGAGAGTGTCTCATGTGTTAGTGCTGAAGGTCCAAGCTGTTGGAACATTGCATCTAGTATCCTTCTAGCAAGTCCAATCATCCTCTCCCAGGACCCACCCATATGAGACGCATGAGGCGGGTTAAACTGCCAGATACAGCCCTGGTCCACGAGAAATTTTGTAACAGAGGTATTGTCAACATTAGAGGAAATGTTAAGCTCCTTGCAAGCACCTACAAAATTTGTTCCTCTGTCCGAGCGGATGTGCTTCACAGGCCCTCGAATAGCAAGAAAACGCCGCAGGGCATTAATGAAGCTAGATGTATCTAAAGACTCAATAAGCTCAATGTGCACAGCTCTCACACTCATGCAGGTGAATATCACTGCCCACCTCTTGCTTTGCGCGTGACCACCTCTGGTACGTCGTGCCGCCACACTCCATGGGCCGAAAACATCTAGACCCACATTCGTAAATGGAGGGTCAGTGGATACACGATCTGCTGGAAGATCCGCCATTTTTTGAGTCTGTGGTTCTCTCCTAAGTCTTCGGCATGTAACACATTCATTAATGACGCTGCAAACGCGTCTCTTTCCACCAACTATCCAATAGCCAGCAGCACGCACTGCACCCTCTGTGTAATGTCGTCCCTGGTGTTGCACTTTATCATGATGATGTTTGACTAAAAGTGTTGCAATGTGATGTTTCCCAGGGATAATAAGGGGCTTTTTTACACCAAGCTCAATCTGTGCTTCTGTTAATCGTCCTCCTATTCTTAGCAGGCCGTCTGCATCTATGAACGGGTCTAAGGCTTTAAGCGTACTTTTTCTCGAGAGCTTATCCCCGGTTCCCAAACTCTTATATTCTTGGTCATATGTCTCCTGTTGGACTGCTTTGATGATTATTTTTTCAGCACATACGAGTTCTTCAACTGTTGGAGCATTTGAACAGTAATGCCAGCCCTTGCAACCTGATGTTTCTGTTGTTGAGCTTTTATGAAACTGACAAGATATATGAAGAAGACGTGCAATAGCTTGAGTGATGGACTTCCAAGTGGAAAATCTGGAAAAGCGTTGTGCTCCAAGACTCTTACCCATCATTGTGGTCTTCAATGTGGAGACTTGAGGACGTACTTCTGCATCTGAAGAAGGATTCACAAGCTCATGTGTTTTATCTTCAGGTAGAATTTGAGGGTTGTTTATCAGAAACTTTGGTCCCTGAAGCCAATTGGTGTCTTGGAGATGAGCAGCAGTGACAGACCTTGTTGCTATGTCTGCTGGGTTTACATCTGTGCGCACATACTTCCACTGATTTGGATGTGAAGACTTGCGAATTCGGAGGACTCGATTGCTGACATACACATAGAAGCGTCGCGTCTCATTATATATGTAGCCCAGCACAACCTTACTATCCGTAAAGTAAGTAGTGTCATCCAAGGGTATGTCAATTTCTGAAGTGATGAACTCTGCCAGTTCTACTGCCAGAACCGCAGCACACAACTCGAGACGGGGCACTGTTTGCTCAGGGCTGAGTTTTGCTTTACCCATGATGAAGCCGACATGGTTGATTCCACATGAATCTGTCAATCTTAAGGTAGGCCACTGCAGCTATTGCTTTTGTTGATGCATCACAGAAGACAAATAACTCCTTTCGTGTAGCTGTAGAAGGTGATATGTTTGTGTAGCATCTTGGAATGTGGAGTTTACTTAATTCCTTAAGTGAAAGTCGCCACATGTCCCATTTTTCCTCCATTTCTTTGGGAAGAGGGGAGTCCCAGTCATGATTCTGTTTATTAAGTTCTCTCATGATTGATTTTCCCTCAATTGTAACTGGAGCAACAAAGCCAAGGGGGTCAAAGATGCTATTAATGGTGGATAAGACACCTCGACGAGTAAAGGGTTTTGCTTCAGTAGCTATCTCGAAAGTAAAGGTGTCAGACTTCAGACTCCAACTCAGTCCCAGACTGCGCTGCGTAGGAAGCATGTCAGATCCAAGATCCAAGTCTTTGAGATCACTGGCATGATCCTCAGGTGGGAAGGCCTTTAGAACCTCTTTGTTGTTTGAAGCGATCTTGTGAAGCCGTAAGTTGGAACCAGCAAGAGTCCTCTGTGTGTTTTTGAGCAGGTCCACTGCCGCCTTAACTGTAGGAAGAGACTTCAGACCATCGTCAACATAGAAGTCACGGTTCACAAAGTTCTTCACCTCAGGATCGCCATCCTTGACCGACTGCCGGAGACAATAGATGGCTACAGCAGGAGATGGACTGTTGCCAAAAACATGGACCCGCATACGGTACTCAATGATGTTTTCAGATGGGTCATTATTTCGGAACCACAGGAACCTTAGGAAATTGCGGTCTTCCTCTCTTACTAAGAAACAGTAGAACATTTGTTCAATGTCAGCTGTTATGGCCACAGCTTCCTTGCGAAATCGCATTAGCACCCCAAGAAGGGTGTTGTTCAGGTCTGGTCCAGATAAAAGAACATCATTCAGTGCGACATCCTCATGACGGGCACTGGAATCAAAGACGACTCTTATTTTCCCAGGTTTTCTTGGGTGATATACCCCAAAGAGAGGCAAATACCAGCACTCTTCTCCTTCCATGAGAGGGGGAGCTTCTTCAGCATGGTTGTTACTAAAAACTTTGCCCATAAAGGTAAAGAAGTGCTGTTTCATCTCTGGGTTTCTCTCTAGATTACGTCTCAGGGCTGACAACCTTTTCATGGCTTGACATCTGTTGTTAGGGAGTCTGCACCTAGGAGCTTTGAAAGGCAATGGTGCTACCCAGCTGCTTCTTTCGTCTTTTTCCAGCTCTTGCTCCATAATGTGAAGGAATGACAGGTCATTGATAGATGGGGCCACTTTGTTGTCATCACAGGTTACCTTAAACACTTCTTGACCAAACTGAACACCCTTGTGATTGTAAACAAGTTGCTCTACAGAACACATCCCATTGTAATTTCTCCAATCACTACTGTTTCTCTCTTTCACATGAAAAACATTTGGACATGGATCAAAGATGGATGGGCGTTGTTCTTTTGTGTTAGTGAAGAATGTACTCACAGTGGTAGACTTGTGAATGCCGTTCAGACAAACATTGCCAACTATCACCCATCCCAGGTCAAGCTTCTGTGCATAAGGAGCATCATGAGGACCATTTACCTGTCTGCGAACCTTATGGACTCTGATAATGTCACGACCCAGAAGAATCATGATAGGAACATCTTGTTCTAACTCTGGTATGAATGGAGCTATAGGCTTCAAGTGAGAGTGATAGAGAGCAGCACTGGGTGTGGGAATCTCTGCCCTATTGTCCGGAATGTTGTTACACTCTAGCAAACTTGGTAGGGTGAGGATTACATTTCCATCTACAGACTCGATTTGGTAGCCAGATGCTTTACGGCCGACGGTCTCTGTCACTCCAGAACAAGTTCTAAGGGTATACGGAGAAGCTGGGCCATCTTCTTTGAAGGCATCAAAGAATTCAGAACGAGCTAATGACCTATTACTCTGCTCGTCAAGGATCACATAGACTTTCAGTGCTTTCTCAGGCTGGCCTTTGGGATAGATTTTCACCAAGCTGATCTTTGAACATGACTTATTAATAAGGTCACCTCTGCAAACTTCAGTGCAATGCGCTTCCACTTCTGTCGGTGGCGTGGAAACTTCCTCCCCGCCATGCTGGGATGAGGAGGCTGCTTCTTGAGCTTTTGGAGCTTGGCCTGGGTGTAGTGCAGAAATGTGTTTCTCACTTCCACACTCAGAACATTTGGTTACAAATTTGCAGTTCTTAGCTGTGTGTGTTGTGGCTAAGCAACACTTGAAACAGATTCTCTTTTCTTTCAAAAATGCAAAACGTTCCTCCAAAGGTTTCTCACGGAAGGAACGACATTTTCTTAGTAAGTGAGGTCTTTTGTGAATGGGACAAAGTCTCTCTGCATCTTCAGTTTTCCATTCATCTTTATCTGTATCAAAATGAACAGGGGAAGACACATTTATCTTGTTAACTGAGACTTCTCTTGATTTGCTTGGCTTCCAGCTAACTTTGTCTGCTTTATGAAGTGAATCCGTTTGAGTAGTAAGATTGAACCCAGGGTCATTCCTTATTCTAGCTTGCTGACTTATGAAGTCAACCAAGACCTCAAAGGGAGGAAATGAAACACCATACCTCTCTTTGTAACCAGATCCATGTGACAGCCACTTTTCTTGTAGATTAAATGGCAACTTCTGAACTATGGGATTGATGCCCCTAGCTGTGTCCAGGTATGACAGGCCTGGAAGGTATCCATCAGCTTTAGCTGACTCTATTTCCATAAGAAGATCGCTCAATTCGTGAAGCTTTGAGTAATCTCTGCTTGAAATTCTCGGAAAATTTTCAACACGCTTGAAAAGTGCTCTTTCGATTACCTCTGGAGCACCATAACACTCTTCCAGTCTAGTCCATATTCTGTCAAGACCCTCCATTGGCTGATTAATGTGTACTGACCTCATGCGTTTAGCGTGTTCAGCTGATTCTTTTCCCAACCATTTGACTAACAAGTCTATTTCCTCACTAGGTGTCAAATTCAAACCACTTACAGCATTTTGAAAGGATCGCTGCCAGGCTCTGAAACTTTCCGGTTGATCATTGAACTGTATTAAACCCGTGTTAACAAGTTCACGGCGAGCAAAATATCTGACAAAATCTGAAATGTCTGTCTTGTCTTGTTGGAAAGATTGAGGTGTGCTACTTTGGGCAAAACGTGTGTATTTTCTGCGCTGGTTATTTTCTGCTGTGTTACCAGAAGGATGATATGTGCCTTTAGTGAATCGTGATGGTTGAGCAGAATCTTTTCTTGATTGCATATGATCAAGTTCAGCGTCGTCTGAGCAACTCTCTGCCTTTAGACGTGTAGCAGAAACAGAATTTCTTACCGATAACTCTGTGTGGGGCTGTATTGTCTCATCTGGAGAGAGTGGCTCTGCTTTTAATGCTGATTCTGTGACTGCATGTAGATTCATCTGTTCAACGTACTCACATGTCCGCTGCATAACATCAACAGGAGCTGTTTCCAGTGGAGGATCATGTCTACTATGGACGCTGGTGTCAACAGCTGCTTCTAGAGCCTCTGCTTCGGCTACGGCTGCAGCAGTTTCTCGCTCTAACACCATTTTATCCATTTTTGCCTCCAATTTGGCTTTCTCCACCTTTATTTTTTCTTCCTCATCTGCATACATTAAACGTGCCTTGGCTGCTTCAGCTTTTGCTCTGGCCATTGCAGCTGCAGCATTTGTAGAGGAGCGGCCCGATCGTGAACACGATAAATGGGATCTGGTTTTTAGTGAGGATGTGGACTCCATTGCGCACACAATACTCGTTCAATCTACTTGAATCTTCACAATCTACTGCTGTAACTTTTCTTGCAGCCGCTTTTTCACTGTACTGTCCTCAACATGGTTTAAACGTTTGACAGTCAGATAAACTCCCTTCCCTCACACGACTCTGAAGACAAGAAGTTCGTTTGCCCACAGGTTTAATGTTCTTGGGTACGGAATGAAACTACAAATAAACAAATAAACATATTTCAATAATAACGTCCTGGGATTAACAATAATTACAGCATCATACCAACATCCACATTAATATAGTATTCTGAGATATGAAGCTAAAGCACAATGTGGCTAATGCAATAGCCTGATAGAAAATTATGAATAACTATCTTTACATATAACAGTTCACATTTATATGCAAGTATTATGAACATCAATGTAAAACTATAAATACTTACAAGCGATGCTGTTGCAAGGTTAAAGATTACCGACATAAATGGCGATTAAAGAGAGCCATCTTTAGCTGCCGCATGGATCACTCACTAGTTCCTGATTCACGCGAAAACCGGAAAATTACAGAATTAAAGCAACGTCAAACTTGCCACTAGGTGGAGCTCTAAACCATAAATAAAGTGAATAGGAATATTAAAGCCATGAATGACATTAAAGAATTAAATATGTTATCAAATTAAACTAAATATGAAAACATTGTTCCAGCACAGCAATATTTATATTGAATACTATGTAGTAATAAATAAATATAGTAAATATATACTATAATATTATATAGTATAATAGTAAATATAGTGATTTATATTGCATTAGATTTATTAGGTGGGTTGAGGAATATACATTTAATGCTTGTTATGAAATTATGTCAGTTTCTTTGTAAAGGTGCGTATAGTTTTTAACTTGTGTTTAGGCATTTTTTATACAGTGGGAGCCTGTGGTTAACAAGTCTCACTGTCAGAATATTTTCATTTAAGCATAACAATTATAAATAAAATAATTATTATTTCTCACCAACAGCTATAAATTTGTATAAATAATTTATTTGTTCCAAGGAAAATAGTTGTACACAGCTGTAAATTATCAAGTTTTTATTTATTATGGTTTTATATATTTGCATACTGTTGGGTACCACATTTCCAAATACCACACTTCTTTAGGGTTACTTTAGCTTATTTATTGAAACTGTTATGTTTCAATAAATAAGATAAACCCCCAAACCAACCCACCGGCCCACCTCAACTTTTCGATTTGATAATGCGGCCCTCGAATGAAACTAATTGAATAGCCCTGATCTAGTGGCTTCTTTCTTGATTCTGACCCAGTCAGTGATGTCACGATATGCAAATTATTTTAAATTCATACCTATGTAATCACCATGACAATTTT
The DNA here is from genome assembly GCF_964197995.2 of Scardinius erythrophthalmus. Lineage (NCBI taxonomy): Eukaryota > Metazoa > Chordata > Actinopteri > Cypriniformes > Leuciscidae > Scardinius > Scardinius erythrophthalmus. Next base: position 8,245,003 of record NC_138239.1, read on the forward strand.
TTTTTTCATTGAATCTTGAAAAAAAAAAAAATATATATAGACCTACCTACCGACCCTTTTTTTTCTTTTTTTTTTTTTTTTTTTTGCTGTTACTGCAAACCAAAATATTTTTAAGGATGGCCTAATGTGGGAATTATGTTACAATTTATTGGTTTATGTAAATTACTTACTGGGATGCATTTTTAAATTAAATTTAAGGGAATCTAGACTGTGCATATATCCTAAAATGCAAAGTATTTGATTCCCCCTTTCATTTGGAATGTGAATATCAACTATAGGTATATTATTTGATTGAAATGCCAACAGTTTTTGAACAAAACCTGGATAAATAATACCAAGTTATCATATTTTAAATATGCAATGTGGTTTGGTAATTTTACAACAGTGTAGCATATTGCTTAAACTTTTAATTTAGCATTTTCCATACTGTTTTACATATCTACCAAACACAGTGGGCAGCATAAAGTAGGGTACGATGGGAGAAGATGCCTCCCATCAGAAAAACTTGCATTTATATTATGAATTTACATAACACCCTAATATGTTGTTAATGGAATAATGGGAAACATTTTCTAAATTAGTTTTATCTTGAAGGATAAAAAGTACGGTTATTTTCGTCAGTAACGGATTGTTAGATCTAGCATTCTGCCAGCTTTAAATCAGACACAGAGATATTAGTGCGTAAGATTGTTTATTTGAATGAATGAATTGTAGTATTTGAATTAAATATTGAGATAGAGAAAGAGATGTGTGTGTGAATTACCTGCATCTGTGCTGCATCGCTCTCTACTAACAATGAAGTTCTTAAGTGTCACTGGCCCACCGGTGGGCCCACAGCCATTACATATTTAAAACAGTAATATCCTATACTAAACCTAAACTAATCTTGACAAACTATATATCATTTGAAAGCTTACAGTCTCTAGTTTTCATATTTCAAAATAAATTACAGAGGAGCCGTAATTTATCAGTTTGCAATAAAAATATTTTCATATTCATGAGGTGTGTTCAGACCTTTATTTTGAAATAGCAATGCACATGAAAAATCATGAAAGAATGGTAGAAATCTCCATTTGTTTTCATGCCAAGAGTTCAAAAGATAGCATCCATTCAATTATTTTAGAAAAAAAAGGGGTCTGAAAATGTTTTAAATATAAAGAAAAAATAATAGATTCACCATTTGTGATGTGGCAGCGAGCTATAGCGCATATACGTGTTCTTTTTATGTTTCTTAGGGACTGTTCGTTATTTATTTAAGGGGCCACCGGAGGAGTTTTGAGATCTGTTGTCAAAAAAGACATGACCCTCCCTTCGCCAGCAATAATTTTTTCTATGACCCTCCAAAATGATTGTGAAAAAAGGCATGACCCTCCCCGATAATTTATTGATTAGCCTAATTCTGTACTGGTTTGCGCTTGGCAAAGATGTTCAGATAGCCATTGTTTGTTTGTTTTTTAAACCATAAACTCTTGCTTTCTCGGCTGTAACGATCGACCAAACCTACGATTCGGTTCGTATGACGATTTTTTATTTTAGATTTGAAAAAAAAAATCATGTTTTCGATGCTGATGCGGTGTGACTCGTTCAACATGTGGGTGGCGCTGCGAATAAAGCATCTAAAAGCTGTCACAAAGAACCGGCAAAAGTAATGATTATTTATGTCATATATAGCTAGACATTTTAATTGTTTATTAATAAACAAGTGTTTTCTGTGTCTACTGCAAAGATGAAGTTGACGATGCGTCGCGATCTTCTCAGAACGCGCCAGAGAGAAATGCACATTTCATAAGCAGAAAGCAGTCTGTTTTCCTTCGTTTTGAATTGTTCTGCATGTTTAAAAGTAGACATTTCAAGCTTTCTATACATTTCTCAGGTCTATGAGGCAAGTAGAATACCTTACGCTGAGTTTCGGTTCATTTATGAGACAAGAGTCCAGGGGTGCGTTCTCCGAAACTACCTTAACGCTACGTCGTTCTTAAGTTGTACCTTAAGAAGTACCTTATCGTTAATACGTGGTTTCCGAAACCTTCTTAGTTAAGTATACCTTCTGTAAGTCATACGTTCGTAAGGTTGGTCTGGAGCGCTCTTAGCTATACCTTATCGCTGCTGACGGTTCATACCGCTAGTGGCCACCACTACGCAAAAAGCTTTTTTACATCGCAGTTTAATTACACATAGAAAATTTTATATGAACATTTAATATAAAATCTGATTTAGTATTACAATTACATTTTTATTTTACTTTAAAATTTTACACATAAAATACTTAAGTTGTTATAGCCTACACCCAGTGTATGGAAGTGTTTTCATTAATAAAGTTTCCATACACTAATGGTTGTTAGCTTTTTTAATTACTATCCTAAGGCACATCAGCTGGCGAACCATTTGACAGAAAAGGCTTAGGAGTCTATATAAAGAAAGATGAGTTTACACAAACTTTATAGCTATGGCAGTAAGACAGCGAGTAGGCTACTTGTTTTAAATCAAAGACGGCGCCGTCCGCGGAGCCATTTAGTGTATGTCAACTACATGGCTGGTGGATAATCAGCATACGTTGTGGAGAACATTTACACACTTATGGCCGTGAGGGTTTGGGATTGCACACTTGCTAAATTATAAACACATACTCATATTTATTTCTGCATGTACATATTTCAATGAGCCCCGATAAATGCAGTTTGTACTATTTCTAAAACACTTCTTTATAAAGAACATTGTTTTCTCAATACTTTACCTATACCGCTGTGAAGGAAAGAGCGCACAATCGATCATCGAGGCATCGATATCAACCTATCAGCGCCTCCACCATGGACAGCGCCTGCTAAGGTCGAACTTAAGAAGGTTTACCTTAAGCAACATCCTAAGGTATAGTTCGGAGAACACACGTAGGAAAGGTATACCTGTAGTTAAGGTGTACCTTTTGAGTCTTCGTAGCACGCTAAGAGACAACGTTATCGGAGAACGCACCCCAGTTCACTCGCCCGCGCCTCCGTGTCATGATTATCTATGTTCTACTATATTTAGACTCCTTCTTATTTATTAAATCCAGATGAAACATTGATTAAAATTAAGATAAAATTAATAAAAAAACGAAATTCACTTTAAAGAAAGGCTTTGTGCTTTCTGTTTGAGGTCTCTGGGCAATTTTTAAAGTCGCTTCAGAGCAGTCATGTCCGTGCGTAATGGAGAACTGTCACGTCCGTAACATTTTTTTTTTCCACATAAATGCAAACACGAAAAATAAAATAAAAATAATATAAAATTTAATTTTCTGTGGAGGCCGATCTTTATTCATCCGGTGTGGGTATATATATTTTAGAATTTCTGAAAAAATATTTTGCCACCTAAAAGTTAAAGATTTTTTTGTGTCACGTCACATGTGTATTTCCCTTATATTAAATATAAAACGCATGTGTAGACTGATATTTTTCTAATGTCTTGACTCCTTTCAGACGTTTCAAATAAATGCATTTTCTGAGAATTTTTATTTTAAGTTTTGACTGCAAATGTCACGTCCATTCACTGGAATCGCCCAATTTTAACGAATTTATCCTCAACTAGTTTTTGTGGTGTAGGTCTATGTATTTTATGTTAACTTAAATAATAGCCTACTAATAGTGATTTAAAGATGTGGTAGCGCGAAGATCGCGAGTCGTCAACTTCATCTGTCTAGCCGACACTGACATAAAAAATAACTGTTTTATTAGTAAACAATTAAAATGTCTCCTGCTATATTGAACATATTTGCCTGTTCCTTACAAAACACTGACAGTGGGGTTTTTGACCGTTTTTTTTTTTTTTTTTGAGCAGCTGCGGACAAATTATTTCGACACACACACACACACACACACAATATTGATAAACAGGATTTTTTTTGTTGCTTTTTTAATACAATAAAAATTTCATTTAATTTATTGTTTAATAAAATTATAAGCCTGTTATTTTTAGTTTATTAACAGCAACAACAGCTGTAAAAATGAAGTTGACGATCGGCTTCTCCGTATAGTGAACGCGCCTATAGAGAGAAATACACATCATTACATAACCAGAGAGTAGCCTATTTCTTTTCGTTTTAAATTGTTAAAAAGACATTTAAAGCTTTCTTAAGATATATTTCATGTATGTGAGGTATATGCTGAGTTTCGTTAAGTTAGGATGAGATGCGCTCCTGTTTACGAGCAGTGCAAGTGACCTCTATGATTGTGTTGTCTGCTATATTTGGTATTTGGCAATTGGTTGATAAAAAAAAAAAAAAAAAATTAAGATACAATTTATAAAAAACGAAATTCACTTAAAAAAATCGTTTTCTGCAAAACAAAACTTAATTAAGTGGTCAAAATCATGTCTGACCCGCTCCATGTCTCTCGATATTGCGTATACTCGTGTGTGCGGTTCACTTTTCATAATCAAAGATGAAAAAAATAACATTATTATATTTTAACAAAAATGAAACTAAATGAACTTATTTAACAACACAGTAGGCCTACAGACTCTGTATTTGTACAAAAGGCATTTGTTTGCATGCATGTAAAACATATCTGCAACATTTATCAAGTTCACTAATAATTATGCGTTCATTTATTAATTATTATCTTAATGAATAATGTAACAAGGACGAAGCATGTAAACTGTTTGTTTAGAATTTGGATCGATCATCGCAAATAGATCCGAATGAAGAAACGTACAAAACCATATAGAAAATGGGTGGGCCCGGACCTAAATGCCCACCCGGGCCCAATGGTATAGCGCCGCAGCTGGTGGTAGCCCTACATCTTACACATCGTGGAAACAAAATAAGAATGGAAACTAAAATATGCAGTTTTGCGCCTCAGTCCCAATACTGTTAAACTCGACGTACGTTCACATCACATGTTAATGCAGCGGTAGAGTTACACTCACAGGACACTGTGCACTTAAAAAGTTCATTATTTGCTCGTGCTTTAAAGCTTTGCCGGGTAAACATTTCTTTGGCATTCTGTTCTGACATGATGCTGCACTTTTTCTAAGCGCGAACTAAAGTGCGCGCGCACTGTCAAACAGCGCCAAACTGGATTTTTGTTGGGTCAGACCCATCTGATATCGAAGGGGGGCTGATAACGCGAGATCAACATGGAGCTAAATGGAAAAAAAATAGCACCAAACAAGCCACTTTGAAATGTTGCTGTTTTAATGAATATAAAAGTTGGGTGACCCTCCCCCTAGACAAAAAAAAATTGGATGACCCTCCCCTCAACAAAGAAAGACATGACCCTCCCCTATTTTCCTCCGGTGGCCCCTTCCATAAATACCGAACGGTCCCTTAGAGGTTGAATTCATATCACAATCTGCCAAACTTGCCCTGAATGTTTCTGTGTGTGCACAGCGTGATCTCTATGTGCGAGTGATGGTATAGAACATTGATTAAACTGACTGGAACTACCTGTGCATTAAGTGGTTTTATTGCACACCTTTCAGCCAATCAGAATCATATTCAGACAGACCATATAATATCCAATGAATTCTCAGTGGATAAAATAATTTCCTTTCCTAATTCTTATCTGGTTAAATATCTTGTTTTACTCTGAAATACATCAAATTGAAACATTGTATCATGTTGACTTCATTCAGCCTTATTTTCCTCCAGATTAGAGCACATATTGATATCTCTGTAGGTCTTAGGGTAATTTTCTTTGTCTTTCTATTTTGGGATCAGTGGCATTCATTCTGAATGATGGCCAGATGGGCTGAATTATGCTTGCTTACAGTTCGGATCAGGTTACTGCTGCATTAATGTGGCATATCGCAGCGAGTACAGATGGAGAGTGGATTATTATGGTCGACCAAATCTCTCAAAGCCACTGTAATTCAGTCACAAGGCAAGATTTCATTTTACATGCATTTGCTTGCATAGGCTTCCATTTCACTGCCGAATGTTTGCATTTTGATAGGACGGTACACAGTGAAATTGCATGGAATTGTTATGTCAAGCATGCCTTGTATTCCACTTAATCAAGGAATGTTCTGCACTCTCACAACATTAACTGTTCAAATGAATAGAGTCCCAGCCAATTCTGTCACAATATAGCGAGACAAAAATAATCCTGATGGCAGCAGATCACAACATGACTCACACTTCTCCAATTTTATCGTTTTAAAAAAAATCAATTTTAAGTTCCCAGCCAAAATAAAAAGTGTTATTATTTACTTGCCTTCATGTTGTTAGTTGTTGTTAGTTCAGCATTTCAAAAATATTAACTTATTCAGATAAATAAAAGATTAACCAATTTGAAAAAAGGAAAATGTTTTACTCCAACACTAAAGCCGTGGTCACACTAGAATTTGAGCATGTGAAATTTCTTCTTTCACGCTCTGCAGCGCCTTTATTAAAAACATAAATTCAACATATAAAAATATGGTAAACTCGACTTTACGGCAAAAATAGTTCTTTTAAATTTAGCCAAGAGATCATGTCATGACATATAGATCTACAGTACTGGTCACATAATGCAAATTGAGTGGTCAGAGTTCACCAAACTTGAACTTTAGAACACAGCGAAATGCGAAACTTTGTTCACAATATAACAAATATAGTGTAATTATTTTATATATAGCGTAACAATTAAACAGACAGGTATCAAGTACTCAAATTTTCCCAAAACAATTTCCTTGTTTGATGCTGAGATGATTTGGTTAGTTAGACCAAATTAGATGCAGTGTGTCAAAGCATAGTGTTAATTTCCACATCGACAGCTGTTGAGAAACTGCATCTGCAATGTTTTCAGCGAGACGCAAATTGCATCTAAGGATGCCCATCTAACACGAGGATAAAAAAAAAAAACTAAGCTTGCTTGATTCTGCCAATATGATTTGCATCCTCATTCAGTTCGTAGATCTTTCCATTACGTACATCAAAGCCTGTTACTCTGCTGAGATTTAATTTACAAAACTTCATTGCTAGTTTAGATGATGGTGAATTTAGTTTCTGGCTCCCTGAAGCACATTCCCTAATGCGTCATTAGTCTCGATAGAAGAGTGGATGCGAGATGACAGCTGTACAAATGCTATACCACACTGGATTACCACAAACTATAAGCAAGGCAGTTTTCTGCAGCCTGGATACAATAAGAGCTAGTAGCCTCTAAATAATGTGTGAAGCATTGGGAATACAGCTTAACAAACACATGAAAAAAGGAAGAACTCTTTAAGTAGGCTTAGTATGCATGATTCTCGGGGGAAACAAAAACAGAAAACAATCAAATGACAGCATAAAGCGGTTATGCCCTCGTTGTGTAGCATAAAAATTAGCATACAAAAGGTACAATTTTCATTGAATTGTTTTTGATAACTACTGTCTGCTGTCACTGTATTTAAAAAGCAGCTTTAATGTATTTTATCAAAAGAAAACCTTCTAATTGTGTGTTTCATGGAAGAATGTAAATCATAAATGTTTGGAATGTCATGAGAGTGAGTGTTTTCATGTTTTATTTATGTTTATTTTTTTTATTCTTAATTAAAATATTAATTGCATAGAATTAAAAAAATATTATTGGATGAATAAAAAAGTTAACTGTGACTCAATAATTGCCATTTTATTTTTTTGTAATTGCGGTTTATATATGACAATTGCAATTTTTAATCTCACAGTTAATCTCTTCTTTTATAATTGCATTTTTACGTTTAACATTGTGACTTTATTATTTGAGCTTTAATCTTAATCTCACAGTTGCTTAATTTGTTTTGTTTATCTTTGTGCTGCTCAACAACAAGATAATAAGACATTGTATTTCACACTATTGACATGTCACCACTCTGTCTTCATGTTGTAATATAACTACAAAATACCACAAAAAAGAGGTATTTGTCCTTCCTATATCAGAATTAACTTTTAAAGGAATTTTCCAGGTTTAATACAAGTGAAGCTCAATTGGCAGCATTATGTAGATTGCCACAAAAATAATTTTGACTCTGTTGCTGTGAGGCACTTTCAATTAATATATGTAAATCGGGCCAATTTTGGGAGGATTTGAAAGTAGAAATGGACAGTTAGAATGGACAAGTGGAAATTAATTTTGTGGTTATCAACATCATGCTACAAGTGCGTCGATTGGGCTTTACTTCCACTGAGCCCAGAATATTTTGTCACCTTCGTCAAGATTTAGGATTTCTAATAACGCATTTTTTTAAATTGTTTTTATTGCATTTTTTTTTATTATTTTCTAATCATTCTCCCCTAATGTTTCAATCATGGATTAGAAAGCTACATAATATGACAGACAACAACATCAATAAAAAACGTAAAAGTTTTAACAATTGTATTGTAACAATTCCCCCTGTTTTGTGTTCAAGGACTCTTATGTTGAAGTGTATTTTCGTTTTCTATTGTTCTGCTGTTTCACTTCCTGTGTATCTTCTTTGGTTGTGTTCGAAGTCTTAAAAATGCTGCCTTCGGAGGATGCATTGCAAGGTAGGAAGGCATCAAGGCATGTCCGAATCCATTATTAGCGTCTCCTGAGATACCTTCATCTGAAGGATTTTTAAAGGCAGCATAGATGTTTCCTTTACTGCCTTAGGTATCCCACAATCCTGTGCTTTCCATTCTGTGACAGTTAAGCTAAAGATGACGTATGAAAGTTGCGGTTGGTGTCAGTTTGTGTGTAAATGTATGTTTTTGTCCAACATTTTCCCACTTTTGGTGTAATTTCTAGCAAGAAATTACTATTGTAATAATTAAATATTTGCTTAGTTTTCACCAAAGCTTGCTCTATTTTGCTGTAGAACATTAAAACGTAACACTGCCTCAGAAGTCTGTCCGAAATCGTGAGGTGCCTTCATGTGTAAACACTGCCTGCAAAGTCATTTCTTGATAGGACAGTGATGCAACAAGTCAGTTGCCTAAATTTTCGTACGCAGTCCTTAGCTCTCTTGTTTGTTGCCATAGTAATTCATTACCCTCACCTGTTCCTTGTTAGCCCCTTGTTATCCGATGTATCTATACCGATGCATACCTGTCAACACTCCCGTTTTCCCCGGGAGTCTCCCGTATTTCACACCCATCTCCCGCCCCCTCCTGTTTTGTTATTTCTCTCATGAAACTTTCGTAATTTGTATGGCCCAAACGACGTTATATGAATAATCACATCAATATATTATTCCAAGGTTGTCCAGTTGCCAGATCTTGTATGAAACCCATCATACTCGCTCAATCAACACATCATACAAATTTCAACCCATTTGTGAGCTCAACCTGGCAACCTACAACCCAGTTGTGCCGTCGATAACTGCGCAGGTAGTAGACGTGGGAAGTTGAATAAACGTTACTGGTAGAAATGGGAAAAGACTCTGTGGTAAGTAAATATTTAACGCAATTAAAGCAGCATCATTTTTTTCTGACATCCTTTGGCTGCATGGCGTTACATTATATAATGCGCTTTTATTCTTGCTATGCTTTTAAACCATTCAAGCCATATCTTACTTATTTTATAAAACTTTAAAAGCAGAAAGCGCATCACTCATTCCTGGGAATACATTTGACATCACAGCCTGACCTTGACGGAAATAAATATCCTACGCCAAAAGTACCAGAGAAAAAGTCTCAGCTGTGCTCAGATTTGTAAACCGTAGCCTACAGTTGCTTTGGTTTTTCAATCCGTACCCGTTTCGCCCCGTGGCTCAAAAGGGACACAACAAAAATAGGGACACATGAGAAAGCCAAAATAGAACTATACAGAGAAAAAAAAAAAATAATACGGTAACAGTGGTAACAGTGAACAAATTCATAATCCGTGCACGCTTTCACAATCGTTGTTTTGTAAATTGTTCTTTCGCAATAGATGTTTGTAATATTCAGTTCCTGTGAAAAATTGTGAAATACTGTTCCAATAGGTGAAGTTACACAACAATATGCTGATTGATTACATAATATTTGATGTAATATTCTGTTCCAGTGAAAATCTGTTCCAGTTAATGGAGTAGGCTATACACAGGTGATGTGTAATATTCATTACCAGTAAACTCCACCCGCTGGAACAGTTTCTTACAATAACTGAATATTACACAACATCACCTGTTCAGTTTTGCAAACTGTACTCACAGATTTGTGGCCTATAGGCTACCTTATTTTAGAAATCTGTTTTTCTGTATATTGATTTGTTGTGATTCGATGATTTGGCGATGGGGTGTGTAATGTATAGATGACATGAAACTGAATGTGGTTGAACTGAAACCCCCCCAGGTCTCCCGTATTTTGGTACCCAAATGTTGACGGGTATGTGTAACCCCTCTCACCGGGTCCTTCACACCCTGCTCCGTGCGGGTCTCCGGCATGAGAGTCAGGCGCTCTAACAAGGAAGCATCTGTCGCTAGAGCCCCTATTGAGCGCCTAGGTTTACTCGCACAGCAACTACTAGCTGGCCTCCGTTACATATGTACCGATGGCTGCGTCTGAAATTGCACACTCTTTCGAGTAGGTACTAGTAACTACTTCACGACTGTTAAAAAAGTATGTTCTGTATAGTGTGTGTAGTATGAATGTATTCTGGACGTAGGCTACAACATTCGCCATGTTGTCATTATCATGTGACCTACCAGCATCAGTTGTGTCGCTTCACTTCCATTCACAAATCCTCTCCCGTGGCCTCATGGGATAGTAAAGTGTTCATCGTATGTGCACTTAAGAATATTGCCGGAAGAAGTAGGTCATCGGGGTACTTTTTGTCTACATTTTATGAGTACTGTGAATTCGGACTTACTACTTTAGTCACATACTGTTTTTCGCCTGCTATAGGGAACTATGCGATTTTGGATTCAGCCACTGTCTTCTGTAGTTTGTTGTAGGTTGTTCCCTTTCGTAGTCACTCCGAGTTACGTCGGATGACGACGATTGGGGTTTCGCCTAGAAGCCTATCACCTTCGAGTATATAAAACGAGCCAATGGCAATGAAATGCCATGGGTCTGCGGAATTTGCATAGCGTATCTCCGCCCACCGCAGGGGGTATATAAGGAAGTACGCTGGCAAAATGCAGATATGTTTTCGCTTCGGAGCCGAGAACTTCTCCACTCCCTGTAAGCCAAATATTCTGAGTTATTTCTTCTCATCCCTTCGAGACGAGCGAACTCTCCGGTGTTGGTGTGACGGCGATTTCAGCGAGTGCTCACTACCCTGCTGATCTGTTCAGTGATCTGACAGATAGTGTGTTTCTCCCTGTTCGCTTCAGCATCCGCAGAGTTTTTTCCTCTCACAAAAAGAGCATTGCACGCGGCACGTCTTTTTAAAGATGCCTCGCCCGTGCACTTCTGGTTGCGGTCGCGATGTGTTCTTCTCTGATGGGCACGATCTCTGCTTAGCGTGTTTGGGCGTTGATCACGCTAAAGCAGCGTTCGTGGATGACTCATGTTCCCACTGCGGGAACATGACCATCTCCATGCTGCGGTCGAGACTCAATGAGCTCACTAGAGCGAGAGTCCCCCTACCCACACCCCGATCTACTGACTCCGCGAGAGCCAGTACTTCGGCTGGTGGCCGGGGTGACCTGAGGGTGACTGTGTGGGACATACCGCCGTCACGTCCACGGTCCACACACCCCTCTCCAGCTGTGGTACCTGCGAGTGTTCAAACTGAGACCGCTGGTCCCTCTACGGAGGCCCCGCGTGTTTCGTTTGGAGCTCCAGAGGAGGATGCAATGTCGATCGCTGCATCACAAGGTGGGCGTGAGTCCTCGGGAAGTGAGGATTCGGCTGTGTTGCCGCCTTCGGGCGTGACAGCATTGCCCGAGTCTGATCCCGAGCTGACTGCCATGCTTTCCCGGGCAGCCGCGGCCATTGGGCTGGAGTGGTCCCCGCCACCCGATCCAGTGCGCTCGCGGCTGGATGATTGGTTTTTTTGGGAGCGGCCGCTGACACCCGTCGCCGCCCAACCCCAATGCCATTCTTCCCGGAAGTGCATGAGGAAGTCACGCGGTCCTGGAAGGCTCCCATGTCCTCCAGGGATCGTTCGTCGTCTTTCTCCGCCTTTCCTCCCCTCGATTAGGCTGATGCTTGTGGGTACACTGGGATTCCCCCAGTGGAGCGTTCTGTCGCGATGCAGCTGTGTCCGGCAAGCGCTTCATCGCGTGGTGATCCTAAGCACCCATCCAAAGCCTGTAGATTCTCGTCTACCATGGTGGCGAAGTCTTACAGAGCGGCGGGACATGCAGCTGCCTCTTTGCATGCCATGGCCATCTTGCAGGTCTACCAGGCCAAGATGCTCCGTGACATGCACGAGGGTAGGACGGACCCAGGGCTCTTCGATGAGCTGCGCGCCGCCACCGACCTCGCTCTCCGAGCGACGAAGGTGACCGCGCGCTCCCTGGGTTTGGTGATGTCCACAGCTGTGGTCCAGGAGCGACATCTCTGGCTGAACCTGGCCGATATGCGTGAGCCCGAGCGGACTCGTCTGCTCGACGCTCCCATATCCCAGGCCGGCCTTTTCGGCGGTGCAGTCGAGGACTTTGCCCAACAGTTCTCGACTGCTCAGAAGCAGACTGAGGCAATCAAGCACATTCTGCCCCGACGCTCCGCTGCTCAGCCGTCGGCACAGAATCCTCAGTCTGCTCGCCGCCGAGGGCGCCCTCCCGCGGCTCCCGCCCCTCCCGCACGGCCCCAGCAGCAGCCTTCATCTGGGCCGCGTCGTGGAGGAAGCCGCAGGAAGGCGCCACAGCCCTCTCCAGCCCCGCAGCCCGCTAAACGCTAGGCTAAGCGGCGCTCCTGAGACGGGCAGCTCAGGATTGGCACTCTTTTCTGTTCAGGAGCTGGTAGCAGGGCCACTCCTTCCCCCGGTGGAGGGCCGGGGGAGAATCTTTTGTTCTCCACTCCCCGCTGCTCGTCCCACGACGAGCAGCACCCTAATGTGGTTAAAGACAGAATCGAACTCCCCAATCCTGAGCCAACAGAGCCCGAGGGCCGCAGTGCGCGCCACCCTCGGGTCCCGCCACTGCCGCCCTCCTCTGTCCCAGAGGTGCGGGATGACAGCACGCGCCGCCCACAGGCCACGCTCCTCTCATCCCCCTCTGTCGCCAGACCCCTGCCAGAGCACGTCCCCGTGGGACGCACGCCCTCCCCTGGCCTCCGGTTCCACTGAAACTTTTTCAGAGGCTCCTGGGGCATATGGCATCCGCAGCCGCAGTAACGCCGCTGGGATTGCTTCATATGAGACCGCTTCAGCTTTGGCTTCGTGATCGAGTCCCGAGGTGGGCATGGCAACACGGCACGCTCCGAGTCCCAGTGACTCCAGCCTGCCGTCAGACCTTCTCCCCGTGGTCGAACCTCAATTTTCTACGGGCCGGAGTGCCCTTAGAACGAGTTTCCCGGCATGTTGTTGTGTCAACAGATGCCTCCACCACGGGCTGGGGCGCCATGTGCAATGGTCATGCTGCCGCGGGTTCCTGGACAGGACCCCAGCGCCTTTGGCATGTCAATTGCCTCGAGTTGCTGGCTGTACGTCTCGCCCTGCACCGCTTCCATGCGCTGCTCAGGGGTCAGCACGTACTAGTCCGGTCAGACAATACCGCGACAGTAGCGTACATCAACCATCAGGGTGGTCTACGCTCCCGCCGTATTTCGCAACTCGCTCGCCACCTCCTCATATGGAGTCAGAAGCATCTGAGGTCGCTTCGAGCCATTTATATCCCGGGACACCTGAACCAGGCGGCCGACGAGCTGTCTCGAGTTCGGCCTCTCGCTGGAGAATGGCGACTCCATCCCCAGACGGTCCAGCTGATTTGGGATCAGTTCGGGGACGCACAGGTAGACCTGTTTGCCTCCCACGACTTGTCCCATTGCGACCTGTATTATTCCCTTACCGAGGGCACGCTCGGGACGGATGCACTGGCGCACAGCTGGCCGCGGGGCCTACGCAAGTATGCGTTTCCCCCAGTGAGCCTTCTTGCGCAGACCTTGCGCAAGATCAGGGAGGACGAGGAGCAGGTCATTTTGGTTGCCCCGTATTGGCACAACCGGACCTGGTTCTCCGAACTAGTACTCCTCGCGACAGCACCTCCCTGGCCAATTCCTCTGAGGAAGGACCTCCTTTCTCAGGGACGGGTCACCCTTTGGCACCCTCGTCCCGATTTTGGAACCTCCACGTGTGGCTCCTGGACGGGACGAGGCAGGTTTGAGTACCCTACCACCAGCGGTGGTGGCTACCATCACTTCCGCTAGAGCATCGTCCACGAGACATGCCTATGCGTTGAAGTGGAACCTCTTCGTCAGCTGGTGTTCTTCTAAACATCAAGAACCCACGAAATGCCCCATCAGTGTCGTGCTTTCCTTCCTGCAAGAAGGGTTGGAGCGAAGGCTGTCTCCCTCCACCCTGAAAGTGTATGTTGCCGCCATTGCCGCACATCACAATGCAGTTGATGGTAAGTCTCTGGGAAAGCCCGACCTGATCGTCAGGTTCCTGAGGGGAGCGAGGAGACTAAATCCTCCTCGTCCTCCCCTCGTACCCTCTTGGGACCTCTCAGTGGTTTTAACTGCCCTGCAGAGTGCTCCCTTTGAGCCTCTGCAATCAGTGGAGCTTAAGTTCCTGTTAATGAAGACAGCGCTCCTGGTTGCATTGGCCTCCATCAAGAGGGTAGGGGACCTGCAGGCATTTTCGGTTGACGAAGCGTGCCTGGAATTCGGGCCGGCTAACTCTCACGTGATCCTGAGACCCCGGCCTGGATATGTGCCCACGGTTCCTACCACTCCCTTTCGAGACCAAGTGGTGAACCTGCAAGCGCTGCCCTTGGAGGAGGCAGACCCAGCCTTGGCACTGCTCTGTCCAGTACGCGCCCTTCGTGCTTACGTAGACAGAACGCAGTGTTTCAGGACCTCAGACCAGCTCTTTGTCTGTTATGGTGGGAAGCTGAAGGGAAAGGCTCTCTCAAAGCAAAGGTTATCTCACTGGATAGTGGATTCCATTGCTTTGGCATACCAGCAGCAAGGTCGTCAATGCCCCCTTGGTGTGAAAGCCCACTCCACTCGTAGTGTTGCATCCTCTTGGGCTCTAGCGCATGGCGCCTCGCTAACAGACATCTGCAGAGCTGCAGGCTGGGCGACACCCAACACATTCGCGAGATTCTATAATCTCTGAGTAGAGCCAGTTTCTTCTCATGTACTCGCTTCAACCAGCCGGTACTAGATTCTGCTCAGGTGTCTCGCTTGCTCGCCATTCCTCTCCGCGGACGGGATACGTGCGATTATCTTCTCAGGTGAGTCTGATAAGCCCTGAGTTCCTCCAGCACTAGTTACGTCAACGCCTGACTTATGCCATTCTGCCATAACGCAGCTTTTGCGCTTGACTAGGTGCCTCCATGTGCATGGTCCCCCCTCTGGGCGACCCCCACATGTGTATTCCACTGTAAGTCTCTTCTTGAGCGTGTGTCTTTCCCTTGGCAAGCCACCTTGCCACCCCTGGGGTTTAAATATTCCACCTGCGGTTGGACACCCCAGTGATACTCCATATGCAGCCCTCTGGGTCATATGTGTATTCCAAGTCCCCCCCCTTAGGGTTGGGCATAATTGCATATTTCCTCTGAGATATGCTTCCCAGTGTACCTTGGTATTCCTGTGTTAAGTAGGACTCCTTTGTTCGTGCTAGTCTCACAACAGGGAGCTCAGACTTACGCAGGGCACTGGATGACAGCCGAGGTGGCGTGATTAGACTGGAACCCCAATCGTCGTCATCCGACGTAACTCGGAGTGACCACGAAAGGGAACGTCTCGGTTACGGATGTAACCCTCGTTCCCTGAGTAGGGAACGGAGACGTTACGTCTTCCTGCCACTTCCGCTGTATCGCTGAAAAACGCCTGGGTCCAGTTTCGACTCCTCAGCGAAGACATATCTGCATTTTGCCAGCGTACTTCCTTATATACCCCCTGCGGTGGGTGGAGATACGCTATGCAAATTCCGCAGACCCATGGCATTTCATTGCCATTGGCTCGTTTTATATACTCGAAGGTGATAGGCTTCTAGGCGAAACCCCAATCGTTGTCATCCGACGTAACGTCTCCGTTCCCTACTCAGGGAACGAGGGTTACATCCGTAACCGAGACGTTGTCTTTGCATGTGTGTAAAGCTGTTGCGTTCGCATTCCCTGTCTGATTATCTTGTTCCCGTTCCTTGTTTGGATTTTGTTCCGGCTCCCTGTTTGGATTTTCTTTGTTGGTGTTTTTCAATAAATTTAAACTGCATTTGTATCCTCGCCACCGCATAACATGTATAATGGACGGTGAACAGCAGGTGTGAAAGTAGAGTGATGATGGGATGAGAGCACGAAGCAAGCCACATTCAAACCTGCGCCCCTATTAGCACAACTGCTCTAATGTGCAAAGAGAGCATGCTCTATGCTCCAACAGAAATCATAATCATATTTAATTAAGTATGACGCTTATTGGTCCATAGATCAGCAATCCATCTCAATTAGCCACAGAAACATTCTATCTTTGTTATTTCTGACACACGTGGAATTTCAAGGGAGAAAACATCATCTGTTATTCAGCTTTGAGATTATTAACTCTAAACATATGCGAAACGGAGGTGTTTGTTTGGCTGGTGAAAAAAGGGTCCCTGAATGAAATAAACATTTTAATTACAGTGAAAAACAACAGGGGGCATCTTTTTTTCTCCCTCCTTCGATATGTCAATGAGAGCACCTCTCCTCCATTTTCTTGCTCCCTCTGTTCTGCTTGAACAAATAGCAGCTGCACACAACTGTTTAAAGAAGAAACCTCATAAGGCATATTCTAGAAGAATATCAGCTGCTGGAGAGCGAGAGTTTAGATATTGTGATTCAGAGTGAGACCGCTTCAAACAGGAAACTGATCCTTTGAGATGTTTCACAAATACAGCTCCAGGCTTAAAGACATCTGACTAACTCTATGTACCATAAATACTTACAATGCCAAGTACAAAACGCACTTTACATTCAACATCCCAATATATCAACTATACAGCATTCAGATTCTGCTCATATTCTTTTTCTGCAGGCATAGTCAATTCAAACCATTATTTAAGCCAAGATTGAAGTACGTCACATTTAAGACTGCGTTACTTGTTTTCCGTTGTGTCGTTGCACACACAACACATCACTGTCATTTTCCTACCTGACTGTACTTACGATCATGCATTTTGTCAATTTGCACAGAATTGGAGAGAAAATATGGAAAAGAGGGCCTCCTGGCATCTTTACAGTACATCTGGCATGTGTTTTCTTTGATCAGACCAGATCCCAGTTGTAAATGCGGACCATGATCGGATCACTATGTTTACGTGCACTATTTTTTGTCATTCTGAATGAATCCAATCCAATTTTTGTTTCTGAAAGTTCTGTTTATCCACCTTATTTTGCTAAATGGAAGTTAAGCTATTTTCTGTGAATGTCCGAGACTTCCAATTCATTACCCGCCATAGGTAAATAACTAGAATATTAACAAAGTACAAAACTAATTGCGCTACAAACCAATGTAATTATGAGAATACATTCAAATAATATAGTAAGAAATAACAGTTTACAATATCAAGCAACATAACAAGCTGTTTTGTGCAGCTAAAAATAACTGGAAGCGGATGACACCACAAACCAGACACATTAAATTTACAAATTGCCGTGTTCAATTTGTCAAATCTTACGTTAAAAATAACGTGGATATAAGCCGATTCGCATATTCGTTTACATCTCCAATACATCTATTCTGAACAAGATATGGTAACACATTACAATAAGATCCCATTAGTGATCAATATTTAATCCATTAAAGAATTAGTTCACTTCAGAATGAAAATTTCCCGATAATTTACTCACCCTCACGTCATCCAAGATGATTTTCTTTCTTCAGTCGAAAATAAATGAAGGTTTTTGAGGATTTTTCTCCATATAGTGGACTTCAATGGAGTACAACGGTTTGAAGGTCCAAATTGCAGTTTCAGTGCAGCTTCAAAGGGCTCTACACGATCCCAGCCGAGGAATAAGGGTCTTATCTAGCTAAACGATCGGCCATTTCTTAAAAAATGAAAATATATAATACTTTTTAACCACAAATGCTCGTCTTGCACTAGCACTGCGCTGCGCCACACATTACTTAATCATGTTGAATTTCAGTTCAGAGCTTCTCCAAAGCCACACCTCCTCCAAAATACATGAACACCCACAGCAGATTATGCAAATTACCTCATATCTCAAACAACATAACATTGCAATAATAATGAACATAACTTACAGAGCGCTTATTTTTATCACCTGACTGCTGCAGATTCATTTCGCCATTGATAGTGTTGCCAGAAAAAAAACATAATTCTGTGTCTGAGGACATGAACAGTTCCGGGTAGAACGTCACAGGTTGCCATCTTGTTATTACGGTTACGACATGGTCTGAAATGCAGCATAAGCTCATTGTTTTGGTTCAGGAGGAACTGTAAAAGGCGGCTGCTGTTTGTTTGTTGCGCTCTGTGACAGTCTGTCTACAACTCTACCTAGCCTTAAAGTCGCCATGAAATCAAATTTTACAATTCGTATTTTTATATGTAATATTGTAGTGTTTATTACAAATTATTTATCTGTGCACTTCATTAATTTAAAAAAATGCATGTGCCCTTATATTCTTTAATCAAATATTTTATCTTTCCCTCCCCCCTCGAAACGACTTCTCTTCTCTTCCTGTCATGTGCTATGGCGCGAGGGCGTGGCAACTCCCCTCAAACCGTTAGTCTGCTATGAGCGAGAGATGGAGAGGAAGAGCGCTAAAGTAAAACCCTGCCCTCTATTCAATATTCCGTTTCACTTGCAAATACGTCACAACACTGGAGAAAAGTCGTTTGTAACTTCCGGTTCATGGTGACTTTAAGGAACGCGCTGATGACGTGATGTCTGCGCGAGCAGGGTGTGGGGAGGTATGCAAATACATATGCTGACAGGCAGGTAGGACATCATATCATTGCATTCGGACCCAATGCAATGATTGGACGAACATTTTTTGGTCCTGAGACCTCCACAGAAGATATATGTATACATGTTTTAATATTTAGACCTCTTTTATTATTGATTGCTATCAGGAAATGGGTTAGGGTTAGGGTTAGGGTTAGGGTTCGTTTCAACCAGCAAAACAAAAAGTGTTTATATAAAAAATGCCTACCCTACCTTTGATTAAAGTTTAAAAGCAAATGCTCTGTAAGTAATATGTAATGAGGATATACTTAAATTATAGTAGCCTATATGTAACTTTGACGCAGTCATTAATCAATGTGTTATTGTTTATTG
Source organism: Scardinius erythrophthalmus (assembly GCF_964197995.2). NCBI lineage: Eukaryota > Metazoa > Chordata > Actinopteri > Cypriniformes > Leuciscidae > Scardinius > Scardinius erythrophthalmus. The sequence goes on from NC_138239.1 coordinate 8,264,251, forward strand.
AACTATATTATATTGGATTATACTTGGCATATAATTTCTGTCAACAAAGTATACTAGAGTGCTTTAAAAAATGCCTCCCCTTTTCTTCATTTTAAATTATCATTATTTATTGATGGGTTCATAAAGAAAGAAACTCAATAAATGACAGAAAGCTACGGAGCCCCTAAGGGGACATGGTGATGAAAAAAAATCTGAGATGGAAGGACAAATATAATGCTTTTGCATTCACTCGCAAAACGTTTACGTTCTCTTGCAAAATTGCGTTTCATGAGAAACTTTGTGTTTATTCGCAAAATCACCTCATATTATTTCCATTACAAAAGTTTTGTGAGTGTACGCAAACATTTCTTGGGGGAACGCAAATGTTTTGCGAGCGAAATCAAACGTGTTGCTACTGACCGCTAAGTTTCTTGAAGGAAGGCAAAAGGTCTGTGAGGGAATGCAGAATTTGAATTATATTGAATTCTGGTCACACTAAAATGAAAGTGTAAATGCAATCTCTTGCGTTCGTTCACCTTATTTGTCCTGCGCGGCTTTCCTGTCAGTTGGGACAGTGCGCACACCTGAAGACTGTAAAACTAGGTTGAAATTTGTCGTAACAGCTGCAGTTATGAGTTGACTTCACTCTGGAACTTTTTGCTGCAGATTAGTCACAAGCTTAGAGCATGAAAGGATGGCAGAAGGATGGCTCTTTCAAGACAAAACTTTGTTTTGTAGTGTGAACTTGGCTTAGTTGCGTAACTTTATATGCACTGCAGTGCGCACAAGAGAAACAGTTCAAAATGTCATTAATGAATGTTGTTTCTTTGAAGAGGAAGCCACACAGGATGATACACAGAGAGTCATTTCATTTGAAACTTCAGATATCATAAATGTGAAAAGTTACACAATTCTAGTTTTAGTCGTGCTCCATAATTCATCAATAGCGAGGCATCTTCTAAGAGCTTCAATAATGCATTCTTCTAGCATGGCACAGCAGTGCACCATGATGTTTCTACTTTGTATCATGAATTATCCTGAACTAGAACTGCCTCTCTTTATTAAAAGGCTTGGATAAAACGAACATCGAAATGCCTCCAGCGCAGGGTGAAACAGGTGAAATATTAATGTGAAGGTTATATATACACACCATGAAAAAATCATTGGGGCCTAATGAAACCCTCCTTATGCTTTTTCTATAATCACTACAGACAAGCCAGACTATCCTCCTATCACACAGTTATTATTCATGTAAATGAACAATAACCCAATGTGTGAGAGCTCTATGTGGGAGCTATTCGTAGAAGAGCCAACAATGCGGCTACAACCATCAATAATGAAAATGTGCTGTAATGTTATTTGAAGACTGATTTGTTTCGTTCCTTTTCAATATTTAAAAACACAATATGTGGTATCCACTATATCCTCAAGAAACCGCTTGCACTGAATTATCCACATTCATTCTAACACGGGGAAGCATGCAGGTTTGTGCTTGTGCCGGTTAAGACATGTTAGTGCATGGATTTTATAGAAAGCATACCATTACAGATGCTCGGATATACAGTCCATAACTGTACATTCATATATTTATGACAGCCTGCACTTTACGCTCTTCTTTTGCATAATGTATACACACTGATACATAACTTATGTTATATGCAGAATCTTATGAATATGCAGTATTCCAAATGTCTAATATTTGCACTTGTCCCAGTATCAAACCCCAGTTCTTACTCAGAGCAGTAAATAAAAATATATCTCACAATATAAATCTTTTGTAGTGTTATTTGAAATCTTTTAACAGTTAATCATGCAGCTCTAGATAATTGCTTTTTTCGGCCGATACCAATTTTTGGCCAATACATCGGTGCATCCCTAATTTGCAACTTTATATATCCCAATTGTGAATTTATGTCTCATGGTGTGACTTCATATATCTCAATGTATCCTTAAATCGCACAATTGGTCCTTTTACAGAATTGCGACCTTATAACTTAGTGTCTTACTTACACATTTGCAACTTTATATCTCCTATTTGTTGATTTTGGAACACTGTGTGACTATCACAACATAAATGTAAACTCCACACTAGAGGAGTTACTCCTCTCGTGATTATTACACAACAATTACGATACTGTCAACACAGTAAAAAAAATGTCACAGAGAAAAATAAGCTAAATTAAATAATACGACATCTGTCAGTCAAAATTATAAGCCAAAAATACGGATAAATTAAAACTGTTGGTGTACTAGCTATACTGCAAAATGTAATTATTTTTTTTTTAAACATCCATGCATGAACAGAATGTGGGTCCCACGGTTCCTATGGGAATGCAGACATCTTCTCCACAATTGTAACTTTCTAATAATTAAAACTATAGGCTAACTTACAATGTGACTCTGTATGTTGCAATATGACTAGATGTCAGCTGAAACATTGGTTCTTCTAACTACTACTTAATAGCTCACAATGTGACTTTATATGATGTAGGGCTGGGCGATTTTGCCTAAAAAAAAAATCTTCGATTTTTAAAGAAAAATTCGAGTTTCGATTCGATTTTCGATTTTTTTTTTCAATAAACTTAAAAAATGACTGCAGACATCAGATATTGTGTGAAAAGTGCAACTTTATTGCTATGACTGTCCTCAAGAGTTAAAATGCGTAGAATCCCAAAACAAAAAGTAAATGAGGCTCTGTCATTCAACAATTTCAAGCTTTAACCACTGATCTATATAGAATGACATTATATAGATCAGTGGCTTTAACCCAGGTTTAAGCAAAAGTGCAATAACTTCACAGTAGCTTAAATTTTCTGATTTTCAAGAAATCAGATAATTACAAATTTTGTAACATATAACATTACAATTAAAAAAATAAACTCTTCTCAGTATAGTGTGAACTGTGAATATAAAAAATGAAACATGCATGTGGCAGACATAGCCTGCTCAAAGAGTGAACAAATGTAAACTTTTATCTATAACAACAAAACACCTCGCTTTTCGACAGAATAAATTGGCAGCATGTCTGTGGCAATATAAAACGTGATCGCCTCTGTAATTGCTTTCCATCGCGCTCCGTTCTTATAAGGCACACAGTTTGTAAAGCTCTCAGGAAGTGTAATTTGCTTTTAGCAGGTGTGTTAGAGGAGCCGTTTTCGCTACGGAGCCGGCTGCACTTCTCCCATTCTTCGCGATATTTATTCCTCAGGTGCCATGTTGTTTTGATTGTGTTACGCGCTTCTTTTAGTATCTATGGTTACGCGGGGCGGGGGCCGGCTGGCTCATATCGCGCTATGGTAACGCACAAGGACGAAACGCGGAAAAGTCCGAAAAAACTATTGTGGCAAAAAAACTCGAGTTTGCAAAATAAAAATCGTTTTACACTACAAAATCGATAAATCGATTAAATCGATTTTTTGCCCAGCCCTAATATGATGCAATGTCTCTTTAAATCTTGCAATTGTAATTTTTTGTTTCTTCCTGCGGCATACTGGTGGTATAGAATGACGTGACTACGTAAATGACTTTTTTTTTTTTTTCGGGGTGAACTATTGTATTATATTCATTCCTCATTTTTGTCTCAAGGAGAGGACAATAGTGTGGGGCACCAATGACAAGCACAGCAATTCTCAACGGATCTCTGAGGATCTGATGCTAGAGAGAATGAGCTCCGGCCCATATGTGGAGGTTCAAGGTCAGTCCAGTGGGTGACTGTCTCAAGGCTGGGCTCCTATATATCATAATCCATTCCTAGGGAAAAAAAAGGGGTTTGATGCGATTTCAGCAACCAAGCTGGCAGCCAATTCCACCATCTGTCTTCATCAAATGACTTTGTCAGAGAGCACTGGAGCCGTGTGTTCCTTATCATCTTTTGCATTAGACTTAGCCAGAAGTAAAGCAATGATGATTTGGCCTGTGTTTTTTGTTGCACTAAGTTTTAGTGAATCAATATGACCTTGTCAGGCACAGTTGCATTCATTTTATGAAATGTTTTAAGATGTTGCAATGTCAGATTTGGAGCATCATGTGGTGGAAAATATTACAAAGAAAAGGCCATCCAGAAAAAAAAAAAATAAATATATATTTTATATATATCCTTATATATATATATATATTTATTTTGCTCTTTTAATATTGTGAGAATATTTGCTGAGCCAGTGTCAGCTTCCTTCAAACCTTTTTTATTCTGCTTAAAGCTGATGCCATTTTGTGACTATTTACTATTTGATAAATGGCACAGAAATGCCACAGCTCCAGCCAGTAAAAAATAGCATTTTATATGGGGAGAGAGTGTTTTAAATGTGATCAACTATACAGTATAACATTATGCCTGGGTCTGTATGATTTCACTCTTATTCACTTCCATTTTATGGAATAACATGAGGGTGAGAAATTGATGATGGAAATACCAATTTAACTAGAATTAAGAGTTGTTCTTAATGTTTGAGATATAAGCCGCCATATTTTAATGTACAGAAAAAGGCTGTTTTCTCCTCAGAGTGGAGATGGTCCAACTACAAACAATCAGCGTGTCTTCATACATATTCAAAATAATAAACTATGGAAAATGACATACTTAAGTCATGATTATAAGATGAAATGTCCAAATTATGACATAGAAAGTCATAACTATGAAATAAAAGGGAAAAAATAGTTGCATCATTTCAATTTAGTATGCCATAATTAAAATTTGTATTATTGACTTTGTAATCATTTTGATTGTTTATTTCACAATTTTTACATAGTATCTCATAATTAAACATTTTTATGATAGAATTATTACTTTTTATGCACTAAAAAATGGGAACCTAAAAAATATGCTTCATGTGGTAACAACTAAATTAACAGATTTTATTCAAATTAACATAACTGAATCAACTTAAATATATTAGGTAACACCAACAAAAATTAAGCATAGCTTCAGTTCTGGCAGGTCACGTTAGTCAAGCTTGCATCAGCTGACACTCAGCTGATCCAGGTCTACCTATAGGAATACGACGCCTATCACTGTATACATATATAAGCTCCTTCAGAATTACCAGCAGCTATCGCGTTTCTCAGGGGTGAATTACCCTCCTCCATCCCCAGCTCCTCAGGATTTGGCATTCTGATTCCCCTTGAATCAGAATAAATTCTTGAATTATGTTGTACTTTAAAATCTTGAATTCATGGTATCTGCAATAAAATTCATGTTGGTTCTGTTCTGTTTACCCTAAGGTGGGTTATCGCTGCTCTCCCTGCTCTTATCCATGCTAGACTGCATGGATGTGCAGGGAGTTCTTGCCCAGAACAGAACCACACCGCCAATCCTAACTGAATGCAATTACCAATCGTATTTGACGATAGTTGTCCTGACAGAACTAAATTTAAGTGTAAGATCAGAAATAGCTCTTTAAAGTCCCACTCCGATCATATTTTGAGCTATTTTTAAACATTCTCAGTGGTCTTTAAATGATGATTATGCCATTTTTAGCCAAAATCACAAAACCTGTGCCGTTTTCTGGGACTTTGCTTCAGCAGAGCGGCAGTAGCTCATTAGCAATTCGCCTCTGCGTTGTGGGCGGAGCCGTTGGCACGGAGACGACCCTCCCCCTCCTCGTTGCTGAGAGCTCTCTCTCCCTCCCGCTAGCTGTCACCTAGTAAGGTAGAAGTCATATAGTCAATATAGAAGCATTACAGTATTATATACACGTTAATTATTATTATCCGAAATTAATCAAAGTTATCACCAATCATATTTTCACTCCGAGACGTCGCGGTAAAAAACAGCTCGACTTCGCTTCGATATTTCATCCCTCCCACAGTGATCAATCAGGACATATTTAGTATCAGTGGATTGATCGGAATTTCGGGAATTATTATGACGCTACTGTCACCGCTCTATCTGAAAAACTGACTGACTCTCTCACGAGTGATGAAACGACTGCGACAGGCTAAACTCGTCGCCACCCTGCGTGTGCTAGTCTAACGTTACTTGAACGAGCGCGGAATTTAGATGACGATTGATAGATGGTGAACAGTGACTTATTTGTTACAGCATGTGTTCCAATTTCAGCGCCACTATCGGAGCTCGGTTCACAATGCCATGCAACGGCTTGTGTGTGTGTATATCTGTAACATTCACATATTCAAAACACAACTTCAAAAAAAGCCCCTGTACAACGCATTACATTACATTACATTATAATCTACATCGCTTTAACACAGATGAAGCTAAGTTAACAGAGAATTGCCACATAATGCAGCACTGGCTTTTTTGCCAGGTAGATAACGTTAGCTGATGTAACGAGCAAACAGGCGGGATCGTTGAATTGGCTCCTGACAGAAAAGCGCCACTTTGGCCGCACTGTGCTAGCAAACAGGCGGGATCGTTGAACTAGCTCCCGACAGAAAAAAAAAAAAAAAAACTTACCGGTAAAGACACAGGCTGTCCAGTTGATGATGTCTTGATGGAAGGCACTGCATCAGGCTTCAAAAATAATTTAGTGACGAAGCCCATTTTTTTCTCCTGCCAGTTGGTGAAACATTCTTCAGTGAAGTGCAGACCGCAAACCGATGTGTTATTTTTAACATTACCGTGACCACCAAGGAACGTAATCCATCTATCTCTTACTGCAACATGTTTGGGTAAAGCATGAAAGCTAATACCACTATCTCTCCTCTTAGCATTGCAACCCGCTACCGCACATACGTGTTGATCCGCCATCGTCTTCTCAACTCCTCAGAACCTGAGCGGGCGCGGGCGTGGTATGAGCTTGTGGCCCCGCCCAGTGGAGTTACTACGTCACAACTCCAGTCTATTTTAAACGGCATTTTTGCGTCTGCTACTGATTCACAGACATTTGAATGCAGAAATACTCAGAAATACAACTTTGAGCTTATTTTTCTCAAGATGTGTCCTCTAACATGAGAAAAATGCTACAAGAACATGTTAACACCTAGAAAAACATGATTTTCATCGGAGTGGGTCTTTAACATAACTGGAGTTTACTACTTTTAACAGTGTGTCATAATTATGATATACAAAAGTGAGATTTTATTTCTATAAGTGGTGGAAGTGAGCTTTGATAATAAACATGATGAGATAATCCCCTACCCTAATTTTACTCAGATAAACATCTGTCCTCTTGCTTCAAAAACAAACCCCTTACATTAAGAAACCCAAAGTAATAATAACCTTACAATTAATAACCTTAACGTTTTCTGAAAGGGTTTGTTTGGTTGGTTTGTTTGTTTTCAAAATGATACGTAAAATTAGTTTTTAATATACATTTGTATAGTATCTATTTGCATTGCATACTAATGTGTTAATGTGCTCTGATCCATCCTGGACAACATCAAGGGCCTTGACTGAATGAATGACAACAATTTGCTCGTCATTATCAGCTCTTCTAGTAAATATGTAGACAGAATAATGACCTTCATTCTCTTTAATCGAGGGGATTGTATCAACAGGGAGGGTCTGGGGTCAAAGATGAAGGCTTCAGATGGCGCTTCAGTCTTTGAAAGTTTGAGCGCAATACAGACAGGCGTCAGAAGGGCACAACACCCACGCTAGTCAACTCACACTCAGTGCTGCAATTAATTGGCTCTGGGCTGCAGGAAAGCGTGAGCAGAACACTGCCCTGTCTAGGTTGTGCTGACATCCCACTCTCTTTCTTTTATTCTCTCTGTCCATCACTGCAACATGTCTCACATGTACTGTAAGGAAGGGACGTAATGCCTCTGATGCACAGCAGAAGCTAATCATGGCTATGACAATCAACTAGTCTTCATAGTGTATAGCCTTGATGAACCAGACGTGTGACTAGTGCTGGGATTTGCTGGACCTAAAAATTGGGATTTAAATCCTGTCCCCCTTGGACCCCAAAGAGATTCCATTGGCTTAGACAATGTTTTTCTGTGCCTGATTAGAAATAATAGAAAATCGTTTTGTGTACTAATTTAATTATCAAAAAAAAAAATAATAATTAATGTTTTTTTAAGTCATATATCACATCATTTTACTGAATAAAAAAATTATCCAGTGAAACATTTTCCCGTAGCCTACTAGCTTAGCATAATGATAACTGGCTAAGAAAAGCTATTTTCATCAGCTACAAGAAGTCTTGATCATAAAGTTTAGGACATCTAAGTATGATATATCTAAGTATAATATATCTAAGTATGATATATCTAAGTCATCTAAGTATGATATATATAATGTGTGTGTGTGTATATATGTATATATATATATATATATATATAAACATATATATATATATAAACATATATATATATATATATATATATATATATATATATATATATATATATATATATATATATATATAAACATATATATATATATATATACATATATATATATATATATATATATATATATATATATATATATATGAAGAGTTCAGATGCAAAAGCCTCTAAGTGCCATCTGAAATTTTCTTCTAGAATGATCATTTTTATCAAGCTTGTATATTTAAGATCAGTAATTTCACTTAAATGACAACTAATAGGTAATTTTCATTGCCGTTTAAGTGAAATTACTGATCTTAAATATATGAGCTTGATAAAAATGATCATTCTAGAAGAAAATTTCAGATGGCACTTAGAGGCTTTTGCATCTGAACTCTTCATATATATATATATATATATATATATATATATATATATATATATATATATATATGATTTATTTATTTTTTTAAGAAGTCTTACCAACTTTATACCGACTCTTCTTAATCAAAAATACAGTAAAAACCGTCATTTGTAAAATATAATTACCATTTAAAACAACTGTTCAAATATATATTTTAATATATTTTAAGATGTAATTTATACCTTTGATGGCAGAGCACTTTTTTTTTTTCTAAATGGTCAAAAAATAAAGATTATATTAAAGCAGTGGGGACCATGCATGACAAAAAGTGAAGGTTACATTTTAATTTGTTGGTTCACTTTAGACATTCTACTGATTATGACAATAACTATAACTTGTCAACTACATGTCAACTAACTCATTAGAATATTAGTAGACTATTAGTAGACTAAGGTTTGGGTTAAGTGTCAGGGTTCAGGCTAGTAGAATAAGATGACATGTACTGTAGTTGCAAAGTCGCTTACAGTCAGAGGAATGTTTGTTGGGGAAGCATCAAAATTAAGTGTTAGCAGATATTAAGCAGACAGTCTACTAATGAGATTTAGTTGACATGTAGGTGCAAAGTTCTAAAGTGGACCATCAAAATAAAGTGAATATCAGAATTGTGAACATACTCTTTTGAGTCTTTTCAGTGAATCAGTTAAATTGCATATGTACAAAGGTTGGTTTTATTAGCATTTTATTCAAGACTTTTCCAGGCTGGAGACATAAATACATTTGAATTTTCATTTTTCAATCCACCCCCCCAAGAGTAAATGACGTCTTTGGATAAATCCTAAATCGATAATACCACAATAATAGTATAGTGTAGAAAAAGTGCCTAATCCACCGATTAGTTCTTCCTCAAACCTAACTTGCCATTTTCTTCGGTCTCTGCTCCTACCTAATCTGGGAAATTTAGCTGGGCTCAAAACTGGGCATTTGTATGCTTGATAGCATTCCAGCACATTGCAACTGTTAGGAAGTAGACAAAGGCTTTAGTCAGACCTGCACTGTTAGCATCACGTTACAGGTCCTGAAGTACCTCCTCCCCGAGCACACTTAAGCACAGCGGGCAAAGATTTCCTCAGAATGTACAACTCAAGTGGAATAACTGTGATTCTCTCAGCCCAAAAGCTCTAGAAGCAGCCATTGTAGAAGAACAATGAGCAACTAATTGAAATCAAAATACATTATTCACACAGAGGAAACTCCTGGTGTGAAAACTATATTTAAAAAAAAAACAAAGCAGATTATGCAAAACTGCGCTCCTGTGAATCATTGTGACGGAATGGCTGCGCACAGTAGGGTTCATTATGAAAACTATACCGTGCGTAACGGCAGAAAGCTTCCCGCAGTCTTGTTGCCCACTTCTGTCTACCAGTGCTCCATTGTGTGAACCTTTGTTAAGGGAATACGGCCTTTAGCACACATACAAATATTCCAAGATGACATTCAAACTGTGTTAAAACACACTTCACAGAAGAAAGATATTGAAAAAGCAGCTCCTTTAAGCTCTCAGGAGGTACACGTTTCAGGAAATCATAGACACCAGACTAGCTTGTTAAAGGTTACTCGCAGAGCGCTAACACTCTGAAAGCAGTAGGATGTGTTTTGATTTTATGAGGATGCTGTTTATTCTTCAGTGACGCCGGACTAAAGGATGAAGCTGCTCACTTTAGGTTTTTTAGACACAAAATTATATTAACTTTGTGGGATTTTTGGGGAATTTCATGGCACAGCCTAAAAATTTGAGAGAGATTATGACCTCCGTGAAGTTGGCACCCCATAAAACGAATTAATCCCCAGAACGTTTGTGCTGGTTTGGCGTTATTGAACATTATTTCTTCTGCGGAAAAATAGTTTGTGTTTGTTTTAACGGCCTAAACCGAGCACAAACGAATGGTACCGATTTTGAGTGATTTGAACGGCATGGGGTGGAGAGTGACGTCACACAACCAAAAAAATAAGATGTTCAGTAACTGAAACGCTAAACCAGCACAAACGTTGCACAAACGAATTGCATAATTATGGGGATTATTTCATTTTATGGGGTGCCAACTTAACTAAGGTGTATGCTTAGAGCTAATACAGCTAATAAAACAAATAATTATTTTTGTATGGATCACAGCTGTGGGCTTCTAGTTGGATGATTCTCTTCAGAGGCATACTAATGCTAAATTTGCTCATTTGTGAGTGTGCAACACAACCTCTAAATCCATCCGACTTGTGTTTAATAGCAACATTGGAGAACATCTGTTGGTAGCATAATGGCAGGTCCTATGAGGTCTTTTGCAGAGAAAAATGTTAATTAAAACAGGGCAATTTACAGTGCAATCACAATTTAACTTGAAATTATTTGCTGCAGGAAATAGTGAGAAAAATAAGATGCTTTTTACTTCCGATTACTGTCACTGTGGGACTCTCACATCTTATGGACTGATAATTCAAATATAACTGGCCTCTCATCTACTGCCTGCCAGTATCAGCAGGCTTCTTCTTTAATATCAAGCAATTTTCATGCACTGACATTTTTGTCTCCATCCATGTCTAACAAGTTGTTGTGGAATATGAGTGCCGTTCAAACTGTAATCGTATAATAACTCTGTGTGTGTGTGTGGTCCTGGGAAACCCTAGCCTGGTTAAAACCAGACCATTCTCAGTAGTAACTGAGTTATGGTCTGGCAAAGCTGCATTAATAACTCATTTCCAAAGGGGCGTCACCAACGGACGTCGCTCAAAACCAATCAGAGCGATCGTCATCGTGTAAAGCCATATGCTGCGTCCTAAGTTACACTATGCCATAAAAGCATGTAGCCTACTCTTTTTGTGAAGAAAAGGTATTTACTTTTGAATGTGTAGCAAAAAAGTAGGCAAGCTTTGGGACATCAGTGTTTCCCCTACAATGTATTAAGCGCCGCCGCTGCTGCAAAATCTTCACATGATCAGTAATATCACGACATTCACTTACACACCTAAAAACACTGAAACATGGCGACCGGCGGCGCTGCTAATGCGATGGCTCTGAATCCACTTGTTGACAAGAAAGGAGGAAAGAGCCACAAATGGAAATATTTTTGATTAGGCTAATGTCACGTTGCCATAAGGGGCCGTTCACATTCACGTTCACATGCAAATATTTCAAATGTGGGCGCGCGGCAAGCGCGCTCATAATAGAAGCGACGTGGCGCGCCTCTGTTCATGGTTGCATAGAAACGACAGACGCCACGGGAGAGCGAGCAAGCGCTTGTAGAAAGGAGAAAGCGGTACGAACTTTTCTCTGTTGAAGTCTATGGGGTTGCTGTGTCAATTTTTTTTACTGTCTATCGAAAATATACCGTCCCGCCCCTCCGTGTTCGGCGATCAGGTTTCATTCTCACGCAGCTTGTTTAGTAACTTAACGTGCGGGTCTTTTCCGCTCTGTGTTTGCGCCGCGCTCTCCGTTTCGTGTGTGTGTGTGTCGGCGCACTGCGCTCTCTGCTCAATGTTCCGCTCCGTGTTTGTGCTGCGCGTTCTGCTCTGTGGTTAACGGCCCAAACGCTCCAATCATGTACCAATCACGCACTGGAAAAGCAAAGTCCGCTCAAATAACGTGAAATTTCTCAGTAGTAGACTTCTGTTTGCTGAGCTGGTATAGTCATGCTGGGCAACAATGGTAAAATGACCTGCTCTGATCACATGCTCTGGTAATAGCTTTGTATGACTATTCTTTATTTTGATAATTAGTCAAAAAATAAATCTGTTAAATCTGAGTATGTTGCATAGAATGAAGAATAATATATTGATGTTTTATATTTTAATATAGGGCTATTTTCTGTCCAATTTGTGAGGACATTTTTGCTTTTTCCCCCTTATATTGATGATTACAAGTTTGGGGGAAATGCGATTAATTGCGATTAATCACAGCAAATTGTGCGATTAATTCGTTTTTTTTTTTTTTTTATCGATTCCCAGCCGTAATATATATATGTTTTACATATTGCCCCTTTCTTACATTTGAGCCCCTGCCCCTGATGAACTCTTTGCACGTCCCTGGAGGTTAGTGAAGTAAAATAGTCTATGCAAGCTAGTCACCTTTTAAACTAATGAAAAGTTTCATTTGGATTTGAATGTTCAGAATGTCTACAGGATAAAATAAATGAAAGTACTGGTTACATGATGATGTATCTAAGTGCTAAAGTGTGTTACAGAAAAAAAGATCAGTAGTGCAGATGAGGGAGGAAAGAGTTTCATTTTTCCACTATCAGTTTCTACCTTACAGCTGAAAATTAACACAAAAGAAAAACATGAATAATCCTGTCCTAATCCTGTTTGTGACCAGTTCAAGGTACGTGCTGCAATAATCATGCCTTCTGTTGATGGTATCAAATTGATATGTCTCAAAATGTCCATTTCTATCCACAAAACTTGCCAGAAGTCATGGTTTAAGGGGTTATTAAAAAAAAAAATTCTTCCGGGGGTGCATGCCCCCAGACCCACCGTGAGCGGCTTGGTAACAACCTCCGGCACGTAACAGCACCGCTGCTGGAAAAAATTATAGGGGAAACACTGGACATACTACTTCGTCATCTTTATCGGACGGATCTGTCGCGTGCATCCTGTCATGTAAACTGCCCTGTCAATCATCTTGTCACAGTTAAAATCTTAAATTTTTGATTTTAAATCTAATTTAATTTCCTACCGTTTCGGAGAGAAATGTAGTAGCACGTTCATCTGCCAGTGGGTCTTTCATGGAGACTGTCCTCATGTGTTTGCAATTTGAATATAATAATGCATTTAAAGGTTCATGCGCTTCACCAACGGACGTCGCTCAAACCAATCAGAGCGATCGTCATCGTGTAAAGCCCGCCTCAACGTTTCTGATTGGTGCTGCGATTTCTAGGCCATGGAAATGGGCTTGAATGAGCTCTTTGCCAGACTTACTTCTCGAGCAAATCTAAATTTGCCGGAAGTTGTCTGGGTTTTCCCAGGCTAGGGAAACCCTATTTTATAGGGACAAAATGTCCCCACAAAGATGGCAATATCTAAAAACCTAGTAAGTGAAATTTGTTGGTCCCCATAAAGAAAACAGCTTATAAATCAAGTGATGTTTTTTTAAAATGTAACAATGCAGAAAGTTTTTTGTGATGGGTAAGTTTAGGGGTTAGGGTACAGAATATACAGTTTGTACAGTATAAAAATCATTTCTATGGAAAGTCCTCATAAAACATGAAAACACAACGTGTGTGCGCGTACAAGCATGCGTGTGTGTGTGTGTGTGTGTGTGAAAGATTCATTAATATGGCACTTCCAGTTGTCCACAGTGACTTGCATAAAACGCATGCCTCATCTGATGTGTGTCTTTCTACATGAAATGCAAGTCTGGCCAAATGAATTCAGAAAATGTAAAAATTTTAGGCCATTTTCTCCCACGTCGTATCAATGTGGTGGTCGTATCAATGGCAAATTCCCCATCTGGCTTCAGATGAGAGCGCATTTGTTGAGTCAATTATCAGGATGGTGGATTTCTACATGAAAAGAACATATTCAACACCTCTCTGCATGGTTTCGAGTGGGCCGTAAAGAACCAGATCTGTTCCAAATTAGCTAAAAGGCTGGTAGGAAAGTAACAGCATAAATGAAGGGAAATAAGAGGGGTTAACTTAAAAACAGGAATTATTAGGGGAGTAAGGTGATCTGAGTTCAGATTTATTTAGTCTCTGAGAGGTGAAATATGCTAGAATAATAGAGCATATGATTTGCATTTGGTTACAGGCTATTTTGATGCACCACTTCTTTTTGCTGCAGTGTTATTTCTACCAGAATGACTTGAAACGCATATGAATTGAACATGATTTAGAGCCTTTTTCTCTTATTCAAGGGTGAATGTCATCCAGGTCATATTTCACCTCACAATAAATAAACAAATAAAAAAAACAAATAAATGTAGATAATAAAGTTAGTTTTTAAGCCAATTAAAATTAATTGTCATGCTAATTAAGCTCACATTTTCATTATCATAATCCAAAAAAAACCATATTTTTTTAGCAACCATCTAGGACGAGTTCAAAAAAGTAGTTTTCTAAAAAAATTCTAAATGGTGGAAGGATTTACATGACGATCGACTATCGAATTATCTTGAGCAGTGGAATCAGTGGCAGTTTTGATTCTAGCCCTTATGGTTCAAAAGTTATTAGCAAAAACATGAGTGAAACTTTGGGCAGTTGGTGGCGCTAGAGGGATTGAGTTAGAGACTCAAAATTTGCTATGGTGACAGTTCAGACTGTCCTCTATCAGTGTGCCAAATTTCATAACTTTCCCGCAAGTGGTTCTGTGGGCTGCCATAGACTTCCATACGGAAGAAGAAGAAGAACGCCAACTATTTCAATAGGTAATAATAATAATGATATACTATTAATAATAATGTATTTATTTGTCATGAAAATAATGTTACAATGCAAAACTTCTTAATGGTCCTAAAATAGGCATCATATCCAAAACATAATTTACTTTTCTTTTTTTTCTTTTTTTTTACTGTTTTTATTGATCTGAACATGTTTTCTTGAGATTCACCTACGTATCTTGATAATAAATTATTTTTCTGGAATGTTTTTTTTTCTTTGTCTACAACATCTCTGACATGTTTTGTCTTTCTATGGTGAATTGAAAAACGAAACATCCACAGTCCTCAGTGAGTCCCGCTATTGTCCTTCATTATTCAAATAAATACATGTATCAAGCCACTCCTTCTTTTTTGTACGGAGCCGGTCATCCTTTCACAAAAGTCGATCCTAAAATAAGTGTATTTCAGCTGTGCGAGTAGTCTGTGTTATTTGTAATTTGTAACAGAAAAGCACTGCAATATTTAAATACAGACTTGTAGGTTCAAGAGTCTGCTGGAGAATCCTGTAGGTTTGCGATTCAGTTCTCATTGTTGCACCAATTTCTAGCCTGCTGTGTTCCGAATAGAATGGAGTCATATTGAATGACAAATGGCCTCTGTCACAAAAGGAGGCCTTCATGGCCAGACACCGCTCTCCTCGAACCGTGACCAAACCGATAAAACCTCCAGTGCTGTTTAGCTACTATATCAGGCCACAGCAGCAGTTAATTGTTTATCTTGAGCTAATTTGAAAATAATTACAAATCTGACCCACCAAGATAACAATGCATTAGCAGATGAATGTGAAGAGGATGATTAAATATGGGAAAGAGGCTTTGGACATTAAAATATCAGTTTGGCTTCATAATTGTAATGGCAGATCTCCTTCAGGTTAGATTATGCACTGAATGGTAGAGATTATGAGAATCGGATTATTTAATCAATTAATAACTGACAAAGTTTGACAAAGAATTAAACTGTGATGTTAACCGAGTTTTTCAAAGTTAATGGATAGTTCATCCAAAAATGAACATTCTCTAATCATTTACATGTTGTTCCAAACCTGTATGACTTTACTCATTTGGATTTACAAACTGTAACTCTTTTGACTGCGAAACATTAAGATGATGTTTTGAAGAATGTCATGATTTGTCCATACAATTGAATTCTAGCTGTTTGGTTTCCAACATCGTCTTTCATGTTTCAAAGATGAAATAAAGTCATACATACACATTTGGAACGACATGAGGGAAAGTAAATTATGACATTTTTATTTTTGGTATAGATTTATTTTTAGTAGTCTGAATGTTAAAGGACCTTTGATGCATATGAACACTGAACTGACTTCAGCTGAGCAATGACTTAACTGGTTATCATATTATTGGTGATTTTCTAACAAAAGAAGATCATCCTCCATACTGTGCATGAAACCGATAAGGGCCTTATTAAGTGAAAGTTTTTTGGGGGGTTGGGTTTTAAGTATGGGAGAGGGGGGCCCTTGGAGTCTGGGGGCCCTGGGAATGTGGTTATTCGGCCCGGTTGCTCTTACACAGCTTGTGTTTTGTTCAAGTTTTATCACTCCACTGGAAAACAAAGTTTTGGTTTACAAGATACCAAGCTGACAAACAAACAGTGATTAGGTGTTTTGACACTTTTCTGTCTTATACTAAAGTCTGGCTTGTTCAACAAGTTTCAGTAGATGCTATTTGTTCAGTCAGTTCCCAGGAGTGTTCTGAGGCAAAGCATTACACAGTACAATTGTGAAAAGGTTGACTTTGACCCTGTAGATCACATCAAAACCACAAAGTTTACATGAACAACCACTAGACTACCACAAGTGCAGTTCTAATCAGCTGTTTTGGGGAAAGCTGACCTCACTTTACTGTCTTTCCCAAAGAAAAACAATATCAACCATTTTCTCCTGTCACGACTGGACTTCTAGAACAAGGAATTCTAGTCATTCGTCCATAAAACACTAGGAAGCTCTATTTATTGGCCCCTTAAAGGTATAGTT
This sequence comes from Scardinius erythrophthalmus, assembly GCF_964197995.2. Classification (NCBI taxonomy): domain Eukaryota; kingdom Metazoa; phylum Chordata; class Actinopteri; order Cypriniformes; family Leuciscidae; genus Scardinius; species Scardinius erythrophthalmus. Next base: position 8,281,243 of record NC_138239.1, read on the forward strand.
CACCCAAAAAGTAAAATCCTGACATTTGTTCCAAACCTGCATACTGTTATTTTTCCAGTCTATACAGTTACATTAGTCCACACTATCTTATGTTACTGTATACAATAGCTTTGTGTGAGGAACTACTTGAAAAAAAAAAAAAAACTAAATACAGGCTTGGAATTACATAATAATGACATAATTTTCATTTTTGAGTGAACTATTCCTTTAAAAGTATCACTGACCCATAACATGCAGTGAAATGAACACACAGATTATAATGCAGCATGGGTGGCCTTGTTGATTTATAATTGTTGAGATTGTTAGTGTTTTTGTCCTGTGACACATTCTTGCAGTGCAAATGGGATGTAAAATTATATTTAAATTACATTTAATTGGTAGAGAAATAAGGTAGGTGTAGCTATTCTTTCTTAATAACCATGTATTAGTTTCCTCATTATTAGTGCTTATCGATATATAATATATTACCTAAAATGAACTAACCATGAGCAATACATTTGTTACTGTTTTTGTTAATCTTTGTTAACGTTAGTTAATTAAAAAAACCTGTTGTTTATAGTTTGTTCATGTTAGTTCACAGTGCATTAACTAATATTAACAAGATTTTAATAAAGTATTAGTAAATGTTGAAATTAACATTAAGATGAACAAATGCTGTATAAGTGCAGTTTATTATTAGTTAATATTAACTAATGTAGTTAACTAATGTTAACAAATGAACCTTACTGTAAAGTGTTACTATACAATAAATAAATATATTTAACATCCTCTATTAGCATATGGGTATACTGTCTTCACCGATTGTGACAGACTGTGTGATGCATATTTAAATCTCAAACTGTTTATTATATCTGCTTTGTGGAAGATATATGACAATGGAAGTTTTACCACTGTTATTTTAAACTTCTAAATCTACTTATTATTTGAGCACACCACTGACAAATTACCATACTGAAAGCGTTTATGAACTTCATGAGCCATCATGCTCTTTTGAATTTGACTCTCCAGAGACCCTGATGATGATGAAGAAAAATTATAGTCATTTTAAAATTAACCTATTATTCTTTCCCATTCTTTTAACACTGTATATTATTCTTACCTAACTGTTCTAGCTGTAATACAATGTGCTTTTCAAAGAAAGTCGTCGGCCATATTTGCAATGCCTCGGGTAGTTATATCGGACATTCAAAACCTATCTTGAAAGCTCAAAAACTGCTTGGCGAACTCACATTTAAGTAACATATTTCAAAACTCTCAGAAAAAAGGTACAAAAGCTATTACTGGGGCAGTACTGAACTAAACTAAAGTGTATTAGTACCTAAATGGTACATATTACTCCTTTTAATACCGCCCCAGTGAAAGCTTTTGTACCTTTTCTTCTGAGAGTGAAATCAGCAACAAAATCTGACATGAAGTGTCCCATAAACGTTGTTTATTGCTTAAATAGCATTAAAGGGCCCCTATTATGGATTTTTGAAAATGACCTTTCATGTAGTGTGTAACATAGCTCTAAGTGAATGGAAACATCCTGCAAAGTTTTAAATCTGAAAGTGCACCGTATATAAAGTTATTGTCTTTCAAAAGTAAGAGTCGACTCCGAATCAATGAAATGAATTGTTTTTCAAACGAGTCATTAGCCGTTTCGTTGTGACGTCAAGATGAAACATTAGTATTTTGCCCGCACACTTATTGTGCGCGCCGACACCAGGGAAAACTTGAACCTCAAACCGGCAGCTGATTCCTGTGGATACTGGATAGCATCATGTCCAGAAGACGCTGTGCTCTACAATGTGAAGGTAAAGCCAGTTTTTTTTCACTGCCTAAGGACGAGCATGTGAAGAATCAGTGGTTAAAGTTAATCTTTACCACGATATCACAGCAGTATAATCCTAAACTTTTGTTGTGTTCCCTTTATTTTACTGAAGACTGCTTCTCAAATCTCTAAGGTCAATGCAGGATTCGCAAACCGCTTGCTCTTGAAAGATGGAGCTCAAAATACTTCGTTTTGAGTTTTATTTTGTGTAGGTCTCCTGCAAACTGGCTAAATCAGTTTGTGGGCCATGATTACCTATAACTGTGTCTTTTAATGCAGATTGTCTATCGTTCTCACTACTTTGAGGAAATATTTGTTTTACCAACGTTTATGTTACATCAGATCATTCACTCTAGAGCTCGGCTAATGTATACATGCACTGTTATTGATAAAGTTTCCACGTGTTCACCGCAATTTATTAGAAAAATACTCTGTAAATAAATTAGTACAAATAAAATAATCGGTTTGTTAAAGGACATGCACTTGTTAATGCTGATGGTGAGGAATTACAGTAGCAACATCTCATATAATGTACCTCAAACTGAGTAGTGCATCACTGAGAAACGTCCTGCTCGAGTCGACCTTGCGATGGAGGTTCGGGTTCAATAACTAGTTCTTCCAATGTTTCATCATCGGACTCGCGCTCGCATTGATATGGTAAAATTGACGTCATTGTTCGCTACTGTGTTTAGTTTACAGTGTAGGAAGCCTCAGGACAAGCAGAGCTGACGTTGTTATGGCAATGGGCGGTTTTGTTTTCGACGCGCTGTACACGGTATGCCAATCAAAACAGACTGAGCTGTCTGGCCAATCAGAGCAGAGTATATTGCAGAAATGAGGGATTTAGAGAGATTGATTCATTTGAGAGTCATTGAAAATGTGATGATGTGCAAATGTATATTATGAGGAAATTAAACAGTTTTTTACCTTTGATGCATGTAAACCTGTTGTAGGAGAGTTCACAACAACATTAGGAAACTTTAAAATAGCACAATAGGGGCACTTTAAAAAAATATCAACTGGAGTTTCTAACAGCAGCTGGAGTTGACACAATGACTTAACCAGTCGGCGATTGGCTCTTTTATTTAGAAGGCGGGACTTATTCAACCATTACACTTTTTACCATTCATGAGTAATATGAGTGCACCGTCTTTGTATATCTAAAGTCTTTGCTGTATACTAGCAGGCAGATATTATTAAAGGTGATCTTATCTTTTGGTATGCATTCTAATGATGTTTGACCCCAACAAACATGCATTGTAAAAAAAAAATATTTTAATTTGTAAGAATCGCATGCTTAAATTTGACTATTTTTACATTGTCCCAGAGCTTTGATATTTGAATATCTCTGCTCAAAGCTATCACATATGCATCAAATGATTCTGGAATTGGTTTTCATCAAGCTGAAACTGTGAGTTCTCTGAGCTGTCTGAATTTTCTTCATTCAAACCAGGTGTTACTATTATGCCAAGATTGAGTGAGACCTCCTGAATTGTAGTGAGTGTTTTCATACTCTGCCAGTACAGAGAGGAGACTTGAGCCCACAAGAGCCAGAGAGACACGCTGAGGCGCTGAGCCTGAATTGAAGATGGCAGCTCAGCCAGATTTGATGAGAAGCAGACGGTTTGGATGGCATTAGGACAGATGAGATGAGGCACAAACACACATACACTCTGCAGGATCGGGCAAGCCCTCAGCTGGGACACTGCCCTGGGCAGACAAAACAAAAATTATACTTTTTTTCTGCTTTCATGGAAACACTATCTGTGAAAACAGCTTGGACCAGATGGATCCTACTTTTGAACTCATTTGGATTTACAAATGAGATATTCAAAATAAAAGACCAGTCCAAAGTGTGCAAGTAGACTTTTTTTTTTTTGTCCCACATCAATATGAAAATCCCAGCTGTGTCCTGAAATCAACCCATATTTCCTGTATTGTGCACACTACATTCTAAGAAATAAATTTGTAAAATAACGGAAAAAGTACAGGCAGCTCATTACCTGGATTTTGATTTTACATGTGTGTATTGTCAAGCAACAGGAGGTGACAGTAACTGTAAGTGTTTTTGTATTTTTTGCAGTTAGGAAGTATTGTTCGCGTTGGTGAAATCTCGTTTGTTCGCTTTGTTTATTGCTACGGGTACGTTTGCACGACAACGATGTACTAACAACGGAAAAGTTTTCGTGTACAGACGACAATGTTGTCAAAACAATGAAAACACTGTATTATTCATGCCAAGCCAGTAGTTGGCGATGTCTCTTGAGAAGAAACACTATGCTTATATAGACTGAACACGTCATACACATGCGCATGACGTCACCGTTTTCACAAATTCACGGTTTGGTTGTTTACACACAGACGATAACGATATTGTTTTCAAAAGTTTACTATAGAAAAGGTTTACAATAGAGGTTTACTATAGAAAAGCTAAAATGTGATTGAAATGGTGATTGACCAAAGCGACTGACTTGGTCTAGCCTCCTCCAAGCTCAGATTTGAAACTACACCAATGCTTAGCACCCCCACTGAACTGTTAAGCACCCCGAAGAGAAAAATCTTGGAGCGCCACTGGCACCTAGTAAGCATTTAGAATGATTTCTGAAGGATCATGTGACACTGAAGACTGGAGAAATGATGCTGAAAATTCAGCGTTGCTATCACAAGAATACATTACATTTTAAAATATATTAAAGTACAAACGTTATTTTAAATTGTAATAATATTTCACAATATTACTGTTTTCACTGTAATTTTAATAATAAATGTAGCCTTGGTGAGCATAAGATACTTCTTTCAAAAGCATACAAAAATGTGACCAACCCCAATCTTTTGAACGGTATATACTGTATGATTCCACAACAGCTCCAGAACGTTCTATTGCACACTGTATTTACAGCACTGTCCAAAATTTGCTCATTCATTTTCGCTCACTACGTTATAAATGTGGAAATCTATCCAGGGAAAAGTGAATATGTATACGAATGAGCAAACAAAGTGTAGGAGACTTTTTTTGTCTTGGAAACCAGCCAGTAATGATTGCTTCTGAAAGTAGCTGTTCTAAGGGAATGAATATAATATTGATGGTTCTGTCCTGCATATGAGTAAAAATAACTTCTAACATCCTAAATTTTAGAATATTGGTACAGACCAGGAATATATTAGCATAGAAGACACTAATAAAGCACATAAGAAGAGATAGGAATAGTAGAGGATATGGCTTTATTATGGAGATAATAAAAAATATGTAAAGATGAAAAATATATGGTGACGATTAAATATTTTAATGGATGAAAAGGGAAAGAAGGGGAAATTAGTGGAATGTGAGGTTGGTTTTAAAAGAGAATAGGAAGGATGTGCAATTTTACCTCTATTTTTAGGTGCTCACTAAATGTCCATCTGTTTGACAAAAATGTAATACAGTGGTGTAAAAAAAGTATTTATATATTTGAGCAAAGGTGGAAAAAAATACATGAATGTCATTGCATTAGATCTAAAGCAAGTGATATTTATTTTAAACAAATATAGCGCAAGCACATTTTTCAATCAGAGGCCACAAATACAAGTTTGTAAAACTGTAAAAAGTTTAGTAATTCTTCCATAAAAAAATACTGTAAAAATGCTACAGTAAAAACGTTAATTTTACCATATACAGTGAAAAACTGTAAATGGTTCAACATCTCATTGTATGTAATTTTACTGTAAAATACTCTCAAATTTATTGTTGTTGAAGGTAAAAACTATTAAATTACTATGTGAAACTATCTTTCATGTTGGAAAACAGTAAAAGGATGTCTCTAGAAATCCCTAAATGCGTGACACATACTGTAACATACCTGTATGTATGTATGTTTTGTATAAATAGTTGTTTCTCCTTATTTTTGTTTGTAACCATAACAAGTGTTTTATTGTGCATCAAGGGGTTTATTTGGTAAATGTGTTTCCATTGTAGTTTATAAAAATGTATCAACTTCAATTGAGCGTATTTGTTTGTCATTTATTTAGATTTATGCACATCTTGTCATTTCCATCCAGTATTTTTTTTTAAGCGATATCCCAAAATGCACATAAAAATAGGTTGATGGAAACATAGCTAGTGTCACATTATTCTTTTATGGTGAATTCGATTTGTTTTGTTTTTTACATAAATTTAATTGGATATTTGTTTACAGTTTAAAATAATAAAAACACTGTTAATTTAATTGAATTTATTTAGCCAACTTTCCCATTGTCATAGTTAAAGTGAACACCATTTAATGTTCAGTGATTTCAACGTCCACTATTAATTACCTTGGGACCAAGTGATTAAAAGTAATTGCTCTTCCAGTCTTTCATTGGTCAGACAAACTCGCGCCATTGGTTGAGGCAGCTTCTCTGCATAATAAGCCCGGGACAGGACAGGAGGAAGTATTTTTACACATTATTTCACCATTAAATTCTAACTCCTTTGAAGTCCTTTTCTCCTTGCAAAGTTTCAGAGCATGTCCAGAATCATACAAACCTGGTATTGACAGCAGACCTGTTTTAACCTGTCTGGTTTCCTTTTAGATGAGGACATGTCTTGAATCTAGCATTATCCACTCACCCAGCTGTCCAACCTCAACTTTCAGCATGTTTTTTTTTTTTTTTTTTTGCTGTGGAAACTGCATATTTGAATTGGCTTCCCAAATGCACTTATCTCCACCCGGGCCTTCGCTCTTTGTCTCTTTCTCACACAGAAACACATTCCTCCACAGAACGATCTCTTGTCATTCACTCACTCAGCTGGAGGAGCTTTGAGAATGGCGATAGCACACAAAATGTCCTACGTCAAAAAGAGCATGAAATGGCACAATCATAAGAGCATGGATGCTCGAGCTCTCCATACAGAGCAAGCCAACCTTCGGCAATTACACACTCCTCATACATGCGCTCTCCCAATTAATGATAACCACAATATCTCAACAGCCTCCACATTCTCAATTATAAACAGGTCATAACAAAGCTTCTCTGTAGTAAATGGAAGCCAGTCAGGCGTGCGCAAGGCATAATTGTTACAATGTTGAAAGTCACAGTTAATTAAAGGTCACCTAAGCTGCAGCAAACATGCCTGAATAGTGATGAACGGATGAAATGCAGGGTGCTGCTGTCCAGGAGAGGACGTAAACTGCAGTGGTTGTGCTGTTAGTGTCACCAAACTGCAATTTACTATGATGTCTTTGCCTCATATTAATGGATCATTTCAGCTTCATGCAATAAGCACAATTTAATGAGCTGCTGGATGATGGGGGTAAATTATGCTGCATAGGCCATTGTGATGCCAGGACCGTTTTTGCTGGCTCATCATTGGCATCTGTTCATCCATTTGCGACAAGCATTCAGTGTGGCCCTTAAAGGATCAGTTCCCCGAAAATGAATGTTCTGTCATCATTTACTCAACCTCCGGCCATTCAAAAACGTAATGACTTTCCTTCTTCCGGGGTACACAAAAGAAGATATTTTGAAGAAAGTGTTGACTGTTTTTGTCCATACAAGTCAATGTTGTCCAGAACAATAAAGAACAAAACAGACATTTTGTTGTTCCGTACAGGTTTGGTTTTAACCATCCAAAAAGGGTTAATATAATTCTGAAGCCATTGTTCTGGAGCCATTTGAGTCATGAGAGTTCACAAGAAAAGTAGAAATGTCTGATTTGTTTGAGTTGTTCTTTTGAAATGTATCTTTACAATGAATCAGTTGAAATAGGTTTGGTTTGTTCACTGATTTGGTTCTTGCGTTCAATGATTCAGTCACAATGATTCAGTGAGTTAACAGCTCACTGGAGGGGAAGATTATCTTTTGAATAGTGACTTAAACTTCGGTTTGTTCTTAATATGAAGTAAGATTTAAATTTTATATATACTGTACAGTATTGTGAACATTTAATATGGACTATTTTTAAGATTATGTTTACTTCAGCAAGTTTTTCAACCTACCCCTTGAGGATTGTATAAAAATTGACAAGGAGTAGAATTATTCTATGTCTGTGGAAAAAAAAAAAAAAATCTTTCAGGTTTGAAATGACATGATATTGAGTAAATGATGACAGAATTTACATTTCTGGGTGAACTATTCCTTTAATTACATACACATCCTCAAAGACCTATTCATAATGGACCAGTGATAACAACATCTGATAGCATCTGAGTCTTGTGTGATGGTCTCGGGAGAACTGTCTTTCAGATGTAATCAATTGATGTTTATAGTAACAATTACTACAGTAAGAGTTTACTAATGAAATGTGTAGCTTTTTATCTCCATTTCATAGACAGGTTGATAAACCCCTTCCTGCCCTGACCTGTCAGATACTTAAAATTAAAAAAGAGAGTTATGTACCCATTACAAAATGTGTTAGATTGAGAGAGTCATTCTTTAACGTTATGGTGTACTCCATTATGGAGGTAGTTATTGCTTGTAAAGTGTCACATTGGAGCTTCTCTGATTTGTTGATATGTGCGTCTAGCATGTATGTGCAAGATGTTTGCATTGCATTTCCAGCCTCCTGTTCCTGCCGCTTAAGATGCTGTTATTGATCTGGGTCTTAACAGTACTAACAGTGTAATCTCCAGTAAGCTGTTGACTTTTTATTTTCATGTTTTAAAGGTCACATTTCACATGTTTAAAAACAAGTAATACAAAAATCTAATATGAATCAGTAAGGCTAGAGCATGAATTCCATCTACCAATTAAGCACATTTCGAGATATAGTGATAAAGATTGCATCAATGCGTTTAAAAATATAAAGCGAACTTAGTGTTTAAGTATTTAAAATATTTAGTTGTAAGCCAATGCCTTATTCAAAGTGTAGACTATGAAACATGCAATTATATTTTATCCAGTATATGAGGCTTTTTTTCACAGATATTTAAAAAATGTAAATTACTTTTAATCCTCATTGTTAGACCAGCAATATTCTCCCAAATGTCTCAAGTAATCAACAAGAGTTGTCCGAGGAAATTTTATATTGAACAATGTTGCTGATTTGCAATGCATGAATTGTAACATGAATAAATTATGCAGTAAGTGTTGCAGGTCATTTTGCTGGTGTTTGTTGGTATTGTTTGTGATGTTAAAGCTCATCTTAGTACTTAATGAGGCTTCCTGAGGTTTGTGTATAAGGTTTTGAGGTGCATCTGCATTTACTGTCAATGAAATGGAAGCCCATTTCCACCACATAAGTGAAAAACATGCTTTTTTTATCTGTCACATTATCACAAAAAAAGTAAAAAGACATGAGATACTCATAATTATGAGATCATTACGAGATAAAAAGTAGCTTTTTTGTAATAATTATTTGATATCGTAATTGGTATCGTAAATTCAAGTTTTTATGTCAGAGATTTGACTGTCATACTTGTTTTTGTCAATTTAAACGTCAAATTTTATCTCATAATTATGACTTTTATTATGTCTGTTTAGGACCTTTTATCTGATGATTTTATGATTTTCATAATTACAATTTACCAAAATGTTTTTTTTTTTTCTTATGTGGCAAGGTTGGGCTTCCATAACTATTGTACGTAATGCCTTTGCTTTGCAAGGTTGCAAACTAGTGTTAACAAAATTTTAATTGGCATTTTGCTGAATATGAAATTACATATAAATATGAAGTTGCAAAAAATGTATTGGCTGAATGAGACATTTACATACAATGTAAATGCATAATGTAGTTTTGATTTGCTTTTATTTTTTTTACCGTTCCTCTTTTTACAATATTTCAAACTACCACACACACAAGATATGGATTTCAGACACATATGCCGATAAAAATATGCCGATTTTAAAAATCCTGAGGTAAAAAAAAAAAAGAGTTAAAATAGAAAAAAAGCAACTCGACCCCTTTGCTTGTGACTGTCGGAAACATGTTATGTCTCTATTTTCTATTATATTTACTCATATTTGTTAGTTCCCTGTTAACTAGTTCTAATAACACTACATGATCCCAGAGTTGTGCACGTCTATTTGCCACAGGTACTGCATTAGTCAGCATCGCTCTGGGTTAGATTGTGAATTTGGACCTCAGCGTGAGAGCTTCCCTTCAGCTGCTTCTCCACAAAATAAACTGTATTAGTCACACACTCGATGCCACCGAATGTGCGACACCAACATCACAGCAACATTGCTAGCCACGGGCATCTTTGTCTCTCCTACAAAATTTTCACAAAGTAATGCGCTCTCCCTCCGGGAATTCCACCCTTTTACTTACTGGCATCATTAAAAGTTTTCTTTGAGCTCGAGTGAATCTGAGCCACTGGTTCTGGCCTCATAAGTATGCTGGTGCGTCTCTAATGCGTGCCGTGCGAGGCCGTGGCAGTTAAACTACTCCTCTGCATGTGGAAATGGATGATGGAGGTCGTGTCACCGCGGTACTGCGGTGCGGGCCGTCGTCGGCGTGTGGAGGGAAATGACATCGCTCTGAATGCACGCAGCGGGAGGAGACCGCCTGCCTTTCTCCCCATGACTGGCTAATGGACTATGAAACGGGCATCTCAGACCAGGGAGCGGCGACGGACCGCTGAGCCGTATTTTCTTTATTCTCACAAAACAGATTTCATTTCCAGTGCATGGCCTTTCTCAGCCTTCCAGGGAATTCTTCAGTACCTGCTTTCCAAATACCCAACTTTACTTCGCACGGGTCCAAAACTTTGACGAGTGCCTCAGACACCATTCGGGTCTGATATTAGTAGTCTCGGGTCTCTGTAAAAATAAATGTGCTTTTACCAAATGGACCCAAGAAAATTATTTTCAAATATGCCAACTTTCCTCTATTGGTTTCAGTTGTTTAGCAGTGCATGCTTTACATAAACTGCGCTCTGCGGGGATTTGCTTCTTAATATTATCATAAATATACATTTCCTTGTCATATGAGGTGAAACATAACACTTAGCTGTTTATCTACTTTGAGGTTCTCGCCCAAGCAGAAAATGATGTAGGCCTACGGTTGCCAAATCTATCGCTGAAAGCCATCTGAATGCAGTTGAGGCCAAACTAATCAACTAAATCATCAAATTAACACTTTTTTTTTACCATAACTGTATATTTTCATGTTTTTCCTCAAATAAAACTATTTGTGAATCATATTCACAAATCATATTCTCCTACATTTTTGGATACACATAAACTGCCATAAACCTGACAGTTTTTCAAGTCCCATCAGTGTCTGGAAGCAGATTTACAGGAAAAAACTGAAGATCAGTAACCTTATAAAAATTTGTTTTAGGTTTGTACTTGATTAAAAAAATATAACATTAAGCTGAAGTATTGTACTATGATAATCCAAGCCCTTGTCTAAATTGCATTGCCCTGATGTTTGAGGGCAGTTTGTGTAGTTGCACCGAATTCAGGTTTGTAACTAATGCAAACATATGAAATTAAGCTAAGTGTACATGACAAAATACTGTAATATAGAAAATTTTAGTTTTTGACATTTAAGTTTAATAATCTTACTTATCTTAAAGCTGTGTTAATATGAAGTAATTTTCCTGTTTGATTTTTCATAGGTGTTTTACTTGTATTTTGAATTATACATTGCAATGTGTAGAGTTAAAGGAAATGTCTGTAAAATTGACAAATAATGTCCTGTCCCGTTTTTCATCAAATTTTTTTCTTAAAGTGTAGCAACAAGATGAACACTGCACATTTAAGTAATATTAATACTGAATCTGAAATCTGAATCACGGTTATTAGCGTCGCCATGGACAACAGTCAGTATTAACCTTTAAACACATCCCTCAGGTCTTTAGTAACCCGAGACGTCACTCACTATCCACCTCCTCATTCATTTTTTAAAATTAGACATCAGCCTTCTTAGTATTCCTCAATCTATTAATTATAAACAATATAACAAGAAAAAATATATATAAAAGAGTGCCTGATTTCCCATTCATTTTTTGTAAAAATTGTATTGGGTCGCTAACGACCCAAGGTGTGTAACCGTGTAAGTATATATTTTTTTCTGCTCAACAATAATTGAATCTTTGATGACTGAATAAGTGCAATTCACCTTTATTTTTATTTTTTTACAAGGATTCAAAATAACCTTAATATGCTATATAACCCATACTGTCATGATGCCTTTAAATCTTGCCTGAAAGTTCCAACTCACTTTGGAAGTCATAATTAAGATGTTCAATTGATTTTTGTCAGAACAAATGAATGTTGTTTCACTAACTTACTGTCAGGGATTCAACCATGCCATCAGCACCAGACCCTACTACTCTCCCCACTCGTTCACTCTCACCAAAAAACTCATGAAGGACTCCTATACTCACCCATGCCATCCTCAGTTTGTCTGGTCTCATCATTCACTACCAGTGTATGGTGTTACTGTTTACCTGCCTTCATAGCGCATTAGGAAATGAATTTGCGCTCCCGGAGGCGGTTCAGCGCAAAGAGGAGGCGTGTTCCGGCGCAAACGTTCCCTGGTGCTATTTTGCAGGTTTAGAAAACAATTCCCCCACTGACCAGGAAAAACCTAGTCTAAAGTCAGTGGCGCGTTGCGCATGTTATTCATTTGCTATTTTAAGGGCGCATGCTTGGCCATAATCAATGTAGCGTGTGCACAACGCGCATACATTTTGCTTATCTCATCTACACAGAAGCAGCAGTTCTCATTTTTAGAAAACCATACATTATTACAAGGAAAAATATTAACACATGAGGGAAATCATTGTTGTGTCCATGAAGATGTGAAAAAATAGGCATAAATCTAGCTTACACATTTAGTTTTTATACGCCTGTTTAACCGAAGCTAATTTGAGTGGGTTTCTCCATCCCCATTCAATGTCACTTCTCTGTGTTTTACGGCCCTGACGAGAACGTCGGTCTCCTCGGCTGTGAACCGCTCCTGGCGTGCGTCTGGCAAATCCGCCATTATAATATCAATCCGCCATGGAACAAGCGCGCCTGCTCTTAAAGGGAATGTGAGATGTTGCTCTGATTGGTTTATTTCACGTTACGCCCAAACCACACCTATGAATAATGAACCTACTTCAGACCAACCCATTTTAGATTTGCGTCGGGCGCAAGAGTCATTTATCCCGCCGGTATAATAGCAACAGCGCCCAAGACCTGCCCACAAAGTTACTTGCGTTTCGCGCTTGATACTTGCGTTTCAGATCATTAAAATAGGGCCCAGGAACGTTTTTAAAGGCAACAAATTCAAAAAAAAAAAAAAAAAAAAACGAAGAGCAAATGATAAGCATTAGGTGTGTAATTGATTCTTTATCTATGTCATTTATCATGACTTATACTTGTGCTGCCATATAATATAATAGAGAATAAAGGGAAAATGGACTTGAAAATGATATGGGCATTTTTGTGATGTGACATGATAATGATATTTTTATTATGGTTAGATTGTGACACCCCTTCACTAAACCCCCCATAATTCTCACTTTGTTAGTAAATGGTTATAATAATGCTGTATCTTTGCCTTTTCACAATAAGGTCTAATGGTTTATATGCTTTTGGTGTGTGTGGTATTAAAAGATAATGTTGTGTTGAGCGTTTCAAAGGACAAAATGTTTAATACACGTTAAAACATTTTTTACAATTACAATTGCAGTCCAGTCCTCTCATTCTAAATAGCCTCTGGAGTTTTGATAGTAAATGTGTTAAATGAATGATTTTGAATGATTTGAGGTTAGGTTTCAGTCTCTGATGCTATAGTGCTAACATTGAAAAATAAATTTCTGTTTTAAAACTTCCACTTCAAATACTAGCTGATGGGACAATACAGTGTGTATTCCATCTGTTTATTCACAGGTAATTGCTCTTTTGTGAATGTCTATGCTCACAGTGTCTATGCTCTTTTGTGAATCGAGAAGCTGTTTCAAAGCCAGAAATTGGCTAGTCGAGATCTGTTCGTTTTAGGAGCAGTCAAGCTTAGAATATTTATGTTTTTTTTCATTTACCAGATGCTAAAAAAAGCAGCAGGTAAGCTAATACTAGGTTCTAATATTTATTATTATTATTATTATTATTATTTTATTATTATTACACCTGCTTTTAGCTTACCTGCTTTGAAATGTAATAACAATAATAATGATGATGATGATAATAATAATAATTAAAACATGTTGTTATTGTTTACAAACAAAAATACAATTTCATTATTTCCTCCATGACGGATGATGGATGTTAACCATCATTATTCATGTTTATGAAAAGTCATCAATCAGTGTAAAACCAGCATCACACTTTGAAAAGTTATAAACAGAGTTATAAACATAAAATATATATAATGAATATATTATAATAGAATTATATTTTTTATTTCAATATTACAATAAAATTGATGTCAAAACTGTTTCTTCCTCACTCTCACGTACAGTCAAACCAAAAATGATTCAGACACCAGATATCATTTTTGATATTTTTTTTACTAGTGAGTTCAGGACACTAAAGTTAATTTATGTAAGTGAGGATAGCAAAATAAAATAAACTGTGACATATTATACCCAAAAATTCTTCATACAGTGGACTACCAATAAAATTGATAAAAAATCGACCATGTTTTGCTTAAGTGATTTTTTTATTTTTATTATTGCTAATGCGACCTTTTTACACCACAGACTGAACAAAATTAAGCATTGCTTGGTAATTTGTTGGCCTAAATTGAAATGATCTAATTGTGTGCTTAAATTTAACAGCTGACAGCTATTCAACCTAATTCATCTGTGAGACAGTCTAACAGAAGGATGGCCAAAACCATGAATCAATCAATCAATCAATCAACATTTATTTGTATAGCACTTTAAAACAACCGTCAGGTATCCAAAGTGCTTCACATCATAGAAAAAATAAACATTATATCATACAATAAATACATATAACAGTAAAATCAAAAAAGAAAAGAAAAAGTTTGGGGAAAAACAAGAAAAGGAAATTGTGTCATCACTACTACAGTACGTATTAAAAGCCATTCTAAACAGGTGGGTTTTGAGTTTAGACCTAAAAAGAGTTGAAATATCAACTGATTTGATAACTCTTTCATATTCTTAATTCATAAACTATAGCGAATAAACTGTGATAATGTGAGAAATGTGAATAAATTTTGGTTTGACTGTAAATAACATAAAGCATTTCTACCTTCTGATTACCACACACATTTAAAATGGTATAAACAAAGCGAATGTCATTGACACATTCCTACGATTGCACAGTAGCCCAAGCTAGCACAGAGATGCGAATCCAATCATCAAAGAATGGAAAGCAAGTTTTTTTTTTTTTGCCAGTTTTTTGGAAGTGTTGAGATTGTTAGCCAAGATGCTTCAGGCAATTTCCAGGTAACCCCCTCTAGCACTTATTCCCTGACATTCTGCAAAAGTTTTTTCTTTTTTTTTTTTTTGCGCGAAACGTAGTCATTGTCTATTCACTTCTATTTATCAAGCAAATAAGCCTGAGGAGGGCGCATCATTTATTGAGTTTCAGCGTGAATTTTGTTGCAAACAACATCAGAGTAGTTTACTATCCTTTCTAAGTGAATTCTAGCCTGTGGATCTGCCTCAGGCACCTGCTAAGAAGCTGCGATAGCACGCTGGCAGGAGCTTAAACATCAAACCGCCATCACGCATGCCATTACTTGGTGACATCACCATAACCAGGTCACTTTATATCGTTCAGAAGCCGCTGTACCAGCACAACCTCATCATGGTTTTCCTGAGGTGCCCGTGAATGAAGTAAACACATTACTACGCTCCACAGGGCATCCAGCATCCAAACCGCAGAATACACCCTCGTGCTCGCCTGACGGCAACGACACAGCTTGGAATTTCTTGCTCTGTGTTTTTGCCTGAAATACTACCAGTTTGTTTGCATTTCATTTTGGTATGTGAGCCACTGTCAGTAGGGTTTCTTTGGGTTAGCAGCATGGGTGGCACTAGGGGTGGGTTTCTGAGGCTTTCACGCTGGATGTTTTTAGGAATTTTCTTTTTATTTTTTTACTTCATTTATGAGACAGTAAGTGAGAAGAGAAAGTACTGTAGGAGTGAGAGAGGAGAGTGAGATCAGGACATCACACTTCTATTCTGAGCATCTGCCATTGCCACCGTACCAGCTATATATATATATATATATATATATATATATATATATATATATATATATATACACCTTGTTTACAGTTTCTGGAATATATTTGGACATTTTAAGACTTGAAGAAAAGTTTTGTTAAGAAAAGATGCCAAGAATCTTTTAAATTTTGACAAATCCAGCAATTATATTTTTCTCAGACGTACCTATTTAATAGCCTGTCACCTTCTAAACAAACCAGACATTCAGAAAACCAACTGACACAAAACTGTCACTTATACAATGTGCATGTCACATAATGTAACACTTTAAATACAGCTATAAACAGTTGTAAAACGCTCTCTTTATGAACGTTTTGAAGCGTCAGAGATTTCTGTATAAGACAAAAATTGATTGTTTGGTAACACTTTATTTTACAGTGTCCTTGTTACATATGTTACATGAAATTACCATAGTAATAACAGTAAATATGCATAATTACATGCAATTAACCCTCAACCAATCCCTAATCCTACCCTACCCTAATTACATTTGTAATTACACAGTTGATCCATCCCTTAGACCTTAAACCTACCCAATCCACCACACCTGTCCCTAACCTTACCCGAATCACACCTCAATAGCAACAAAAGTGTTTTACAATACAACATGAACACAATAAGTACATTGTATTTATTTTTTGATGTAAGTACATAGTACTTAATGCCACTTAATATAAAGTGGGACCAAATAAAGTGTTACCAAAAGATCTTCATTTGTGTTCCAGAGATGAACAAACGTCTTATAAATTTGAAACGATATGAGGGTGAGTAAATTATGACAGAATTTTTGGGTGAACTAAATTTTTCATGACATCATCGTCCTTTAACGACCATCGTAAACTCTTTATTTCTCGTTTTTATCATGAGAATATCTTGTTTTCTTATGTTTGTGTGAAGGATATCTTGAAAAAGATTTAAAAATGGCCATACACTTTAACAATGAAGAAAAACCTTAGAGATAATTGTGAGATAAAACCACTACTTTAATGGAAAAACGGCAAACGTTTCGGCATGTGACCTTTCTCAATGCCTAATAATTTTTCATTTTTATTATTAGGCATTGAGAAAAGTCACATGTGATCGAAACGTTTGCTGTTTTTTCATTAAAGTATTGATTTTCTTCATTGTAAGAGAGTGTGGGCCTTTTTGAATCTTTAGTTTTGGTGGTTTTGGTCTATGCACCTCAGTTTTTGAGGCGCAGTGAGTCCCTTTTTATTCTCTATAGGATACAGTCTCAAAATGGCAGCCATATTACCATGATTTTGAATAGGTTAAACAGAATAGTTTGGATAGTTGAAGAATAGGTAGAATATTAATAATATAATATATTCTAAATATTTCAAATCATTTTTCACTTATCAAATATTTTTCACAAATATTTCACTTTTCAAACAAGTAATACCAAATATACTTCCTACCAAAAAGGAGCCAGTTTGATTGAGTGGCCCTAGGTCTTATAAAGTCTATCATATTCCAATATTTTCACAAAAGATGCCCTCATGCACAGGTCTGAGCTAAACCCAAAATAAACACTGACCCAAGAACAGCCCACTGGGTGGTGGAATCAATAAATTGAGTCCTTTTCTTTTTTTTTTAGATAACAGCATTCCAGTGCTTTATAAACACAACAGCATCTGGACAGCCGTGTTTATTTGCCAAAGGAAACAGAAAATGAAAGAGAGGAAGAGGAAAAAAGCTATGAGGTGGGTTTGCTTGTATGAAAAGACGCAACACAACTGCTCTGGACTGATAACCCTATAGATGGATTACCTCATCAATCATGTGTCTCCACAGTTCTATCGTTCTCCATATAGCACGAGGCAGCCGACGCATTTTGCCTTTTCATTCTATTGTCGACTATGAAAAGCATCACAGCATCTAAGATTACAAGCTCAGCTCTATTAGCATAATATTTACATAGAGATAAAGAACCTTGTGTAATTCAACATTTTCTAAGGCGCGTTTCCGCAACATGATTGATAACCTGTTTTGTAACAAAAAGGGACCTTAAAATACACAAACACAGTTCCAAAACTGTCAGCACAGCCAGAGAATGGACAATGTCTTCATTTGTATTTATGTCAGTTATTTGATATGCTTCCCGAAAAGGCTTGGCCATGTAAAACAGTGGTTATTCAGCTCTAGCACAGACAGGTTATGTGGCTACAAAAACCATGTACAAAAATTATTAAAGAAAATACAAAACACATTATAGTATGTTAAATAAAAACTCACTTGCAACCAGGATAAACACAATGGGTATCACTTCACAATAAGGTTTCATTGGTCAATATTAGCTTACTACTTTAGTTAATGAACTGAGAATGAACAATACCTCTACAGCAATTCTTAATCTTAAAGTTAATTGCAACATTTACTAATATATTATTAAAATCAAAGGTTTTATTTGTTAACATTAGTTAATGCACTGTGAAGTTACACGAAGAAACAAAGAATAGCTGGATTTTTATTAACTAACATTAACAAAGATTAATAAATACAGTAACAAATGTTTTGCTCATTCATGTTAGTAAATAACAAATGAGACCTTATTGTAAAGTGTTACCACACAGTGAAAACTTCTGAAGTGAATGAGGGGCTTTTGTGTCCCTCAAATACACGTGAAAATATACTAACAAAGAATAGCCAACATTTATTTTGTGTTAGTATACTGTAGACAAGCAGGGAATCAACAATAAACCATTGATTGATTGATTTAAAATTGTTTTGTGAATTATTAGCTGTTAGGAGCATAAAGACGATCTAAAAAAAAGTCACATTTCCTATGTCATTATATTTTTGGCCTATTGTTTGGCCCGTGCCGTTCATGCACAGTTTGATTCTAAGGACATTTTTGTTTACTTTTTACAATAAACAATTTTGGCACTGTGCTGAGGCGACAAGACGTCCAGTGTAAAATCTTGGTCCTGCATCAAATCAGTTGAGAAGTAGGCGACTGATGCGAAATATTCCCGGATATCACTTGGGTTTGCAGCTGAGAGTTTTTGACGGCCAAGAAAGCGCCGTAACCTCAGAAAAGAGGCTCAGTGATGGCACTGCATATGGACGTGAGGACTCTGTGAAGCCGAGTTTGTTAAACTCAAGCAGAGAGGCTGTCTCCTTTCTCCGGAGCACATTAAAGTCATCTCTAAGAGCGCTAAGACAAAAACTACCGCTGCTGGAGAGCTCGTTAAAATTCGATGAGAGAGATGCCATAATGGGCCTCGCTATCAGGAAGTTCTTTTTCATGTTCCCACACAAAACACAAGTCCCTCAGCACGTTTTGATGTTCATCTACATCACTTTAATCCTGGCTCCTCTGAAGATGTGTTCTTCCCGCCCACCCCTGTATATTGTCTTTCTGTAACTCATCCTGTCCCATGGAAATTAGTACAAGTCATAATAGCAAACATTTCCCAGGGAACGTGTTCTCTTTGATATCTTTTACACCGGTGCATAGATGCACGCATTTAAGTGGATATTCCTGGTGCGCGTGTGCATCTTCAGGTGATTTTCACCATTTTTGAGCATTTAGAAGTAAACATGAGTTAATATGGAAGGTAGCAATCCAAGATTTCAAAGTATTCCAATTAATCTCCCGAGCTTTAGTTCTTCTAAAGCATAAATAAATCCAGCAGATGCAAATTACTAGATGTCATTTGCAAACAAAGCTCCTGCAGAAAAAAATTATATTTCAAAGATGTCTGCCATAATTTGGTCACTGGACAGTTTTGAACAAGAATGAAGATACCGTATTCTCAGTCTGTCTTTAGACTGGTGCTCAATTTAATACATTTTCTTTATTATAAAATAAATATTATTGTTAATAATTTTACTTTTTATATTGTATATTGAAAAATGTATTTATTATATCTATAAATTATACTTTTTTGTAAATAAATGCATAAATATGTAAAATGTCAAAAACATAAATATTTAATAAGTTAATTAATTATATAAGTATGTAAACTTATAAATATATGATTTCAATTAAATAATAGCTACAAATATTAAATAAATATACATTATATATATTCATATTACATTATTAAATATAACATCATTTATATATACAGCGGGGGAAATAAGTATTGAACACGTCATAATTTTTCTCAGTAAATATATTTCCAAAGGTGCTATTGACATGAAATTTTCACCAGATGTTGGTAACAACCCAAGTAAACCATACATACAAAGAAAGAAACAAAAATAAGTTCAGAAATTAAGTTATGTGTAACAATGTGAAATGACACAGGGAAAAAGTATTGAACACATGAAGAAAGGGAGGCGCAAAAAGGCATTGAAAGCCAAGACAACTGCTGAAAACTTACTTAAGGTGTCACACAAGACACATCTCATGATGGGTAAAAGCAAAGAGCTGTCTCAAGACCTTCGCAACCTAATTGTTGCAAAACATAATGATGGCATTGGTTATAGGCGCCATTCTAAGCTTCTGAATGGTCCAGTGAGCACTTTTGGGGCCATAATACGGAAGTGGAAAGACAATAATTTCACCATAAATTTGCCTCGATCAGTGCTCCTTCCAAGATTTCTGATAGAGGAGTGAAAAGAATAATCAGAAGAGTTGTCCAAGAGCCAATTATGGTAAAATTATTGTCTTTCCACTTCCGTATTATGGCCCCAAAAGTGCTCACTGGACCATTGCCATCATTATGTTTTGCAACAATTAGGTTGCGAAGGTCTTGAGACAGCTCTTTGCTTTTACCCATCATGAGATGTTTCTTGTGTGACACCTTGGCAATGAGACCTTTTTGTAGGCCATCATTTGGGACTGAACCAGCTGTTATTAATTTCCACTGACAGGGGGCTGGATTGCTTTTTAATTACTAATAGTTTTCAGCAGTTGTCTTGGCTTTCCATGCCTTTTTGTGCCTCCCTTTCTTCATGTGTTCAATGCTTTTTCCCTGTGTCATTTCACATTATTACACGTAACTTAATTTCTGAACTTATTTTTGTTTGTTTGTATGTATGGCTTACTTGGGTTGTTACCAACATCTGGTGAAAATTTCATGTCAATAGCACCTTTGGAAATATATTTACTGAGAAAAATGATGACGTGGTCAATACTTATTTCCCCCGCTGTATATAATATATTTATTTTAGATATTTTATAATATTTGTATATTCATTATATTAACATATTTTATTTATTTTTAAATAAATGAATACATAGGTAAAATGTCAAATAATGTATTTAATAAGTTAATGAATTATATAATAAAATAATGTATAATATATTATTAATACTTCATAATTAATTGTAATATTTTATATTTTATGTTTATACTAATTAATCAATACATTTTATTTAATATGAAAAAATATGTTAAAAAAGTAAAATAATAAATTATTTTATTATTACATAAAATGATAAATTCAAATAATTACAATAAATTATGATAAAAAAAAGCATTGTCGAAGTGAAGAACTGTACTGTGTTTTTATTTCATTTTTAGCTTTTCTATTTCTTTTCGAACGTCTACAATCAGAACGGGGGATCTTATTTGATCTAAATCAAATAAAGCTAACACAGAGCTTGTGTGGGTTTCAGAAGGCTTATATTCCCTGATGTGTGGTGAGGTGGATGTGGAACATAAATTGGAGCTGTGTGTTTTCTTCATTGAGGCACTGTTTTAAATAATTCAAAGATGAGTGCACTGTTTTGCTAGCTCCCTGGTACAACAGCTTCTCCAGGTATCATGCATAAACATGCGCTATGCAACATAATGGGCCACAAGAGCAAAAATGAGCTTTGGATTTCAATTTGTGTCCGTCTGTTTGAGAAAATGATTCTGTGGTTATGCAGCGACATTGAAGAGGAGGATAAAGCAATGTTTACAAAGGTATACGTATAGTGTAATTAGCTTTAATGTCAAACAATGCATCACAGAGTGGCAGAAACACTGTTGCCTTTCTGCTATTGTTTAAACGTGACAAAGCCACAAATGCACTTTCATTAATCTCTCTGTCCTCATGTTGGATTGCCTCTCACCTGCACAGTCAGGGTCTTCCAAATGATCTTTTTTTGCTGTTACTTGTCTGAACAGAACCCTCTGAATATCAAATTATGCAAATGCATTGTAAAGAACCATCTTAAATCTTAAAACCATCTTAAAAGCATAACCTAAAAATGTTAACATCTAATTTAACTTGTTTTATTCAAGTCAAAAATATTATTGAACAACACTGAACCAATCTATATGCATTAATACATACCAATAGTTTTTTATGGGTTAAATCAGGAATGTCTCGCCGCTTTTTGTATGATTGAACTGGAAAAGGGAAATGCTTCAAGCGGTTTAAGTGGCATAGGCATATTTGATATCCCCAATGTACTACAAAACAAATTGCAGTACATATTTGGTCATTTATGGTGTCAGTGGCCTGAGGTGAACCCTTTGTCACTCATAGCTGCAGTCATAATCAAGAGTCTTGGCATTTCCTCCTGCTAAAATATTCTTGATACCTCAATGTTTTATTGTAACAGGAAACATGGGGGGAAAAAAGCAATTTCATGCACCAAGACACATGATGTATAAACAAAATGGATCCCCATATCCTTGTGAAAGTCATAAAACCTTTATAAGATGCTCTGTGTAACTTAATTCTTCAGCGCTGATATGCAGGGAATGCTGGGATTGGCGAAGAGCACTGGTCTGTGCAGGCTAGCTGTCCATGTGGCGCTAATGTGAAAACGCAGCCTCGAAATGGAAGTTGTATTGAAGTGTGAGGTGATACTATAGATCACATTAGGTTTCCAGGCCTGATGAGCTAAGTTGAGAAATGAGGAAATCTCGCCTCATTGGCTGCGCCTCCATTTCTAGTTTCACTACAATCTAATGTTTGGTCTGAGGCTGCGAGGGAGTTTGTATGTACTGCAACGGTCAGCACCCACAGTTGTATACAAATCATGGCCTTTGTACCACTTTTCAAACCTTTATTCATTCAGACTTGCTTCCAGCATACGCAAGTACATAAAATTAGCATATAGCTATTTATATTTTTGTGATATCGCCGAATGTTCACTCACTCTGGTGAAGAATTTTCTAAATGTCATTGGCACCTTAGTGAAATTTGTGCAGTTTTGCATTCATAATACTAGGGTGATTCATTTGCATTTGAACAACTGCAACATTCAAACGCTAATTGCCATATGAGGTGAAGAAGTGAAAATTTCAGATTAGCATCTTCACAGACGTGTGTGTTTGCATGTAGCGTGGCAATAGTGGCTTGAATATACATCCGTTTTGCAGACATTGATGTGGCCAAGTGTAAATGCAATGTTCAAATAAAATACTTGGACACCCCTTAGCTGCTCTCTTGTATGTAGTGTTGGATTAATTGAGAATCAGTTCGTTTTGGACAGTTCATGTCAAAGAACAAGTCACAGATTCAAGTTCATGTGCAGCACTTTAGTTCGTCTTTTTAACAGTGCTGCAATTCATCTGTTTATTCCAACTCAGTTTTGTAAATTATATGCATTTTTTTGTTGTTGTATTTAGTGTAAATGGATTTCTACCATTAGACAGTTAAAGTCTATTTTTATGGTGTATATCTCAAAACGTGTCAAGAGTAGCATTACACTAAGATACTATATTATACATGTTTATTACATGTCATGTTCATGCTTTAAAATCCTGTTATACTATTTTCTATTTTTGTTTTGGAAGTCTCCTAAAAAAGGTTTACATGTCTCATAATATACATTGCAGCATCACCTCTTTTCTCACAGTGTATGAAACGGTTCGATAAAGGATCCAGTCTCTCTAAACTCCTCCTTTCTGAGAGCTTACTCTGCTCTGATTGGTCAAATGGCCCAGTCTGTTGTGATTGGTCTACTGCTTACAGTGTGTGTCGGAAATAAAACACCCATTATTGTGAATACCATATCTGAACTTCAGCTCCGGAGGCTTCCTCAGCACTTCATACACAGTGACATAAACAGCATCAGTTTCGC
Organism: Scardinius erythrophthalmus; assembly: GCF_964197995.2. Taxonomy (NCBI): domain Eukaryota; kingdom Metazoa; phylum Chordata; class Actinopteri; order Cypriniformes; family Leuciscidae; genus Scardinius; species Scardinius erythrophthalmus. The sequence continues at coordinate 8,305,127 of NC_138239.1, forward strand.
AGCTCAGAAACAGTGTCATCTCTGGTCAAAGTAGACGTTGTTCGCGGGCAGCCAATGAAGAACATAGACTGGCATTATGTTACATTTGTTAATTTGTTACAAACCTACGTAAGTTCATGCAGGAAGAAAGACTGGAATTACTGACTACTAGTTTCAGGCAGTTCAAAATCGGCTCTTTCTTTTGGGAAACAATAAATGTCAGGGTCCCGCCCTGACAGTCTTGTCTGTTTTGTCACTGTTTAATGTTTCCTTGTTTGTCTTGTGTCTGAGCACATGGCTCTGTCTTTGTTTGTGTTTGCCATGTGCTCCTCTTGTCCTGCCTCCTTGTTTCCTGTTACCACGCCCCCTTGTTTAGTCCACGTCTTGCCCTCGTTTCACTAATTGTGCTCACCTGTTCCTCATGTGCTTTGGTCTCTTTATATTGTGCCTTTTTCCCTCATGTCTTTGCTGGTTCGTTTTGTGTGCTTTGTGGTGTAGTCTTGTTCGCTTGCCTTTTGTATGGTTAAACATAGTTACTGGTCTAGTTGAGTATTTGATCATTTCTAGCAGTTGTGTATCCTTTTGGTTTTTCCTTCAATTCTTGTTCTAGATAGATTTTGTTTTTTCTCTTTTAGTTTTATTTCTTCTCTAGGTTATCTTCTCCAGTTTCTAGTTCCCTATAAGTTTGCTCTTGTTTTATTTATTTTTTGATTGCAAGTTCATTTTGTTTTAGTCCTAGCTCTTTTCTTTTTCTTCTAGTCTTTGTTCTGTTTTAGTTTTAATTCCTTATTTGCCTATTTAATTATACTCTTGTGCCTTGTCTGTTTATCTTGTCTTTTCTTGTTCATTGTGAGTCTTGTGTGTGTTCCTGCCCGGCCTTGCATCCTGAGATTTACTGGCCATTGAACCCCACTGTCTGACAGCTAGACTGTACCACCTTCCACATCGAAGAGATCATCAAGCCTCTGGATCCTTGTGTTCCTGTTTGTGTTCCACACCATCATCCCACCTGGTGCTGGCCTCTTCTTCTGCAGTCTTCAAGCTCTTCGTCACCCCAGTTTTGGTTTCTGTGATCATACTTCCTGCCTGTCGTCGTGTCATCTGCCCTGCCCTACTGTTTGAACTATTTCACACCTCACTCTACTTGTTGTGCCCTGTCTACAGTGTTAATAAAACTTCCCTTCACGTTCGTTCTGCGTCTGGGTCCTCTCTCTTACAGAACCTGACAATAAATCCATTTATCATGCACTTTGATCTTTGAAAATTTGTAGACTTTTTACAGTCACAAATAGCTGTATTACACACTACATGAAAGGTAATATCTGGCATAATCACACACAATCTTTTGCACGCATTCAAATTCATGACAATGAATTAGCAGAAAATGAGTCTGAGCTTGTCCAATTTCATTATGTAATGCAAGATTTTGAAGATGAAGACATGTTTTCTGTTTGGTTGTAAATTAATCGCATAATGCTAAACTGTGCTTACTGTAAACCAGTTGGAGGTCCAGTCCTCGGGACCCATCTCCCAGAATGTTTTAGGTGTCTCCCTATTCAACACAATAAAAAGCTGATGTGTTGAATCAGGGTTGAGTTGAGAAACACTGATGCAAACCACTCGTGGACTGTCTATTGCACTAATAGAAAGTCAGATAATATAAAGATTTTTAATATAAATTGCTTATCCACAATTAGTTTAATAGTATTTTTGCACCTTGACCAGAAATTAGATTTATGCCATAGCCATGCTGTTTGTATCCTATTTAATCAACCTGAATGCTTTGTCGGCTTTGTAAGTAATTTGCATGCCGTAGCGTATCGACACGTCACACACAACCATCAAATACAAGACGTGGCATTTTTCACTGTGAGGCGATGTACCTGTTGTGCCAGTGACATCTTAATGTTCTCACATACTCCCTATGCTTCTAATGATCAAACCAGCCATACATATGAGTGACATGAATAATTTCCGTAATAACTAGAGCAGCTAGTAGCCTATATGGGGGCGTCAATCACATGCAGTTGTGAGGTTGTTTTTTATCTCAAGGAATTATTATTTTTGATTTCTCGCCCTCTTAAGGCCTGTTCATTCCAAGAATGATAACTATAAAGATAACTATAACAATAGCGTCCACACCAGCAAACGATATTGATCTGTTTATTCTTAGGGCACGCTTCAGTTATGTCATCTGCCGCTTTAAATCCTTGAGCTTGTTAAAGTCGGGTGGATTCTGATTGGCTGTCATTGTTTTAATCGTTCATCAGCTGGAAAAAATCGTTCTGAAAGTGATTCCAACAATATCGATTCTCTGTGCTGTTATCTTTATAGTTGTAGTGTGGACTCTGCTATTCTTTTATATTTAGAATGATTTTTAGAACTATTTATTTATCGTTAGAGTTATCATCCTTGGTGTGAACAGTCCTTTAGACTTGTAATTCCTTCTGGATAGGAATGTTTGTGATAGTGGATATTCATTTTGAACTTGAAAGTTATCTCACAGTGTGACTTTGTCGCAACTGTTTCTTGTAATTGTAACTTTATATTTTACGATTGTGACATTCAATACTACACATCACTGCGTGACTATATTTCGCAATGTGACTTCATATCTTGCGACTGCAGCTGTGTTTTACAGCTGTGACTATACAGTATGTTACAATTGGACTTTAAATCACATAATTAGGGCTATTTCTAATTATAGATTGTGACTATCTCGCAGTTGCCTCTTTCTTGTAATTGCAAATTCATAACTCGTAATGTGACTTTAAATCTTGTAATTACAACTTAAAATCTCACATCTGAAGCTTTATATCTTACTTTCCATTTCTCGTAATTGCGACTATTTTTCTATTTAAATCTTGTAATTGCGACCCTTTCTCATAATTGTGACTATATCTTGCAGTTTCAGCTTTCCTGTAATTGCAATTTCATAGTGTGACTTTAAATATTGTAATTGCTACTTTATATCTCATGATTGCAAGTTGGTTTCTTGTAACTGTATCTTTATATCTCACAATTTGACATGAAATCACATATGTGCGACTGATATGTGCGACAAATCTCTTGAAATTTCAACTTTGTATCTTACAACATGACTTAAATCTTGTAACTGACTTTATATCTCACAATGCGACTTGGTTTCTTGTAATTGCAGCTTTTACAGTTTAAATCTCATGATTACAGATATTTCACATTGTGAATATATTGTGAATATATCTCGCAATTGTTACATCCTCACTCAACCTGGTCATTACCCCAACTCACCACATGAGGGAACCATGAATTCTGAATCTCTGTCCCACCTGTACCTTGTTTCCCTCATCAGTAGGGTTAGGATCGAAAATCGTTTCCAATTCTGGAATCGGATGCTTAAAGTCACGAATCAGATGTTTGTTGTAAAATTTAAATTTCGATTCCTGTGTGTGCATTTTAATGTGGTTTTAAACCATTCAAGTGCAAGAAGACGTGAAGGAGAACTCAATTCGGCACTCCCACACTGTTTTCTGTGCTGGCCACATCCAGAGCACGATCACAAAAAACGCTTCTCATTTAGTGCACGAATACTGAAATTGAGTTTTCTCATGCGTCGTCTTGTGTTTGAACAGACAAATACAAACATTATGTCAAAATATCCTTGTAAATACAGTCGGTTATGTCTTAAGTGAACGAAAGCACTTGTAACAGTATATTGGATTTGTACGATAGGTCATAAAGTGACAGCAAACTAATAAACTAGAGGGAAAAAAACTCACTAATCTCGACTAAAATACTTTTGTAACTTTTATAAGGATTAATCTTTTTTTATATAAAAAGAAAACTATGCAGAGTTGTTTTAGATTTAATTTCAATTTCTGAGCCTTCTTATTGTATTACTGACTTGAATTGATAAGCAGAATCGGAATTGGAATCGGAATCAGAATCGGAAGTAACTTTGCAAAGTCTTGTACCTTGCTAGTGCATTACTGGGGTGCGTTTCCCGAACAACCACGTAACTCGCTGCTTAACCACCATAGTACGATGCATCATTGAAGAAATCAACTAGCTAGTCACGACTGTTTCCCGAAACTGTACTGTCGCAAAGTGGTCATTCAACCACGTTGGTTTATGACGTCATGCACGTGGTGGAGTAATAACATCTTTTAATGAATTTTTTTGCTATAAATTACAGACATGGCATCTGAGGACTATTTCTCAGTTATTTTGCTTTATTTCCAGATTCAGTCATAGGCTCGTTCTTACATAGTAGAGCACGTTCGCACATGCGCACTCTTCAAAAACGGTGCTTTAAATCTTTTGACAAACTAAAAGACGTAAATGACATTTGTATGTACTCTAAATAAAAGACACAGGTTGTAATGAATGTCAGCTTGCTTATTTTGCTCAAGATGAGGATTTATTAAGTCCACATGTCACGCAAACTAGAAACTCTGCTTCTAACCACAGGTCGAGAGCTGTCGTTCCAACTACACAACTTTGCGATGCTGTTTGCGAATGTTCGTTCGAACGATGGTTTCGGGAAACACTGACTCGTTGAACTATGCTGATAACGGCGGAACTTGCGAACATAGTTGGCTAACGATGCTTTTGGGAAACGCACTCCTGAGCGTTATTTCCACTGCTCTGTTTACAGTGTATGATCTTGCTTCACTTGTGTTGCCTTTGCCTCTCATTCTGGATTTGTTTGCCTGATTGGACTGGTTTGAATCATCATGACCCTGTCTTTGGGTTTGCCTATTAAATACTGTGCATTGATTCTGCTGGGCCTCCAGAGTCTTCCTCATTACAGCAATTGCTGCTTTCTTGTACTCAATGTGGCTTTAAATCTAACTGCGACTTTATATCTCTCAGTTTTTGACTTTATTTCTCCCTCACATGACCATCATAATGCCCACATCCAGACAACTGACATTCCCACCTTAGTACAGACCTTACAGAGATGTGAATCTCATCAATATCCAAATAGTAAATAATGACAGTTTTAATTTTTTAGTGAACTATTCTTATAAACGTATAAGATTGTCAAAATGTATCTGCTGAGCCTGATATTCTGACTGAGGCAGGTGAGCAATGGCAAGTGGATGGCAAGGGTGAATGAGTCATGTAGGACAACTTTAATTTTACACACCCTGAGGCAATGACTTTCTGAAAGATTGAATGAGAGGGGTGGGGGAAGCCGGAGGGGGTATGGGAGGAGGTCAGCCGTGTCCTTTACTCAATTGACGGCAGAACTGTCTCAAACGGAAAATCCAGATCTGAATAAGTGAGTGTTTAAAGTATCTGATCTAAACGTCATTCACAATTTAAGGTCACATTAGGAAGTCTAATGCGATTCAATTAGAGAGCATCTGCTCTGACTGAATATGCAAGATGGCATCCTGCTCTCATGAATGAGTTTGAAAGTGTGTCTGTGCTTGGTATTTAAACAGCTGCAAACTGATGTAGGTAAAAGGTGCTGTACAGCCCCCTCATTTACCAATACTGCACATTTTAGCCATTTGTAGCTGCATATCTAGAGGATTTTAAATTTAAGGCAAGACACCCCAGGTGAATAGGGTAAAAAGAATGAACAAATAGAATGTTCCCCAGTTGATTGATTACATTAAGAATTGCAAAAGTTTAATGAAATGTTGTTTAAATATGCAAATGAGGCATTATCTTATTAAATATGCACTAATTTGCATACATTTCTAACAAAAATCTGAACATTGGATGAAGTCAGGTTCAAAATTCTTGTTTAATTATTATTATTTTTAAAAGGTTAAAGGTTTTAAAGGTTTTTACAGAGGGGATTTTTGTATATCTCTTTTTATCACTCCATGAATCAGAAAATACTATAAACAGCCAGAAAAAAAAAATCTACAAAATTTTAGGAATAAAATGTTTTACAAAATCAGGCAAATTATATTTCAACAAACCCCTCTGTAAAAACCTTCAGAATAACTATATGAATAAAACTGACTGCAGCTGCGTTAAAAAACGTAAGTGACTGATTTCATAATGCTTTGTCTGTAAATGACACATGGATATATGGATTATCCATATATGGATATATGGATAATGTTTTCAAAACACTTATGTTTTTGTCCAGGAAAAAATAGCCCTTGGCTAACTCTGGCACATTTACTGAAAAGTTTATGAATGTGCACTGTCCCTGTTAAAAAAATAATAGAATAAACTTGAAACGCGCAAAAAACGAGTTAATACTGTTTTCTATGCAATGACATTTGGCAATCATAACAATGGCTCTTTATTGAAAAGACCGAAAGGATAGATATATATAGTGCAAAAAAACTTTATTAAAGCTCCAATATGTAGGGATTTTGTAATAAAATTTCCAAAAATAACTTGCACAGTGTGATATATTTCCTCCAGTTATGTACTTACAATATCTCAAAAGTCTCCAAAGATTTTTTATTTCAGAGAAATTCCGATTTTAAATAACTGGCCGTCCCGGAAAAGAAATGTCGCGCCTCAGTGACGCAATGTCCGCTCTCTCTATCCTTCTTTCCGGTGTGGACCATGTGATAGGATATTCCACCACACCGGATTTTTTTTTTTTTTTTTTTACAACTTTATTGAGATTTTTTTCTTATCACAATAAACAATAAAGACATCTGACAAAGAATAAAAAAAGGAATAAAATAAAAAATATGACCCACCACACCGGAATATCGCATGGTCAAATGCGGAAGTGGTGGTTAAAGCGTTATAGCCATAGACTGTATGGTTATAGCTGTTATGGATCACGAACTCTTTGGCGAGTATTGAAGTGCCAACAAAACGAAAGCGTCCATATTCGGATACACGCGGAGTCACGGACTGTGTGACAAACGGAGGAATAAAACCCGGATAAATATCGGCAGGCGTTTTCGAGATGGAGAGAGCTGCGCGTCTGGACTTGTCAGAGACTCTCTCGCGAGTGTATTGAGACAGGTAAGACATGCAACTGTCAATAATAGCACTTATAAACAAAGTTATATTGCTCTTTGTACTTTGGTAAGGCTTTTTATCACGTGTGGTGACCGAGATTATGGCAGTACAATTACAATCGGAGATGATGTTAAAAAAAATATTTAGTCATTACTTGCAAATGTTCGTTCAAATTTACTTTTAGATATTGGTTTGAACACGTTAAACAACACGGCATTAACCATAAAAAACGTAAAACTGCACAACATTAACCAAACAAATCATTTGAAAAATAGCTGTATGTTGTAACGGGATAGCCTAATATAGCATAACATTTCACGTCCCTTGCAGTTCATTAATTATGATGACATAAAATAATACAAAAACGAATAAATTACCTCATCCGTGATCATGATTCATTAATTCCATTTAGATACATCGCTAGATGGTGAAAACGCATTATAAACCACATCTCCCATCGTCACCTCCTTCATAGCGTCATCAAGCTTCGCCTTTGTTATTGTTGGAAACTGCGCCCTCTTGTGGTCAAATACCAAAGTCACATACTGGAGCTTTAACATTATAAACAAACCTCAAGGACCATATTGAAATAATAAAAAAAAAATAATGTCATGGCCCCTTGTGTCACTGGGCTGGTTGTATAAACACATGAAGAAGAAGATGAATTGAATAAGGTAATATTTAATAAATCCAAAGGGTAATTTGAATAGGAACAGAGCAACATACAACACGTCCACATAGACGACACCGGACACTGAACTGAACATATATACAGGTGATTGATGAGTGCACAGCTGAACATAATAGTGTCCGTGACAACAAATGAGTGACAAAGGCAAACGATGACGACACATAACGAGTCCAAACTGAAATGATTGTGACACCAGGTGGTTCATTATATTATATTATATCTATTTTTTTGTTGTATTTCGAATAGTCTTTTAAACACACAAAACATATTTGTGCAGTCAAATACACAGTTTTCCACATGGATGATAATATTTCTTATCTAAGCTAAAAAAAAAAGTAAATAAATTGTAAATTGGCAAGGGAATGTGCTCTTTTGAAGCAAATGTGGTAACGTTAGTCTTTAATGTGAATCAGTTACTAGCCACAATTACCTATGTATTAAAACTAATTTTAGATATAAACATCATGAAATATGCCATTTACAAACATATCTTTATCTGAAGTTGACTGATTTGAAGCAATGCACCATTTGCACTGCTGTTTCCTGAAGCCGTGCTTGAAAGCAATTCCTTGACTGATTGTTTTTGACAATCAGGAAAAACACGGACCGACTCGGGCAAATAAAATAACCTGGATCGGCAAAACCTTTTAGCTGTATGCTCTGCTAATCACAAAGGCTTTCACAAAGGAATGCAATTGTTGGGTTTATCACTGAAATAAGACGTAATAAAATGCACAAGTAATTCAGTATTTGTTCATATTTTTTGTTGTTTCATAACCCAAAAGCTTAAGCATTCTTATTACTAGTGCGTCATCTGAAGTATTTAAGAGGAACCTCTCTGTTTGTGTGTTTGTACCACAAACTGATACATCTGAAGTGCTTTAAAATTACAAGCCATGTGTCTTCAGTGCCGCAAGTCCATCTGTGACATGTTAACAAAACACGCCTATGACAAGTGATAAATTGCGTGTCAGATGTGATTGTCTTGAGTTTGTGGGTGTCAAGGTGGCGAGGTTCCTCTTCCATTTCTCTCTCTTAGATTTCTACGTCTCTTTCTCTCCCACTTCACATTCAGAGTTATGATGGTAAATGCCTCACACAAGTATCTGATTTAATTCAGGGCCAAGGGGCCACAGTTTGAAGACTCTTTTTATGTGTTTGGCATTGGGGAGACAGTGCTTTATACAGTATTAACTGTATAAATGTCTCCCTTGGAGAGGAGAATGTGAATTTCTTACCATCTGTGAAATGCAGCAATGTTGTTAGCGACAACACAGCAAGTCTTGAGGAGACTGCCGGAAAACAGAAGCTCGCCTGTGTTGTAATTGCTTCGTTTGATGCATGAACTGACAATTGCAATTGGAGGCTTGGAGGAAATATAAGAAGTTAAAAACAAAAGATACAGGACATGTTATATCTTCAAACTGTAGGTTAAAAAATATAATATATATACACTATTTGTGTGTGTGTAGGATCTTATTTTTATGTAGGATCTCATCTGTAGTATGTATGTATGTGTATATATATATATATACAACAGATGAGATAAAGTTTGACCAAGCATTGCACAATGACAGGATCAGTTGACACTTCTATAAAGACCCACACATTATCTCTGCAGCTTTGAATAGAATTGGAAAGTCTGTCATCCACAAATTTTAACACGTTCCTTTGCATGTGTGTTTATTATATATTTTGACTCATTAATAATGCCTAATAATTTTTTTTTTTTCGGTTTAACCATACTACTGTACCATATTTAAATCCATTTAGCATTTTCCCCCAACAAAGAGCACAGAAAATATGATAAAATTCCACAGATTCGTTTGAGCCTGCAAGCCCAGACTGTGACTTGAAAATCCATTTAAAACAGCCTCTTGAACATTTATCTTCAGAACCCCAAAATGATTGCGTCACTCAAGCGTCATATCTCTCTTCCCATCTAGACTTGCCTCAATACAACACTCAATACAATTCAAATGATATGTTTTGTCAAACATTATTGGCGCACAAACCCCCTGCGGTCAGCACTAATGCAGTCAGTGATGCAATAAAGCCACGGAAAACCCTCCACAGGTCCATCCGGCCGTGTGGAATTGTATTGATCAGAGCTGCAATTAGAGAAGACTATTGAAAAATAATGATTCTCTTCTATACTTATGCATAGATATTGCTCTGAGAGGCTTTTTCGACCGCTTCACGATGTGTGCCAGGCAATCAATGGCGTCTTCTATTTCTCATTATAGTTGGTGTCAGCATCATCTGTACCTGGGGCTCAAGGGCAGTGCAGTCTCCTGAAACACAAACACTGAGCTGCCCTGGCTTTATGATGTGCACATATTCTGGAGGAACAAAACCGAGCCACACACTAAATGGCTTTGTGAGGATTACTTCATTTTCAGTTGTGCAAAACCGTCTTGATGCGGTTGGTATCAGTCTGATCATTTAAATACGATACAATTCAATTTCAGTCACGCTGCAGTGCCGTGATTGGATTGAACTTGCCAGCGCTTGCACTGGGTATACCAATGATAATTACAACTGATGGGAACCGTTTGCGGTGTGTGTGTGTGTGTATTGCTTGTAATGAGATTCTCTTCAGCCTTATCAGAGTTGGTAGTTTTGGGAGACGCTGGCCCTCACCGCTCTTTGTGCGTGTATGTTAATGTGTGTTTGGATGTGTTTGCATGTGTCCAAACTTCCCGAGGCTCTTGAGAGGGCTCTCTTATTCTCATTCTCATCACAATCAGCCAGTCAGTATCAAACAGCCTCAAGATACTGTTTTACATCGTAACGCTGCAGATTTGATTGGGATGAGCTGCAGCAAGGTGTGTCATTCAAAGAAATGGTATTGTGTTCCTCAACATATTTATTATCGCTAGCTTAATGAGCTAATTAGTGTTACAAAAATAATAGCAGTGTATCACAGTCCATTTTGATGACTTGTCACAGTGTATCTGTGATTTAAAGTCAGGATAACACCAAAATTAGTCCTATTTACTTTCATAATAGATGATCCTAAATAACACTTCTGTTCGAAAGTTTGGGTTTGGATAAGGTTTTTTAATATCTTTGAAGGATAACTCTTATGCTCACCAAGGATGCCTTTATTACTGGATCACAATACAAATAAAACTGTAAAATTGTAAAAAATATATATATATATATATTACTATTTAAAATAGCTTTTTTGATTTTTTTGAATATATTGTCAAATACAGTTTGTAACTGTGATGACAAAGCTGAATTTTCAGCATCATTACTCTAATCTTCAGTGTCACATGATCCTACAGAAATCATTCTAAAACGCTTATTTGCTGCTTGAGACACATTTATTGTCATTATCAATGTTGAAAACAGTTGTGTTTTCACACACCTTTTGTAACAGTATAAATGTTTTACTTTTGATAAATTGAATGCATCCTGTCTGAAAGTATTTAAAAAGTCCTGACAACAAACACCAGTGTAAATGTGGTAAAAATAAAGACCACTTTTAAAAATATTTCACTTGGAAATATGTCAGATTTCAGAAGTGAAATGGGTTGTGAACATCGTTCCATGTTGATTTGAAAAGGCTTCTCCACGTAGGCTAATGACGCTTGTGTGCCATGAACAGCGTCTGTGTTCATTTATGGCACCCTTATGTAAAGTTTGGAAAAAGAAATATTCCTTTTTCAAAAGTCCATAAACAAACTTCCCATTTAATCTTTCTCTCCATATTTAGTTCCTTCCCCAACAGACCACCTTTGATTGAAGTTTTGCGGTTGCCTTCAGAGCCCATGTGGTTTTCTGCCACTCTGAGTTCTGAGATGAAGAGATGCAAAGAGACGTCTGTGGCCCAATAGAGGAAATGCTTGTTAACTATCTCAACTTTCCACGATGACTTGAAATGTATTTAATTGTCAAACGATTTTAGGATTCTATCCTGTGTCAGTCTAATTGTGGTGAATGGCTTATCAGGCAGCGATTCTCATTTACTTTTTCCAATTCTGGATTTGACCTTTTAGCATTTTAATTTTATTAAGAGGTTATCAATGCTTTCTCACCACATGCTCAATCAGACTTCAGTGCATTTCAGCTCAAGAAAGAACTCAAGAAAAGTTTTTGCTGCATTAAATCATTCTGTAGTTTGAAATTTATTTTACAGTACTTGCATGAATTACAAATGAATACATTTTTTTCCCCTGGATGCAGAATCATTTTGTTGGACTTTTAGAGAAGATCAGTTTGTCACAGAAAAGCGTGCAATATCCAATCATGGATCCACTTTGTGCTGGCAGAATTACCCTGAAGGAGGAGATTCAATCTGAAAGCACTAGGCGAGGATGAGTGGCGGGCATCTCGCTAATCCACCTAAAATCCAACAAAGAGAAATGTCACAATAAGAGAAGTTCCCACAAAACAAAAGAACTAAACTGTTCTTTGTTTAAACCAGTGATTTAACCCTCATGTTGTGTGAGAGGATTTTCTTTTCCCCAAAAACGCTAGGTAATGTTTTCGCATTGGACTAAAATCTGTTGACTTTGCTCACACAGGGTACAACAACTTGCCAACAAATTTTTTTTTTTTATAATTTTTGTACTTTTTGGAGATTTGGATGTTTTTTCAACGTGTTATACTTGTTACACTAGTGTTCCCTGACCAGTCTGACCATATCATGTTATATAAAATGAAACCATTTGAGAGGAAATGCATCATTTTCAATAATAAAATAAGAGGACAAAATAAAATATATAAACAAGCAGCAATTGAAAAATACTACCATTAATATGATTTAATTGCTTATCTCTTTTGAACATTAGGTGGCGAATATTTCCAAATTGATATGGTGTGGTCAGTGTAAGGTGACAATGACATAAAAATGTGGTGTCAGTATGCCAAAGGCTTGCAAGATAGAGCCTCAGAATCAGCTTGGCACCATGCCATCAAATTTGTTGATACGTTTTTCCAGAACGGTCTCTAAAAGCTTTTAATAACTTTATGCCGGCATGGTTTGAAGAAGATCTGAGCTGTTTTTTGGTCAAAATTGGACCAACGGTCTAGGAGGAGCTCGAAAAAGTAGTTTTTTTGGAAAATTCTAAATAGTGTTCATCTAGAGCCAAGGAATCAGAGGAAAAAAATATTTCTAGTCCTTGTGGTTCAAATGTTATTAGCTTAAATGTAAATCTGTGAGCCAAATTTCATAATTTTACCGCAAACGTTTCTAAGGACTGCCATAGACTTCAAGAGCAGAAGAAGAATACTAACACATACATAAGGTGTCTTCGCACCTTCAGTGCTTGGTTGTCTAATTATAACAACTTGTTGTATGTGTAATTCAGTGTTGGCTTAGGAATGGCACCAGGCCACCAGGTGTCATAAATAGGCCATTCATAATTCACATGAAGGTTTATGCATTGTCAAGGGCAAACTAAAACTAAAGCCACTGCAGCTTTCACTTGCTCAATGGAAAGTGAGATCACAGGTTTCATTTCCTCTGTATAGTTTGACTGCATTCATAAGTGGCTTTGAATAAAAGTGTTGGCCACATGCATAAATGCAACTGATATACTGTATGTTTTCCACTGGTTTTGCCCCCTAATTCCTGCACAGGTCTACTTGCATTACTGATTAGTATTTTCATTTGATAGATTTTAATGTAGTTTAATTAGATCTTTGTATATTTGGAATGTAACTAAATGGAATATTTTATGTTTCTGTGTTGAGGTTTTGTATGTAAATAATAATTATTATAAAATAAAAAACTACTACTAATAATAATGATTTTAAAGTAAATTCTTCATTATTAAATAAAAAAACTATACATGTAACATTTATGTACAATATATTCAAATAATATCACAATATAATAATTTAATATTAATAATATTATAATATTACAAATACAACTGTCTTATATGTTTTATTAAAGAAATTGTTAATATTAAAATTGTATAGTTTTAGGTAACATTTTAAATAACTTTTGTATTTATACTTTGATAAAACTTTACAATAAGGTTGTATTTGTTAATAATTAATGTTAATGTGTTAGTTAACATTAACTAACAATAAAAAACATCTGTATATAGCATGATATATACTAAATACATTCACTAATGCATCTTAATATTAATAGCTGCTGATTTTTTTAGCATTAGTTAATTCATTATCCATAAACATTATCCATGGATCCACTATCCATAAACGAGATCGGACAAAGAACACAGGGCTTATAAACACAAGAGGTAATAAAGGGAGAAACAGAACAGGTGTGGGGAACTAATTGATAACCATAGAAACAAACCAATGGCGTGAAAATCAGAACAAAGGAGACTGGAACTAGAATAAAACCAAAGCAGAACATACACTAATGTGACATTAATGTTAACAAATTCTATTACAAATATTATTAGTGATGGGTTAGGGGGTTGAATTGAGGAAAGGTGTGCTATTAGTTTTCTTTTTGCCACTAGATATGGAAAAATCCCATAGACTTACATCAAAAGAAGGACCTGAGCCATGCATAATAACCGGAAATCAGTAACCACTCAGAATATCCTAAGTAAAAACACTTAGAACACTGTAGCAACTGCATAACAGTGCCCACAACACCCTAGTATTGTTTCCTTTACGCAATATAAATATGTAGTTACATGTACACTATACAGTATACTATATATTTGTATGTGGCTCTTGTTTGAAAGTACATCTGTAAAAGTAAAGTGTTACGACATCCATGAGAAACCAGGTTGAAGCGATTTCCACAAAAGGAGATACTAATGGAGAGAATGCCAGGATTTCAAGCTAGTAAATAAGGGCTATCCATAAATTTGACTAATACTTTTGACAGCAACAGCTGGGTGAATTAGTCTTTAGCTTGCAACTCGCAAATATGCAATCAGAGAAGCACTTTTTCCCATTTTCAGACACATTAATCTAAGTCCATCTCCATATCCTAATAAATATTCTATGTTTGCTTTTCCAGGCATGAGCATATGAGAATGAGCATCATATTTTTTTAATTCTATGAAGGGTCAATAATAAATATGCAGAAGCCATTCCCTCCTCATGCAATCTCGAAAAGAGACTTTAACAATACAGTAATTAAAGTGCTGATTCTGCGGAGGGTTGGAGTGCGCTGCAGTGTGGACAGATAATTGTTGTTGTCAGGCGAGTGCAGGTGTGTCACGCGGCTCAGTCTGAATGCATTTGGCTTTTGGCAGACAGTGAGATAGGCCTTTATTTTCATGCTTAATGAGAGAGTGCAGGCGCTAAACAGTGGTCACTGGCATTGCCATTTTCCCAAAGTTTTGTTGAACCTCGTCTGAGCCACACTGAGGCTGAATAGGACATTAATTGCAAAATTGTATCAGAAATGTTCATTTCAGCACATTCGAAATTAGTGAGGGAAACTGGTGCTTTTATTGTTTAAAGGTGCAGTATATGATTTCTGAGAAACGTTGAAACTGGATTGAACAGAGCAGCAGTCAATCAGTAGTATGTCCACTCATGATGGGGGAGGAGACAGAGTGAGCAAGATGGAGATTTGAAGAAGGACTGTAGAAAGAGAGATGGCTGAGAGGCATTACAAAAGAGAAGAAGTCAGAGGAATATCACTGGAAAAAGAAGTATTATGATCAGACAAGAGCTGTAATATTGGAAAAGCTGGAAGGCCTGAAAACCTACGCGGAGGTTGTGTTGTTTCTGCCCCATGCGAGTGTTACGACCCTTACAATAAAGACGGGGTTGACGTGAAATTTGCAGTTGATAAAAGGAAACCAGCCCCAGCCGACAGATAACCAAAGACACAATTTTTAGCTCCACAAAAAGTTTAATTTATTTAAGGTGGAAAAAGTCATTAAATTAAGGAGCAATGGATTCAGGGTGCCCCAAGGCCAAAATGATAAACAAAACAGACTTATAAAAAAAAAAAAAAACGTGTATAAATGACCTGATCAGGGAATAAACAAAATTACAAAGAAACTTCCCTAACTCCATATAAATAAACAAATCACAAACAAAGTCAAAATAAATGGCAGGACACCCCTACGCTCCTAAATACATAAGAAAGAACCAAATGAAATCATCACAAACAAACGAACGAATGTGATCAACAGAAGGTTTTTGGGATCTGCTGACGGGAGGAGGAATCCGGAGCTCTTCACGCCACCAGGCCAATGCCTGAATGAGCTCGAGCCGCCCTTTTAAAGCAGCGCATCAGTAGATCCGCCAATCAGGCTCCTCCGACGGCAGCCAATCACTGCACACATGTACAAAACAACAACCCACACAAAACAGGTACCAAGGATCGTAACAGCGAGTAACATTGGTTTTGCTGTGTTTCACAGAACCGAGTTATGCTGTTGTTGTAATGTTAGCTATAGTGACAGCAGGGGTGGATTTAGTGATTTGGGAAGAAGCATGTTCAACGTGGATGCGCATATGGTTGTCGTGGTAACAAACACCACATCAACCGCTTGAGCATCCGTGCTGAATGCGCATCCGTATATAAAAAGCATTTTAAGGGGGCCCTTGGATTTTGTGGGCCCAAGGCGGTTTCCTACCTTTGCCTAATGGTAAGTCCGCCTCTTAGTAACAACAGTTTTGAGTGCCATTGTTTGTCTGAAGCTAGTGTGCTGTTGCTGGTGACAAACAACCAACTCTTGCTTGTATTTACTCTTGTGTACTGTGTTCATTTTTAGTTTCGTCTTGTGGTTCGTTCATCATCGTCACTTTAGCATTATTTTGCTTCACTTCAGCTATAATAAAGAGACATCCACTCATGCAATTTGCATTTTCAGGCCCAAGATCTCGTAGTCGTGTAAATGAACGGCCAAAATGCATAAAAAGTCTTTGTTTTTGAAAACGATGCCGTGTAAATGGCCTTTAAATGGCCTTACAATTATTCTACCAAAATGGTTTCATTCTATTTAATTTCTGCATATTTTGGAATGTTAGTCAATGCAAGGTTTAAAATGTACCCTGTGTGGCTTCAAATTTTGCCCTGGTTCACAGGATCATTTGAGGCATTGGGCCATAACCTACACCTGCAAAACTTCCACGCTGTTTGTTTGGCTGAGAAAAAGCATAATTATTCATGATGAAAATAGAACAACAAGCAAAGTCTCAGAGGTCTTGCAAATTTAAAGGCAGCCGTGCAAAAGCCCTCCTCTCTGCATTCAAAATTGCGCATACTCATCCCGTGTCTGTCCAATAAAGTCAAGAGTCATCAAACATTAATCTTAACAACGTTCTGCAATACGAATTGACTTTTGAGACATGAAAAATGGTTGCTTTACAAAACCTGAGGTGCAGATGTCAAAGCAGTGTATATTTTGGCCACAGCCCTCACAAATCTCTTTTATAATCTCCAGGCTGGAATTCATCATCATTATAGATTCAGAGCACAAAGCAACACTAATTTTCATGATGCCGCCATGGTAACCAGACACACAATTTACTCCAAGGGTCTCAACACTGTACTTCCCTCTAGGCTAACGCCAATACACATTTCTTCAGTAGAACCGATAAATAAATAAACAATTAAAACAAGAGGAATGTATTGACCAACTGCCATGCATGTTTTAGCTTCAAGCTCTGCAATAAAGGTCCAACCTGTGGATTTGTTTTCAATGAATAACAGAATAAATCCAGTTTAAATGATCACAGGAGGTTTAGCAAAACTCCATGTGGTTTCAATTTTGTCAGTCATGTCTACCTGAAACTATTCTGTATAATGTCGCTGCCAGTATCTCATGGCCTGATCAAGAAAGAATGGGCTCAACAAATACAATGCAGACACAAATTCAAAAATATATTCAACAAAAAAAAATAAAAAATTCTAAATAATATTTCACAACATAAGATACTTCTTTCAAAAAAAAAAATCTAACTCCAAACTTTTAATCAGTAGCGCATGCTTAGACATACAATATACGTATGCTATGCATATTTGTGTGAATGAAGTATAAAAAACTATCCTTCTTGCAACTCTCTAAAATACAAATGTGAGAAAAAGGCTTTCTGCCAGTTTTTGCCTGGATGAGCAGCAAAACATCTTTAGCAGGTTCTGAATTCTTAATGAGTTTTACCTCACACTCTACCTCACACTCTACATTATGGATGGCTGAAAAAACAAGATGTCTTAAACATCTTGGCACATTATTGTGCCACAATTACAATCATACCGCTCCAACACTTTAAAAAAATAATGCTATGTACATACAGTCAAGCTGCATCAACAGCGTTTGTTCCATGCTGTCAATTATCAAAGAAAATCATTTCTTTGTTTCCCCCAGTCTGTTCAAAGTGTGTGAGTCTCTTCAGAAGACTTAGATGAACTGCTAGATTTATATGGATTACATGTATGATGTCTTTATGAACTTATTGAAGCGTGCAAATGTTGGTTAAAATGATCCCAGCGACTAAAAATGCTGAATTACATGCCCCTTGTAAACGTCCCCTCAGTGAAGGGAGGAAACAAGGAACAAGTGGGCTTAATCAGTTAACAAATGAGTAACCATGAAAACAAACGGAAACATACATACTGTAGAAACCATGATAACTAATGAACAGGGACAATGAAAATTAGCACAAAGGGGCAATTTACTTGACACTGTTTTCAACTAAAACCGGAACACTTTTGCCATTCATATACACAATAATGGCTTTTTGGAGGCCTGAAAATGCAAACTTTTGAAAATGTTTTTGAAAACGATATTGTTATTGTCTGCGTGTAAACTTCAAAAACGCAAATTTGTGAAAACAGTGAAGTCATGTGCATGCGTATTATGTGTTCAGTCTTTAGGCGCGTAGTGTTTCTTTACATAGTGACATCGCCAACTACTGTTTTTTGTCATTTTTATGCGGATCCATGTGAACAGGGATCGTTATCGCCTGTACGCGAAAAATGGAAAGGAAAAACTTTTCTGTACTTAGTACATTGTTGTCGTGTAAATGTATCTAACGCTGGTAAAACAGAAACTTCATGTGACACAGGCTTTAAAACCTTTTTTTTTTTTTTTTTTTTCAAAGAATGAATATCCATTTTGTATCTTCAGGTCGCTTAAATAACACATCAGTCCTGCCTCAAATGACACACCATTGGTCTTTCACGTCTATCTGGTACTACGTCACCAAAATGTGGACTTGATGAGGCTTAGGGTGACAGGGCCATTGTGAGGATTTGATTAATTATAAAATCCAACCAGTTTTGCATCCGTGTTGAGTCATGTGCCACACTCTCTCCAAACAGTACAGCTCTAGTTACGATGTTTGAGCAGATATAATCACATTCGAAAGCCTGAATATGAGGCCAGAGATGAAGGAGAAAGAAAGAGGGCCTAAGCGCTTAAATACAAAAAAGACTGTTTGAAGTTAGATTTTAACAGACAAGCCCTTCGTAGTCCCAGTAATTGTGGAGCGTAATGAGAGAGAGGCTTTGATGGATGGATTAAGACCGGTCTTAAGTCTGCAGTCTCCAGAGTCCCTGTGTAAACTTGAGTTGAGTCAGTGGCACCACAGAGGCAGACTGCGCTTACTCACCCACCCAGACTCTGTCATTATTTTTTCTTTTATTCGCTTTTATTCCTCCTCAGACTCATCAATATTCCATAGGGTCAGGTATCATGCACTCTGCAATTCCTCCTCAGTTTGACTGACATTCTAAGACGTGCACAAGCACACACACATATAAAATAAAAATGTCACTAAAGGCTGAGATGGAACTGTGGTGATGCTCTTGGCACTGGTGATGATGAAAAAATAACTAGTGGTTTGTCAGATTTATCTTTGCTGGATATAGCAAATGATTGCAAAATGAATGTGTTAAACAAGATATTAATCTATTGATAGCCCTAATATATTGTCACAGGTGTGTGCAGGCAGACAGATGGCAGGTGAATAAAGTCCAATGCAAAATTTAATATTAATAGTCAAAAAGTTGAGGCAGCAAACGGGTAGTAATACACACCATAAGCGTAAACGTGACCGGACAAAAAACAGAGAAAAAAGGAGGATCTTAAGTACTGACACAGTGAAAGGTAATTAATGAGACACAACTGAAACAAACAAACTCATAATGACAGTGACCATGGTAACAAAGGAGTACCGGGAAAATCAAATGTCCATGTTTTCCAATGAGCCTACTGTGTGTTAATGGGTGCCATGCACTCAACGCAAATAAAAAAGCCATGCGTCAAAGGGTGTAATTTGAGTTTTCAGAAGATGGCCTGCAATTTATGATTGGACACATATCATTTCCTAGCAGGATAATGGATTAAGTATGGATTAAGGAGCGTATGTCTTCCTCTGAATTGCACAGGTTTAATAGCGGGCTGCTTGGGACGCAGAGGAGACTGTGCGACCCTGAGCGGGCACTGCCTCTGGGAACAGCCCATTAGTGGTGTAATTACAGCTTGGGTGTGATAACTACGCTACACTTCACTACCCACCACACACAGGCTTTATTGCAGGTGTACATTACTTAATGCCTTCATTACCAAAGACAATCACTTAATTATATAGTCTGTGGAAGAACATCAAATGCACGTCAGAATCAATTTGAAGGCTGATAATGGAGGCGGTAGAGTTGTTTATTGCCAACCTGACAAGTGCTCAGCTAGATCAAAGCTTTTCGAGGAACCCCTTGAAAGGAATATTACTGTGATTGTGCATAGCAGGTTATCTTTTTTCATTATTGAACTAAATATACTAGAGATAAAATGCAGACTGCACAGATTCAGTCCGTAAGCTCTTGGATTTCACTGAAATAGAATATACTTTCATACTATTTATTTTATTTTTCTTGTCAAATGTTTGAAAGAAGGAAGATGAAAATTCTGTGATCATTTATTTGATCAAAAAATACTGTAAAAACAGTAATGTTGGGAATTATTTTTATAATTTAAAATAACTGTGTTCTATTTTAGAAACATTATTTCCTGTGATTACTCCAGTCTTCAATGTCACATGATCCTTCAGAAATCACTCTAATATGCTGATTTGGTGCCATTATTAATGTTCTTCTTAATATGTTTGTGGAAATCATGATTTTCTGATGAATAGAAAGTTTTAAAAGAAAGAAATAGAGTTTGCACTTTATTTTACAGCATATGCACTTACATGTACTTAGTGTTCCTAAGAAAGTACTGGTAATATGAGGTAATGGGTAAAGGTTAGGTTTAAGTGTAGGTTCAGGGTTAGTAACTAGTTATTACCCAGTTATTGCAATTACTATGATAAGTACATAGTAAGTACATGGGGAACAAGACTGTAAAATAAAGTGTTACTGAAATGGAAATCTTTTGTAACAATGTTAAAGTCTTTACTGTCACTTTTGATCAATTTAATACATCCTTGCTGGATAAAAGTATTAATAAGTATTAATAACCCCCCCCAAAAAAACAACTTTTTCAACAGTAGGCTACTCACCTCTGTGTCACTTTTATAAAACATGATATGATATATTTTGAAAGATAGATACACTAGATACCACTGATTTTAATTGTATGGACAAAAGGAAAGAAAGAAAGAAAGAAAGAAAGAAAGAAAGAAAGAAAGAAAGAAAGAAAGAAAGAAAGAAAGAAAGAAAGAAAGAAAGAAAGAAAGAAAGAAAGAAAGAAAGAAAGAAAGAAAGAAAGAAAGAAAGAAACACTGATACATTATTTTAATTTTCTGTTTAATGTGATTTAACATTTAAATTATTATAATTTTTTACATACATTTTTATAACTTTACATAATCCTTTATATTGAGTTAATGTACTTTTGTACTTTTGTTAATGTATGCATTTTGAAGATGCTTTTATTCAAAGTAACTTATATTTGCCTTAAAGGTATAAATTATATCACTTAATGCTTTCCCTGAAATTCAAGCCCATGACCTTGATGTTGCTATTAGCACCGTGCTCTAATGTAACAATGTAGTCAAGGTTGAGTATGAGATATTAATGTGTTTTGATAGACATAGCCCATCTGTCCGTAATGGCAAATTGAAAGACCGTTATATAAAGAGCATTTATCAAGAGCCATCACTTCCATCACATTATTGTAATGCACATTATTGTAAAACAGTGCTCTATTATGTTAGAAGAAAGTGTTTGATAAACAAACAAGGCATTTAATTCTACAGTCGTAGACCCTCAAACCAGCACAAACTCCAATGTAGCCACACTTAACTACCTTAAAAGTGAATTGTCATTTCTATAATACTGATATCACCAAATAAGGAGTGACCTTTAAAGCACTCCAGATTGTTTTGCTTTTGAAAACATTAAGCAACTATTTAAATCTAGACCTCAATCTCTAGATTGACTTTAGACCTGTAGTGATCACATCACAGGTAGTACATGTGGAGAAGTGGAAGTGTATTAAGCTCATCCCTCTCTCATTGTAAATGCTGAAGAATACGCTAGTGATGGATCAATATCTAATTTGCCATCCTCTGTATTTCTCCACATGACAAATGCAAGTATTAGCACACAGCACACATTGTCATGCTCATCTTCCCCAACTAAATAAAAATCAAACCAGTGGAGATGCAGACATACTTCAACGTAAAACACATGTTAAGCCAACTACAGTACGTAGCATACAATATTAACAAGAACTTTGCATTAAAATATCACATTAGTTACCTTTATCATTTGAAACTGTAAATTATTAAGTATGATAAATAATTGTGCTACCATGTTGATTTGGCAATTGATTTCCAATAATTTTCAATGATTTCAAAATCCGGATCTTAAAGCGAAAACAAGTTAAAGGGATATTCTACACTTTTCTATTTTGAAGAATGTTGGTAACCATTTTCAGTTCTGTTTTTTTTTTTTTTTTTTTCATACAATGGAAGTCAGTGGAAAGCAAAACTGTTTAGTTACCAGCATTCTTCAAAATATGTTCTTTTATGTTTTGCACAAGAAAGAAATGCTGACAGGTTTGGAACGACATGAGGGTGAGTAAATTATGACAAAACTTTGGACTATCCCTTTAAGAAACACTGGGATATACTACTGTATACCACAGAAGGACATAATGGGCCTGGGACAGTGTTCCTGGTTGCCCACCAGATGACAACCCTGATTCGGTAGGAAGGTAGTTCAAATATTTTTGAAAGACAATGCGGTTCAATCTGTTCATTTGAGTATCTTATTAACAAGCTATTAAAATAATCATTTGTTTTCAGTATTTCCAATTGAACTATGGCTCCATTTGTCACTACCTTAAAAACAATTATTTAATACAATTATCCCAGACACTAAGCAAGCAATTAAGATTAAAATTAGACCATAACTGTGATCATAAGGGTTGCCATGCCAACAATCACACTGCATTTCTGAGGTACTATTGTGAATTGTGGAAGCAAAAAATAGGAGAACACTGATCATGACATTTAATTGAAAAAACAAATTAGCCAGTATTTAAAATAATATTATTATAATGAATATTATGTAGCTGGATGACATCTGTTCAAATGAACATTTATGTATGCATGCATGTATATACATATTTACGTTTGCTTTTAAATATGTGCCAGTCTGAGAAGGAGGGCTTCCCCAACTGTGCCTTGGTTCCTCCCATGGGTTTTGCCTCATCAGTTTTAATATCTTAGAGAGTTTTTTCTTGCCAATGTGGAGTTGGCTTGCTCACTGGGGATTTAAGGCACTATTCTTTGTAAAGCTACTTTTTGAAAAACAAGTATTGTGAAAAGATCTATACAAATAATTTGAATAGAGCTGTTCAGGTTGAAGTCCTTATGTATCCCTTTCAAATACTGAATAGATGGGCTAATATGAACGTTTGAAAACAGCCCCAACACTTCTGCCTGCTTTAATGAACGTTGTGTACTTAAGCAACCATAGCAACATTTTAGATTACAATTTATGTTGTAGAACAAACATATATAAACTCACGAGCCATTTATTAGGTACACCTTGCTAGTACCAGGTTAAACTCTCTTTTGCCTTCAGAAGTGCCTTAATTATTTGTGGCATAGATTCAATAAGGTGCTAGAAACATTCCTCAGAGATTTTGGTCCATATTGACTTGACAGAATCACGCAGTTGTTGCAGATTTATTGGCTCCACATCCATGATACGAATCTCCTGTCCCACCACATCCCGAAGGTGCTCTGCTGGATTGAGATATGACTGTAGAGGCCATTTGAGTACAGTGAGTAACTCATTGTTCATGTTCAAGAAACCATCTTGAGATGATCTGAGCTTTGTGACATGGCGCGTTATCCTGCTGGATGTAGCCATCAGAAGAAGGATGGACATGGTCAGCAACAATACTCTGGTAGGCTGTGGCGTTTAAGCAATGCTTAATTGATACTAAGGAGCCCAAAGTTTGCCAAGACATACCATTACACCACCAGCACCAGCCTGAACCGTTGATGCAAGACAGGATGGATCCATGCTTTCATGTTGTTTACGCCAAATTCTGACCCAAGCGCTCACTGGATATTTTCTATTTTTTGGACCATTCACTATAAAACCTAGAGATGGATGTGTGTGAAAATCCCATTAGTTCAATTGTTTCTGAAATACTCAGACCAGCCTGTCTTGCACCAACAACCATGCCACTGTTCAAACTCACTTAAATCACCTTTCTTCCCCATTCTAGTGCTCAGTCTGAACTTCAGCAGATCATTTTGACCATTTGATTTGCTGATTAGTTATATATATACAAATGAACATTATGACCACATGCCTAATATGCTGTTGTGTATATATATCCAGCAGAACATTGCCCAGAGCATCACACACCCTCCACCGCCTTATCGTCGTCCCACAGTGAATCCTGGTGCCATCACTTCTTCAGATAAATGGTGCACATATACATGGCCATCAATGTGATGTAAAAGAAAACAGGACACATCGGATCAGGTGACCTTCTTCCATTGCTCCAAAGTCAGTCCAGATCCGACACTCGCGTGCCACTGCAGGCGTTTTCGACGGTGGACAGGGGTCTTCATAGGCACTCTGATTGGTCTGAGGCTATGCAGCCCCATACACAGCAGAGTTTGATGGACTGATAACCTTTATTACATTTTTGTGTAACTTGTACCACAATAGACCTTCTGTTGGCTTAGACCAGAAGAGATAGCCTTTGTTGCCCTTATGCATTGGGCGCCCAACACCCTGTCGCCGGTGTATGGTTTGTCCCTCCTCGGAAAAGCAAGTATTTTTGGTCAAATAAATGCAGCCTTTGTGAGCATTAGAAAGTAAGAAAATTGTACCCTGTCTTTTGCATGGTGTATAAACTAAATAATAAAAATATATTACATTTTGCAGTCTCTATATTCACTTTACATATAAAAAAAATGATGAGCTTACTGCAAGAGAATGAGCACGATGAGCATGAAGACCGCCATGATGATGTAGGGCATCCCAGGAACAGTAGTCAGGGTCAGGGGGTACAGCCCGTTAAAGATCGTAGAAGCAATGAGGATGCAGGTCGCTTCCACTGAGGCAGAGAAGGAGAACATGGCACCTGAGGACAGCAAAATTCAGGTCAATAAAGACATGAAACAGACATCTAGAGAAATTCAGCTGAACCAGACTCAATTGGCTGTGGGAAATACATTTGAGTGAATTCATGTTGCATTTTACATGATTAACACAGATTTCTTGGAATATTTTTAAGAGTAAAATGTGCATAAAGAAAAAAGAAGTGTAAAACATCTTATGGACTTCAGTAACATTTCAGGCCGTCTAACTTTTTGAAATATCAGTTCATCAAAATACTAATATAATGAGAAGATGATCATTTTAGAAACACAAAAATAACAACACAAAAAACTTCGATAAACATGCATGAAACGGAAGTTTCAATAGTCTTGATATTGCTGTAAGACTGAGGGGAAAATATGAAAAATAAGAGAATTTACATATATGCAGTAGTCATTTGTACTTATTAATTTAGTTTATGGAGCACAAAGTATTATACTAAAATTCAGACCAAACACCTGTTGTGCAATTTCAATATTGATAGGCTACATTTGACAGACACTTTTATCCAAATCACCTATAGTGCATTAAAGTACATGGGGTCCCTGGGAAATCCAATCAGACAATAGAAAATAATAAATGGCCTTAATGCATGAGGTGGGAATAGTTTTGTTGTATGTTTAAAGCTACAGTCCGTAACTTTTGGCACTCTAGCGGTTAATAAACAGAACTGCATGTGTCCTGCGGAAGAACATTGCCGGAGCTATTTCTCTTTGTGTATGTTTATGACGAGTCACGCAGGTACCGGGCTACTCCGCAGCGGTGCAACATGAACCAGTCTAAAATAGTCCTAATATAAACACTTGTTATAGGTGTACTGTAGTGATTCAGGATAAGACAAAAACACGGTTTGGAAAATCGATTCATGACGTAGTCACTTATTAGATCAATTTTGAACAAAAAGTTACAGACTGCAGCTTTAAAGTCCCCCTGTGGTGAAAATCAAGCTTTTAATGTTGTTTAAATGTCTATGTGGTGTTTTTAATATGCTTTAAGACAAACTATGTACAAATTCTCCTTAAAACTGCTGTGAACCAAAGAAAGTCTCAAAAATGCAATTTAAAATCGCTGGTGTTTCTGACGTCACAAACTACCTTGTAACCAATCACGTCAACGTGATCGTCAACGAGTGGATTTCTGAGCTGGTGTGAGTGAGTGGAGGCGGGGCTAATTTGCATATCCGTAGAACTGTGGATACTAAATGAAGCAAGGGTGTAGTTACATTCAAGCTATTTTAAGGCAGGAAAAAAAAACTTTTAAATGTCATTTTGGTGATCAAAGATGAGTTTTAAGGGATAAAATGCTTGACTACAGGGGGACTTTAAAGTGTATAATAAAGTTGGATGGATGGATTATAATATTATTTCAATATTAGTGGAGCCCAAAAATTACCCCTGCATTGAAAACATGATTTTAAGTAGTCAGTCTGTGACCCTCCTTTACTAACTGATAAAGATATCTAAACAGTTCTGGATAAAACCAGTACCGATTCATTAATATGCCGTGGATGCACCTGAAATTCCTAACCCGTGATTTTATCTGAATGAAAGAGTAATGGTCGCGGAAACTGAGGTCTGTGCAGTAGATTGTTGGCATGAATAATGGTTTAAACCATTTTGATAAAATATCTCCCTGAGCTACTCTGAACTTCGTGACTGCTCTGACTAACTGGAGCAGAATGAGTCGCGGAGCATCGGGGCAGCCTGTAAGTGCCTGGAACATGCAATACGTATTGATCTTCGCAGAAGCTAGAAGTTGTGCGAGTGCCCCTGAATGACTGGTAACTGCAATAGATTCAGTGACACATGCAATCTAAGACACAAGCACTGAAAAGGCTGTCAAAGTGGAAATGGGCAACTTGCACAGTGAAAACAGTGCATTTATGGATGGACATGGCCTGTCATCACTATGTCCTTTCACAGTTGTATCACTCTTACATCAACAGGAAAATAAATAAAACTAATGGGAAGAAAGATGTTTGTGTGTTTCCACAAACTAAATGGATGTTTCCTGTCGGCCTGGCTTTCAGCTGCATGCAGCGTGAGTGGAAACGAGGGTGGATATGAATATGAAAGTCTGCTCAAGATGTTGTTTGTTGTTTCTCTGTTCCTCTTGCGTTGTTTTCCACTTAGCCGAGTTTGATAATTCTATGATTTTTTGAGAAAGCCGGTGTTCGGTTTCCCAGTTAATTATGCATGCTGCGATGCCTCTCATTAAGGATTTGTGAAAGGACAATGGAGATTAAATCTTGGGCTTTTAGCTACGTTATCAGGCAGCAACAAATGTCAAAGAAAGTAAAGATGTAGAATAAAAGCATGACTCAATTCAATTCGTCATGGTGAAGGTCAAAACACTTTCCTCACGGTATTTCAGCTCATTTGTGGGCTTGTAGATTGAACAGGGAGAAGAAAGCCACGATGTTGTGTGCCAGCAGCCATATCACCCTGTAGCCCAAGACTGGTTGGCCACTGAAGCTAAGCAGGGTTGAGCCTGGTTAGTACTTAGATGGGAGACCTCCTGAGAAAACCAGGTTGCTGCTGGAAGAGGTGTTAGTGAGGTCAGCAGGGGGCGCTCACCCTGTGGTCTGTGTGGGTCCTAACGCCCCAGTATAGTAACAGGGACACTATACTGTCAAAGAGCACCGTCCTTCGGATGAGATGTTAAACTGAGGTCCTGACTCTCTGTGGTCATTAAAAATCGTTGGGGTGTAACCCCGGCATCCTGGCCAAATTTGCCCATTGGCCTCTATCCATCATGGCCTCCTAATCATCCCCATATATATATATACTGGTTGGCTTCATCACTGTCTCCTCTCCACCAGTAAGCTGGTGTGTGGTGGGCGTTCTGGCGCAATATGGCTGCCGTCGCATGATCCAGGTGGATGCTGCACATTGGTGGTGGTTGAGGAGATTCCCCCTTCCATGTAAAGCACTTTGAGTACCCAGAAAATATATATAAATGTAACAATTTTTTAAATTATTATTACACATTACACAAAGGATCATGCCCTCGCAAAAAAAAAAAAAACACAGTGATGGTATTAGATGGTAACAACATAGTACTGAATGATGGTACTGGTATCTATCCAGAAACTTACTGTAGGAAAACAATGGTAAATATGTGGTCACTGATTCATATTTACAAAAAAAAAAGATTGTACCATGCTACCATGTCTAAAAATTTGTGCTGTGTCTGTATCCTAAAACCATAGTATTACCATTGGTTTCTATGGTTGGTATCTATGGTATCAAATAAATACCTTGACACCATAGCAAAAAAAAATCATAATGCTAGTATGGTATCTCCATATTTTACTATGGTAAAATTAACCATGGCGTTCTATAGTAAAACTGTAGTAACCATGTGTTTTGGGCAGATTCATTGTCATTTTCACACCATACTGTACATTAATTTCCAAAAGGACTACTCAGGAATTTACAAAACAACATGGCAGTACCACCATACGTTTAGTACTTTCTTGTTTGTGGTGTGTGTCTCTCTTTCTCTCTCATTTTACCTCTTTCAGCTTTCTCTCTTAGCATGGTTCTGTGTGAACGTGAATTTCTAACACAGTACCTTGTTCATCAGGTCCCACAATGGCAGAAGACAAAGAACGAATCACTGCTTGGCTGATACCAGCTGGAGCACCGACTACAGCAACTGCAAAACCACAGGACAAATACCACTTTAGAAAACCGTTAAGATTAATAGTAAACAATAATGAATACATAGACCTACACATATAAAACACAGCTTACACAACAAAAACATCACTTAAAGTTACACATAAGCCACAATTAACTAATCTGGTGAGACTAGAAAAATGTAACCAGTTCTGAAGTAAGTGAATCTAAATGGAATATTCAATAATTCATGAGCTTAATCTATATGCATGGAATTCTGAGAGGTAATTGTGATTACAGAGCGTGGGCTTTTCCTAATAGCTCAGAATGTAAAGTCACTCGCTCGTCTCGGCAGCCTGATCATGCATGATCAAGAAAAGTAGATCCTCAAGAGAACAAAATGTTTTCTGCATTTGCGTTGATGCGTATGCGGTGAGGTGTATCTGTGCACGCGTCAGTGTGTGTGCCGGTTCTGCACACACCACACATGCGCTGTACTAGCAGAATAGAGGTTATGACTCCCGTGTGCCACCGCTGTGCCCCTCATTATCGCAGCCAAAAGAAAAGACCAGCAAGCAAATTCCACCTTCCCTGGCACTGATTATTCATCAGAGCCGCCACTCATCTCCCTTTAAATGGCTTTAGTCCGTCACATCGATTAGAATAACAATTTCCTCAATCATTTAATTAATTAACAGTATTAACTCTGATCCGGCTGTCTCTCCCTGAGAGTGGCCGTCTTCCACAATGTTATCATTGCTTACCACACTGAGAACTCTTCTTTGGAGGTGTAGCCCTTCTGGAACAAGGCATGGAGTTCAGACAGCAGTGAGGATGTGAACCATAAATAGTCTGGTCAGGTAGACTTTTTACCCATTTACCCATTTGACTGTCTTGTTAAAACAGTCAGCTGAAGTGAAGAATGTCAGGCCTCGAGTGGAAATCGCTTTGTGCATGTCACATACAGACAAAAGAAATCTACATTGTTTTAGGAAAGAGAGATGTGCTTTGAGGCTCGCGGACAGATTTGAAATAGGCTCAGTTGTGTTGTTTATAACAGTCTTGAGATTTCTGAGAGTAAAACCTTACCGTGTCACGGTAAATCGCATTTTACTTTTAAAGATTTTTTAAATCTTTTTGTAACAAATCTCTTTGAATTTATTTGATCAAAAAAAATGTATAGTAATTTATTCCTGTGATGGCAAAGCTGAATGAGTCTAATATGTTGATTTGCTGCTCAAGAAACATTTCTTACTATTATCAATGTTGAACGCAGTTGTACTGCTTAATATTTTTGTGGAAAGCATGATACTTTGTTTTTAGGAATTTCTGACGAATAGAAAGTTCAAAAGAACAGCATTTATTTGAAATATAAATATTTTGTAACATAAATGTCCACACTTTTACTATTACATCCTTACCAAATAAAAGTATATACAGTATATTATTATTTTATTATTAGACAGTAGTGCAATATATAATATTTAAAATAATTACAGTATTTTGATGATATCAGGAGAGTTGACGTGTCACCCTGGCATTTTTTACTTTACACCCATAAGAAAATATCAAAATGAATTTTAATTCAGAAAGCAACAACATGCTTATCATAGAAGATGTGTATTCAAGTTATTGTATGTATGAATTGCATTTTTAATGTCTTTTTGAATTAATTAACAGGCCTGGACAAAATAAATGAGCATCATGTCATTGACCCTTCTGCAAAATTAACTTGACAATGATTTTACGGATCATTCTTCATGCACAATATCTTTGCAAGGAGCTTCATTGTGTCAATACATAATTTAAATGAGTCATATGAGTGATGGGAACTTACCAAGGAAGACCATCCATGTGTTGTTTGAGAAGGCGAGTAGGACGTAAGAGGCGATTCTGAACACAGCGCTGAGTTTTGCTAAAGTCATCTCCTTAATACACCTCATCAGCACAGGGAATAGACCCAGCAGACCAAAGCCCTGTCAGAGAGCATCACAGAAGGTTACATCTGTGCTAGGATAAAAAAAAACTGCCATAATTTGGTTGACGCTCAGTCAATTATAACTGAAGCACCCTATTGTATTTAAATGCCTTGAAAATGAGCAAAGAATGTAAATGGAAGAAAATCTAAATGGATCCATTATTATCTAATCAGCTATTGGTTCATTGTTAGCTTACCCTAATTCATTTCACTTTAAGATCCACGTATAATAAAAAAAACTTTAACTGCATTACCCATAAATGTAATCCAGAGTCCCTTGTAAAAAGCCTAATATACCTGCTGCCAAAATATGAGATAACATTAAAAATATCTATATGGCAGTTTTTCCCCATGGCATCGATGTCAAGCCCTGGTTATATGTATTTGCCATAATGTTGCTATGCATTTGCTGTGATTTGTAGCTAGAGTATTGTTGATATTAGCTAGGAGGCTCAGAGATATTTGTCTCAGGTCCCTCCTACAGTGTAAATCTATGGAATTTTTCACCTGTATTTGATCACCAATTATTTAGGTCGTACTATGATCATTTAAAAATTTTAAAATGATGCTGGTGTCGAATAATGTAATATAAAAGTTGCATAATATCTGAAATGCATGATCACGGCACTAAGCACTAGACATTTCTGGGGTTCAGCTTGTATAAAAACAAAGCCCATACATATTTATATTCTCTCAGATGCTTGTAACAGTGCATTAATTAACCTTCAGGGTTTGTGCCTGATGTAACAGTGTCAAAAGCAGTCAGGCTGTTTCACTCAGAACGGCTGAGAGCACTTGAAAGCGAACTCACCTGCTTCCACGTTTGCGTGTGAACACGCGTGAGAGGTGCGCGAGACGTGGCGTGACTCATTTGCCCTGGCTGCTCATGCAAACAGTTCTGATTTAATTACCCGGTGTCAACAGACTTTGCCACCGCCTCTGATTCGCAGCAGAAAACATAATGGGAATGCATAAACATTCCACGGAAAAGGTCAACGCTCCGTGTTTTTACTTTCATCAACTCATTAGAGCCTGGAGTGTTTAATAATTCCTCTCCAACTCCACGCCACCCTAATTACAAGTCAATTCCAGCCCTGCAGCCATTTATAAAAACCGCAAGCGTGGAGCCATGTGAGCCAAGATTTTGAAGCCTCAGATCTTTAGAAGCACAAGATCAGCTCCCCTCCGCGATGCCTTTGTATTTAAAAAAGTTCCTTTGTCTGTCCTTTTTTTCCCTCAATTGACTCTTTCAATTGCGGTTAATTAAAACTTTTTGCTTAACGTATTGGGTGGCGGCTCGCTAGCTGACATCCCCTACTGACAGAGTGTATAATAGGTTCCATCAGGATCGATGCCTTCGGCTTCCACACAAAAGGCAGCAAAGCGATTGGAACCCCAGTGCTGCATCCCGGTATCAATGGAGAGCCATCACCTCACCAATCAGGAAGGGTGCTCTTTAAACTGGCAGGCTTTGTTTAAGTGTCACTCTAAGACACAGCATCGACCTGCTCAGAAGAAGAGTTTCCCATGGCAGGTGACAAAAACAAAGCTGCCTTCAACCTCTTTCCCATCCCTACTTCTGTACAGACCGTCTCAAACTGCAGAGCTATTCAGCTAATGCCACGGTGAAGGAGCACCTCAATCAATAGTGAAACTCACAATTCACTAGTTTTACTTTCTTCCCGAAACAGAACATACAGCAGTATTCAGTATGCTTCACTTCATGCTATCTGTGAGAAATGTACGCTAGTTAAAAATGTTGGGGTCTTAAGATTGTTTTATGCTTTGAAAGATGTCTCTTATGCTCAGCAATTCATTTGATAAAAAAACACAGTAAAAACCATTAAAATACCTGTTTTCTATTTAATATATTTTAAATATAATTTATTCCTGTGATGTCAACGCTGAATTTTCATCAGCCATAACTCCAGTCTTCAGAAATCATTCAAATATCCTGATTTGGTGCTCAAGAAACGTTTTGCATTATCGATGTAAAAAAATAGGTGTGCTGATTAATATTTGTATAGAAAGCGTGATATATTTTGTTCATATGGAAGCTTGTTTCCGCTATGTAATGAAAAGAATTAAATTTAATTAATTAAAAAAAATTACATTTATCTCACAATTCTTTCTTTTTACAAAAGTCGAGTTACAAAGGCCAGTTCTGAGGATTTTTTTTCTTACTATTGTGAGTTTACATCTCAGAATTCTGATAATTGAGAATCACAATTGCTAGATATAAACTCGAAATTCCGTGAAAAAAAGTCATAATTGTGAGTTCTGTTTTCGCAATTCTTAGTTTATTTCTTGCAATTCTGACTTTAGAACTCACAATTGTGAGTTTATATCATGCAATTCTGAGAAAAAAAGTCTGAATTGTGAGATTGCAATTACCTTTTTTAGTTTTTATTAAGTGGCAGAAAAAGCTTCCATATGTTATTTAATGAATAGAAGTTTAAAAAATCTGCATTTATTTGAAACAGAAATGTTTTGTAACAATGTATAAGTCTTTACTGTCACTTTTGATCAATTTAGTGCATTGCTGTTTAATAAAAGTATTAATTTCTTTCAGAAAAAAATTAAATCTTACTTACCCCAAATGGTAGTGTAAATGGGAAGCAAATTGCTTCAAACCAAAAATATCACTTATCAAATAAGATAGCACAAAAGCACTACAAAAAAACAAACAACGTTGTAAATACTATAAAACCGTCAATGAAATCATGTTAATTATCCACTCCCCAGTGCATGTATAGAAGCATGTTTCTGCTTCAAAGCAAAAGATTAAAAAGGTAACTGAGATAAAGATTAAAACAAGAAATATTGTCACAATGTGAGATTACAATTGTACGACTATGAGAAATTGTGAAATATAGTCCCAATTACATTTGACATGTGACAATCATTTGCTCATTTAAGACCTTTAATATGATTTCAGATGGCACATCTTTATAGTCACAGTCATAAAGACTGGAACATTGCTGTCCACAATAACCTACCTGTACATTCTTGTTTTGACAGCATGTGAATGAACATGTGCCTTTGTCCCGTATCACTGCAGCCCTTATGGAGCTGAATTAACTGATGCTGAAATTGAAGGTGTGTTGTCTGTTAAGAGTTGTGTCATTACCTTATCTTCACCCCATCGTTTCCTTTCTGACTAAATCTCAAAACTTATTTTCAAGAAATAGGTTATCAAAGGGGTGTTTGAGCAAGGACATCGTCAAGTCAAATCAAGTCACCTGCATTTATATAGAGCTTTTTACAATACAGGTTGTTTCAAAGCAGCTTTACAGTGATAACAGGAAAATAATGCAATAAAGATTGTTTTGGCTGTAGAGCAGCACTAGCCCTCATTTTGTGTTTGGGTCATTTTGACCCGTGCCGAAATTGCTATTTCGGAATGTTATTGCATTGGACTAAAATTTACTGACTTTACTCACCCAGAGTCTAACAACTTCCCAAAAACTTTTTTATACTTTTTGTGGGTTTTTTTCCACACTGTAACACTTCTGGTGTTCCCGGTCAAAAATGACCGGCCTACAAAAAATTGCTTATAAATGTCTGATTATGCTACATCATCGCCAAATATTGGATTCAATCTTTTTGTCAACTTGTTTTCTTTCAATTAGGATGGGTTTTGTATTTCTTTTTGGAATTGATCGAGCGTAGGCCTTTTTGATCTGAGCTTACATACCTCAGGTTTTGAGTGAAAAAAGCGTTATTTGTGGATAATTTTGTCAATTTTACATAAAAATATGGTAAAAAAAAAAAAAAAGTGCACTGTTTATCACACTAGTGTGCTTTCATGTTTAACCAGGAAATTTGTTTTGAAATGCTTTGATTTTGTACAAAATGGCACAAAGTCACACTTGTGATGTTCCTGGTCAAAAATGACCAGCCTTATAAATCTCTTATGTTATTTTATCACGAAATATTGGATTCAATCTTTTTGTCAGCTTGTTTTCTTTCAAATAGGACGGGTTTTGTATTTATTTTTTAAACTGATTGATCGTAGGCCTCATTGATCTGAACTTATTTGGTCAAAAATGACTGCCCAATGAAAATGAATGGGGGAGTCGAAAATCAGAGAAGCAAATAGTGTGTTCATCATGTCCATGTTCACATGTACAATGTGGGCTTGCAAAAATGTGGGCCTCAAACCTGTGCATGTGTGGATCCATGCATACTCGCACACACACACACACACACACACACACACACACACACACACACACACACACACACACACACACACACACACACACACACACACACACACACACACACACACACACACACACACACACACACACACACACACACACACACACACACACACACACATACATGTTAATGTGCACAAACAAACTATTTTGAGTATTACCGACTATCTTTTTCACGGAGATGAACTTTATCCTCAAAACAGTGAGGCTCAGATCAATGAGGCCTATGATCAATCAGTTTAAAAAATAAATACAAAACCCGTCCTAATTGAAAGAAAACAAGCTGACAAAAAGATTGAATCCAAAATTTGGTGATAAGGTATAGCATAACGAGATATTTATAAGCAAATATTTGCAGGTCGGTCATTTTTGACCGGGAACGTCACAAGTGTTGTTGGGTTTTCAACACAGCACAAGGGCTAGAAGAAAGTTTAAGAAGTCTAGAAGTCCAGTTTAAGTAAGTTCAGCATTGATTCATTTCAGTTGTAAAAATCATTAGTTATTAATTTAGGGGCCGTTTACACAACACCGTTTTCAACCAAAAACGAGACCGCAAAACCTTGTGCTCGTGCTCAGCTGTGTGTGCTAGCAGAGAAGAGAATCAAATGAAGAGAAAGCAAAGATACACTGCAGCTGTGTCCAGTCAATGGCCGTTCTGCAGGGCCACTGCTGTTTGAGCCTGAAATCCACAGATTTAGTGGCATTTCAAGGACATCCACTGATCTCCACTCAGAGAGAGCTGAGAGACATGAGTCATCAGAGAAAGCATTACTGCATTAAACAAGACCACTTACCAACAAGAGCATCCTCACAGAGTTAAAAACCCCAAACAGGGCAGTCGTAAACTCTCGAGGCTCGTACATCAAATACAACAGCAAGATCGACTGATCCCCTGCAGAGACAAATGCACATAAAAACACATTATTATTTATGTCCACCCTCTCTCCAACTCTTTGTTGGCATGACTTTCAAAGATCAATGTTTTTCAAAGCAGTACAGTGTGTGAGATGATTGAACGTTAATTATGAACCAAATAACGACAATTAAATTCGACAAAATTAAAGATGCTAATATTTAAGACCACTAATAACTCATTTTAAGACTTTATGGAACATGGTAGAGACATCTATAGAAATCCCCATGTCTCTCTCTGGCCTCAGGAGTGACAGTACTCAGATGGAGTGCTTTAAAAGCTCCCTGCAGTGGCTCAGTGCCATCATCACAGCCGACTCCACCACAGGGCACGTATTAGATGCACTCATCATTCATTACAGCCTTCTCAAAGCTGGAACAACTATTTTTAAAGTTTTATTTTTAAATGAATGTTTATGCAGTGTTATTTCATTATCTCATATATATTTCATTTCAAACTCTCTTTACTAAAAGTTAATGTATTCTTAAATATATATACAATATATACATATTATGTGTGTGACATTTTAACAACAATTATTACAATTAATTACAAATAAATAATAAATAAAAATTACAATAAAGAAATCTACTTTTATGGACATTACCAACATAATTTCGAGTAGGTCAATTATTTTAGTAGTATTATATAAATATATGCTTACTTGCATGAATTACAAATATGTAAATATGTCATATAAGTATAGATCACGGTAGTATTTGTTTAATTATTTAATTTATTAATATCATTTATAATATAATGTATACATACCGATTTGAAATAAACAAATATTATTAAATCATAAATAATAAATTATTTAATTGAATAAATAAAAATGATTTTTAAATTAATTTGAATATTTAATTATAATAATAGTTATTATTACTATTACAGGAACTTTTACTGTATTTCGGGGACAATGTGGTTAATTGTCATGAAAAAACTGCAACAATTTTTATTTTTTGGGGGTTAAATGTGATCTTGACATATTCTTGACAGGTTTCTTGAGATTAACCTGCATACTGCTGCGACACACTGAATATATATATGTGTGTGTGTGTGTGTGTGTGTGTGTGTGTGTGTGTGTGTGTGTGTGTGTGTGTATGTTCGTGTTTGCACTGACCAATAGCCACCAGGTTATTTATGAAGGTGCAGAGAATGAGAAGGTGCAATTTCAGTCTCTGCTGCCCTGACCTCCTCTTGAACACTGCTTTGAAAGACAGCTTGGCGTACTTTAGGATAGACAGCCGAGACTGGTCTGCTGGAGAACATTGCTCATCTGTATCCTCTTTATAGGCAGATATACATGTATTTTTCCCTGTCGAAGGGTCTCTCAGCCAAAGCGCAATATAAAGTAATGCCAGGACGTGGCAGCCAATGTAAGCCCCGAACGCTGCCTTGGGCCCAAATTCTTGATCCAAAAATCCACCAAGGAGGAAACCCACTGTACCGCCCACAAAGATCATGGACTCGGCCACGGCCATACGTAAAGTGCGACTGGAGCTGGAGCCCATGGTCAAGTCGGCCAGGTAGCTGAAGGAGCTGAGGAA
This sequence comes from Scardinius erythrophthalmus, assembly GCF_964197995.2. Lineage (NCBI taxonomy): Eukaryota > Metazoa > Chordata > Actinopteri > Cypriniformes > Leuciscidae > Scardinius > Scardinius erythrophthalmus. The sequence continues at coordinate 8,342,511 of NC_138239.1, forward strand.
AATGGAGACATGTCCACCTGTCAGGCCTGTGAGGGCAGCAGCCAGCAGGGTCCAGTAAACACTGATGTTTCCCAACAGGGCCACAGCCAAGAGCAAACCCCCACTCAGCAGGGACAACAGAGAAGGGAACACCATGACCAAGCGACGGCCAGTGCGGTCAGACCAGGAGCCCAGCATTATAGCCGGAGGGATGGAGAGCAGGCTCAGGGTGGCGTTGAACAGAAGAAGGATGTAGGAGGCTGACGTCTGAATCTCCTCGTCCTCTTTGTGGTTCTTAGAGTTACTGCAGAGAGTTTCATTCTTGAGCAATTCTTGACATACCTACGAAAGACAAAAGCGATTCAAATTCATATCATTATCGATATTTACAGTTTTTTTCAATCGCTAACAAGCGCTTACCCATACTTCAGATACTTTTTCTAAACTCTTAACACAGACTCACACCTACAAAACACAATTGGCCAAATGGTTAATTGTCTTCTCAAAAACACATTTAGTTAAATATATACTAACTCTTCATTTCAAAACAGAACACATGTTTCTCTGCACACACTAACTTTACCAAAACACTGGAAATCTGACTCAAAATGAAATTTTTCTGTCAAAGAATAACACTTGTTTTCACTTCACAAGGTACATGCAGTCAATCAAAGTACACCAGGTTTCAAAATCCTGGCTATTGTTGACATTACTAAAACTGCATAGACTTTTATGTTTCAGTTTTACAGGTATTTGCATGCAAAACAAGCAATCCACCATTTTACACTAAATTCTTGGTTGGGAACTGTCCACATGTACAGTACTGTTCACATTCGTAAGCATTCCAATAAAAAGCAAATCAGTTTTTATTCCTTTACTGTTTACTACAGGAGGTACAGTAGAAACACGGTTTGATAGAACAGAAAAAGTTTTACAGTATTGCTTACACAGTGAACAAAATATCCATGAAACACACAAGAGCATTCTGAACAAAAAAACAACAGCAAAAAAAAAGCGGGGGGGACAAACCCCCCCACAAAATTACTGTATCTAATCTCTGCGATCTTCAGGGTTAGGCCACATGTTTTCATCAAGATCACATCTGATATCATCCAAGGCGATGCACCTGGGATAAAACTGCTTGGTATGTTGGATCCACCCTTGGAGCCAGCATCCATGGCTTCAAGGAGGGACATCTGCTCATGTGGCTGATGGTCATAAACCTTCCACCTCCACATTACATTTCGTCCAGGTTGACGCCTTTTGGCCAGATTGAATCCTGTCTCATCTACAGTATATGTATATGAATTCATGAGGGGCCTGGCTGGCCTCCAATTCCATAACTCTCAAAACAAAGTTTATGTAAATCATGTCATTACTGTATACTATACTGTACTGTAACCTATTACTGTGTAGGTTACCAACTTGCAAAGTGCAAAGCTTATAGAACTAGACATTGAATTGAATATACTACACTATACCTGGACATATTGTCGTTGTAGCTCCTTGACTCTCTCATTGATATATTGTTTTTGAACTGATATCATTGCAGAAGCAGAGGTTTTTATAAACTTTCATATTGTGAAATATTACGTAGTACAATATTAAATAACTGATTTCTGTTTCATGTAATACATTGTGTAAAATGTAATTCTTCATGACATTGTTCAAAAGCAACACATTTTGCTAGCAATCAAAATCACATTTAGCTAAAATCATGACATTTACAAAAATGGTAAAAGTTTCATGTAAATGGTAAATAAATAAATGCAGTCCATACTGTATCTAAGGTTTGGAATATTGTTTTTGCTATTGTGGGATGTTGTGTGTTAACATTTGTAAATACTACAAAAACAATCCATAATTTTGTTGGGAGGTATAGCTTGTCTGTTAAGAAAATGTAAGCGTTGTGGAAATGTGTTCACTGACTGCATATTGTGTGAAAACGACAAGAAATGTGTGAAAGGTATGGCCACAAAAGACCGATGCTGTGCTAATTGTGTTTAGAGTTTTGAAAATGTGAACACTGGCTGGACAAACGCTTGTTAGCGACTGAAAAAAACTGTAAATCACCACAACATTGTCTATTAAACACAACGACAAAATCGACATGTCCCTGAGCTTTTTGTCTTCTGAAAGCTTTGTTTTAAAAAGAAAAACAAGTTTCGTCAGCTGAACAATCAGTATGTTAAACGACAGTACGATTCATTGAACGCAGTGTACTTCTATTGCTTGCAGCCTCATTTTCATTCCTGTCCAAAAATAAATGAACGTCTTGTCAGGGTGCTACCCTGACTAAGGTCTATCGCAAACAAACAAAAAATCGATTCTAAGTCACTTACAGATTTTCGAGCAGGTCAGTAATTTAAGTGAGAGTGAGTAATTATATTACTATCTACTTACTTGGGTGAAACGTATACCGTTTAACAGCAACAAAACTTCATTTCATATATACATAGCTAGCTAATGTGTTAATACCTATACGATAACAAGCTCCCAAGAACAACACTTTAGTGACCCGGGATGTCATCCACTACCCTCCTCCTCATTCAGTTTTTAAAATCAGACATCAGCCTTCTTAGTATTCCTCAATCAATTCATTATAAACAAGATAACGACAAAAATAAATAATACAATTATAAAAGAATGCCTGTTTTCCAATTCATTTTTGTGCAAAAATTGTATAGGGTCGCTTACGACCCGAGGTGTGTAACCGTGTAAGTATATTTTTTTCTGCACAACAATAATTGAATCTTTGATGACTCTAAATTGTAATGTTGACTCATGCACTTTCTGTGAAGCTGCTTTGAAATGATGTGTATTGTGAAAAGCGCTATACAAATAAATGTGAATTGAACTGAATTAGTACAAAAAGCGAATCTTCAGAAAAATTAATTTCGAGACTAAATTACTGCAGGTAATATGTAAAACTCCACTCTTGAGAGTTGTTTTGAACGATTCATGAAAAGATTCATTAAAAGAGTTATTTGTTTCCCTGTTTGTACACAGGGAAAGCACTGCTAATGCTTATCATTTAAACTTTGGGAGAACACGTGCTGGGAGACACAATGCATTGTGTTTTGTGCTTTCATGGATTGGTGTGATGTGATTCGTATGAAAATGTAAAAAATGTTCCACCCCTAACTCCATGCCTTAACATAACATCACTGGGGCCTAATAAACCTAATTGAAGTTGTATATCACATTTGCAATCATGATTTTATTTTTTCCAATTATCAGCTTAATTATCAGCTTAATCCTAATGGACCCTTTTAACAGACTGTGATGACGAGTTATTAACATTGTTAATCTAGTAGTTTTTTTATTATTATTATTTTCATTTTTTTTTATATATATAACATGTATGTACATTTACAACATTATACAGTATTTACTACTTATAAAAACTATATTATAGTTTATGTTATATTACCTTGGCATTAAATTACAGAAAACACTGCTGTGTGAGTGTTTCTAATACAAATACATCTTTCTCTCTTCTGTGACTGTCCAACATAATCTGTCAAATCTATCAAATCATAGAATCGCGAACATGGATTTTTCTTTTGCTATTGGAGAAAACAGGAATACAAAAATATATATTTGTTGTAGTATCGACTATAGAAGTTAACCCAGCTATGATGACTTCTGCTTCTGTGAACCTTAATGCTCATATTATATTGTGTATAATAGTGTAAGTGAACAAAAGTGTTCATAACATGTTTAGATGAGATAACAGTACAGGCGAACAACAGTTGCTTAGGTCAGCATTATTTTTAAGGTGGGCCTTAGCATTTTATGCAAGACTAGAGCTTTAACAGTCTTTATTTTTAGTTGGATCAAATGTTTTAGAATTGAAAACCGGGTATTGCTTCTTAGGTCAGCTTTGAGGATTTTCTACTTCTAAGATTTTATTCATTGTCAGTAATGATGCTCTGAGGCATTATGGGAATGATGCACAACCCGGGCAGTAACTCATCGCACCAGGGGACGCCCTCAGTTATTGTAAGAACAAGCCTCGGGGAACCTCACGAACCGCAACCTCACAAATATGATGATATCAAGGAGCAAATGGCAAGAATCGAGGCCATTAAGAGTGGCGTAAATGAGCACTTTGCAATAAATGATTGGACCCTCTTTAATCTTTCCACAGTTTTCACTGCGTGGAGTTGTGCTCATTCATATGATATATTCATCCACATTTTTCTGAGAGCTGTTATGTGTGGAGCTGCAGAGTTCATTGGAAGGGTAAGAGAATTTAAAGGAGAGAGGAAAGGAAGGACACTCACTCAGAAAAAAAAGCAAAGTGACAGGAGCAGGAACTAAAAACAGCTGCATGTTTTGGAGAGCGTCTCCCTTAAACAAATGCATATATTCACTGCATTATTTATATTCATAGAAATGTCTTTGTAGTTCACATATTATTTTTCCTGCATTTTCCCCTCTCTATTATACTTTACTTAAAAAAAAAAAAAAATATATATATATATATATATGTATTTTTTATTTTATTTTTATTGTTATTTTTGGGCATAAGTTCTCTCTTTTATTATTTATTAGGATGTAAATGTATTGAAATTATAAAAAATGTAATTCATTTAATCTGAATGTAAAAGTGTGTGTGTGTGTGTGTGTGTGTGTGTGTGTGTGTGTGTGTGTGTGTGTGTGTGTGTGTGTGTGTGTGTGTGTGTGTGTGTGTGTGTGTGTGTGTGTGTGTGTGTGTGTGACATTTAAAAAAATTACAATTAATTACAATTAAATAAATAAAAACTACAATAAAAATTACAATAAAGAAATGTATTTTAATGGACATTACCAACACATTTTCGAGTTGGTCAATATTTTAGTAGTATTATATTAATATCTATTTACTTGCATGAAATAGAAATATGGAAATATATTTAATTAATTAATCTAACTTATAATGTATACTGATTAAAATTAAACATATATTATCAAATCATAAATAATAAATTATTTTATTATTATTATTAAAAATGATTTAATTTAAATATTTAATTATAATAATAGTTATTATTACTATTATTAATTATTATAAACTACAGGAACTTTTACAGTATTTTGGAGACATTGTGGTTAATTGACACTAGAAAAAGCAACAACAACAAAAAAATGTTGAGGTTAAATGTAATCTTGACAGGTTTCTTGAGATTAACCCGTGTACTGCTGTAACACACTGAATATACATGTTATAATTGTGTGTGTGTGTTTGTGTATGTGCGAGTTTGCACTGACCAAGTAAAAAGTATAAATTACTTTAAAATGTACAATGAAAGTCTATTTTTAACCAGGTAATACATGCACTTTTTTACTGTAAAATATATTTTTAAAATGAAATGCAAAATGATGAAGATTAGGACATGAGCCTGGCTGGATTTGTTTTAATCATCTTTTTGCCTGCGCTTGTTCATTTCTAATCCATGAAAAATGTATTATGAAAATAGATTTTTCAAATACAAAGCAGTCTCCTAATTATATTGAGTTCTAATTTTTAAATGGCAGAAATGCAGATGTTGTCCGTCACATCGCTGGACATGTCAACTTACCAAAAAGTAAAATTCCACAAAGTTAAAATCAAGATCCTGAAGTTTCTCAGGCACAGTCTATGTTGAAGCTCAGCAACAGAATACAGACTAATGACTGTCAGCGATTGTTTAATCTGGTCCATGAGTGATTGTTTTGCACTGGGACTGTCATGGCTGGTTCGGCTTGATTAATGCCCGCTGCAGTTTTGGGTTTTGAGTACATCTCGAGCTCCACTGCTATTCTCCAAGCGCTCCGTGGTTCTGCTTCGGGCATTTCCGTTTTGTGTACTAGAACTGGACCCTGCTGACCTGTTTTTCAGTTCAAAGAACAAAACACTGACTCGCTGGACCAACTTGATTAATGTCTCTCCTTTTCACTCTCTCCCTTGCTTTAAATCACAAAAAGTAGCAGCTCTCTTACCTTTGTGATAATCATCTGTTGATACGCAGGTGTTACGATGAAAGTGCTGGTCATGTAGAGGAAAATCACCGGCTCCACTGTAACAACTCTCCTTAGTTTCTCTTTCCATGCCGACATATTCAGCTTCGCAGTGACAGATATGGAGACGAGGAAGGAAGAAGGAAATTGTCTCTTAATATTAAAGCCGTGTTAGGTAGAGCAAACCCATGTAGATGTTCATACTGTCCTAAGGGAATAGTGGACAAGGGAAGTGTTTTCGAGTTAAAACACACTGTTAGGTTAGTCACATGCATGTCAGCTGTAACGGGAGGAAATTGTCTCTCTCGACATTCTCTTATCAGGAATTGTTCTACTGTGCGGTTGTAAAAGTGGTTGGCCTTTATTTGCCCTTTGAACACAACCCCCACAGATTCACACTTCCCCTGCAGCAAAAACAAAGAGTGGTGAGAATCCTCTTCTTCTTTCTACAGTATGCGTTTTTAGAATGTTAAACTTGCAAAGTAAGATTTCCTTTGAATTGTGCAAACATTTCCCGTTATAGCAGCAAATATTGAGGTGCAACAATGACAATGACAATTTTCAGAACTTCATTGCAGCCTGGCAGAGATTTCTTTGTATAATTTTCCAGTATAAAGTGTAGTATGACCAATAACATTAAAACATTAGTTTAGTGTAGTGGTTTGTCTCCCTTTGTCCAAGATAATATTCAAAGGCCTTCCTATCTAAGCCAGTGTTCCAGCCCACAGCCGACTCAAACCCTGCCCAAAAACAATTTTTCACCTCGTCCAATCACAGTTGACAGCTTCGGGATTCCCACAAAGTGCCTTAACATAAACATTTTGATTTTATTTATTATGTTTTAAATCGTATTTGCATGATTGTATATTTCCTTGTTAATATGTACGGTAGTTTGAATATGTATTTCATCTGTATTTTACTCCTCTTAAATCATTTAAACTTTTTTATTTTATAGCCTATGATTCATTTTTTACTCTGTCTTTGATTTTTACTGATAAATTGTTAAAAAGGTGAGCTATAAATATGAATAACCCGCACAATGTAATAGGCTGACATAGCCACCCATGCTAGTTTTTGCCTTAAAACATGTATTGCCCTTTACATATTTTAGTTTGTACACATTTTCAGACAATAAATGAAAAACTGACAATTTCTAAACTCAGTCAAGACCATTATTAATAGCCTACTACATACTCTTTTCTCTTTATTCACTCTTGTTTTGTCTACACACAAGCATCAATTGTTAATCAACAATGCCAAACTCAATTAACCTGACTTAAAAATGTCTGTTGTGGGTTGTCACGGAGCAAACCCGTGATCATGAATGGACTGTATGTAGGTACACCATATCAAACACACAAACATGTGCAACATTAACGCAATCTAATTACTGACACTGATATCCTGGGTATTCAGACTGCAGTGTTGTGAATGTGCAATGTTTGTGCAATACTTGAATGTATTGTGTATAATGTGTTTTAGATATTTGAGAGTACAACGTGTTTGGGTATCATTAGCCGCTAACATTGTTCATTCATCTGTATAGAGAACCACAACACAAATATGTTTGATTTGGAAACTTTATTAAAAATTGTGTAACACATTATTACATATCTAACTTACCTGCTTGGAAAACACCTGTGACCAAACCTGTATTAGTTTAAAAGCAGAGTATTTAAACATGGTGGACATGCTGCCTGATTGGGAGAAACCATGTTGGGTAACTGGGGGGGGGGGGGTTCCAAATGTTCCTGTAAAGCAAGGTTTATAATTGTTAATTCATTGTTTTGCATCATAGTTGCATGTTCTTGTTACTGTGTAATGTAATTATGGATGTTGTTTAATATGCATTAGGTGGTTGAAAGTACATATGTTAGAAAGTAAATCTTACCTGTAGAATGGTACATTCCCGGGTGTGGCCTAGACTATAAATGGCTGCCAGAAAGCATGGTGCAGGAGGGTCAGGTTGGTTGTGTGAAGTGGAAGCAAATCCATAGAAACTTGTTCCAGAAAGTTTATTAATCAAACGATACAACTGCTGTTGTGGCTACCTTCCCACAAAAACTTGTAAATATTTATGTTATTTTTTATAGTTTTTCTTTTTCTTTTTTTTTTTTTTTTTTTTTGCCATTGGATTTGCACTGTCTGCACAATAAATTCACCTTAATTGGAATTTCCTGTTGCATTTGGTCTTATTATGCCTCTGATCGCAAGGGCGATCGCTAACATGGGTGAAACTCACGTAATCTCTAATTGTGAAGGGACATCAAATGTGCCCCCCATACCATCCCTCCTTCACTCAGTCGCTCTTTCAGTGCTCCTTAAAGGGATAGTTCACAAAAAATGAAAATTAGCCCATGGTTTACTCACCCTGAAGCCATCCTATGTGTATATGACATTCTTCTTTCAGACGAATACAATCGAAGTTATATTAAAAAATATCCTGGCTCTCCGAGCTTTATAATGGGAGTGAATGGGTATATTTTTTTGGAAGTCCATCAAAGTGTATCCATCCATGATTAAAGTGCTCCACGCTGCTCTGGGGAGCGTTTCCCGAAAGCATTGTTAGCCAACTATGGTCGCAAGTTCCGTCGTTATCAGCATAGTTCAACGATTTGGTGTTTCCCAAAACCATCGTTCCAACGAACGTTCGCAAACAGCATCGCAAAGTTGTGTGGTTAGAAGCATCGTTTCTAGTTCACATGAGATGTAGACTGAATAAATCCTTATCTTTAGCAAAATAAGCAAGCTGACATTCAGTACAACCCGTGTTATTTATTTAGAATACATACAAATGTAATTTAAGTCTTTTAGTTTGTCAAGAGATTTAAAGCACCGTTTTTGAAGACTGTGCATGTGCGAACGTGCTCTACTATGTAAGAACGAGCCACATATTGAGTCTGGTAATAAAGCAAAATAACTGAGAAAAATTAGAAATGGTCTTCAGATGCCATATGTCTGTAACTTATATGACAAAATCTAGCGTTAATTCGATCTCAAACAGATTAATTAAAATAAGTTATTAGTCCACCACGTGCTAGACGTCATAAACCAACGTGGTTGAACGATACTTTGCGACATACGGTTTCAAGAAACAGTCGTGACTAGCTAGTTGATTTCTCCAACGATGCATCGTACTATGGTAGTTAAGCAGCGAGCTATATAGTTGTACGGGAAACGCACCCCTGGGTGGTTAATGAAGGCATTCTGAAGTGAAGCAATATGTTCGTGTAAGCTATAAAATGCTATTGTCTGCGCTGATAGCCTCGTGGGCAGCTCGGGTGACCCGAGTTCGAGTTCCGGCTCGTGGACCTTTCCTGATCCCGTCCCCTCCTTTCTCTCTCTTCCACTTCGCTTCCTGTCTACTCACTGTCCTATCATAATAAAAAGGCAACAACACCAAAAAACTAAAATCTTTGAAAATAAATAAATAAAAAAGGAAATAATGTCTGATTACCTGTGGCAGTTGTTTTCACGAGTTCCCACTGGCAAATGATCGAATAGAGTATTTGGCATGTTGTGCGAGTGGACGCTCCGAGTTCGGAATTGAGTCGTCGAGGTGGCGGAGGGATGCAGAAAACTTTTGAGGTAACTAGGTGAGTCGGCTCTATATGCAATGTGCAAAAAAACACAGTGCAGCGTCAGAGACTGACACGAAAGAGAAAACGTATTCTCATTGCTTCATAAACTTAAGGTTGAACCACTGTACTCACATGGACAATTTTAACAATGTCTTTACTACCTTTCTGGGCCTTGAAAGTGTTAATAGCGTTGCAGTCTAATGGGGGTTTAGAAAGCTCTCGGATTTCATCAAAAAGACATTTTGTGTTCAGAAGATGAACACTTGTCTTGTGGTTTTGGAATGACATGAGGGTGAGTAATTAATGACAGAATTAAAATGTTTGGGTGAACTATCCCTTTAACACACACACACACACACACACACACACGCACACCCCAGATGATTTCATTCTGTTTATGTACTTAATGTATGCAGAGAGTGAATACATGAGCTGCGGGAGACATCAGAGGCAGCAGGCATGCAGTACGGGAATGAACCCTTTCTCACCTGAACTAGTGTCTTTCTCTCTAGAGGCCCTGATATCTGCTGGGTAGAGTTCAAATATTTACACAGGCGCGCTGGCTGAGGAGTCTTATTTGTCTGCGCAAGGGACTGGTCTATCATACATCACTCTCTTAGATCTGTCTTCTTCAGTATCGCCTCTGTTGCTGCTCAAATATTTAATAATGTTTATCGTTAAACATTATTCAGCTTGAAAAACTCATGTCGAATGTGAGTGTATTGTGTCATGCTGTGTACATATATATTTAAACTGTCTATATGCACATGTTTACATATACACTCAGATACTGTATGTACATCACCTCTATTCCAGAGGTCGTGTGCTATAGGCGTGATGGTAGTGTCATATGTTCGCGATGAGAAAGCAATCCCAGAATACACTGCAACAAGCTTATTAAGATTTAAAAAAAAAAATAGTGTAATGAATTAAAAATATTTAGTCAATTAAAGTCTCCATGAAATCAAAATTGACAATTTTTGTTTTTTTTATTGAGTATTGGAGTATTGTTATAAATGATTTATCCATGCACATCAGTATTTTTTTTAATTCATGTGCCCTCATAATCTTCAATCAAAAAAAGTCCCCTCCCTTTTGTAACGACATCTCTAATCAATTCCTGATGAACAAAATCAAGTCCCGTCTGACATTTTTTCTTATTCGAGAAGCTGTTTCACTCGAATATACATCACAATGGGGGGAGTAGATTTTTGCAATATCCGTTTCATGCCGAAATTTAATAAATTTGCAATGGTGGGATATGAATTTACATTGTGAAATAAAAATACGCAATTGTGAGAATTAAACTTACAATTGTAAGGGTAAAAAAGTTGCAATTGTAAAATATGAAGTCGCATTGTGAGATATAAATGCACAATCTTGTGAAATAGTTGCAATTACAAGAAATAAAGTATGAAAGCTGCAATTATCAAAATTGTGAGGAGAAATAATGTCACAATTGTAAGATATGAAGTCTCATTGTGATATATAAATGCACAATTGTGAGAAATAAAGTATGAAGCTGCGATTTTGAGAAATTAAATCAATATTATCAAATATGAAGTCAAAATTGTGAGAAATAGTAACAATTGTGAGAAAAAAATGTGTAACTGTGATGAATAGTCACAATTACAAGAAATAAAGAATGAAGTCGCAATTATGAGACAAAATTTTGATAAATGATGTCAATTGTAAAATATGTCACATTGTGAGATATAAATGCACAATCGTGACAAAATAAAGTCACAATTACAAGAAATAAAGTATGAGTTTGCAATTATGAGAAATTAAATCACAATAATCAGATATGAAGTTAAAATTGTAAGAAATAGTGTCAGTTGTAAAATATGAAGTCACATTGTGATATATAAATGCACAATCTTGTGAAATAGTCACAATTACAAGAAATAAAGTATGAAGTTGCAATTATGAGTCAAAATTGTGATACATTATGTCAGTTGTAAAATATGAAGTCACACTGTGAGATATAAATGCACAATTGTGACAAAATAAAGTCACAATTGCAAGAAAAGTATGCGCAATTATGAGAAATTAAATCCCAACAATCAGATATGAAGTTAAAATTGTGAGAAATAGTCGCATTCGCAATTACAAGAAATAAAGTGTGGAGTTGCAATTATGAGTCAAAATTGTGAGAAATAAATGCACAATCTTGAGAAATAGTCACAATTACAAGAAATTACTGTATGTATAAAGTCGCAATTATGAGTTAGAATTCTGAAAAACAACCTTGCAATAGTAAGATATGAAGTCAGATTGTTGGATATAAATGTGCAGTCGTGAGAAATAAAATCACAGATACAAAGTCGGGTTGGAAAAAGACATGAAATTACAACTGCAAGAAATAAAGTTGCAATTGTGAGATGTGAAGTCGCAAATATGAAGAAAAAAAAGTCACAGGTACCTTTTTTTTATTATTCTGAAGCAGAAACAAGGCAGCTTACTAGTTAAAAAAAAAAAAAAAAAACACAGAGCTTTTGAAGTTTCTATCAATGTCCCTTTTTGGGAGATAAACACTGCTCCTGCCACTATCACTTTTTTTCTAATTATTTCTACACCGTCTACACTGACCTGACGAGACAGCAGTGAATAATGAATGCATATCCTACTTGTTGAAAACAGTAATTGTTGCAGATTACCTCACAAAATGGCAAGCATAAAAGCTCTGTAAAGGGAAAGAGTTTTTTTCCCTGGACCTCGGCCACGCTATACATTAGGACTGTGTGCTCATGTGCGAAACCCAGTACACTGGAGCTCTCCTGAAGGGTGAGATTAATGGTCTGACCTTCACTGAACGGCCGACGTATTTAGCACAAAGTTTGTAATAGTGCTATAGCAGTAGGTCACAGCAGTGCTGCTCTTTTGATGAAAATGTCGCACCGCTGTTAGGCACGATGAACCGGGCACACACTCACAAGCGTCCACTCTTAAAAGATAAAGGTTTAAGTGCATAAGAGCCACACACAAAATGAAAGAAACAGGAATGCCCTCACTGTAAACAGAGCACTAGAAACTGTAACGTACGCATGCACCTGTTATGAGAGAAAATGATTCTCGTTATAAAACCTCTCTCGCTTGTTTTATTCTTTTCTGATGCGTAGTGAATCATATGTCATCTCCTGGTCTTAGTTCACTCATTTTGTTAAGAATTTATTACGTTTTTCTTTTCACTGAGGAAATGGTGTTCTCAGCAGAGCAGGTTTTCTGTCACGCTGCGGCGTGTTTCGCACCCGTACGGTTTTCTATTCTATTCAGCCACAAAACCTGATCTTGACTCTAACTGTATTGCTTTCAATTTATATGCGCTTTCAAATAAAAAGAAAACGCTTCTTAATAGCTTTAAATGCAATTGCATTATATTACAGTATATGTGAATTAGATCATCGGGCAAGGTCTCTGATCTGGTCTTTTCTGCTCAAATGCTTTCATATAATCCCTATTTCTTTTTGCTGTGTTAATTCAGGAAATGTCTTTTCGAAGTGTTGATGCGTTGTACCAGGTCTGTCTCTCTTTCTCATCACAATTCTTGGGATTCTGCCTCACCTCTACATAAAACAGTTCCTGGTCTCTCACCTAACCGCATTCACGCTGAAGCTGATAAATCAAGAATTCATGCATGTACATGAACTTATTAGTTAGTGTGTTTTTTGTTAATACCAATAGGTGATGAGTCCCTATCTATCTATCCATCCATCCATCCATCCATCCATCCATCCATCCATCCATAGTTATCCAACCATTCATTTATCTTCTTTAACATTAATTAAACTTACATGAGTTAACATGACCTGTACAGATCGTTAACATGACCTGTAAAGCCGTTCTTTTTCAAACAAATAAAAAGCTGTTTACAGCGGAGTTTCAGCAGATGCATTTTGAACCAAGATGACTTTGCACTTAGTCTTGTTTTATTGCCCTCATTTCCAAGTGCACAGTGATAAACTAAGTAGAAATGTGCCTTAATACCGCCAAATTGATGTCTTATGGTTTGGCCTCGTCTTCAAAGGCTTTTAACATTTTTATTACTGCCATTAGCTTCCACAAACTGTAATTATTTCTACAGATGAATTTGGTAGATTTCCTGCTACCAGCGATTGTTTTCACTGCAAACACATTCTCCATTTATATCACTTTCTTGACACGCAAGACATTTTCACAGTCTTGGAATACCTAAAGACCATGGCAGTGCATGCACACACTGTTTTCAGTTCAAATAAAGATAAATCTAGTGGCAGACAATCACAGTGCAGTAGAGTGAAGGAATTGTGGGATGTGTTTTCATGAGGCGTACGTTCTCAGTAACATTTGGATGCATTTGATTGAGCTTAATATTGTATGAAAATGAAATGACATTATAATGAAAAATAATATTGTAAATGAGCACGGTGTTAAAAACAACAAAGGATATGAAACAGATCTGTGTAATGTGCTAGTTTATTCGGAGCCACACCGACAGTGTTGATATGTAACATCCAGCAAATAATATCTGTCTAGTTGGTGTATCGTTTGATAATGATGTCCAAAAGGACTGTAAGAGGCTGCATTTATGCATGAGCTCAGCCCAAATGCACTGCAAGGTCAGACACGCAGGGAACAGCTCTTATTACATGTGCATCACGTCCCAAAAGGGTCCGAATCCCGCTCAACACACACATCTACGAGTCTCATGACATTATACTAAAAAGATATCAAAACACATTAGGGATCTACCTGGAAGAGAGAGAAAATGGCTTAAATTACATCCTGTGAATTGTATGGACTGCTCGTGTGTGATTTGCACTGTGAATGCACTAATATAAAGGCAAGAGAAAAGAAGTAAATGGACACAGTCCAAGGTTGCTCTTTTTTCTTGCTCTTAAACATTAATTAGTTTGTGTGTCAAGGGACCTTTTTGCGGCGTACGGGGAGCCATCGCGAACCATGCTGCACACACATGAAGGTCGGATGACCTGTTCTTCTCAGTTATGTTTCATTATAAAACAAGCAAATGAGGTCACACATATTGGGTGTCTTTACTATGTACTAATATTTAATAATAAAATGTATTGTTAAGTACAATGTACTTATTGTGTTCATGGTGTATTGCTGCCGTTGAGGTGGGATACGGTTAGGGTTGGGACAGGTTTGGTGGTGGGTATAGGTTTAACGGTGGGTTAAGGGGTGAGTGTAGGGTCAACAGGGTAATTGTAGATGTAATCAGTGCTCAAAGTGGGCCGTTACGCACCGGTACACAGTACCCGAACTTCTATATAGCGTACCCTCACTTATTCTTGCGTGCCGGCACTTCTCACATGTTGCCGGTCTGAACACCCAACGGGAGTACCGGCCCTTTTTTTCCACTTCAAGCACTGGATGTTATTATAAATTAATTACAACTCTAATTACATGCAAATTAAAAATATGTACAATGTAAAAACATGTATGTTCACAATCAGTGCATTGTATCAATGATTCATTTAAATGTTAGTGCATTGTAGTTACAGAAGGGTTAGTTTACCCAAAAAATTCTATCATTAATTACTAATCACCCTCGTGTCGTCCCAAACCCGTAAGACTTTCGTTCATCTTCGTAACAGAAGTGAAGATCTTTTTGATGAAATCTGAGAGCTTTCTGTCCCTCTTTTGAAAGCTACACAACTACCACTTTGACTCTTCAAAAAGTTCATAAAGAGATCGTAAACCTATAGTCCATATGAATCAAGCTGTTTAGTGAAGAGACTCAATTACTATTTTTAATTTAACACACGAGAATGAACCTCATTGGTTCTCACACATCAAGCGAACATCCTTGAGCTTCCGTTTACCACAACCGATGAGTGAGTTGGTGAATGTTTATACACTCTCAGAAAAAAAGGTACAAAAGCTGTCGCTGTTGGGACAGTACCCTTCAAAAGGGTACTAATATGTACCATTTAGGTACTAATATGTACACTTTTGGTACCAATATGTACCTTTGAGGGACTAATATGTACAAAAGTGTACCTTTTGAAAAGGTACCGCCACAGTGACAGCTTTTGTACCTTTTTTTTCTGAGAGTGTATGTGAAAATCTTATGGGTTTGGAACGACATGAGTATGAAGAATTAATAACAGAATTTTCATTTTTGGTTAATCTATCTCTTTAATATAAAGTGGGAACGCAAATGAACTTTGGACGTTGCAACTTAATTATAGATATGAGATTGTGAATGTGACTTTTATGCAATGTAATTCTCAAAGGTAAAAGTAGGTGTTGTTGTTTTTTTTTTTGGAAGTTTCATTTAAAATCCTCTCAGCTCAAAAACCTGAGAAGGCATGAAGAGTTATGTGCAGATTTTCACTATAGCTAAGCCACTTATGACTTCTTAAGAAGCACTATAAAAATGCGGGCGACAGCAAGAAAACAACAGATGACCAGAAAAGAGACTTTCAAAATAAGAGACACAAGACCATAACAAAATAATCCCTGTAAAGCCTGGAATATGAAATAATAGTCAGGAAAATCAATTTTTCTTTAAATGAAACCTTTAGACACAATCTGAAAAATTGTTTGTGTTTTATATTTGTTTTATATTTGAAACATCATGCTTTTATATGATAGCTCACAGTCACACTTGATGAGAAAAAAACACCTCAGTTTTAAAAGCTCTGTACTTTGAATTGTAGGGGGCAAAACAGGATGTGATGCAATACAGTGATGATTGAAAGAATTGATACAAATAAGAGATAAGAGATACAAATAAAGTTTACCCAAAAGTCTGATGCAAGAATAAATTTTAAACGCATAAAAATGATGTGTGGATAATCAAGTAAACATAATTTGCTTCAGTCCAGTAAATGTTTATCTAGAAATATTACTAACAATATTACATTTAACGTTTACTGAATAGAGATCATTAAAGATTTCATAGGAAGAAAAAAAAAACATGAAGGGAGACATTTGAGTTAAGTCTTATACTTCAATTTTTAGAATTTAGAATTAAGGTCCTTTATTAACTAAAAAAGTATAAACCATCAATCAAATGCTGATCATTTAGAGCCCTGATAAATGTATGTATTAAATATAATACACGTTCAAGAAGGAGCCCAAATATGTTGAACAGAGACTCAAGCAAATCTGTCTTTTAAACAGCAACAGACAATTCTGAGAAAACAAATGAGGTTGATGAAATCTAAACCCTGTTTGGGAAGATACACGGGCTGAACACGGACAAGAAATGGAGGGGTGCAGAACTGCCTCTGGCGGTTTGTTAAAGAGAACACCTAATTATATCACTTTGACAAGACGCCATCCACTAAAGAGGGAATTCTGTCTGTTCTAAAATGTGACAAGCAACATGTCGCTATAAATAGCAAAGGATGCATATTAAATCAGTATACAAGCTGAACCAAAATGACGGTTGACGTTATAGCCACAACAATTCAGCGTGTTTATGAAGTTATGGACTGCGTTAAAAGAGAAAAAGTGCATTAGGGTGTAACAACAAAACTGTTTCAAGTACAAATAGCTTTTATTATAGTTCTTTTTTCATAATGGGTGTTATGAGGTTATACTATTTATTATACTCTCTGTGGTCTCTGAAGCAAAAATTGAAAAGCAATGTTTTACCGAAGGCACATTTGAAAGTATTTTAGAGGGATGGGTGTATCAGACATGATAAGAAGTGATCCTCTCTTTGACTTTACCAGGCCAGAAACAAACATCATCTATGTTCATATTGTTTGGATGTTGTGAAGCTTCACGTTTCCATGCACACGGAAAAGAGAGGGCAAAGGCGTCATTACGGCATAGCTGCCCAGTGAAGCTTGCTATGAGGACCCAACACATTAGCAGATTATGGGTTTGTGTCTGGCTACTGTTGTTCATTATGTGTCAAGAGAAGAATGAACCCGAGTGACTTCTCTAATGGCATCTCAGAAACTCCAACGGAATGAGCATTTGTTCTTTCGGCTCTCAGCGCTGTTTCAGGAGGAATCGACCTCATGCTACGAGTAAAGGTGGAGTAGCACTCCAATGTAATAAAGAAAGAAGTGCTGAGTGCTGTGCCTTTATCTCTTTTTCAGTCTCGTTGTTGCTGTGTTGAGATGTTCAGAGAGGGTTTAACCTAGAAAAGAAAAGAACGGGAAAAAATAATGTATGTACAGAATTTTGTTATACATTAAAACTGAAAATATAAGGGGGAAATAATGCATTTCAATAATGAAAACTAAAATTTGAAGATGGAGAAAAAAGTAATAACATCACATTAAAGGAGAACTCTGGTCAATTTTAACATTGAGCTCATTTTTTTGTACATTTGGAGTGCTGTCAATACAGAGAACAACGACAAAAATCGGTGTTGCCTACACCGAGTTATTCTATTTTTAAAATTTGCACCCTGTTGACTTCAATGGGGCAAGTACTAAACCTGCTTTTAGCCTTTAGCTCGGTTGAAGTCCAAAGTAGTCGATTGCCGAGTTCACGCATGGATCATAGGTAACTAAATCTATGCGCGTGAACTCGGCAATCGACTACTTTGGACTTCAACCAAAAACAGGATGTAAACAGGTATTTGCGCTGGCTTAAATAACATCATTTTTATACATATCTTTCACATCTACTGCAGTCAGATTCACCCGTGTTCACTCTGAAGGAATCACTCACATTAGCTGTGCACTTGTAATGACACATCAAGGATGTTAAGAGGCTAAAAGCAGGTTTAGTACTTGCCCCATTGAAGTCAACAGGGTGCAAATATTAAAAATAGAATAACTCGGTGTAGGCAACACCGATTTTTGTCGTTGTTCTCTGTATTGACAGCACTCCAAATGTACAAAAAAATGAGCTCAATGTTAAAATTGACCGGAGTTCTCCTTTAAATAATGCTTCATCATTCATACAACTTTCCTCTATCTTTGATATAATGAATAATAATGTTTGTAACTGTTTATGATGATGTGGTGTTAATTATGTATTCAGCCTCATTGAGCCTAACTGGTCACAAATGGATCTTTACGGTGATTGGTCATGTGATAATTTTGAAGGGATTGAGTTTGAATAGTTGTATATGCCTGATGAAGGTCGTGAGACCGAAACTTTGCTAATAAAATTTTGATACTCATTTGCAAGTATTTATGATTTGATTGACACAATCAATCAAGTCAGGGTATCAGTATATTCAGTAAGCCCTATATATTTAGGCAAAGAGCTTATTAAAAAACGAGCCGTTTTCTATTCAAGCCTGTGTGATCTGAAGCTGGTGGGAAGTATATCATTTACTTTTAAAAAAGACTGTAATGCTGCACTAGATTGAACCGTACGACCATAGAGGCAACGGTGTAAAATTACCTTCTGCAAGAAAATACATTTTCCTCCTGTGAATTTGAAAAGATCAAATAATGGCAATATGTGATTTGAATTTTATCGGCACAGAACGTGAAATTCAATTTAATCTTCTTTCAGATAATCTGAATGAACCGCCATCTATGGTCCAGACTGAGTCCCATGAATTACCAGAGGGGAACTTTGGAATTATCACCTTGAATTTCACATAGAATAATGACTGTCCTACCCTAGAGCCGTTTATGAAATGGGTACCTTTGTGTTTGTTCCTCCATTTGATCTCAGGCTCATTTTCACCCTGCAGCATCTTTCTCTTTGGGAAACTTTAATCGCTAACTAATAGACAGATTGACTAAGACTAAGCGTTTTGCAATGCTGTTTCTTTTAGTAAAATCAAGTAAAAAATCTCACATTATAAAACATATTTTTAGTCCTGAGTAATTCATTAAATAATTCGCTTAAATGTTTTTTTTTTTTTTTTTTTTTTATGTTTTGTTCAATATCACTGATTAGCCTACTGTGTGTCATACTTAAAGATATATATGTCATGAAACTCAAGATGGTGTAGGCTGATGGCGTCACATTTAGAGTTTGTTTTTGATCTGTTTTCCTGTTCTGTCTGTGTGTGTTTCTAAGGGACAACGATATGCTTAAAACAGTTTTTCCCTGAGTTTTCCCGCGTACAGACGACACCATTGTCAAACAATCCCCATTCACACGGATCCACGAAAACGACTAAAAACCCTGTATTTTGCTGCCAGGCCGTCAGATGGCGATGATAGACTGAATATGTAATACACATTACATAAGTTTTTGTCGTTTACACAGAGACCGTTTTCAAAAACGTGCACTTTGAAACCCGTTTTCAAAACCCAAAACGCTGTTGTCGTGTAAACGAACGGCCAAAACGCATAAAAAGTTTTACGTTTTTAGTTGAAAATGGTGTCGTGTAAACAGCCTTTCTAGTTTGCTAATTAGTTCTCCCCTGCCTGTTTGTTTCTATGGTAACTGATTTGATTGGAGTCCTCAGTTCAGATGTGTTTAGTTAGGTTCTCCCTTTGTTTGTTCTGTCTATTTAAGCCCTGTATTTCTTTCAGCTGACTGTCACTTCTACGTCATTACTACGTTCGTTGTTCTGTTCCAGTTCCAGAGATTCTTCAGTGTTTTGTAAAGTTTGTTTAATAAAAGACGCTGCTGCACCACTTCCCTTTGTGCTGCAACCAGCGTTTACTCGGCACAAGCTGATTGGTTCTTGTTGTATCTGCAGCCAATGAATTTGCTACTCAACATTTAAATAGCTGGTCAGTGTTTGCTGTAGCTGTTTGCAGCACTTTCAAATTTCCTCTGAAACCCTCCACCTTCCCCAGCTCCACATAGATCTGCTACTACGGGTAATTTCATGTCATTCCTGGGATTCAGTAATATTTGGAATTGTACTTTAAGTACATATTAATTTTCTAAATACCCCTCATCATTAGGCACATATCAAACCTCCAACAAATCATTTTACCACCTCAAGCATTAAAGAACCTTTTTTTTTTTTTTTCTCAACCCTGTAACTGACTAAATGGAATTGGTTTAAAAAGGATTTTACACAAAGACTGTTATAAAACAAACATCTACCTACTGTTCATGTGTCCCTCATAAAAATTCTTATTATTTTTATTTTATTTTCAAAAACATTAATGTGACAAGGTTGAGAATAGTGTGACGGGGTTGAAGACTGTAATAGGTTTGAAGGGAGACATTGTCTTTAATTTTTTTAATTTTGTCTCTTTCTCATATTGTGCCCTTCTTTCTCGTCAACATATCTGCATACACAACAGTCTTTCTGCTGCTGATGTGTCATTTCTGACATAGGATGCTTGTCAATATGTAAGTGGATGCATTACATAAAATATTCTATTTATAACAAAATTATGAGTTTTCATGATTTTGGGATGTACATATTTACTGAAATTTTTCTATATTTACACTTTTTTATCTTTTTATTAAAATTATTCAAAAATGAAGTGAAAAATTCAACCCTGTCACACGTTTACAACCCCAAAATAATGAGATATATAAATGTGACGGGGTTGAGTGTGATGGAATTGAGTTTTTTGCTCAACATTATAAATATACTGTGTATATATATATATATATATATATATATATATATATATATATATATATATATATACACATATATATATAGACCATATGTGGCATATATAGACCGTAATCATTTGCAATTCAAATACACTTCATGATTTGTTTCAGATTGTGACCTCTGAATGCACTGTGATGTCATACAGCCAAATTCTTTTATTAGTCTGATTCAGAGTCTTTTCCTGTAACTGTATACTTTCAAGTGCTGTATGTGTCCTCGAGTTAGGAATGCGTTTTCCCTCTTAGGTTATTATGTCTCTTTGCCTTATGTCTCTTCTGTCCCTTTATGAAGGGAGAGGAGGTTTAGTTTGCCAGTCAGGCTGTGGAATGCACTACTTTATATGGAAAAAAGCAGTAATTTCCCCAAACACAGTAAAGAAAGGCCAGTCTCCAGGCTCGACCCCACCTCCACCCTCCTAGTTCTCATCGGCCAGTGCGACTGGAAACGCTGCTGGCGCCGCGCTCACTGGCATTCCATGCATTCTTTTATCATGTGCTCACAAAAAGACGAGGGGAAAAAAGAATGAGAGACAAGAGGGAAAGTACAGTTAGGGTTAACCCTTACTGTGTTACAGTGTGTCAAAGTGTTTGCAACTGGCTGATGTGTCAAAAGAGGACCACATCTGGAAGACAATAGAGGAGATGATCATGTTTTTAGCAACCATGAAATTAATATGTTTATGTGTTCCTGTATTATATGAGTATGGGAAGTCCTATTATATTTTCTTTTCTTTCATTCATGCATTCATGTCCTATTATGGGCTGTTAACAGATAACAATAAGTTCAACTGTGCAGTCTAAAATCATAAGATCCAAAGTTATGCTGATAATTATCAGGCCCATATTACTTTGCATTCCAGTGTATAAACATTGGAGCGTTGCGGAATGGTTGAGATGTTTGGAATGCTCTGATGAGTGCAGATGAATGCTGCCTGTCAGATGAATGAAAGCCATTAGCCCAAGCTTTCTGTGCCTCGCGGACAATGAGCCTTAAATTCAATTATGAAGTGATTGTTCTGTCATCACAAAACATTTATTCAGTGTAGATGCTTTCAAGATGAGACAGTTTCTGCAGGGGTTATTCTTAGTGTACTGCCTCATGGTTCACATACTTGAGTCTAGATAAGAGGAGGCTCTGCCATGTTTTGAATTAGTAATATGGGGGCACAAGTTTAAATATAATATAAACCATAATTGGATTTTTAGTTTAGATGTTAAAGAGATTCTCTCAGCATTCACTCACCCTTATGCCATCCCAGATGTATATGACTTTCTTTCTTCAGAATCAGATGAACACAAATTAAGATTTTTAGAACAATAATCCATCTCTGTGAGTCCATACTAATGCAAGTGGATGGGACCCTCAAAGTTGACGTTTCAAAAACCACATAAAGCAATTACGATGGTAACCCATACCATTCTAGTGGATGAATCTGTCAAAGCAAAATGTGTGTGTGTACGTGTAAGAGAAAAAATACTAATATTTTAAACTTTTTTATCGATAAACCATCTTATCTGGCCAACTGTCATGTGCGGGTTGATGAGTTCACGCTTGACGTTAAACCTCAGCATGCTGTGATGAGTGATGTAAGCGCGTTGTGAAACTCTAGTGCATTACGTCCTGCTTCACAATGTACTGTCATAGCTCTTCATGATGCTCTCAGAAACCTGCATATGACAGTTGGGCAGAAGCAAATTTAGATTAAAATAATTTAGTTGAAATAGTTTAGTTTCAAATAGTTTAAACAATTAGTATTTTTCTCACACACACCTATCATTTCTCTTCATCCACTGGAGTCGTATTCGTTTTGTTTGTTTTTTGAAGCGTGAACTTTTGAGTGTCCCATTCACTTGCATTACATGGACTGCCGAGAGGTGGATTATTATTCTAGAAATCACTGTTTGTGTTCCACAGAAGAAATAAAGTCATGTACTCTACATCTAGCACGACATGTAAATGGTGAGAGAATTTTCAATTTGGGGTGGAGCATCCCTTAAACTGATCACAGATAAAAAAATAAAATAACAATTAAATTGTGTAAAACCCACATGCTAATTCTATAATAAGGAATTCTCCAACCATCAGAGAAATTAAAGGGATATTTCTTCCAAAAAATGTCAACATGTTCCAAATCTGTTTGACTTTCACTTTTGATAGACAGACAGATAGATAGATAGACAGACGGACGGACGGACGGACGGACAGACAGACAGACAGATAGATAGATAGATAGATAGATAGAGACTGATAGATAGATAGACAGACAGACAGACAGACAGATAGATAGATAGATAGAGACTGATAGATAGATAGACAGACAGACAGACAGACATACAGACAGACAGACAGACAGATAGATAGATAGATAGATAGATAGACAGACGGACGGACGGACTGACGGACAGACTATATTGAATAATTGGCATTACAAGCAGATTTATTTCATTGAGGAACTACCTAAGATGGTGGTAAGAAGGGTCCTTGGGTGCTTGGCTTGGCTTTGTGCTGCTGTGCATTTGAGGGGTGATGTGCAGGCCTGTGTGGATGATTAATGGAGCAGTTAGCCTAGTCACGATGAGTCTACAGGCTGTCATCTGCGCTCCTCTGCACCCTCACGCTGCTCCCTGGCCCAGCGTTTACAGCTTCTGCGTGGCTGAGGCCAGGGAATAAAATTGCTTCATGAATTTGAGCCGTCACTCCTTGTGCGACATTAATTATTTGTTTTCTTGTGAGTTGCTTTTCTTTTTTGCCCTATCCTGAGCAGATAGCATTTGGCTTTTGTTATTTAATTTAAGATATGCTATTAATCTAAGCCGTTGTTGTGGTGCATGAGGAAAAAAAGTGAAGAAGTAAATGCCAAAGTAAACACTTGCTGCGCAGAAAGGCCATGGGAGGGACAACGAGAATAACAACTATTAATGTAGTATGCATCTAATCAACAAAAACATTGCTTGTGCATGCCAAACACACTTTTGAGCAAATGATACGGAAGGCAGCTGCGGGAGAATGAACAAGGTGGCTAAACATTTGGAAACGGACCTGATGGTAATAGTAGGATCAGCCACCGATTACACACACACACGGCTGCAAATCTCCATAAAACATCAGACGCTCCACTGCTTTATCCAACACTCCATCTCTCTTCCCCCACTGACCTCCATGAATTTGATACAGGCTCACAAGTGCCGCCGCTGGGAGACAATATCAAATCATCTGCGTTAAATACAGCAGCTCCAACAAAAGAGATACCGTAGAGATTATAATTTACATACAACACAATACAACCACAGACTGTCCTCCGAGTTACAAAAAAAACACTCTGTCTAGGACATTGTCTGGCGTACAATAGCCAACCGTCATTCAGTACCTGGAAACCACAATGAGGCTGAAAAGCAAAAGAGAAAAAGACTTGTGTTTTATGTCTTTTAATTGCATTAGACATTGACAGACGTCTGTATCGCTGCGGGGAGACGCTCAGAGTTCGGTTTCGACGTGACAGCCTAGACTGGTAAACATGTCAGTACTTTGCAGAATCATAGCAGGAAAGTGAGTTGAGTCTTGAGTTACGAAAGACAGAGCCTTGGTTGTTTTAACGTAAAATCTAATCTTGTTCCTCAGTGGGAGTGCCACCTACATATTTGAGCTGTTGATGGCTACTGCTGTTAAAAGATTGAGGTGGTTTGACTAAATATGAGCTGTTTCCCAAGACGTTTGAAAGATTCTACCCTCATTTGAACACGAAACGTGGGGGCTGTTGAGCAAGATAATGCTGAGTGCACGAGGGACCTTTCGTTGGGAAGCATTCCTCTGCGTCCTTGGCATACATAATGTTGTCGGTTTGGAGAGATGACTTCTGAGGGTCAAATTCTGACTTAAAGGAGATGGCTGATAAGACCTTGCTCATCAGGGCTAATTCAATAGGGTGCAGGAACACCGGTGGCTGTTTCCCCAGGAACTATAGCAACAAACAGTGGTACTGGAACAGTGGGTGTTCAATTAGCCAGCACCTAACATCATTAAACAGTTAGACACACACATCCAAAAGAAAACAACCCAAAGCATCGTACCTTCTCACAATGTCAGTGTCATTTCCCAAAGAAAATAGAACACTCGGAAATCCAAAAAATCTCCTAATAGTAAAAGTAAAAGTAACCGTATGTTTTCTAGACATAAATTAGATCATATTTAGAGAAAAATTGGGATTTTGGTTTAAATCCCCTGCTTCTCTCTCTTTTTTAATGTCTCAACCTGTACTGAGATTTGTCAAGACACCAAAGTCTAATAAAATAAATCAAATAAAATAAAATAATCTCTGGAGCATGGATGTGTCTCTTTGACATAACATAATGCAACCTTTAGTGATAACAGTACCACAGGTAGCTATAAAAAGAAATTATTTTGAAGCTCTATAAAAAATCTATTTGTTCAGGTTTAAATGGACTGGTTTAAAGGGAATGCTTTATAGGATTTCTCAAATAATAGACACTCTCACAGTCCTATGTCCATTGGCTCCAAGAACTGTCACCAGTTTTACCGCCTTTGGGAAATAGCGCCAAAGCATATTATTATATACCCTTATTATATACTCTCATGTGTTTGACTGTATTCAAATACTCTCTGGAATATCTGACACCACTGAGTATAGGCAAAAAATCTTACATAAAAAAAAAATCTTCAATCCTTCAGACAAGATGAAATTTGATGTGAAAGGAGAAAGGAAAGAAAATAAATAGAATTTGACGGTAGCCAAGACTGTGGTGTATTGATCGATAAAAACAGCATCAGCATCAAAAAGGCTTCCATGTCTTACGTTTGAGCCCCTCTTGGGATCAACATGTCCTGCATAGAGAACAGAATTAACAGAAGCAATGTGTCTGTTATCATATCCATTTAGCAGCAACTAAACAGCCTAAACCTATATCTACAGTATATGCCAACTCCAGCCTCTGATCTTCTGCTATTGCTAATTGGCTACAGCCCAAAGCCAGGACACCGTTGCAGTAAAAAGAGTTGAGATGAAAGAACAGTAAACATAATCCAACGATATCTGATTTCTTCAGAGATTGCTGTACAAATGGTTTCTCAAGGCAAGAAGAGAGGCCCTGTTCTTGCCTTTTACCACATGTATCACTCTTCATCTACAGGATTATGACATCTGATAGCACTGATAGCTATCTCTACAGAGAAAAGCTTCAGTATGGAGCATCGAATGTAAGATAAAGCATGCTGCAAATAACTGCTCAGTTGCGTGATTTAAAGTCACCGTGAAATCAAAATGTACAATTCTTGTTTTTTTTTGTTTTTTTTTATGGAATATTTCAGTTTATTGTAAATGATTTATCTGTGTAAAAACATTAACAGCCCCTTCCCCTCTCAACAACATCTCTTCTCTGATTTCATGAGGGCTGGGCAAAAATCCATCCCCTCCAGCAACCTGTCACTCAAATAAGATCACAGTGATCTGAAAATGACTATGATCCATTCACAAGTTCACACTTACAAATAATTAAATAAAGTAAAGTTTATGCGTAGGCTATTTGGTGTGCTGTCCGAGAGGAGGGCTCTGAGCTCGGAATTTGGCCAGGTTGGGATAGGAATAGTTATAAGTTATAAGTGAGGAGATGGGGTGGCGTTGGGATGCTGGAATAATGGAATAAAGGCAATAAGTCTGCTGTATTTATTAATTGACTTGATTAACTGAACGTGATCCTCCTGAACTTTGTTAATAAAACATCATATAAAATCTGCATGGATGAAATTATACTTTTTTTTTCTCTTTGGGAAAGGCATTTCACCTATAGCATTCTTTAAGATTCTAAGATTTTTAAATATACATTTACTGTTAATGTCTAACAATGGATATTGAACGAAAAAATGTAGCTTGGCTGAATCGTGAAAGGTCTCACAGGTGGTTGGAGGTGAGGGGTTGAAAAATAAAAGTTGTTTCAGAGGAAGAGAAAGTTGTTCCATTTTGCTGAAAAAAACATGAAGACAGATTTTTTTTTTCTAATGCACTATATAATGAATCATTCACAATATGGCAGGGACATCCTGTAATGCTGCCTGAATCATAATCATAAACTGTTCGTTCTTTGGCCAGAGGAGAACTGGCCCCCGACTGAGCCTGGTTTCTCCAAAGGTTTTTTTTTTCTCCATCTGTCACCTGATGGAGTTTGGGTTCCTTGCCACTGTCGCCTCTGGCTTGCCTAGTTGGAGTCAAGATACTTAATATTCAACAACAATATTATTGATCGGACTGCATTGACACCATTGTATGAGAACTGAGCTGGACGATGACATCACTGTTTCTCCCAATATTAACCAACTGCAGAACCGCAGAACCATATGTCATAGCAGTGTGAGGATGACAGCGCCAGCCTAACAGTCTGATGCCGAAAGTGGGCGGGGTAAAAGCATCTAAGGGGTGGAGATGGGTAGGTTTAGGGGTGGGTTTAGGGATCAGGGGGTAGAGATGGGTAGGTTTAGGGGTGGGTTTAGGGATCAGGGGGTGGAGATGGGTAGGTTTAGGGGTGGGTTTAGGGATCAGGGGGTAGAGATGGGTAGGTTTAGGGGTGGGTTTAGGGATCAGGGGGTGGAGATGGGTAGGTTTAGGGGTGGGTTTAGGGATCAGGGGGTGGAGATGGGTAGGTTTAGGGGTGGGTTTAGGGATCAGGGGGTAGAGATGGGTAGGTTTAGGGGTGGGTTTAGGGATCAGGGGGTGGAGATGGATAGGTTTAGGGGTGGGTTTAGGGGTCAGGGGGTGGAGATGGGTAGGTTTAGGGGTGGGTTTAGGGATCAGGGGGTGGAGATGGGTAGGTTTAGGGGTGGGTTTAGGGATCAGGGGGTGGAGATGGGTAGGTTTAGGGGTGGGTTTAGGGATCAGGGGGTGGAGATGGGTAGGTTTAGGGGTGGGTTTAGGGGTCAGGGGGTGGAGATGGGTAGGTTTAGGGGTGGGTTTAGGGATCAGGGAGTGGAGATGGGTAGGTTTAGGGGTGGGTTTAGGGATCAGGGGGTGGAGATGGGTAGGTTTAGGTATGGTATATGTAAGGTGGATATGTATGGTATGCGGTTCCGGCATCAGACTGTTAGGCTGGCGCTGTCGTCCTCACACTGCTATGACGTATGGTTCTGCGGCTCTGCAGTCAGACCTATCTCGTTTCTCCAGAGCTGCTGTATATATGAATGAACTAAATTAATAACTGATGATTTTTACAACCGAAATGAATCTGAACTTAAGCTGGACAATGATACTATTTCCTTCTAGAGCTGCATGCTGTACAGCCGAAACAAACTTTGTTGCATTATTTTCCTGTTATCACTGTAAAGCTGCTTTGAAACAACCTGCATAGTAAAAAGCGCTATATAAATAAAGGTGAACTGACTTTCACAATATGACCAGGAACATGTAATATTAATAAATGTGGCTATTTTGTTTTCACGTTGACTTTAAATGTTTACTTAATGTATGAAAATGACAAACAACATACTATTGCCAATGCTTGCTTGTGGTATAAATGTGCTGTTTTCTTTACATTCAGCGACAGAGTTCAAAGTCAACCAGGAGAGATCAGTGAGTTCACACAGGCCTCAATGTACAATGTTAGAGAAATTGTTGCATTGGGTTTGTCCAAGACTCACAATAAGATCATAAAGATTATTTTAAACCTATATTCAAGATTATGATCTCTGATTACATTTAAAATGATATCGTCTGACAAAACCTGTTTATGTTTAGGCTATGTTAATATGCTACTGAAGTTTGCGATGGGAAGATTTGTTTTAACGTGCTGTCTCTCTGATATATCGAGTGTAAATACTCCTACTATATAAACAAATCATGTTTTGGATGATAGGAAACAATACATGGCCAAAACAAGACATAACAATTCCTTCTACAAAATCGTAGCCTACTAAAGATGTGCAGCCACACAAACTCGAGATTCTTTATGCGGGCCCCACATTCCACACATGCACCTTCACCAGCGGGAACTATATCACAGACTCCTGCGCTTGAGCGTGTCGTGTTACCAGCATTTCCTGTGTCTCATATCTGGAGCGAACGAACTCTCCAATGGAGCAAAGTAATGCGAGATGGGAGTGGTTCCGTTATGAGGTCACGGTGAGGGACTGAACTGAACGCTCAGCAGCGAGCGCAAGCGGTAGACATGAGACGGACGCGATAGCTGGAAACATTTATTCACACAGCTGAATGAATCTCTTCTGGCAACAACAAAAAGAAAAATAACAGGACCGCGTTTTCTTCGACAGGGAACTACTGAAAAACATCGCGCGTTGTCTTTAAAGGCGCAGGACAGACAGGCGTGTGTACGAAAGACTCCAAGGAAGAGGCGCGTGAGGAAAGTTTTCCTCCGCAAAAACAAACTGGACGGAACAGTGCAGAAATCGTGACGCATAAGCCATGCACTGGTTGTACAGCGTGGGATAGTTCTTCTGGTGTCGTTCATCTGAAGGGGGATGCCTTTTTGGTGGCTTTTGTCAACAAAACTTTAACGCCAGGAACGCCGTGTTATTCTGTTCGACAAGAAAACGCGTCTTTCTAAACGGAACATTTCTCGCGCTCGTCCAGAGTCGCTGTTTACTTCTGTTATTTGTTGGTTTGGCTGGAGGATCTGTTCCTCATCGCGTAGTTTGGGGGACAGGGGTTGGGTTGGATATATCTGTATTTTTCACTTTTCCTTCATGGCCTCCTCCAGGATGTATCTTCTTATGAAATGCATGCTGATTTTCCAACTTGTGGTGCTGATCGCGAAAAACAGTCGGGCGCTCATTTGTTTGCCCTGTGATAAATCCAAATGCGAGGAGCCCAAGCACTGTACTGGTTCGGTGGTGTTGGGGATCTGCGGCTGCTGCTCGGTTTGTGCCAAGCAGAAGAACGAGAGCTGCGGCGGGGTTTACGGTCTGTACGGGACCTGCGACCGCGGACTCCGGTGCGTGATCAGACCCCCGTTAAACGGCGGCTCCATCACGCAGTACGAGGTTGGAGTTTGTGAAGGTCTGTATACACATTCCATTTACTCTCTGAAAAGTTGCCATCTATGTTCATTGCTATAATCGAGGCTAATGATTGTGAAAGGAATTAAATAAATCACATCACTTCTGCCTCCATCTGTATTGGTGGAACTAAACCAAAGCGGATGTTTTCTGGCAAGCTCTTTTAACACTTCATTTAGCCTAATAAAACGAACTAATAGGCCTATCATTGTTTGTTACTGTTCATTTGTAGACCTAGTAATTATTTCATACTGGTGCTAGTCACATCCCAATATAGCCAATTAACGGTTCCATTGTTACTGCTAAAACATTGCAAAGATTTATCTCTGAATTCGGAGGATCTGTGATTCAGATATGAACTATTAACTTCTATTCCCAGTGGACTTTTTTGTTAGTAGTAGTAGTAATACATAGCTAGTAGTATCCATCCCATTAGTTACAAGTACGTTCCAGTATACATGTTTAGTTCTTGTTTGTTAGATCGTGTGACTCTATCCCAATAAGCCTAACAAATACCCCTTACAATTCTTACCATGATTGACATGTTTGTAACAATTGGAATACAGTTGGAATTCCAAGTTAGAATGAATTTAATGAAAGTTCTATCATTCAGTGAATAGATCCCAATAAAGTGTATAGGTTTGATAAACTGCAACATTGGAATACGTAGCCTGCTTGTTAAGTTAATAGTCTCTATCTGAGCCACATATCCCTATAGAATTAAATAGAAAAAAATGCCAGTAGCAATGAATTTGTTATATTCCTCTATTATCTAGTGAGTAGATATTTCATAGTGAAACTGAAAGAAATATTTTCCCCAGTGGAGGAATTAAAAATAGGGCTACTGGTAACATTAAATAGATTTAAAGAATGGATGTTAAAACGGCTTGCCACACTATCTGTCTATATGGAAAGGGAAAGAAAATGTGTAAAGTGTAGTGAATCAGTGATGCAATGTGCTGTGTTTGAGATGTTAGAGGATAACCTGGTTCACAGTACAGTAGTGTATTAGTTTCGAGGAAAGAAAGAAAGAAAAACAAACTCCTGAACATTATGAATCATGATTACAGCTAATTTGAGTAGAAATGGACCATTATCAGGGCTCATTAGATATCGTAATGTGACTGTAAAGCCATTATGGAGAGGATATAGTGACAGCATGAGTCAGAACGTAAGCGTCAGTCCTGTCTAGTACACAACAACACATTTCCCTTGCCTTTATAAGCTACATGTCATTTGTAGTAGAGTGAAAGACAGGCGAGCTGGTTAATGTGTTTGCAGCATGTCGGTTTTCCGTTTCTTTGGGTATGGCTAACGGATTCCGTGCTGTTTTTGGACGTGGTGCCAGCCTCGCTCTTTCCGCCGAGGCTTGTTGGTTTTTCATCGGAATGTCTGCTATGCAACTTAACTTGTGCCTCAGCCAGTTTATTTGACATCGGACCGTCGAGGGACGTGCGCTTCTAATATCTTCAGTCATGAGGCATTGCTTCTCGGGATGCGTTTTTCTCACCTCACCTTGATTCAGTTAATTGTGCTGTCAAGCACGTCTTGGCTCAGGGTCTTCTCTGTAGGGGTTTTCTCCCTGTAACATTCTTTTTAATCCTGGGTTTATACATTTCATATTTTGTCATGTTCATGTTTTTAAATCCTGTGTTATGAAGCCTTACTCAAGTGAAACTATGATTACATAATACATGAGCTTTGAACAGTCACATAGCCTAAACTTTCACATGCTGTTTAGTTTCTTCACCTGAGATGTATGAAATGGAAAACATGTTAACTGGATATTGTTTGGGAGACTTTAGAATATCCAGAATTGACTGATATTTTACAGATGAATGTCCCGTTTTAAACTGTAGACTATTTGTCCAATCAATGTTATTGACCTCATAATATAGGCTACAAATGAGAACGTAAACCCACGGTTTACATGTATGCAATTTATGAAATAAAATGCACATTTATTCTATGCAATATAGTTCTATACAACATTTTTGAAAACAGAAATTCATTCACAGTGTTGTCAATGTCAAATATCAGCCGATTTATCGGCCTGTCACCATTTGACTTAAAGGGACTCCACCCAAAATTGAAAATCTAATCATGGAGGCTTAATAATCATTTGCGCAATCTCATGCCATATGTATATGACTTTCTTTACCTCAGATGAACACAAACTGAGATTTTGTGACAGAGATTAAGAGATTAATGTGAGTCCATATTGGATGGGTCCCTCAAAGTTGATGAATCAATGTCTTCTGAAGCGAAACGATAGGTGTGTGAGAGAAAAATACTAATATTTTCAACCTCAAAAACTATAAATCATCGTTTCCGTACAACTTTTAAAATGCAGGTTCATGAGTTCATGCCCGAGGTAAACGCCAGTATATTGTGAAGCGTGATGTAGTAGGTTGAGGATCTGCTTCTACCTCACTTCTCGAGCGAGTTTCACTAAACGTTTGAGTCGAGCTTCTCACATACCTATTGTTTCTCTTCAGAAGACATTGATTCATCATCTGGGGTTGTATGGATTACTGTTTTGCTTTGTTTGCATAGTTATTCAAGTGTAAACTTTGAGGATCCCCATCCACTTGCATTACAAGGACTCACAGAGATGGATTATTTTTCTAAAAATCTTAGAAGATGTCTTAGTTTGTGTTTCATAGAAGAAAGAAATTCATATACATCTGGGACAGCATGAGGGAGATTAAATGATGAGATTTATTTTTGGGTAGAGGATCCTTTTATTTCATGTTTCTGAATTTTCTTTTCTGAATCACCATGTTAATGAAGCGACTACCAGAATGTGTTGTCATCTGAAGAAAATTACCGCGAGTGATGAAAAACTGGCACAGCAATTATCAAGACTCTTAGGCACATTTCTCACAATCTGTACCATTTTCTTAATGCTTGCACATTGTATCGGTATACTTTTTCCTCTGTAGAGCCCTGTCGCTTGTTAGGTCTAGTCCAAGTTGGAACGCCGGCTTGGTCAGAGGACATGCATTGCAATGTCACGGGTCAGGTTTCAGCATGGATGGCAATGAAAATTGAAGGCGTCTCGACCGTTTGACATGTAACTGCCGGGGTGACATCTGCTGTAATTCAGCCAAGAAAACACTGCGGCACTGAGTGCCACAGCTACGGCTGTCAGATAAATGAGTCAGATGAGAGAGCGCAGCGAATGCCACTATAGGCCACGTCCTGCTAACCTCCACCCTCACCTCCTAACAAACTGAGACCTCAGAGGGTCTTAACAGTGAATTAGAAAGTACAAGTGCTGTAGACCGTGCCTGCCATGAGTCACCATGAATTATGAATATCTCAAAGTCCAGTGTGTTGTGGGACATTACATATTTGTTCTGAATTTAAAGGAGAAGTTTACTCCAAAAATGTTTAATTCTGTTATTTATTTAC
Organism: Scardinius erythrophthalmus; assembly: GCF_964197995.2. NCBI lineage: Eukaryota > Metazoa > Chordata > Actinopteri > Cypriniformes > Leuciscidae > Scardinius > Scardinius erythrophthalmus. Next base: position 8,375,958 of record NC_138239.1, read on the forward strand.
TCATATGTCATTCAAGACCTGTTTTCTCTCTTCTGTGGAACACAAAAAGTAACTCCTGGTTGTGTTTTAAATAAAATGAAATTGACTGACAACAAGAGGATTGTGTTTTAGTACAAGGCTTTAATACAGATACTGAGTCTTGAGAGAATATGATAGAAGGAGCAGTGGCACTTTTGTGATTGTTATTAAATTATTGCGATAACTCACATCTCTGACTATATGGGACATGCTTCAAACTGAGAATGTAAAATATTCAAGAAGAATATTTTAAAGTCTGCATGAAGTGTAAATTCAAATAAATACAAATAAATTGACAACAAGGGGTGTCAAGCCTAAAAAAGGACACAAAAGCAAAATAGCTCATATTACTATCTTTTAAGTTTCCTGAAGCCGAACAAACCCAAATTTAAATGTTGAATGATAATTACAGAATTTTCCATTTTTATGTGAACTGTTCCTTTAAATGGAGCACCACAATCCACAGGGGTGGAGGAGAAAACAACAGAAGCAATTTTCTGTTCGAATTGACCGTAATATTCACGTCCAAGTCTATACTTTCTTGTGCATGATATTATTTTGACAGGCTGTTTACAAGTGAACACATACATTTGAGATGATGGTCCTGAAATGCCCCGTGGGCTTCTCTGGAGATGGGCTTACCAAGCACATCACATGGAACACCCGGGGGGGTTAGTGTCAGGACCCTCCAGGTGAGCTTTCTCTGAGAAGTGATGTATGATGTGCTGCTTCTCTATTCAGAGAAAGCAGTCAGGGGTCCCTGTGTGAAGCCGGCTGGACTTGACAGCCCTGTGACATTAAAGTTACTTTAGGGCTCATCATACTGGTCACTGTATCAATTTGGAAGGGTTCAGGTGCAGTCGTAGTGTTTTACATCTGTAAGTGAACTGTTGCACTCAAAATTCAACTGAAAATGTTTCAAATCTATGAAATTTTAGCTTACCGTGTTTTTCTTGTAAAACTGCTTTGTTTGTTGGCATCCATGTTGCCTGATGATTATACAAGATTTTAACAGTGTCAGAAAAATGTGACTTATAAATCACCATAAAAGACCTAGTATGGAGCCAGAAATGAACATATACTTTAACTTGAGTCTTTAGAAAAATTTGCATGCTGCTTTGCTTTTTTAGGGAAACAATATATTAGCACCACGTTGGTTATCAGGTGATACATTTTTTTTGGGGATAGGTGAGATAGTATTTTTCCCTATTGTGATGTAAATACAAATGAAACAACTTCTCGAACAAGGAAAAGATGTAGGGCGAGACTTGATTTTGTCCACTGGGAATTGATTGGATGGTTGTGGTTTGCTATTGCTATGATCTCATGTGAGTGACAGGTTGCCCCGCATGCCTTCTTTTGTGTTCAGCAGAAGAAAAATGCCATGCAGACATGAGGGTGAGTAAATGAGTAAACTATATTAGCAATTAGCATCCACACCAACGCATTTTGTCGTCTGCTGTTTAAAATGCTTGAGCGCTTGAGCAGGATGGATTCTGATTGGCTGTCAATTTTAAAACAAAATAATTCTGAAAGTGAATGATTAATTCTCTGTGCCGTTATTGTTGTAGTGGCGTGGACTAGAAATTTGTTAGTCGTATTTCTACATAACTAAATGTAAATGTAAACTTAGTACCTTTACTCTTAGTTTTAGTTTTTAGGCTTTTTTTTATAAACATTTTAAATGACATTTCCCTTGCTGTACTTGTGATGCTCTCCTGTTGTGCTGTAATTTATTTGTGTAGCTGACATCCTTGACAACATGCATGGTTGAAATTTTTGACACACTCGCTCTGACCATTTGTGCGGCAGTATATTTACTAAAGCTTCACCTTGTCCACCCATCTGGAATTGGAGCCCTGAGCTTGACAGTTCATATCCCCAACTGACTGCACCACATTACTGTTAATACAGCACTGGGCTCAAATCATAATCTTCCCGGCTAGGAGAAAAGCAGTGGTCTTTATCATTTAAATGGATTCAGACTGGGAAGAATGGGACGTGATTATACACAATCTGTTTGCAGAGAACACCTGGAGAATGAAGCACGCCTGCCCTTATTAATATCATCCACACAAACCCTGGACTCTGTCTGCTAACAAAGCAGCTCCACATTGGCCTTAATCACTGTCAGACGGAGTTTTTTGTCTAAGGCATTCTTCTGCCAAAAACGCTAAATTACCCATCTAAATAAAGGTTATGTGGTGATTGGGAAACAATGCTCTTTGTGATAGAAGTAAACTAAGAAGGCGCTCCAAGTTAAAGTGATGTAAGAGCAGCTCCACTCATTTTAATGTCTAGTTTCATTTTTCCTCACTAGCAGGTGCACTCGGAATCTGCATGTTTTTTTGTTTTTTTTTTGTTTTATTTACTGTAAGTCCAAATATGCCTCTCCGAAGTAATAAAACTTATGACTTTCCAGGAAATCCCTAATATGGACAAAGGCATCCATCTATCGCTGTAGCTGAAAAATAAGAAGATAGAAACACTTTGACTTATTAAACATGAAGACAATAAACACACCACCGCAACATAAGAATAAAGTATATTTATAGTGCAGTACTAAGCGACATTAGCCTGGGTTTCCCCATGCTGCCTTGCTCGCAGCACGATTTTATTCTCGCTGGTAGGCAGTCTGGACACCATGGACTAGATTTTCCCCTGAAAAAGGGAACCAATCACAGAACGGGGAGGGAGCAGCAAGACGATGATGACACCGAAGCAGTTTGTTTATATCTATGGATCCAACATGGCATCAGACTCGACGTTACCTTCTACCCTCATGTTTATCTTGCACAAACGGTAATATTCGCTAAACGCCATCCTGTATAAATAAATCTTTGACCCATCGTCTTTTTTCTCGTCGAAATTCTGTCACTCTACATACGTCATCTGGTATAATTGAAGCGATTGGCTATGAGCTACGTACAGACGCATTTGATAGACATTCATAGCGCCCAATAAACGGCTCTGGGCATTCGTAAACCACGCCTCAAATACGAGAAAATGAACACGTGGTTCCAGACTTGGTCTGACGTTATAGCCAGGCTAAAGCGACATAGCATTAATTAAAGTATAGAATACTACAAAATAATATTCTGTCTGCTAAATTCTGTGAAAAGAAGCCAGATCCCAAATGGAAGTTATTTCAAACACTCGACTGACGTTATGAAGTGAATTTGTAAAAATATGTAATGTTTGGCATGTTTTGGTTTTCAAATGCCCTACATTACCCTACACCTACATCTAACCCTACCTGATAAACACTCTATTCCCACTATTAAATACCCATTTGGCACTTTATTTCCATTTTTTTGATTATTTTCTTAATTTTTATATAAAATAAATGCTACTCCGACCTGATATGCAATGGGAAAAGGGAGACGAATGCGGATTCTAACTCAGATCTGTTGCGTCAAAAGCGAACACCACCGTCTACTCTCTACGCCACTGATCCATAATTAGCTAGGTTTCTTTTGCATTTTTCTAAGGCTTAATCAGACAATTGTGTGCAGAGTTAATGTAAACATCATCTCCCAACAAAATTGGTTGCACAAAAGCACTGTAAATGTATCATAATATGCTGTGAGAGATGTGTGCTATATTCCAAGTCTACTGAGAAAACAATGTTATTTGAAGAAATTGAAGTCATTATTTATTGACGTTCTTCTCATCCAGTGAGCTATTAATTGACGGAACGCTGAGTCAGTTGAGACCTGGATCAGGTGACCGTTTTGAAGCTCTATTCTTTGTAATGGCATGGGGGGGGGGGGAAGACCAGAACAGTAATACAGGTTTGGAGTAACATGATGAGGGTGAGTTGATTATGACAGAATTTTTGGGCAAACTATTTCTTTAAAGTAGAGCATTGCTGCCAGCCAAAGTGCATGTCTGTGTCTATGTTTTTCTTCTTTTTCACAAAAAGGGACAGCACAGGCAGGCTGAAATTTGTAGAGAGAGAACCGGTTGTCTGGTGTAGTCAGTGAAGACAAGCGGAAATGTGTACCCCCTCTCGGCAGCCTCCCTGTCAAGCACTTCCCTGAAGTCTCTCTTCTGCTCCTCAGAGTACTAAGTGTCCTCGGGGGGTTCTGCATAGGGGCCGGCGGGACTTTTCGTGGTTATAATTCAGAGGCTGGAAAGTTAGTGTCAAAAGGTGCTCTGCATTTGAACAATGAACAGGCGATACAGACCGTAGACACTGTTGCAAAAAAGACTTCTTCCCCTAAAGTCAATTCTAAATTGGCTTTGCAGACCATTTACTTCTGTAATATGACAATTCAGAGTGAAATGGTATATTCAATAAGGAAAAAAAGGGATGGGAAATGATTGGTTTGTGAAGGTGGGCATTATATTCCTGAATGGAATCAAACCTGAGGCCTAAACTCTTGTAAAAAAGTAAAGATTTTTCAAGGTGGTGATTTCTTATGGATTCATACGATGTGATTTATATGGAAAGGTGAATGTGATTTCACCAAATGCAACATGTTTCTGGATCAACATCTTTGTTGATCCTGGAACAACATTCCAATCAGTTTTAAGGGACAAGTTTCCAGTTTATGTCACGTTTAGGCTTACAACCATGTGCTTCAACATCAGGGTTATTCACCTATCATCTCTCTCTAATTTTAGGGATAAGTTATGGGCAGGGTTAGGTTTAAGAGTAGGGATAGGACTAAATTTTCGGACAGGAATGTTGATCCAGGATCGACAAAATATGTTGATCCAGGAACATGTCTTACTTGACAAAATCATCTTGACCTGTATGAAAATGTGTGGGTTTTTTTATCCCATAACTCCATCTCTAAACCCAACCGACAGTAAGCAGGTTGTACGTAAATGTATGAATGAGATCGTATGAATTCATACGTATTATCCACCAATTCGCCAAAATGTAAAAGAGATATTGTGTTGGCTATTTAGTTATTGGTTGACATTATGCATTAGATAGCCTGGGTGACCTAAATATTACTTTTATTAATTATACATTTGTTTTAAATTATATAATTAAAAGAATTTCAGTAACTTTTAAAAATACTTTTTTTTAATCGTTAAAATGAATTGCACTGATGAATCGTCCAAAGCAACATCAGGAATCAAATCATTAAGTATATGCTAAATTATGATGAAATTGTTGAATTTATTACCAGATTTTGGGTATTAATAGCTTTTCTGATTTATAACCAGCATTTGTCTTCCTATCTTCACTGTCTTTCATTGGTTGCAGAGTAGCGTTTAACGTCTAGGGTGTTGAAAATGCTGTCTTTTCCTGACAGAGTAATTAATTGGTTTGGTTGCAAATTAGCAAGCATCTCTTGCTTGAGGAAGGACTCCTGCCTTGATAACAACCAGGTGCCACTGCAGAGTACAGCGGGAAGGCCATGTATCAGCTAGGAAAGGACGATATCATGCTTTGATATCAGCAAAACAACACTTTTCACTGCGCTTGTTTATGGAGAACCGCTGTGTCTTCATTTTATTCCTTGAGTTTTTCTGATTCTACAAGCCTTTTGTGAGATTTTTTTAGTTGCCTCTTCATCTACCAGACTATATTAGGTAACATGAGGTGAGAGTTTTCCCCCTGTTTTCGAATAGTACAAGGCTTTAATACAAATACTGAGTCTTGAGAGAATATGATAGAAGGAGCAGTTGCACTTTTGTGATTGTTATTAAGTTATTGCGATAACTCACATCTCTGATTACATTTGTGAAATGCTTCAAACTGAGAATGTAAAATATTCAAGAAGAATATTTTAAAGTCTGCATGAAGTGTAAATTCACTCTATCCTATGCCTTATTTATCTTATTGTAAAAGCTTCATCCATGCAAATTAAAAAATATTTTGAGCTCAATATTTGTTTGTCAAAATGTCAACTCAATCTTCCAGTGAAACGACAGACTTCTCTCTGGTGACATATACCAGACTTCCCCAATAATTTCATCCGCTTAAACCCAACCCTTTCTTACAGTCAACCCAAACCCAACCCAGTCGACAGTCCCTGCACCATTTTTTGTTTCTTTTTTGATAATCTGTTTCACTCAGATGTTTGTCACAATACAGAACAAAGGATCTGTTAATACTTTTGTTACCTTTTTTATGGTTTTAGTGAATGTAAAAACTAAGACCATTTTAGACTTGTGACAACACTACAGTAATCCTGCTGTCAAGTGTCTCCAAATGATCGTATTTTCAAAATGAATGTAAATGGAATCCTCCACAATGTTGTAATTTCCAGTGGGAAATTATATTTTATTGAACACTGATTGTCTTTCTGGGGTTTGGAGGCGTATCAATTAAATACTCATCATGATACACGCAAATGTGTCATGATAGAAGTTGTAATTGTGAATGTGTACCAATTACATTGTACTAGGGTTATCAAGTTAGCACGTTAATTTTCTGAGATTAATTAGCCTACATTAAACAAGCATTTGGTCATGACTGGAAAACCTTGAACCTGCTTTTAACTGAAAACACTAGTGATAGGCTTACATTTAATATGGAAATACAACAAACAGTTTATGTTGTAATAAGCATATCATGTAATTAATTCGATTACCATTTTTAATTGACATCTCTAGTATGCAGTTTTGTATTGAATTCAATACAGCTTGCCAGTAAATACGGCTCATGTAGCTCGATAATGGATTATTATTATTATTATGGATTATTATGGGCTGACTTGGTTTGGTATTTCTTATCAGTCATTGTGCTTGGAGCACTAATATATAGTTAACAAATTAACTCAAATTACTCTTCATTTTTGTTGCATTAGCACTAAAAACATCCCGTGTTTGTCAGGAAGTGAAAAAGAGAAATTGTGAAATTGCATTCATTTTAATCTGACTGAAATCACTTGAATGCACATCACGCCGTAATTATGATTTCTGAACTCGTAAGGAGGATCTTCCCAGGAGGTCTTCAAGGCAATGCTGTCTGTGAACATGCCAAGCTGAATCCCACTGTGTGGTTTGGACCGCCGCGATGTGTTTATCATGTGAACCCTATGCCAGGCTACTGACAACCCTTGTTTGGCAGGGGACTCGACCCTCCACACCCAGCTAAACGACCCGGAGCTGGTCTGGAGAGCCATGCTTAGTTACGGAAGAATCAGCTGTTGACAGCAGCTATTTGGGGACTTCACCCCTGTGGCTTTGGTGAAAATAACAAGCGCACAAGGCTTTGGAACATAAGCTTCAAGTCCTTGATTGTTAGAAGATCACATACTCGCAGTCCCCTATATGGGGACCTTGTGTTCTTGCGGCCCACGGTATGGGTGTTGTGCCGTACAGCTGGAATCACACCCATCAAATGCAGATGACCGAAACACTGGGCCACAAGTGTGCAGCTGTGACTGACCCTACAGTGAACATACAAGGGCGGGTGAAAGGAATGTTTTTCCATGACTTGTTTATCCTCAGAGTATTTAAAGTGACCCACCCAGGGGTTGAGAAGTTATGGATACAAAACAAAGTCATTTAGTAGCCTAATTTGTGCTAAATCAAATTGAAGGTTTCTATGCAGTACCAGGCAGGTTTCTACAGAAATCTTTCTGACTCAACAGCCGAATTGCTCATAGAAGCACAAGGCCTGTTATTTATTGGCAAGCGGGCTGCATTCCTCGGAGGCCGAAAGACACAAATTACAAGCATTCAGATGCATCTACATGCATGCGCTGGTACTTAGTATATACACTGGGTCTGGTTGATGTGTATGCAAATAAATCTGTGTTTTGGACCGATTCATTAAAACTCTACTCTACTACTCTACTGTCATTTATGTTACTAAGTTCTAGTATGGAAAATTAATGGTCAAATGACATGTATTAAAATAATTTAGTAATAATGTATTACTTTACAACTCTATTTTGCCAAGTAAGACATGTTCCTGGATCAACATAGATCAACATTTCTGCCTGAAAATGTAGTCCTATCCCTACCTCTAAACCTAAACCTACCCATAACTTATCCTTAAAATTAGAGGGAAATGATAGGTGAATAACACTGATGTTGAAGAACATAACCCTGGTTGTAAGCTTAAACTTAACTTAACTTAACATAAACTGTAAACTTGTCCCTTAAAACTGATTGGAATGTTGTTCCAGGATCAACAACATACATTCATGTGATGTTAGTGGTTTCAGGCTGTTAAAACAGGCAAAAAAATTTTCATATACCTTCACTGAGCAATACTCTGCTGAAATAAATTGGACTTAGGTGGTTCTCTAGGGGTTTTGGCCACTTTTCAGCTGTTCAGTTTGGGAAACCAGCTGGCTGCACAGCTTGACTAGGTTTTGAAACCAGATAAGACCAGCTCAAACCATCTACAGACTGGTTTAACCTATTTTTTAATATGTTTTCTAGGGAATACAATATCATAGAAAGGTGGGCTTTAAAAAAAACCACACATTTTAATATATATTTAAAAATAATAATATTAAGGTTTTTTATAAAATAAATTGTAAAATAATTTATATATATATATAAAAAAAAAAAAAAATTCAATATATCAGCCAGCCCTGGTATGTGCCCATCTTGAGTGTCTATTCATCTGTACTAAGCACACAAACATACGTGCGCGCTGATAAGGTGAACATTCAGTGGGCTGAAATACCAGAGCTTGTATCAGCAATGTGTGTTTGCACTGCAAATAAGACTTCATAATGTTCCTGGCAGATAGAAGCGTCTTCAGGGTCGGGGTCATTCTTATTTTGAAAATGTGCTGCTCTCTGCCACCATTTATTTATCGTGTAAGTCGAGAGAGGCTAGGAACGTAGAAACTGCATAATCCTTTATAACAAGTCTACGTTTCTCTCCTATTCCTGAGTTCTGCGATACCCCTTGGACCTCAAATGCACATGTAATTGGCCATGTGCTCTTTTCTAGCATTCAGTAGCCTCATTACTTCAGCATCACCAGACCAGTTGGCTTTGGGGAACCCGCGGTTTTAATGATACTGTAAAAATGTATCGGGATGTATTCTGAATTTTAAAATACTCTGTTTGATCTGGTAATGAATTTCTGTTGCTGTGGCATTCTCATTGATATGTGTCTCTTTCATTTTCGTTCAGATGAAAACTGGGATGACGACCAACTCTTGGGCTTTGAGCCATGCAATGAAAACCTGGTTACAGGCTGTAACATCATTGATGGGAAGTGTGAATGTGACAGTGTACGAACATGCAACAACCCATTTGAGTTCGCTAGCCAGGAAGCCTGTCAGACAGCCCTGCAGAAGATTGAAGGTACCTCTTATTTCTCCATTCTCATTATCTTTTCTCTCTATCTACTTCCAGCGTGTAACATACTTGTACCTGCATGCGCATGTCTTTCTGCAGTATTCAAAATGTCATCATGCTATTTAATGCGTCCTTGATGGGTTTAGTCTTTAAAATATGTGTTTGAACTTTCGATTGCTTGACTTTATGAACATGCAAAAAAACAGTTTTTTAATAAATACATGTACAATTGTTGCGGGGGAATTATTATTATTTTATTATTTTTTCAAAAGTGCAGTAGGTTTGGCAAGATATTTTTTGTTCCATTTCAAACGTCACCCTAAATAAGAACCCTAAACAAATACTTGTTTTTGTTTTGTTTTTACTTTGAGACAGCAACATATTTGGTGCATTCGCCAAGCCTCTGCATAACAACGTGTTTGTCATACCTGGAGCCTTTTTGTTTTCTTTTCTTTTTTTTTACATAGCCTAGTTGTTTGTTCTAATTCCCTTTCTTTTGTAAAGGGTGGGGTAGCAAAAGATTGTTTTCTCCTCTTTTCTTAGTGGAATCCTGCTTAAATGACAGTTTTTTTAGAAGCCTGTGATTAAACAAACAGACAAATCTGATTTACTAGAGGCTGATAAGGCTCCTTTTAGAGCTATCAGAATGCAAATGTTGCGTTGAAAAATGCAGTCCCTGATGGATACTTGCTTGCATTCTCTGAGCGTGCCTGTGCATTCAGGACTAGATGGTGGCACACTGGCAATTAAACATAAAATTACATCCTTGTTATCACAACAGTCATAGCAACAGGTGCAGGGCCTTGTTGTTTTATAGCGGCAGGTGTGCTTTTCGTCATCCCTGAAGCCGGCTGTGGCTATTTTTGAAGGTTTACCCCCTGTTTTAGTTTTCTAATAGGTGCTTGTCATGTTGTTTTGACTAGTGCTTTAGAGTTGTTGCAGTTGTCACTTGTTTATTGTGATGTTGTGTCTGGTCTGGGATGTTGTTTTGCTTGTCTATTTGTAGAGTTGTGAATTTGCTAGAGATGTAGTGTCTAATAGATAGTTAATTCTCTTGATGAGTAGCTTGTTGTTGATGTTTTTTTTTCTAGTGGCTGTCAGCCTATCATTTTGATGCCTTTGTCCTTTTACAGTGGTGCCAGGCTAATAAAACAGGGGTGGAAAAAAAATATTACACAAAGCAATACCTGAAAAAAAAGAAAAAAAGAAACTAAGCTGATTTGCTGGTCTTAGCTTTTCTCCTAGCTTGGTTAAGCTGGTCTGTTGGCTGGTTTTAAATGGGGTTTTTAAATGCAATTTTCAGCTGTTCAGTCTGTTCAGGAAACCAAGTGAAATCCTGTACGTTATGTGATGCAATTGTAAAAAAAAAAAGTATTATTTTACAAATAATTCCCTATGGTAAAAAAAGTTTTGAGCTCATAACGTAGTCTTTATTAATCAATAATCTGCCCTGTAATCATAAATGCGTGAAAAGTTGGGTTACACTTAATTTCAATGGTTCACTTTAGACAACTACAAGTAACTTTGCGAGCCCTATTTTAACGATCTGAAACGCAAGTGTCAAGCGCAAAGCGCAAGTAACTTTGTGGGCGGGTCTTGGCGCTGTTGCTATTATACCGGCGGGATAAATGACTCTTGCACCCGGCGCAAATCTAAAAGGGGTTGGTCTGAAGTAGCTTCATTATTCATAGGTGTGGTTTGGGTGTAACGTGAAATAAACCAATCAGAGCGACATCTCACATTCCCTTTAAGAGCAGACGCGCTTTTTCCATAGCGGATTGCTATTGTAACGGCGGATTTGCCAGGCGTGCGCCAGGAGCGGTTCACAGCCAAGGAGAGCAACGCTCTCGTCACGGCCGTAAAAGAGAGAAGTTACATTGAAATGGAGAAACCCACCCAAATTAACTTCGGTTAAACAGGCGTATGATAATTTGGGTAAATTTGTAAGCTAGATGTATGCTTTTATAATAAATTGTCTATCTATCTATCTATCTATCTATCTATCTATCTATCTATCTATCTATCTATCTATCTATCTATCTATCTATCTATCTATCTATCTATCTATCTATCGTAATAATGTATGATTTGCAAAAATGAAAACTGCTGCTTCTGTGTAGATGAGAGAATCAAAGTGTGCGTTGTGCACACACTACATTGATTATGGCCAAGCATGCACCCTTAAAATAGCATATGAATAACATGCGCAACGCGCCACTGACTTTAAACAATTTTTTCCTGGTTAGTGGCGCAATTGTTTTCTAAACCTGCAAAATAGCATGAAGGAACGTTTGCGCCGGAACACGCCTCCTCTTTGCACTGAACCGCCCTGGGGAGCGCAAGTGTATTTCCTAACTTACCGACGTGCATCTGTGGAGGGAAAAGTCCGCTTTGCGCGGGTGCAAAATAGGAATGATACATGCGTCGGTGTACAAAGTCAATTGCGCTGGGTGCAAGATAGGGCCCTGCGTCTACATGTCTACTAACTCTCATTAGAGTATTAGTAGACTGTAGTAGACTGTTAGGTTAGGGTTAGGTGTTTGGGTTTGTAGAATAAGTTGACATGTATTAAGCAGACAGTCTACTAATACTCTAATGAGAGTTAGATGACATGTAGTTGCAGTGTTACTTGTGGACCATTGAAATAACTTTATTATTGGTGTTTTACTGCCAGCAGTGTTTATTTTAACTGGAAACTGCAGTGGGTTGTGCAGTATGTATAAGTTTTGTATGTAGGTAGAGGCACATTTTCACCAATGAGTCTGTTTAAGAAGTGCCTAAAACTCAGAACAAAGTTTTGCATGCAAGTACCACTCATATTTCCTTCAGAAACTTTGAAAAAAATATATATATATAATTTGTCACTGCTAATACAGTTTGTTTTGCTCATGTTGGCCCAAAGCAACATAGTATGTTTTTAATAAACCGTGTATAGACACTGCCCACCTATTTGGCGTACATAATACACATTTTGTTGCTAGAGAATGTGATGCATTTTTTGGCTGCTGCATAAAGTTGTTTTTCTTCCAATCTCCTCATACATCTGTTTGCGTTCAGTGCCGTGAGGAGCGTGGGCCAAAGCACATGTTTCGCAGTGTTGTAATGGTATGCGCTCAGCAGTTATCATTTGCATAAGAAAAACATTACTGTCTTGATTCATCAACCTGGCCATTTTTTGTTTCTACAGACAGCAGACATTGTGAGATTTTATTGATTTCACATTAAACAATTGCTTCTGTCACACAGATAGTGGAGCCGTCACGGTAATATGATAAAATTATATCTCGTACTTCCACTTCTGTTGCTCTCTTTGCGCTGTTGGTGAAAGAAAGAGAAAGAAGTGTTTTTAAATCACCAGAAATATGGGCTTGTTCTTTGAGGTCGGTCACCCTATTCAGCCCGATGGAAAAACAACCTTCCTCACAAGGGAGTGTTTTGTATTTACAGGAAGCTGGCAGGCACAAGGGCAAACTTTGAATAGATAAGTGCTATTGATATTATCAGAGCAGGCCCCATTTTGAAAGGTTTGTGACCTCTTGGATTTCTTTAGCCAAACTGTGAGGAGTGGGTCTTTCTCTAAGGACAGTGAAGATTGATAATGCCGTCGCAGTGCCCTCTTCAAGGTTCCCTAACAACATCTATAGTCTCTTCTATCGTTGCTACTACAGGAAATCAATCCTCAATAAAACGGTAATAATATGTTGACCTTTGATGTCTAAGTAGATTTTGTCTCTGGATAAAAATCCCAGAGCAGTAAATCATCACCAGACCTGATGGAAAAATGTTCTTCGCATCATGTCTTCGGATCAGCTCTCATCTAGTATTGTAGTATGATCTATTTTAGGTAAATCCACTCTTTACATGTCGGTCCGACGTGTCTCTTTTCTAAGCGGGCGGTTCTCTAAGCGACAGAATATAATCTGTCTATGTGAGACTAGAAGGATGGTAAAACTGACCTTAAAGGGTTAGTTCACCCAAAAATGAAAATTCTGTCAGTAATTACTCACCCTCATGTTGTTCCAACTGCGTAAGACCTTCGTTCATCTTCGGAACACAAATTAAGATATTTTTGATGAAATCTGAGCCATGTCTCACTCCTCCATAGGCTGCTATGTGACCGAAACTTGCTGGCCCGGAAAAGTTATTAAAGAGATCGTTAATATAGTCCAAGTGACTCCAGTAGCTCAATCTTAAAGGAGCTGTATGTAAGAAATCTATTTCAATTAATCATAAAATTGCCCTGATGTGTCACTAGACATTAAGAAATCATGTTCATTTCAAATACTTATATCACTGACAACAGTAGTATGGCTAGGATATTGTCATTTAAAAAGTGGACTTGCAGCCCTCAACTGATGTTGATGTTGTCATTTTGTGTTTTGGCCTGAGCGCCTCCCTCCACCTATCTACCAATCACGAAGTCAGTAGTGTTTCGGGATCCGGGTTGCCAGCTTTGCTCTAACCTAACCTACCCTAACTCTAGTCGGATAAAAATGTCTAACGTTACTAAATCAAAAAGACCTCGTTATAATTCAGAAATTCGTTGTAACAAAGTCCGAAATAAAACCAGAATTTGTATAGGAGATGCTTTTGAAAGATGGAGGCGGCTAAAAACGGAGAAGAATTTGAACACAGACGCCAACGTTGCTAATTTTCTCCTAGACAGTTAAGATTCATCTATGCTTGGCTAACTTGTACTGGATGTCAATGGACATTTCATATATTCATGACAGTCGAACAAAGTTATGCGTGTTCAAGCAACGTAACGTTAGCTCACATGGACGTATGCATTTGCAATGCATTACAGGAGCCCGTTTCTCTGTCATTATGCTGAGACGCTGATGAAAACAATAGCACGCCCATTGTGGCAATTTGAAACGTAATTGAGACAAGCCTAACTTTACCTCAGAAAAAATTATTCGTCATTCGTTCTTCACGTATATCGTGGACTAAGTTACACATGCTGCAAGTTGACCTGTATGACCATTGCTAATGTAATTTAGTTACTCTAACAATATTTTCTGATGGGACTGAAAACAACCCTGTGATAGCCATTGGTGATATTGAATTTGTCCCGTGTTATAATTTCTGTGGCAAATGTTTATTCTGTTTTTAGCCTATAATATGACAAAAACTTTAGCACTTGTAAATCAAGGTTTTTTTTTTCGTATTGAAAAATAAGGAAGTATTATTTTGTTGTTTAAGTCTATATGTTTTTTTGTTTTGTTTTACTATTATCCTTTTTTTTCCTCAGATTTTTTTTGAATTGTAATTGTATTTATATGTTCAAAATAAAGAAATCAAATCAAATTAAATATCAAATCAAAAACGCTTATCTCTTCAGCTATTATGGCCCCAGCACCTCAACAATTAGTACATTTTTTAAATAAGTAATTACTCATCAAAATATCTCCCATAAAGCATAAACACAATTAACAGAAAAAAAAACTTACTGTGTACGTCTCGTCATCACTTGCCATTGGAAGCTCATTGAAGCAGCCTACGTTTCTGCTGAATCCTGCAGCTTATCTGGCAACCTCGAGTCAGGGGGGAGGGGGAGGGGATACACGGCTCTACAGTATTTTTAAAGTGATTGCAGTACCAGTTTTGGCCACAATCCTACATACGGTACCTTTAAGTATATCAAGCGACGAGAATACTTTTTGTGCGCAAAAACAAACAAAAATAACGACTTTATTCCACTATTCATTTCCTTCTCTCTGGACCTCTAGTTGGTTCGCGTAGTGTTTTTGCGCAGCGCGTCTGTGTTACACGTCACCACGTAGGCTCACTATTGGCCGACGCCGGTCATGTGTGTGATGCGTGATGACGTGCAACACAGACGCGCAGCGCAAAAACACTACGAGGTCCAGAGAGAAGGAAATGAAAAGTGGAATAAAGTCGTTATTTTTGTTTGTTTTTGCGCACCTAAAGTATTCTCGTCGCTTGATATACTTAAGATTGAGCCACTGGAGTTACTTGGACTATATTAACGATCTTTTTAATAACTTTTCTGGGCCAGCAAGTTTCGGTCACATAGCAGCCTATGGAGGAGTGAGACATGGCTCAGATTTCATCAAAAATATCTTAATTTGTGTTCCGAAGATGAACGAAGGTCTTACGCAGTTGGAACAACATGAGGGTGAGTAATTACTGACAGAATTTTCATTTTTGGGTGAACTAACCCTTTAAAAGACAGATCTTTCAGATACTGTCCAACAGATACAGGTTCAGGTTATTGTACAGAGACACTGGTCAAGGGTCTCAGATTTAATTAGGGATGTCCATTTGCTTGAGAAAATAATACTTAAAGTATGACATATTGAGGAATTACATTTTTGGCCAACCGGGATAGGCTTACACTTGCATGTATTGAGGGAGAAAATGTGTGTTATATAAAGGGAATGGATTTAAATTTGGTCAAAATCTGTTAAACTGATTTTAAGACAGTAGATATAGGCATTGTCTGTGTTTTTATTTACTCTAGAATGGCCTAAATAATGAAAATATATTACACTGTTGATGTCAGATTTGTTTGCTGATTTAAAATGTCATTGAAATGTAATCATGATAAATAGCGATTTTTTCCCATTCAACTACTGTAGAAAGCAGCTGAACTCGTGTGGCCTTTGTTTAGATGGCTGCAGAGTGAAATGACTTTGAAGGGATTTCAAATCGCACACAGTATGCCAATCATGTATTTTTTCATTGCTGCATATATTAGATCAAAAAACAGTAATATTGTGAAATATTAAAATAACTGTTTTGTATTTGAATATATTTCCAAATGTAATTGATTCCTGTAATGGCGAAGCTGAGTTTTCAGAAGCCATTATTTTTCAGTGTAATAACATTTGGTGCTCAAGAAACATTGTATCTTGTAAACTAACTAAAGTTTGGAAATACAAATGGGAAAAAGGTCCAAGGGCTTGTTTCACAGTGTCAAACACTTTGTTTTAATGGTAGAGTGCTTTTGGACATGCAGGCTTTTGGATCAATTAAGACTTCTGAGCTCTGGGTTTAGATTAGTCAATGTAATTTTACCGTCAACTTGAAATGATTGGGCTAAACAGCAGTAAGGGTATGTGCTGGAGCTCTTTTAGAGAGAGCCTGTGTTTGAAATTAACATGGAGGTGAATGGTAGTCTTCCACTAATCCAGTTTAGACCCCTGACCTAGAGGTTGGAGTAATTTGGTAAGTGTATGAATGCACTACTTTTAGAAACTGTCGCTTGAAAAGATATAACTTGAAATTTTGCCAGCTATGGAAATAGAAAGCTTATTTAATTTTTATATATATATATATATATATATATATATATATATATATATATATATATATATATACCCACCAACCCGCCAAATGCGAGGGGGATGTCAGCAGCGGCGTGTAACACAGTCACTCCTATAGCTACTTTGGCGGGTTGAATTTTATATATAATATTTACATTTTTCAATTGTAGTCTTTTAAAAAGGCATCTGAAATAGTAAACTAAGTACAATGTAGTGTTGTCAAAAGTAGCGATTTTTCAACACATATCGATTCTGAAATATCTGAAACGCTTCCAATTCTAATTTTTTCGCAGAATAGACACACAATACCAGCTGCGCGTTCTCTCTCTCTCTCATCTTATTGCGCTTAAACAGTCAAATACACACAAAATAATGACAGTATGTCAGTCTATTCACGAGTATTCACGTAAACACAGTTAGTTATGTTTTAAGTGAGCGTAAACAGTTGAGAAAGAAAATGCATGTGTAACAGTATAATGGATCTGTGAGTCAAGTCTTAAAGTGACAACAGCCTAATATACCTGCTGCCTTATTATGAGATAATATAAAAAATATCTGTATGGCAGTTTTTTTCTAATGGTATCGATGAAAATACTGAGTGGCTAGTAACTTTGGAAAACTACTAGCCACAGTGGCTGGGGACCAAAACTGTTAATGTCAAGCCCCATATATCTATAAAAAAATTTATATATATATATATATATATTATATTTATTATATTTATTATATATATATATATATATATATATATATATTATAGATATATGGGAGATATATTATATTGTTTTAAAGAAAACCTGTAACCATAGCAGTTAAAAAGATTGAGGGGATGGAAATATGTTTTTCTCTTTATGGGAAAAGCGTGTATGTTTGAGAGAGAAAGTGAGTGTGAACAGGAAGTTTTGTTGTGTGGGACTCTGTTCTGCTTTTACTGTTGGTTTTCTCTGACCCAGCTCAGCCAAAGCACATTAAAGGAAATGCCAAGCATTCTTGCAGTGGAGCTGTGTCTCTGCTGCCCTGGCAGGATTACAGTGGAGAATATTTGTTCTGGGGAGCCGGCCATGCTAATTGCAGGCCCCGTTGTACGCAGGCAGAGAGCAGCTTCATGCCAAAAGCAACATGTTTCTGTTTTAACAATGTCCTGTTTTCAAAGAGAGCGTGGGGGGTCGGCCAACCCAAGAACGGAATGCCTGAAAGTACTGTACTTTGACTTTCCCTGTTGTCCCGTAGAGGAAAACGCAAAGGCATTCAACCGTTTGATGTGGAACATGGGCAGAGCTCCATGTGTGACGGTGTGTGCTGTGTGCACCATGAACAAACTGCTACTAGTTGAAACATTAGTATTCAGTAACGATGACTAGGGCTGGGTAATATTGCTAAAAAAATATGAATATATTTTCATATTCAAAATATGTCACAAGATTGATGTATTTACTGTGAAAAAAATGTAAAGTCAAGTTAAAAAATAATCAAAGCATTTCCATAAGAATGATATTTAACCATTTTCATTTCTATGCCGTATGCACCAATATAACTGCATCAAAACAACAATATTTGCTAATTGTAAATACAAAATGCAGTGCAATGACTTGTGTAAATATATAATGATGCAAATACAGTTTTGAATCAATCAATGCCATTTTTTGCTACATAATATATGCTATTTTATTTTATTCTCCCAAACCTAATGGCAAAATAAAAAGTGTATTAAAATAAAATTAAAATGCTTTTTTTTCCTAAACCTCTAATATATATTAAACCCTGTATAATTTGGCTGATTTCAGGTTCACCTGACATCAATTGGATGCTTTTCTAGCAGACGTCGCGATCTTCAAAAGCAGCCAAACAGAATGAAACTGAAAGCATGGGTTTCTCACGCTTATTTTTAGGTTGAAAAACACTGTTGCACAAGTGTAGCTTGTGGTGTGTGGAGTGTGTATGTCTCTAGTGTGTTTTTTTTTCTTCTTTTTTTAATGAGGGCTGAATTAAATTTTTAATTGAAATAAACTTTTCTGGGAGGGTTTTGCTCATGCCAGCTGTCTAAAACCACAGCACGCAAATTTACGCACAGCTTAATTTCTTAAACGTAAAAATGTGTGTGTGTGAATATATATATATATATATATATATATATATATATATATATATATATATATATATATATATATATATATATATATATATATATATATATTTATTTTTTTTTTTTTTTTTTGCTGTTGGCATTAATTAATTACTGTGGGGGCAGAGTGTAATTAACCTCTGTGGTTTTTCAAAGGTCTGCAAAATTATCCAAAGCATTCTTGCTACGGGTTATTTTATCCTCCCCTGACTTTGGCAGTGGTAAATGTTTGAGGACAACTGTCTGTTCAGCACGAATGTGTTCTTCCTCTCCACAGGAGCCAAGATTTAGAGGCGATGCGGCTTTCGAAACTCGCTCGCATCAATCTGTCCAGGCGTCTGGACATACTAGATGTTGTGAGAACCATAGCGCCACCACATCGCAAACAGGTGTTAATTGGATGCGGCCCCGTCACATCTACAGGGTCAGCTCTAGCGCACGACATGAGTAGTTTCCCTTCTTTCTCCTGAGGCGGAAAATTAGAGGTGTTAAAACCATTGATTCCGTCACCTTTGCCATGTGTAGTTTTCTGGCAGAGACATGTCAGTAGAACTTCCTTTAGAGCTTATTGGCTTTTAAAATCAAATCTTTTCATTTACCTTTAGTTTAGTGGCATGTTAGCAGATAAATTGATTTCAAGGTATTTTGCAGCACTGTCACCATTTACTGAGTACTCATGGGCAAGGCGAATTTTGCTTAAACTTCAGATTTTTTTCTCCCAAGAAAGGTAATTGTCAGTTGCCAATGTCTTTAATGTATTTAAGAATATATTTGTATGTATATCTATCTATCTATCTATCTATCTATCTATCTATCTATCTATCTATCTATCTATCTATCTATCTATCTATCTATCTATCTATCTATCTATCTATCTATCTATCTATCTATCTATCTATCTATCTATCTATATATATATATATATATATATATATATATATATATAAACACACACATACATATATACATACAGTAGATCTTAATATATAGGCTGTCTGTTTCATTAATGTTAATCAAACAATTGTGGTATCATGGAAAAAAAGTTTAATATATATTTTGCTTATAAATATTTTTCTCAAAATTGACTTTGCTGACTCTAGCGACTTCAAATAGGTGTAGGCGTGTAGCTCAGTCATTCTTTGTCAAACAAATCATACATCATTTGGAAGGTTTTTTAATAGAGAAACTTTGCTCATTGTGACTCATTTTGCCAGCACGGGTCACATACTGTATATAAAATATGTTTGCAAGTTTGGCAAATATCCATCTCATCAAGTGCTCTTTCTGTTTTATAAAGTATCCCGTTTCTATTTCAGAGTGAGAAATTGCTGCAGATGGTTCAGTGCATGAGTGATCTGTCTGAATGAATCAAACTGAATCGTGAACAATGAAAATAATTTTTTATACATTTTCAAAACTATGTGAAACCAGCAAAAATTACACTTCTAAAAAAAAAACATCTCAGAAAAAAGTGAGGCTTCAATACGTTGCAGAGACCTTCTGAGCTAAGAAAGAGCAATTCAAGTTTTTATCTGTGTGTAGTTGGAACATGGAGGACACCCCCAGCAGTGTGACCCAACCAGAGCTTTGGTGAAGCCCAGTGAACTACATTCCTCTATGATACGACACGCAAAAAAAAAAGTGTGCCCTTTTGTGGTTGGAACAATGACAATCGAATTACATTATCTGAAATGACCATTAGCACAGTGGCCTTATTCCAATAATTAATCTATTAGCATCCTCACAGTCAGTCCCCAGCGGTTTTTACTGCTCTATACGTTCATTGTATTGACAGCTCTGCTGGTGTGGAAGATTTCAAGCCTCTGACACATGTAGGACAGGTCGGATGGATATTGACACGGGTCCACCAGCCTGGTTCATCTCATCAGATTGAGAGTGCTGCTGTTTCTCAATGATGGATTACATGGGGCAGTGTGCACAGCTAGAGCTTGACAAAAGTGACACTTGTTAGAAGCATAACCCATTCGGTATGAAAGCCAATCAAATTCATTTCAAATTTCATTGCTTTATATAACTTGTGGGGAACACAGGGAGTTAAAGCTGTTTAATTCAGACCTTATGCATTGGGTTCAAGTCGGGTTCAAATTTTGTGACCGCACCTTAAATGGTCTACAGTTAGGCAAACAAATTATATTATTTGAATAATTATTACAGTAAAAATAAAAAAATTCTGGCGTCATGTTGGAGCTACATACACTGCCACAAGTAAAGAGAGTCCATCCTCATGTCTCTATGATATTCTTGTGCCAAAATATGGCAGGGCCCACATGGTTTTCATGGGCCCCACAGAGGCCCCACCACAATGGGGCCCACAAAGAAGGACCCACAAGAAATATTTTTTTTTTTTAAATGGACCTCAACTACAGTCATAGAGATATATATATATACACCAATTTATGCAGAAATGCAGGTAAATCACATACTTTTCCCTGCAACTGTATTGAACTGTGTTGTCTTTAAAACAAAAACAAAAAAACATTTCACATTATCAGCAATGTACGATTGCTGATAATGTGAAATGTTTTTTTTGTTTTTTGTTTTTTTTTAAGTATAGGGGAGTAAGATCTCATGGCCTCTTGTAGCTCATCGCTTTAACACTGCATCGAAGGTGGAAAATGTTAAACTTTCCAGGGCAGAAAAGGATAAATTATGTGTACCTCGAACCGCACTTTTAAGAGTCTGACATTTAGACCGACACTTGCCTACAATCATTGCCTCCTTTACAGATAATATATTTACTTCTGTCAGTTTCTTTCATTTCCTGTAAGAGCTTTAAAACTGCTGCGTTTGTGATAAGCTTATTTCCTTGTGATTTCAGCCGTAGGCCAACAATTACTCAGTGGTGAGGTGGGACGCAACGGCTATGGACTTGAAATGGTAGATGTGATGATATTTTAAAGAGAAGTGAGGCGTTTTGTTTGTAAGTCAATTGTTGACATTCTGGTGTCCCTGTGGTGTCTGGCAGTAGATGCTTGGTCTGAGGGTTTGGTGTGGTTCGCTGATAAAGATGAATCACACAGCGGCCTGTCGAAGTGTGCCACTCGTTTGTCCTTTAAATTGGTAAAGATAACACAGAACCTTTAAGGAACTTTTCTCTCTCTCTCACTCTCACACACACAGTGGCTCACAGCATGGTCCTTGGGTGCTTTCTGCTCGCTCTGTGTATTTTGAGCATTTGATCAGATGGTGAGGAAAATGTATATGTGGGACAGACCAAGCATGTCATTATAACAGAAAGATTTCTGTATCTGCCATTTTACGAAGACACTCTGATTGTTGCTTTGGGGAAGAGGTCGCATTGTCAAATTGGCAGGAAAGAGGAATCTGAATGGATATAACAGACGACGCATCAACTAACAATTCATTTTGAGTGCTTTATCAGTTATTCTGACAGTTCGTCAAATGATCAGTTGGGGGAAAATAAAGAAGTCCTGAAACATGTTCTACATTAGTTACCGTCTTTTCTCTGCTTCTGTTATATTTATAAAGGATTACTAGAATATATTAAATAATTAATCATCGCTGCCAACTTTTGATGGTTTTGAATATTTAGCCTCCCGATATTTATGAGCAGTGCTGAATCCTGGCATAATGCTATTGCAACAGGATTCATTTTCCAAACGTAGTTTAAATTACAATTTTTTAAAAAAAAAATAGGATACCTGCCATTTCATGTACTAATGCAGGCGAGTGAGATCACTGTCCTTTTTGCTAATTTGTGAGTGTTAGAAGTTACAACGATCTCATTTAAGTCGTGAGATCTGGATGTTTGCATCATGAAATCCATTGAAATAAACAAGACTTTTGGTTTTGTTTAGTTTTGTTTGCCCCAATGGGTTATAATTGAACATCTCCTTGATTCCTTGTTTGATGTTCTTTCATAGAAATTTTGCTATTGTAATATGCTAGTTTTTCATATTTTTGCTAGGATCATTTAGGATTTGCATCAGAATTTGGCACACCTGAATTTAAAGGAGTCCCTTACCAGCACACACTGGAGTTAATGGGGGGAAAAATCCTCATTTTACAGACATCCACTTAAATTTAAATAAATTAGTGGAATAATTGGTAACATTTTATTTTAAGGTGACACGTTACTACAAGCAGGACTACTTACTATAGTAATAATAGTAAATTATGCATAATTACAAGTAACTAACCCTAAACCAAACAATAACCCTAACCGGTCCATAACTCTATTGGAAGTACATGTAGTTAATAAATATTACTCACCTTAAAAATAAAGTGTAACCAAATTACAGTGCTATGCATAAGTTTAGACACCCATACTAAAGTTGACTAAAAAGAGGAATAAAAAATCATCTTTTGGAAATTGAACTTAATGCCTTAATTTAAAAAATTAGGAAAAATCCAACCTTTAAGGACACTAATTTTTTTTGTGAATGAATAATGTATCGTAAATAAATAAATGTTCTTCCTTAAAATACAGGGTGCATAAGTTTGGACACCCCTATGTTAAATTCCCATAGAGGCAGGCAGATTTTTAATTTTAAGTATTTTTATTTATTATTTTTTTAGGATACTATGCATCCTGATAAAGTTCCCTTGGCCTTTGGAATTAAAATAGCCCCACATCATCACATAGCCTTCACCATACCTAGAGATTGGCATGGTTTTATTTCAGTTAGCCTAATAGCTAGTTTGATTTGCATTGAGAGATGATCTTATGGAAAGTACCCCATGCCAATCTCTAGGTATGGTGAAGGCTATGTGATGATGTGGGGCTATTTTAATTCCAAAGGCCAAGGGAACTTTATCAGGATGCATAGTATCCTAAAAAAAAATGTAAAAAAAATACTTACAAATAAAAATCTGCCTGCCTCTATGGGAATTTAACATAGGGGTGTCCAAACTTATGCACCCTGTATTTTAAGGAAGAACATTTATTTATTTACGATACATTATTCATTCACAAAGAAAATTGGTGTCCTTAAAGGTTGGATTTTTCCTATTTTTTTTTTAATTAGGCATTAAGTTCAATTTCCAAAAGATGATTTTTTATTCCTCTTTTTAGTCAACTTTAGCATGGGTGTCTAAACTTATGCATAGCACTGTATTTATAAATATTGTTCACAATTTTGTTGTGTTTGGTTTTAGTTGTCTGACAATGGGTTATAATTTAACACTTGGATGCTTTCTTGTTTTATGTTCTTTCATAGAATTTGTGACATTGTAATATGCTAGTTTTGCTAGCTTTGAATATTAACAACTGTCAGAATTAATAAGATGTGTTAAAGCTGTTGAATTTTTGCCAATTGTTGTTGGCTAATGGGGCTTAAATCTGTGTTTACTATGTTTTCCACCCTTGCTGTGAAGTAATTGAGGATGAGAAATACCAATAAACAATATTTTATAATTAAGTTACTGAACAGGCCAGTGGGATGCAAAGTACCGTTTCAGGTCTCACTCTCAGAATCACAATGCTGATCTCATTTGTTCGGAACATTTGTTTAATGTGCTTTTTTTTTTTGCATTTTATATATATATATCGCTCACCTGTGCGTACTGCTCTCAGCTATTCAAAAACGAATGCCTTTTTGTGGTCTTCAGTAAAGGTTACTTGTAGATCGGAAAAGAGCTTTGAATTGTTGTTAGAGAGTGACCAACCCATTTCAGCTCCGGAGAGGTCAGTGCTGCCTGTTTAAAGTGTACACAGAAAACTGTGAGCCTGTGTGTGTGTGTGTGTGTACTTGTTTTGACAAAAGTGTGTGTGGGTTACAAGGAGAAAATTAACCTTTTTTTCCTCAGAGCGCATAATTCATAACCGAAGTAACTGTGAGGGGGGGAAACATGAAATGTGCAAAAACAAGGGCTTATTGTTTGCCGATTGCGGAAAGGCCCAGTGGGTCATGTGCTGTTTTGACTGGCAGTCTGGCTGAGAAAGAGAGTTTGTTGTGTCATTGCGACAAAATTTCAGTGCAGAGAAGAAAAAAAAGAGGAAACGTTCTGTATATCTTCGTCTCAGTGAGCTCATTCTGGATGAAGGAAAGAAGCAAGAAGTTTGGGAGGAAAATTGGGCCCCTGATTCAGACGCAGGGAGGAACTTGACATGGTTCACTTCAGGCTACATTTGATTTAGACATAGCAAGAGACAGGAATTTAAAGCTCAGTTTATTCTTGCAGTAATTTACCTGCATCATTGTTTCCATCTTGGCTTAGAGATACAAACTATTGCAGTTTTTTATGAACAAAGATACACATTCAGTAGAAAAACTATCAAAGATCTATGAGGTCTTTCTAAAAACATCTCAATGCCACATACATTTTGGAGTGACATTTGAATCACAAATGAGATTATTTACAGAGAGCCATATTGAAAAGCAGTAAGTGGGGGTGGGGGTGGGGGGGGGTGTACACATGTATCTCCTTAAAAAAATACTGTGCTTAATAGGGCTGTCACTTTACGTTCGAAAATCGATTGCACAATTGATCGGACCAACCAACGCAAGTTTCGAAACCGAAAATAGGGAATCGATTTTAATGGTCTTTTCTCGGAGCGCGTCCAGCTCGTCACGATACGCCCGCAGCGAACGCGCGTCACACAGCAACTGCAGGCTCTGACACACACACACACATAACAGCAGATTATACTTCTGCATAATGTGTCTCTTTTTACTACAAAACTGTGAATTCTGCCGGTATGCAGACAGTCTCATGCATACAGATACAGGTTCGGGCTACGCGTCTACAATCGCCAGCGTAGGTGAAATTTTTGGACATTTCTAATCGTAAACACTGCCATGTTGAAGCCTGCAGTAATGTTTTTCATTTATGTTATGGCAGTCCACTCTGCTTATTGTTTTTCGAGAATGTTGCGCTCCTGTTTGTCATTGTGCACGAAACTTCACGCCAATAAATCATCAGGAATAGTTGCTGACTTGTGCGCGTCACAAGCACCCTCTTCACGTTTGAGCTAATGCCTGTTAGTTGTCCGTGGATTTGCCCATATTTGACGTTTAAAATGGAAACGTCTTTAGACATGGAAAATCGATTTTACGATCGATTCAATGAACACTTATGTTTCAAAAATCGAACAGGATTTTTTCACAAAAGTGACAGCCCTAGTGCTTAAGAAGGTGGTTTTTCTAATTATTTTTCAAAAATGCATGATGTTCTTGTAAGAAGACAGCATTAGCAGTCTAATGGTTATGTTGGTTTTGTAACCGAATATTTGTTGTGGATTTATCCTGGAGAGCATGTTACGACTTATCGTTTGGAATGTGTAACATGCCACAGCTTCTTTAATTGAGCTTCTTTTCATCCTCTTCTCTCTCTCAGTGCCTGAATTCATCTCTCGCTCTCTGTCCTCTCTTGCCTCATTGCCTCTTTACACACAGACACACACCCCTTGCAGTATATTAGTATTGGACTTGAGGCTACTCTTGAGTCTGGAAAGCCTGAACTGTCTGATGAAGGAATGTCACTGTGGGCGAATGAGAGAATGCCCTGCAGTTGGAGGATTGGTGACGGTGTTAGGAATAGGGAAGTGAGACCTTCACTCCATAATAAGCTCCATCCCATTATCACGCAAGGCTGGACCCTTAATCAAATCTATTGGTCACAGTAGGGGTGGGTGATATAAGCTTACATTTATGTCTGGAAATTGTATAATGTGAAATTTTATGCAAATTAGTTTTTAAATGAAAAGTTAGTCAAAAAATACAGAAAGGTTCTATTGATTTAAAATAAAGTCGAAAGTACAGGTAGATAAAAAAAAAATCTAAATAAATCTAGAAAGCTTAACAATAAATTTCTACTGGTTTATTATGCCAAACTGGTATATCGCTTACCCAAACAATTGAAGCAGCCAGTAATTGACAACTATATTGAATTTAAGACCCTTCTAGAATTTAGAAAAGAGCCACTGCCTCCCTAAAGCCCTGGTAATGCTCCAAACTACTGTACAGAAACCCCAAGGGAAAATAGTCTCCTTGTATCTTTCAATATTTCAATACTTCTGTCTGTGTGTTTTCAGGCAAATGATGGCTCGGCTTTCAATATGACTGCCATCAGTAAAGGTCAACAATATTGATTCACTGCAAGACAGGCACGCAATGCTAGAAATGCCACATAGCTAACTGCAGATTTATCTGTCTGTGCAAAGCTTGTACATTAATGAGATCGACTGCTGAGAGACTTTTTTTTTTTCAACTGGCATAGTATCCATCTCAAATACTCCTTGTAACAGGTGAAATACGGGCGCTCTAAGAGTCTCATTTATCCTAGAGATGTTATTTTGAATTGTAAGGGCCTTTTTGTGATCCTTATCCTTCCACTTAAGCACTGGTCTCCAAGGGAAATGCAAAATGGCTACCATTTCTTTGCACCAGATTAAGGCACAAAAGAAACATCAGATACTTTGAATTGAATTGTCAAATGTAATTCTAAGTTTTCATTTTATCGCTTTTGTCACAAAGAGAAAATGTCAAAAGGTTCTGTGTTAAACAACTGAATGTTATGTCTTTGAATTGAACCACTGATATGACAGTCAAGGTGTCTGTTTATTGATTTTTCTATAGAATCAAGAATTTGCTCATTACGTCTCCATATGCCTGATTTTAAGAAATTATTTATACAACCTCATTTCGTTACAAACTACATGGCTTACTTTGAGAGATAAAAAAAAAAAAAAAGATGGAAGATTTTTTAGTTAAAAAAACACTGTCAGGATTTACTAAAGAGACCCAGTGAAAAACTAGCACAAAAAAGGCGTGGACACAGGTATTTTTGCTGCTGACCTTATAGCATTTGTAGGAGTTTCCCTTTTAGACGCAAAATGTATGGGTGGAGAGTATTTAAATGAATCATGCAAGGTTATTTTACTAAGGTGTGTGCTAGTCAATTTACAAAAAACATTTCTTAAATCAGACAATCAATTTGCGGTAGATTGCATTGGTCCTTATGGAAATGATCTGGCTGTGTCTGTGTTCTTTAATCGTCGTCAGTAGATCACACACAGAACTTTCCACTCCCATCTGCGCTTTTTTGGAATTGCGCTCTCACGCTAATTTCCCCTATATAGTAAATCTGGCCCTTAATATGTCACCAATCCATTTTCGTTTCGCAGGCTGTTTTAAGCAGCGTCATGGGCAGCTGGCTTACATTTGGGTGTCGAATTAACACGTCTAATTAACACTTAAACATGGACTGAGCAGTCCATGTTCAGAAATATGAGAAAACAAGTTTCCTGTAAACAACTCACTGCGTGTGTCTGAGAGAGAGAGAGGGAGAGAGATGCAGAAGAGCTGATTTACTTGCCCTGTGTGTGAAATTACAGTCTGAAAGAAATATTTCAAATAATTTTATAAACACAGAGCTTATGGTAAAATTATGCCTAATACTCCGATATTCAGGCCCTGAAAATATCGATCCTTGGCATCTGTGTATCCCCTTGCAAACTATCGCTATTCCCCCTGACTTAATGCATTTCATTAGGTATCATGAACTGACATTGAACATCAATAGTTAATGTCAATTTCTACAATACATTTTTAACATTCCAAGTTATATAAATTAACTTTTTAAATATAAATTAAAATGATGCATTTTAGAAAGTTTGACAGAATTTTATTATAATTTTATTATATATATTTTTATTTTATTATACGGTTTCTGTAATATTCAGTTCTCAAATGAAGAGAAAAGCCTCGGCGGAAAAATGTATACAAATGCACAGATGTCCAGTTATTTTAAAAAACAAACCTTAACATGACGAATAAAGACATGTGATTGATAGACCTGTCAGTGCCATGCTTATCTGCTTGTCAGCTCACTCCTTCTTTCCGCCATGTCGGTTCCCGTTGATGTATGCATGCTGTGCGGCTGGCGGGTTTTTGACGACATGGGGCGGTACACGCTGGCACTGCATGCTCTTGCATTCGCTCTTTACCCAGACCTCACATGGACGCATCCATCACCCTTCCATCTGCCCTGCCAGCAGAAAGAACACAAATGGAAAAATGAATTCTTCCCTACGTTCTGCCACCGGTGTCCTTCATTTATAACACACATGTGGCAGGAAGTGGGTGGATTGATGTGGCCCGTCAAGGCTAACGGCTGAAGCTGTAATACACAGAGGCACAGGTTGAAAGGGCGCGTGGCCAATCGCACCCTGTACCTCCAGATTAGAACTCCACAGGCACCGTCACAAGAAGGGGTAAACTTCAGATGAAACAATGGATGAAAGCCAGTCCTAAAATTTGGAAGGGTCTAGTCTGACAGAGCCAGACTTTTGAGTATTGGCCTAAAATCCGGTCCACTCTGTAGCCTATACTGTCCAAGAACTGCCCACTTGGCCATCTGACCAACCATCTGTAAATTGAACAATCAGTTTGTTTGGTTCTTTGTTTCTTACTTTCTTTTTGAGATTGTTTAGGAGGGGAAAAATCTGAAATCATTGTCACCAAAATACTAGTCAGCCACAAAGTCTCAAAGTGATGAGCAACAAAGTGGGAGTTTATCACAAGTGCTGATTCTTTTTTTATCAGCACTTGATTTTGGGTAAGTTTCGATTAAAAAAAGCAACGTTTTGAAAAAAAGAAGAGAAAATTGCAATTGTGTCAAAGAATACTTCCGGATCAGATTCGGAACAATATTTAAAACTTGGATTATCCATCAATAAGCTTGCACAGTTCTATACCTCATTCTGGGGTCGACATCTCATTCAGTAACGTTAGGCAGTTTTGAATTATATGCCGTTTAATGCTTAATCGCGTTAGCTTACATATGCATAATCAATGCTTCGAACGCAGTTTCTTCTTCCCATGTTTTTGGATCTGGGGATTTTGTACTCTTTCAGAAGATGTGCCCCCTACCAAATAACAGTGAAAACATGGATTTCCGGAAAATTCTGTCAATGGCGGGGCAGCATTAGCCTTTTCTCAATATGCATAATTTTCAATATGTGTTTTCAATACAGTGCCCTCCACAATTATTGAACCCCCTGGTAAATATGATCAAAATTGGCTGTAAAAAATAAATCTGCATCGATTATCCTTGTGATCTTTCATTCTAAAAATGTGAAAAATTCTAACCTTTCATTGAAGTAAAAGAATTGAAAGTGGGGGGAAATCACATTATGAAATAAATGTTTTTCTCCAAAACATGTTGGCCACAATTATTGAAACCCCTAGAATTTTTTACGAGTAAAATATCTTTGAAGTATATTCCCATTAATATTTACCTTTTTTAGTACACCAGGGTGACTAGGAAAATGAAACTGTCCAGCTATGACTTTGTGTTTCACAGGAGTTTAAATATGAGGAAACACAAAAGCCAAATCCCCTTAATCATCCATCACAATGAGTAAAACCACAGAATACAGTTCTGATGCGTAGCAAAAGATTGTTGAGCATCACAAACTAGAAAGTGGCTGTAAGACAATAGCTAAAGAATTGAAAATCCCCATTTTGACCATCAGGGCAATAATTAAGAAGTTATAACCAACTAAAGATGTTGAATCTGCCAGGAAAAGGACGTGTGTCTATACTGTCTTAATGCACGGCGAGTATGAAAGTTTGAGTGGCCACAGACTCTCCAAGGATCACAGATGGAGAATTGCAGAGATTAGTTGAGTCTAAGGGTCAGAAATCTTTTTTTTTCAAAAACCTCCTCGCTCATCCAAAAACAAATTCCAGCAGATTTAATTGTCAGACACGACTGGATCTTCAAACAACACAGGGTTCTGTGGTCAGATGAGACTAAAACAGAGCTTTTTGTCAGCAAACACACTAGATGGGTTTGGTGAACATAAAAAGTACCCCATGTGTACAATTTAATATACCATTGGATCTTTAATGTTGTGGGCATATTTTTCTGCTGGAGGTCCTGGACTTCTTGTTCAGATACATGGCATTGTGGATTCTATCAAATATCAACAGATAAAAAATCAAAACCTGACGCCTTCTGCTAGAAATCTTATAATATGCCGTGGTTGGATCTTCCATCAGGACAACGATCCAAAACAAACATCAAAATCAAAACAAAAATTTGTTGCGGAGCACAAAATGAAGCCTTTGCATTAGGAGGGGACTTGTGCGAACTTGAGGCAGCCAGTTATCCTAGTATGCATCTCACACAACAAGCAAGCGTCAATGGTGGAGGAGAAAACTGTAATTTTAAAAATACTACTGCTATTGTGTCACAAAATGTAGTCTAAAGAGTATTTAAGGTGAGAATGTAGTTGTTTAAAGCTCACATCTGCAGTTTATTTATAAAGATAGTGCCTATTTGAAGATTTGCTCTGCTTTTGACATAAAATGTGCATAAACTGTGCAGTCAGAATTTCTGTTTGCAGAATCACTATTATCAGAATCACTTTCACAGACAAAACTGACAAAACTCACAAAAATAAATAAATAAGTTACAAAAATAAATAAAAATAATTGATGTGTACGAAATTCAATTCTAGTGACACCCCCCTCCCATAGGCATGCCTTCAAATTTGAGACTAGGAGTGGGCTGTAAAACTTTTCTGTTCTGCTGTATCTACTAGTCGGAAAGATGTTCCTCTCCTTTGACGTGATTAGGATTTTACAGCTAAGCTGTCCAGCTGGTTTAAGTGGGTAATCACATTCTGAACCATCACCTCAAGTGCTATATAAGCCCAGCCCAGTTAACATATCAGCCCAGTTTCTTCAGGCAGAGCGCCGTCTCCACTGAGAGACTCATAATGACTGTTAATAATAGTTAATTCACCATGATCATTACGACGTTCCACCTGCCCTCTCTGTAATCACCCTTTCAGCACAGCACTACAATCTGCCAAACACACTGATAATTTCATGTTTGCTGTCAAGACAGAATTTTCAGTTTTGTGTAAACTGTTCCTTTAAACCAGTAAATATTACACCAGTGCTATCTTCAATTTGCTGAATTTGAGTTAAAGGTGGTTTAAATCAAAGTTTGAAACTGCTCCTCCTCCGAGTCTTCTCATGAAGGACTTTTTTTTATTTATGTTGACGTCTGTCTGTCTTTATTTGAGGTAGTGTTCAATTTGGGAATGGATTTCATTGAACAAGCAGAGCATTGAAGAAATATAGGACATTAAAGCAGAGAGTAGCCCCAGCCAGAAGCACAATGAATTCCCATAGTGCTTCGCTGTCGTCACGTGTGACCGGTTTGCTCTTGACAGGAAGGTTTGTGACAACCGAGAGTCGCAGCAGATTGTAACGGTAAATTCAATAGGCAGGATCACAGCAGAAGAGATGCTGTTCCACAGCATAATCTTCCTGGGCTCCCCTCAGTACAGTTTGTGTGACATATAAACAAGAAATATAGTTTTGATCACCGCATTTGCATAATTATTCAACTGCTTCCATTTTGTCCCATAGGAAACAGTGACTGAAACCTACTGAACGGACAATGTTTATCACAGCAGATGATTTGCTTAACATTCAAACATCTTCCATTGATGATCCAGTTTTTGTTTCATTACCACAAAAATCGATAGCCTGATATTGTATCATTCGCTCATTGTCCAGGTGTGAAAGCCGGTTGAGGAGCGGCTTTAATCTTCTCCATAATTATTGAGAGAGCTTGTCAAGAGTAAAACAGCCTCATATGTAGTGTATAGCATTTTGGTCATTTTTGGTGGGTCGATTTGCAGTGGTTTGCTGTGGTTGCTGAGACATGCATTATTATTACCATTGCTTATACTTGGGGTTATGCTTTTGAACTAATTCTTAACTACTGTATAAGTAAGAAACTTTGGCTTCTTTCCTAAGCATTCTGACTTAAGATTATATAGTATGTGTCTGTGTACATATATGTATGCAATTATGCAATTTGACAGCACTATTTATTTAGTTTTATTAATATTTCTAATTATTTTTGAAATATTTTCAGCTTTATTTTTAGTTTTAGTTTTAAAAAAAAGTTTTGTAATTTTATGTACTTTTGGATTTTTTTTTCTTCAAATAGTTAAATAATCCAAATATAGTTTTCATTTATTTTTATTTCAGTTTATGTTTTAGGTTTTTGAGCGATTGAGAATAGTATTCTGAAGCCTAATTTACTCCTGATAAATTTTGGTAGAAACAACTGAATGACGATAAAGTCCACCTAAAAGCAAAAGGAGTTAAACTTTTGCCATCCATGTTTCTTATTTACAACCACAAAACAAAACAAAAAATCTGTCATTTTGGTATTGACTCCATTTTGGTTGTGTATTCCATTCACACTTGCAGTGACAATTTTGCAGATTCACTCTGCATTTAAAATCGATTATCACTCCTAAGCTTTGCAGTGTGTACACAACTCTAGAGAACTTTGGGTTGGGCTCTTTTGACTCAACCACCCCATAACACAGCACCACTCACAATGTCTTCAGAAAATATACACATTTTGTTTAATGGTAAGAAATGGGCTGCACGTTGTCCAAAAGGTTTAGTTATTGTGAGAGTTTTTGTGTAACCAGGGGACAAAAGTGAAAGGAATCCATTTACGAAGAAAGGGAGATGGAGACCTCCTTATGTATTTCCTATAACCAGTCATATGCTGTTTCATATTTTTATAGTAACATATTCGTGATGTTCTTATAGTTGAACTCACAGGGTGAATGGAAGCTGTGCGTTCAGTATTCTTTGATATTATAAATAGTGATTGAGTAAAGTAAATAACTCGCACAAGCAGGTTAGATTAATGTGTTTTTGGAGCCACATATGATTTAAAGCGCAATGTGAGATGTTTTTAATAAACTGCCTGATTCAGCTAAACAGAGTTCTAAATGAAGATCGAGTTCCTCTAATCCTGTCAATCACCGTTCAAGGACAGACATGTGCTTTCTTACCTCACTTCTGAGACAATTATCCCAGCATTTCCTCCACCTCTCTCTCTCTCTCTCTCTCTCTCTCTCTCTCTCTCTCTCTCCAAACTATTTTAAATGTCCTATACAAACTCTGTGACCGTTAGTGGTGGAGAATCAACACCAAAAAAAAAAAAAAAAAAGCATTAGTGAGAAGGTTTATAACAGGCCCCAGTTGGTGTTTTTTTTCTCCTACTGCTGAACGTCATACATCTGTGCATTTACGTGAGATAATGTGAAGCAATAAAAGAAAGAGGATGTCTGACTGACACAAGATGAATCTTTTGGAAATTTTATTGTTGGTTTTGGAGGAACAGCTGTAATATTACGTCAATGTATGTGGCAGAGTTTCGGGAAATAAATGAATGCTGGTTTTACTTTTACTTTTAACTCTCTCACTCTCTCTTTCCCATGCTGTTCACGATTTGTTTGTGGCTTCAGGGGTGTAAATTTCACAAATCATTTTCTCTCTACATTTCTCTAGTTTTTGCTTGACAGTTAAACTATTTTCAACCCAGACTGTTTCTTATGACTTCAACCATGCATAATAGTGATATAACATTTATGAAAGGTCTCTTGTGGAGTTCATGTTTGCGGCTCTTACGAGAATAAAATACATTTATTGTGAGATACCGACAGTCTTGAAGGGATTGTTCACCCCAAAATGAAAAAAAATTGCTTACCCTCATGTCGTTATAAATCTAATAGACATTTGTTCATTTTAAAACACAAATATGAAAATTGACAAAATTGACCTGAGAGGTTTCATTAAAAATATATGCTGTTCCTCCATCAAAAGTCCATTCAACCAAGACATTGTAAAAGTAATATGAATCAAGCGGTTTAATCCAAGTCTTCTGAAGAGACATGACCGCTTTATATAATAAACACATTTATGCTGCCTTCACGTGCTATCGGAAATTTCCTACTTCCCACTTCGAAGTCGTGATAACGAGCTCATTGCATTCAAATTTTGACTTGAGAGGGCGTTCATGTCAAATTTTTTAACTAAGAAACTAGTATTTACGAAAATTCCGATAGTATGTAAAGGCAGCATTAGTTTAGGTTTATTCACATATAAACACTGATCAATGAATATAGAGCACATCAGATATGGTAAACAGAAGCTCAGTCACACTTGCTTGACAATGCTAAAACTTTAGTTTCCATGCATCAAGCAAGCATTAAACACTGTTAAAGTGATAGTTCACCCCAAAATGATTCTGTCATTTATTCACCCTCATGCCGTACCAAGTCTGTAGTTCTTTCTTTTTTTAATAAAAAAAACTAAATTCTAATCTAAATTCTAATCTAGTCTAATCTAATCTAATTCTAATGTTCTAATCTAATTCTAATTCTAAATGCAATTAAGCTATTCTTCTGTAGGACATGAGATTGTGGGGGATATTAGCTCACTTGCATAAACAGCTGCACTCTTTGACAATCCAACAGAATTAGCACAACATCCAGATCCTTTGGCTTACTATTTTTAGCGCACTCTGATTTGGGACACACTAATCTTAATCTTACATTCCAATTAGAATGGATAGCATGCTAATTGGGTGATAGCATCGCATGTGCGGTTGTCAGTGATGGAGAGCCTGCTACCTCAAAACTGTTCAGCTTATCATCCATCTTCCAGTGTTTGAGGAAACGCAGCACGGAAAGGGGTTAAGTTCACTGGTTATCTGTGAGCTAAACTGAATAACGTCAGACTATATTGCTTCATGGTGAACATGATTTCACCAAACGCAACATAAATTTCAATCAACCAATCAGATTTGAGAGACAAGTTTACAGTTGATGTCAAGTATATGCTTACAACCAGGGTTATGTGCTTCTACATCAGGGTTATTAACCTATCATTTCCCTCTGATTTTAGGGATTAATAAATTATAAGTTATGGGTAGGGTTAGGTTTAGTGTAGGGAACTACATTTTTGGGTAGGAATATTGTTCCAGGATCAACAAAATATGTTGATCCAGGAACATGTCTTACTTGGCAAAATTACACGGTTGAACATACAGTGATTAAGATCTGACGTAGCAATTAGAGCAATGTTTTATTAAACAGATTCAATTAGAGCGCCACTGAGGGAGAAAGATTACAGTGGGATGCCTTGCCAAAAAGCGAGAGGAAAGTGGCGAAGAAAACAGAAAGCCAGGGGTTGCAGCACTTAGACAATGACAATCAGCTGATCTTTCTCCGCTGAGCCTTATTAAAATGAGCTTCTTATTGAAATGATTAATTCACTCAGTATGTTGTTTTGTTTCTTCAGTCGCAGCATTTGTGCAGTAACAGTGCTGCGTTTGTCTCTGTGTGTGAGGGAGCGCGTGCTGGGATTCTGAAAAATGATTTGAGAGGGATTTCTTTCCATGCGACTCGCATGCATGCTGTGTTTCACTCTCATATTAGTCAAGGATAAAAAAGATTTGATGAATAGATGAACGTATGGGGTATTTAAGGCTGTACTTACAATTTTTATTAAGGTTAGTTAGTTTTTTTATGTTTTTATGTTGTCTACTCTGTAGGAATGCTGTGCATGTTTTGCTGCACTTAGTATGTCCCTGAAAGGAGCAATTTGGAGGAATTTTAGCCATTACGATCACTGATAATTATTTTTGTTAAGGTCAAGGCCAGACTGGATCTGCAGACTTGTTTTGCGTTTTCTGGACTAGTTGTAGGGGGAGATGTGGGTACATTTGTGAAGTTCATTGAAATAACATTATCAAAAATCAGCTGACCTATTTTTAAAAAACAAACATGCTACAGTTGGGGCATGTTTGTGTAGACTTGAATGTGAATAATGGGCATTCCACTTTTCGTAATTCTACAGATTTGATATTATAAATTAGATATAACCAATATATCTACTGTATACTGTATGCCTGCTTTTATTTAAAAAAAAAAATTGAAAAAATGAAACACTAAACCAATATGGACAATTGGCTATACCTGACACGTCACATTTTTTCCTCCACTCTCAGTCTTCTCACATTATGAGAAAAGGACACGAGTTTGTCCACATTGCCGGGGAGACATGAGCTCTGTGTCTTGTGGTCACTCTTTACCCTCTCGAAATGTTTCCACATTTATTACCGCCAGCCGTGTTACCGATCTGTCACTGCGTGACTTTGCCAATTCCTGTGGAGTTTTTATTTTTATTGTATGGCAACTAACTGATGAATTACATTTTAGCCGACCAAGTCTTCTCTTGTCGACTAACTTTTAGTCAACTATTAGAGGGCAGTGCTTGTTTATTTATTTGTTTTTATTTAGGCCTAATGTATATTTATTTTTTGTGTTCTGACCTCTTTTCTTTGTTCTGTGTTCTGAGTTTTCATTCAGTGTTAAGGCTAGTTGTCCGTCGGCCTGGTTGTGTTTGCACTGATATTTCTCACTTAAGTGTTTTAGTTTGCTGCATATTCGTTTGTTTAAAATTATATTTATGTCCTAACAATCAACTAGGAAAATCTTAAGTCAAGGGCAGCCTTAATAAAAGCTGAAAATATAAAAATAAAAGAGTATTCAAAATATTAATAAATACTCTAATTGTATATAAATACAAAGTTCTTTTATGAAGTCAGTGCAAGCTGATAGACTATCAATACTGCTTGCAATAACTTCATTCTTTATAAGGCACAGCTGATTGGTTCCTTCTGTATCAGTAGCCAATTAGCTTGCGTGCTCAACCTTCAAATACTTGGCCAGCATTTGCTGTAGCAGTTGCAGCAGTTTCAGAAACCCTCCACCTTCCCCAGCTCCACCTGTGTAGATCTACTACGGGTAATTCATGTTCACTATATTGTTCAGCAGCAGCGTGTCGTGTATGTGTTGGCAGTAGCATGTCCCGTACTTGCTCTGCAGCAGCGTAGCAGATCTATTCCCCCAAGACCAAATATATCAACACTGTCATATCCATTATCTTTACCAACCGCTCCAAGAGTTGTCATGACAGAAAAAAAAAAAAAAAAATGGCACTGCCATTAAATATGACTTGCAGTGTTTCTCCATCCCTTTCCCCTTTTTCTGCCAATAATTTTTTTCTCTTCTTTTTGTTACTATATTATAACTTTTATACCGCCATATTGTACTATGCTAATACTATACCATATTACTATACTTAGCTCTAAATATAAAGTGCCAAAAATAACAAAAATACGTTCAGATATAGATGCATACTTCAAGTAAAGTTTGTTTCTGTAACTGGTAGAACATTATGCTTGCAACGCAATAGTCATGTGTTTAATTCCCATTGTATGCATGTAGTGATGAAAAAACACTGATGCTTGCATTAAAGTGAATAAATGCACAAACAAAATCAGGCATCAAAACTTTAAAATTCACTTACAAAAATATGGATTATTTATGGATAATGATTATTTGCTGAAAAATTCGTACTAATGCTGATAATTTAAAAATAGGCCTACTTGTTATTGATATCACGTTTATTCTTCTTGGCAATGTCATGTGGATACTGGTGATATTGTAGGTTTCTCAAGGGAAGCTGTACTCAAATAGAACATAAAGACAGTGAATGAGGAAAGTGGCTGCATGTCACTCTTTTTATATTGACCTGACCCCAACCTTAAATGGCCGTCAAACACAACCCACAATCTCAGATGGCCACAACTAGCTGTGACACTAGAGTCTCGTTTTCAGAGACCAGAATGGCGAGTAGATCCATGTTGTTGTTGTTGTTGTTGTTGTTGTTGTTGTTGTTGTGTAATCGCAAAGCACTATACCATATGGTCTGATATTCTTCCAGGGGCACGTCCCCTAATCTGCAGTAACCCCATTTCCTGCTCATTTCCCATACCACTCATAGTGACCGAAAAGATCACCTTCTGCAATGGGTTGTGCAATCCAGCCCTGCACAACACACATAAACAGATGCTCTTCTGTTTGGCCCCTGTTGTTTTCCAGGCCATGTAAGCCCTTTTAGTGCCATTCCTTGCTCTGTGCCACAGCGTTTATTAATAACCCAGCAGAACACATGTTGGGAAATCATTGGTGACTTTGAGTCCTAGTGGCATTGCGTTCTGCATGACTGCCCATGCTGGAATGCAGGAAGTGTGGCGCTGTTGCAGGTAGCGGGATGACGCGCATCAAGGACAATTTTAAAAACGCAGAGAATGAGGGGGACAGAGAGTTTCAGGATAGAGTGAAAGAGAGAAAAAGTGAAGGACAGAGTAGATGTCAACTTTCTGTGCTGACGCATTGTGACAAAGCTGCTAGCGGTGTGATTCTTGTCTTCGTAACGTTTAGTTTATTGTGGAGGGGACAGAAAAGATTGTGCTGGAATTACGAATATGTTTGATTCATCATGTAATACCACTGTCGGAGTGTTTGGATGTTTGAGCAGATGGCTTATCAGACCGAGTCACTCCTCATAATTGGTTCCTGCATTAAAAGCGCCTCTTATCAGCCTATAATAATGTGGAGATGAGATGTCTACAGCTTGCAGGGTTTCTTTTGTCACTTTGGTAATGAATCATACTTCGCATCACATATTTTTCTGTCATCTCACAGAATTGTTTTGTTTCCTTCCTTTCATCAAAAGCTTTATACCATGGATTAGTTTTCGAAGCGTAGATGGGCTGTCGAGATCTGCAGGGTGTGAGAATGATGATAACAAACTGAAGTTGGCTAACGACTGATTAGTTTGATAATCAAATGCTCTGCCAATTTAACGTTTAGTTAGGCAAAATTAGAATTGTGTAATTATAATAAAGAATAATTTTCACAGTTTTAGGGGTAAGATGACCTTTGTCCAGATTTATTAATATATAAAATGATGAGCAGTTTTAGTTTCAGAATTAAAAATGATTTCAAATTTGATATGATTGAGTTGGGTTGGTGGGTGGATGGGTGGATGGATGAATGGATGAATGGATGGATGGATGCAACTGTCCTAATTAAATTAAAAGTTAAACATTTTGAAAAATTAATGTTAAGTAGTTTGCCATGTTTTTAGGGAAAGAAAAAACTAATTCACTGCACAGTAATTAGGGCTTCCCCTGACTAAAGATTTTTCTAGTCAACTATTAGTCTCTCATTTAAGCCGTTAGTCAACTAATAGCACGGTTATATTAATTTAATTACTTAAATATATACTTTAATTACTTAAATATGTTAAACCATAATGAGAATTTAATATATATATATATATATATATATATATATATATATATAGAGCGAGCAGCCATGTATGAATGAATGAATGAATGAATGAGGCATTTATGTAGCGCTTTCATATGTACTACTGCGCTTTACAATCATATCAGGGGATCTCTCGTCAACCACCACCAGTGTGCAGCATCCACTTGGATGATGCGACGGCAGCCACAGTACAACGGCGCCAGTGCGTTCACTACACTCCAGCTATCGGTGGAGAGGAGAGAAAGTGATAGAGACAATTCAATGGATGGGGATTATTAGGAGACCAGGATTGGCAAGGGCCAGTGGGTGGAATGTGGCCAGGACACCGGAGTTACACCCCTACTCTTTTACGAGAAGTGCCATGGGATTTTTATTGACCACAGATAGTCAGGACCTCGGTTTTACATCTCATCCGAAGGAAGTGAAGTTGCTACTTGCATGTTTCAAATGATAAGCCATATGAGGTCGATGGATGATAGCCGAAAGTTTGAATTTCCTGGCCAACATACTGTCATTATCACAAGAACCCGTCGTGAACAATCTGTCCTCACGGACTGAGTGACTTTGCCACTTCTTATGGATTTTTTTTTTTTTTTGCGACTAACCTACTAATGAAAATTTGGTCGACTAAGCCTTGAATAATGATTAGTTGGCCATTAAGGGTCAGCCCTAACTAGGGCTGTCACTTTTGTGAAAAAATCCTGTTCGATTTTTGAGACATAAGTGTTCATTAAATCGATTGTAAAATCGATTTTCCATGTCTAAAGACGTTTCCATTTTAAACGCAAAATATGGGCAAATCCACGGACAACGAACAGGCATTAGGACGAACGTAAAGAGGGCGCTTGAGACGCGCACAAGTCTGCAATATTTCTGATGATTTATTGGCGTGAAGTTTCGTACACAGTGACAAACAGGAGTGCAATATTCTCGAAAAACAATAAGCAGAATGGACTGCCATAACATAAATGAAAAACATTACTGCAGTCTTCAACATGGCTGTGTTTACGATTAGAAATGTCAAACAAATTTTGACGAGTAGCCCGAATTTGTATTTGAATGCATGAGACTGTCTGCATACCGGCAGAATTCACAGTTTTGTAGTAAAAAAAGACGCGTTATGCAGAAAGATAATTTGCTGTTATGCGTGTTTGTCAGAGCCTGCAGTTGCTGTATGACGCGCGTTCGCTGCTGGCGTATCGTGACGAGCTGAACGCTCTCCGAGAAAAGACCGTTAAAATCGATTCCCTATTTTCGTTTTCGAAACTTGCGTTGGTTGGTCCAATCGATTGTGCAATCGATTTTCGAACGTAAAGTGACAGCCCTAGCCCTAACAGTAATATAAAAAATAATTCTTAATCATGTGGTGTAACCAACAAAATAATGTATAAACATGCAGTAAAGTAAGGCTATGTTTACACGACTTTGCGTTTTTTGTACACAGACAACATCATGTCAAAACGATCCTCGTTCACACGGATCTGCGAAAATGACTAAAAACGCTTTATTCTGCTGCCAGGCCAGTAGTTGGCGATGTCACTTTGTAAAGAAACACTACGTGCCTTTAGACTGAACACATAATACGCATGCGCATGACGTTTTAAAACATTTACACAGAGACGTGTGGTAGATTTTTCCCTAAACCTAACTATCTGGGTCTTGTCTACAAATCGACGTCCCCGAACGTCTACTGTCGACGTTTAGTCTGTCTGGGTCTCGTCTACAAATCGACGTCTCCATTCAATAATAGTCACCTAACTAACTTGTTCCCCTAAACTAGCTTACTTCCTATACTAGCTTCATGCGCAGGAATAATCGACAAACAGACTCAAGCAAATGTCCTTTAAATGCTTTAATCACGGCCAGGAGATCTTCCCGAGCAGTTCTCAGGGAATCTCTCCCAAGAAGCAAGGCCGGAGGATCTCAGACAAATTCCATTGAGAATCCCACCCGAAAACACGGATGCAACAGTTTTCATAGAATCGAGAAAACAAATAAGACTAACATTACCTTCAATATGATTGGTTCAATTGGTTCAAAAGCCCCAACCTTTTCCCTCTGTCACTGGCACAAGCAAACTGTTGGGAGCTAGTCATGTCTAGTTTCACTTCCCTTAATTGTTATTTATACACACACACACACACACACACACACACACACACACACACACACACACACACACAAAACTCATTTAAAAGCATATGAATGTCATTCCTGCAAGAAAACAAATGTTAGTTGATTAATTAAAGTTGATTAATTAAAATCCATCACAGACGATAATTAGATTTTTTCAAAAACTTGCACTTTGAATCCTGTTTTCAAAAGTTGTCTATCAAGTGTAAGTCTGAACACTTACAGTAGAAAGGTATAGCACACCTCTTCTCAAAAAGCCACTCGATTTAAGACATTCACGTCTGAAGCATAAATAGTGCGAGACAAGTTATGCACTGAAGTTTAATACTTAACTTTCTAGGCTTGTTCAAATCTTTAACTTCGGGTATGAACAGATCTAATAGTGATGATTGCATTACAGTAAAAAAGGACACTAAGAAGTAGATATTCATAATCAAGTTGAATGATTTGGAAAATATGGAACTCAAGTGCCCAGATCACAGAAATGAAACGGCTGCAGCCAAGAATCTTAAGCTTCTATTTTCATTTGAACACAACGCTGTACAATCTCTCAAGTCATTTCCTCACACTGGGTGCCGATTTCATTCTGAACAGGTCCTTTTTAAATCTCACTCTCGGCTGAGCTATTTCATCTGCTCTTCCATCTGAACCGCTCATATCGCATTCCAGTGCTCCTTTCTACCCAAGATGACTCATTCACTGTCTTACTTTTGATGAAGACTGGTTCACCAGACCCAGGGACTAGAGCAGGACAGTCTGTGGAGAGAGCTTGTGGGTGTTAGAATGACATAAATGGTCAAAATGCTTTCCCACCATGTGTAGGTGGAGTGTAGTACTGAGGAACAGAGGCATTCTGAAAGCATTCCTACATTCCTCCCCTCTCCTGTTATGCCCTCCACTTTACGTATGGTTTATAATGGACCAGTGTGATAATTCTAATGTTGAGATTTCCCCCTATCATAGTGCGACCCAAACCTGCTGGAATATCCAGGTCATACCAGCTTATGGTCCTCAAGCTTGATTGTTGACCGCCTTTCTGTAGAACATGTCAGCCTTGATCTGCTTGACCAAGATGGTCTATTAGGTTGACTTTAGTCCCACTCCGGTAGTCCGGGTGATCGACCAAGCAGATTTCCATTGGTTTGTAAGATGTGAACCCTGTTAACCAAGTGATGTGTGATGCACATGTGATGCCATGTGATGCACATTTTGTGTTCTGTGCATTAATTTATTCATCTGTAACAAAAACATTAAAAAAGAATATTAATACGTACACTGACTTAAAAACACAAAAAGATGTGTACACTTACTTTTTACTTGATGGCTACCAGGGAACTACACTGCGACCAAAATGGTCGCATATGCGACCTTTTGAAATGCCATTGCGACCAAAATTTTTAATGGGTCGCAAATGTATCACTGATTATTTTTGTACCTATGTTTTAGGCAATGTGCTATGATTTACTATGAGCATTTATTAAAACAGAAATGTGTATTTTAAGAATACGTTTTATAACGTGCTCTGCCTCTGAGCATTCAACACATCAATTTGGCTTCAGCCCCGCGACCGTTACATAGATTAAAACGTACCATTGTATCTGCGCGACTCGCGCGCTCTCTCTCTCTCTCTCTCTCTCTCTCTCTCTCTCTCTCTCTCTCTCTCTCTCTCTCTCTCTCTCTCTCTCTCTCTCTCTCTCTCTCTCTCTCTCTCTCTCTCTCTCTCTCTCTCTCTCTCTCTCTCACTAACACGGACGCGCGCGCGCACACACAGAGAGAAGATAATTGTAAAATGAAAATTGACGGGCTATAGTTTAAATTTTGTTCTTGCTTGGGTTTTTTCTGTCAAAATGTCGGAAAGCATATTGTATTATCCATCCGTGTTTTTAAAATTCGTTAAATGACGGACGTTTTACAACACAGCCCTAGTTATATGTCGGATTCGTCAAACTTAGCCTACTTGATATTATTTTTAGAATAAGTGATTCGTTATGCTATTATTGGACTCCTGTCTATTCATTGTCAACTGTTTTCTATAAATATGTTTGTATTGGCTAACATTTATTCAGCTAATGCCTGTCCTGTTTAAAATGTGCAATGTTCAAAGGCAAAGACAGCACGACACGAATAGAAGCCCTTTTCCCTGTGGTATTTAGTATCATATTTGGTTATTGGAATAATAAATTAAGTAGCCTATCTTTATTGTACACCTGTTTTTTTTTTTTGTTTGTTTTTTTACTGTTTTCTAGGGGTTTCTTAATTTTAGACCAGCACACATTATATGCAATGCAATGCAATATAATGCATGTGTGTCCTATGTGTGACATATTTTGCACACAGGTAAAGGTGCCCAACATAAGTCATTTCTAAAGTAAAAAAAAGAAAAAAAAGAAAGTGTTTTGGAAATCTCTTTATTTGATTATCAGTAAATTTGTTTTCTATACAGAGATATCAATATCGGCCATAACAGCAATATTAATATCGGTTATTATCGGTATCGGCCACAATTTTCACATCGGTGCATCACTACTTAAGAGTTCAGGAGTCTGCCCATCTGTGCCAAC
This sequence comes from Scardinius erythrophthalmus, assembly GCF_964197995.2. Classification (NCBI taxonomy): domain Eukaryota; kingdom Metazoa; phylum Chordata; class Actinopteri; order Cypriniformes; family Leuciscidae; genus Scardinius; species Scardinius erythrophthalmus. Next base: position 8,420,327 of record NC_138239.1, read on the forward strand.
CATAGCATGTTGAAATCCATTTTGCACTTTATTGTGTACTGTATTTTCTTTTACAGTAAATCTATCCCAACCAATGTTAAAGAAAACAAAAACAAGAAGGAATGTGGTTTAAAAGATGGCAAGTAAAATAAAAAGCACATCTGTATGCAATACAGTTTCATTATTGTTCATTATTATCCAGAGCGGCTTACTATAAACAATTTGTGCGACCAAATCATGTTTTGAGCCAGTAACTGAAAAAGTTAGTAGCGCAAGTGCCACCAGTGGAAAAGGTTAGTGTAGTTCCCTGGCTACACTACTGTACATGACATTTTTGAGTCATGAAAACTTTTCTTGAAAATAATATAATTATAAATATTCATATAATTTTTTTTTTTTTTTTATCAAAACCAACATGAATACAGAGTGCATTAGTTAAAAAAAAAGCTTAGTTATCATGGACACTCAAGCTTGAACCTGCTACAAGCCATTCAAAGCAAGCTACGATGAGAACCAGTTCTTGCAGGGAAATACCCAGAAGAATATAAATGGCTGTTTTCAGCTTCAAGTTTTGGGTTAATCCATCTCTTGTTCCTGTTGTAAGAGCTACATCCCATGATTTGTTTCTCCGTGAAGTTCATCAGTAATCAAGAGATTTCTATCAGTGTACAGGTGTTTGCTATATTAGATAGTTGCCCACCAAGCTTCACTAGATTTGGTGCCATGACCCGACTGTTGTGATCGATGCATTGGTAGACTTTACGGATGAGAAAGCAGTAGAAAATCAATGGTGTTTATTAAGACACTCTGTATGCAGTCAGAACAGTCAAAGCAAATGATGAAGTGTGCTTTTTGTAGTAGTTTTTTTTTTTTAACAATGACTAGCTTTAACTTTAAAAAAAATAAAATAATAATAATGGTCAAGGCTTGTTTCTTCACTTTTTGGGGTGAGGACACTTAATCTCTGGAGGAATTCCGTTGGGAAATCTCATTTTACATCTGTAAGAAATAATCATGTTAGCCGTGTAGCTCAATGAATGTAGCTCAGTATCACAGGGGATGAAGGTATTCGAAAGGTCTGTTCTTTCCTTTATGTTGAACTTCTGGCATTTTACTCTTATCTGTTGTCTTAACCTGAAAAGCATAACAAAAATTGTGCCAAGGGGGAGTTTCTATGAAACAAAGGTTCACTTTTTTCTGAGGGATGGGATGTTTGAAGCGTGGTTTTAGGCGAAGCTGAAATCACTCATTTTGCATTCCAAGCCAAATCCAGTGGCTGTGCATTTCAATTTTGAAGGTTTTTTAATAAGATATAAGCACACTAATCTGTCTGGCTCCTGAAGATCTCCACCCCTCAAACACAAACAGACATACTCGTTTACTGACATATAAAGTATGGTCACACAGCACAGACTCACAGCAAACCTGGCGGGAAGCGATGGAGAAACTTGAGACAGGACTTGTGTTTTCCAGGTGTTGTTCTTCTCACTCTTAGCACGTTTCACAGAGTAGAAGGCAGATGAGTTGAGTATGTATACTGTTTACCACACCTCAGCTCTCAGGCTTTAAGACTTTAATCTTTTAAGAATATTTAAAATATGACAAACTTTCTCCTAAGCCAGCTAAGCTGTGCTATCACTGTAAATAGCTTTGTTTGTATTCTGCATGGAAGAATAGCTCAAGGACGGCTACTGTTCACGAAATAACAGTTCGTTTGGGTGAGAAATATGGGTGTGTGTTTTTGGTGTATTCGCATTCTTAGTAGCTGCTTGAATGTGATGTGTATATGTTTGAGCTGTCACAATTAATGTTAAGTTTGTTAATTAACGTGTTAAAAAAATGTAACAGAATTAACACAGCATCTGTTTTTTTTTTTTTTTTTTTAACTTGTTTCCGCAATGGAATAAAAAAATTAAAAGATAAAGATTTTTTATTCGGCAATTCTGACATTCTTTCTCTAAAGTCAGAATTGAGTGATATAAAGTCGCAATTATGTGTCATAAAGTCAGAATTGCGTGATATAGTCACAATTGTGTGTTATATAGTCAGAATTGCGTGATATAGTCGCAATTGCGTGTTATAAAGTCACAATTGCGTGAGATAAAGTCACAATTGCGTTAGAAAGTCAGAATTATGTGATATAAAGTTGCAATTGCGAGTTTAAAAAAAAGTCAGAATTGCAAGTTATAAACTCACAATTCTGATTTTTTTCTCGCAGTTTGGACTTTATATCTGGCAATTCTGACTTTTTTTTTCAGAATTGGGATTTTATATCACGCAATTCTGACTTTTAAACTCGCAATTGCGACTTCATATCACTCAGTTCTGTTTTTATAACACAATTGCGACTTTATATCATGCAATTCAGAGAAAAAATTTTTATTATGTTTTAATCTGTGGCAGAAACCAGCTTCCAAAGTGTTTTTTAATGGCATCCTATGGCTAGCATTACATTAAATATGATCACTATCATTCATTCAAGTGCTTTTAAACCATTCACAAGTGCGATAAGATGCAATGTAATCTCAATTGTCCTAAAAATAGGCGTAATTTTTTATGCTGAATATAATTTCATTTTGTATTCTTTTGAGTTTGGAGTGAATTCCAGGACATTTCTTCATGAAATTATTGCCGATTTCCTCTTTTTATGCACACACAGACACATGTAAGGAATAAACGCAGAAATGAGGAGAGTTCAGCGCTCCTTGTAATTCATGGGTGTCTCGTGTCCGTGCGGCACTGGGAGCTCAGCTGTCAGGAAATGAGTGTGATCTTACGGGTCTGCGCGTCCTGATGAACTAAAGTAAATAAATAAATAAACAAAGGCCGGCGGTGATTGTGCGGAACAGCAACCTGGGGGTAAAGTCATTCCCGCTATGCAGATTACAGGCAGGACTACGCCTGGGAATGAGGCTGCATTATTCATGGAGACTTCTGGCGTAGTCAGAGACAGATTGATCCTCACCCTGCCTGGCTATGGGCCAGAGAACTGCAGATCTCTTTCTGCCTGTCTGTCTGCTTTCTCTTTCTTTTGCCACCTCACTCCGTCTGTTTTTCCTCCTCTCTTTTTCTTGCTATCTTTGCGTTGTTGTACATCTATCATGCTCTATCCTCTGCCTCTGTTTTCTTGAGGTTTTCGTATCTCCTGCCTCCTACTGTGTCTGAGTTTTTTCCTATTTTTTTCTGTCCACGTCTTGCTCTTTCTCTTCTACTTGAACAGCTACGATGTCAAACGTCTAACAGGCAGCGGTTCGACTGTCAGAGAGATGATAGTGTTTGCGGGAAAAGCGTTGCTCAGCATTTACCTGCAATGCAAAGTGCGCTACATGCCCACGCGACAAGACCTGCGTGGCACATGCATCTCTAAAGAGCAGCTCAGCTTTGAATTAGTTACAGAGCAGTTAAGTGTATTCAAATCCTGGGGTTATTCTCAGGTGAAGATAACATTGATTTTAGTATTTTTAAGGTGAAAGTTGTATTCTTTACCCATATTCAGCATTCTGGTATTCAGCAGTTAGCAAATACAGTGAGATTCATAGGTTTGAGATCACGGGTAAAATATAGATAAAAAAAAAAAAAAACATTACAAAATGTATTATTGACAATTTTACAACGATATTACAAAGATATATAGTTGGGGACACTTAATATTCAACAATATTATTGATCTGCCTACACTGATACCATTACATGAGAACTGAACTGAGCTGGACTATGACATCACTGTTTTCTCCAGAGTGGCTGTATAGAATGAACTAAATTAATAACTTTTTTACAACAGATATGAACCATCACAGAACTTACATAAACTGGACTATGACACTATTTTCTTCTAGATCTGCTGTACAGCCGAAAACAAACTTTGCTGCATTATTTTCCTGTTATCACTGTAAAGCTGATTTGAAACAATCTGTATTGTAAAAAGCGCTTTATAAATAAAGGTGACTTGACTTGATTTGATGTACAGTATATACCTGCCTAATTTTGTAGTGATTCCATTAGTCGACTAGTCATTTAGGCAACACACTGTCACTGAAATTTGTAGTATTTCACATTGCTAATCCATTTCATCCTGTATGATGTGAAAACCTTACAAAGACCATTCTGTGCATCAGTTGAAGCAAGAATTTTATTTTATTTTCACAAAGATTCACATGGTAAAAATTTGCTCACATTTATTATAAACCAAATTCTAGATTAGTGACATAGACGAAGAATAGAATCTTACATATTGTCGCTTTTTCATCATAATGTTTTTTTATTGAAAAAAAAATTGGGGAAAAAAACTTTGTTTTCAGATTTAAATTTCATTTTGAATCCCAGATTTTTGGTGTGGTCTCAGATATCCGGTCACCACTGTATGAAATTGTTAACATTGATACGATTTTTAATCCACCTTATCTGTTGTATCTCTCTCCTCTCAGCAGTGGCTATCAGTCTGTCAGTGGAGGGGATTGCCAAATCTCTCTTCAGTCAGCATTTTTTCTCTGCAAACTATGTTGTTGATGTGTTTTGGTGCTGTAGTGAGGAGACTTAAGCTCTCAACCACTGAAGTTAAATGCTTCCTAGCCTCAGCACACAGATCGCAAACAGTCCACTCAAAAACGGAAAGCACTTTCTCGGTCTGGCAAGCTGCGATCCAATTGGCTGCCTTTATGTGATTTCTGGCAGTCAGGTGCAGGAAGAATTAATCTCCAAATTTTTGCCAGCCTAATTGAATCTTTGAAGAGGTTTGTTTCAGTCAAACGTCATCTGACTACCATGTAAAGTGTCCAAAAAGTTGACCTTTTGTCAACAAAGTAAAATATAGAATATACAGGTGTTCTCAAGGAAATCTTGTTTTCATGTTACTAAAGGCCTCAAACAAAATGCAATGCTACGAACCTCACAAACTGTCAAATCTAGTCATCATTTCTTCCTTGGAAGTGCCCGTTGTATCAGCCTGGGAACTCTGACTGCCAGATTATTATTATTATTTAAAACAATCCGATAAAAGCTTGCCGTTTTGAAAAAGCTATTGCCAGTTTGTGTGCAATATACATAAAACATTCTATGAAAGGTACATGGATGGTGTCAAATTTTCTTAGCAAGATTCTCTTCAAATTACTGATGCACCTTGACAGGAGAGGCAAATTAAGAATACGAACTATAAAAAAACGGTGCTAATTCCGACTAAAGCACCATTTTGCTGCAATGCTAAAGCTAAATGTCGTGTGTGGGGTAAAAGGCCCACCTTGCCAACTCATACATTTTATTTTTACACAAAATCTGTTGCTCCATCAATGTTCAATAAAAACATATATATATTTTTATGTAGCTATACACAGTGGCTTTAACCCCTTTTGTACACTACTGTACCCTAGTCCATGTGACGTATTTTTTGTCATCATTAACTGATATAATATTAATTAATTAAATTATTAATTATTAATATACCAACATACTGAAGTGCTAAAATCTGTTTTGCACTTTTATAGTACACTGACAACCACCAAAAAACACAGGTGGTAAAGAGAAAGCCACATGATGGATCAAAGCTCATCACAAGTAGCTTTTCCACAAGCTGAGGTAAGCACACAGTGTCTTTCCCAACAAACCCGACACCATCATTGTAACTCACATGACACTAAAATAATGCAATAAACATTCATTTAACATGGAATCCTTGTGTACATAACTATGGAAGCTTGTTTCCGCCACAAAATAAAAAAAATAAAAGATAATTGCGACTTTTTATCTCACAATTGCGAGTTTACATCTCGCAATTCTGACTTTATTTCTCAGAATTGCGAGATATAAAGTCAGAATTGCGTGAAATAAAGTCAGAATTCTGAGATATAAAGTCAGAATTGCGTGATATAAAGTCAGAATTCTGAGATATAAAGTCAGAATTGCGAGATATAAAGTCGCAATTGCGTCTTATAAAGTCAGAATTCTGACTTTTTTTCTCGCAATTGCGACTTTATATCACGCAATTCTGACTTTATATCTCAGAATTCTGACTTTATATCACGCAATTCTGACTTTATAACACATAATTGCGAGTTTATATCTTTTCTCAGAATTGTGAGATATAAAGTCCAATTCTAAGGGGAAAAAAAAGACGGACTTTTTTTTTTTTTTACCTCAGAATAGTTTATATCTCACAATTCTGACTTTATAACACGCAATTGCGACTTTATATCATGCAATTCTGACTTTATATCTCCCAATTGCGTGATATAAAGTCAGAATTCTGAGATATAAAGTCAGAATTGCGAGATATAAAGTCGCAATTGCGAGAAAAAAAGTCAGAATTCTGGCTTTATAACACGCAATTGTGACTTTATTTCACGCAATTCTGACTTTATATCTCGCAATTCTGACTTTATATCTCAGAATTCTGACTTTATAACACGCAATTGCGACTTTAAAACACGCAATTCTGACTTTATATCTCGCAATTCTGAGAAATAAAGTCAGAATTGCGAGATGTAAACTCGCAATTGTGAGATAAAAAGTCGCAATTATCTTTTTTTTTTTTTTTTGTGGCGGAAACAAGCTTCCATACATAACTGATAAGAAAGAAATGTTTATTTAAATGAAAAAACATTAAATTTGAAGTGTCACACAGGAATGCTGTCAGTTTACAGTTTTTCACTTTAAATTATAAGATGACTTGTTCTTTTTCATTCCAAAATCTGTTTTTAACAGTATACTTACTGTAAAAATCACATGAAATGTCCCATTAGATTTATTTCAGTTTTTCACCGTAGATGGTGAAACAAATGAACAGATTTTTACAGTAGCACTTTATACTGTTAAAATTACAATCATTTCTCAAGTGTAGAGTACATTTCAGGCCTAAGTGGATTCTCCAACTAGAATAAATCTGTCTTTGTCTTAGAAGTATACTACTGTAATTTAGTCAAGTGTCAGGACTAAATCAGGTAGGATGATAAGCACCCATTGCACTGGTGACACCAAATGGTCCCAAACTTAGCGCCTCATTTGGACAAGATCTGTCTTTATTCCAGTTTGCAGGGCTCTTGACAACACATCGTAGTGCAGTCAGCTCTAAAGACCCAATGATAAACAAAGAGACCACGCTCTCCAAGGGCCTCGTAATCTAACACTCCACAAAAAAGCTACTGATGGGGCTAATGGGAGCAGAGCATTGATAGATAGAAATGCTGTTGTTTCAGACACTCCCTGTGCTGGGCGTTATATCCCTCAGCAGTGGCCAGATTGTCAAAGAATAGAGCTTGTGTGGAGTCGCAAAGCCACACCTGGCTGCACTCCCCTATCCTCCTGTGTTCTCACAGCTTTATTCCTCCGCACAGTCTGTTCCATAACAAGATCTGCTTTCAGGGTAATCTTTTACACGTTTAAAACATTTTTTTCTGTACCAGACAGTCCTCCGTACTTTGCAATCTTTTTTGTGTGGCTTTCTTATTTGAAGTTACGTACCCCAAAGTGCAGGTACTTACGAGAGAATCGCAATAATCCTTTCAATGGCACTTAGCTGACTGATTCCCCATCAGTGAACTGTAATGTTGAGCTTATTGTCTGGTAAAGAAGCCTGTATTGTGAGAGAAAGCCAGGCACTGGGTCAGTGTTTGTGTCATTTAATGGAGAGTAAACTGCTCACTGGGGTGTGTGGCTTACACAGCGAAGGCGAGTTATCTGGCTGTAAAACCGGTCCCTGAACTCCCCTCAATTTTCTCTCTCGCTCTCGCTCTCGCTCTCGCCTTGTTTTCTCATCGTCTGCTCGACCAAACCATCTTTCAACCAGCTCCAGAGGAACTGAACTATAGCCTTGTAGAAAATTAACTTTTCACCGCACTTGCTAATGCTGGGTGAATTGAGAATTTACTGGACATAAACATTTCTTACAAAACTGTATTTAGCATTATTGCAAATTACTTGCAAATTGCCAGCTATAATAAATATGTGGTTGCTACTGTTAAACTGTTGGCATTCATTTGTCTTGTTTACAGTCATAATGTGCCAAAATGATATATATATATATAGAGAGTTAGCGCTGTTTCAAGCATCAAGAGTGTCTGTACACAAAAATTCATGCCACATATAAATGAAGATGCCAACATTTTGAAGTGTGTAAGTGACATATCCCATCAAGTTTGTTCCTAAAATATTCAGTTTGGTGGCGTAGTGCCAGAAATGTGTAATTATTCAGAGAGGTTTTTAGATAAACTTGCTGACAATCAGGTGTAAGTTAAAATGACATGTGAAGGCCAAATATGGTAAGCCATACTCGGAACTTGTCTTCTGCATTTAACCCATCCAAGTTAGTGCACACACATTAGGAGCAGTGAGTAGTGAACACACACACACACACCCAGAGCAGTGGGCATTTTTTGCTGTGGCGCCCGGGGAGCGATTGGGGTTTAGGTGCCTTTCCTCACATGAGTCTGGTAAACTGTATATACATTTTTATATTATTTAGCTGAATGTCAAATGTAGAGCCTGCTTTTAAAGCCCAAAGTATACTTCAATTTTGGCGCAAACACTTAAAGTCGACATGAAAAGGGAATTGTGATAGTCTCTTGTGACGTTTATCCGAGTGAAATGGCTTCTCGAACAAGAAAAAATGTATTGGATGGTTGTGATTTGCTATTGCTCATGTGATCTCAGGTTGTCCTGCACTCACGCCACTAAACACATCATTAGAAAAAATAAGAGATACTGCTGTGAGAGGCAAGTGAAGTTATTTTGATTAAAGTTCAGTGGTGTAAATATTTGAGTAAATGTAATTAGTTACTGTTTTTAAGTATCCTTTTGGCTACTTAGCTACTAAGATATTAGCAACAATTACTCTCTACTTGACTACATTTTTGAATAAGTATCTGTATTCTTTACTCAAATACATTTGTAATGAGTAATGCAATTACTCGTTACATTTTGCATGGCTCCTAACTTTTTCTGCAGCAGTTTATTTCTGCAACAAAAGGCAATATCGCAATCTACAGGGCATTTAAGGTACTATGTCTTGTGTGTTTTGCCCTTACCCACCCAAACTTGTCAATATTGCTACTTCACATACATGCGAGTTCAGTTTTATTTCAATTTTAGAAGATTAACACGTTATTGCTCCCTTAACAAATCAACTGTTTCTTGTTTTTCACTGGCATGTCTCTTAGTTGTTGAGGACCAGTGCATCTTTGAGCCTACATTCAGTATGAGTAAAATACTTAAAGTCCCCCTGTGGTGAAAATCAAGCTTTTAATGTCGTTTATATGTCTATAAACAATGTGTAATGTGTATATGTGGTGTTTTTAATATGCTTTAAGACAAACCATGTGCAAATTCATGAGTCAACACCATTGCTGAGTATTTTCTCCTTAAAACTGCAATGAACCAAAGACAGTCTCAAAAACGCGGTTAGAAATTGCTGGTGTTTCTGACATCACAACACAAACTACCTTGTAACCAATCACGTGAACGTGTGATCGTCAACGAGTGGATCTAAACTAGTGTGAGTGAGTGGAGACGGGGCTAATTTGCATATTCACTGAACCGAGTATAATAAATGAGGCAAGGGTGTAGAGTAACATCCAAGCTATTTTAAGGCATGAAGGAATTTTTTTTTTAAAACGTTTAAATATGTAATTTTGGTGATCAAAGATGAGTTTTAAGGGATACAATTATTGACTACAGGGGGACTTTAAGTATTGTAAAAATCAGATACTTTAAGACTTTTACTCATTTTGCTTTTACTTTTAGTCATATTGAAACTGATGACTAGTAACTTGTAATTTCCGCTGTAAGTTATCTGTACTTTTTCCCAAGTATGGTTTACAGGTACTCTTTACACCTTTTTTAAAGATGAAAAATATGTGCATGGATACACATTATAGTAAATATTCCATCAAAAATATAAATTGTCAATTTTGATTTCATGGTGGCTATATAGGAAAAGTCACATGAGTGGAAGTTAAATTGCATTTTAAATCTTTTTAAATGATAGAAAAAATGAGTTCCTTGTGATGCCATAAGAACCTACGCTAGAAATTCATGAATACTGAATCACAGTTACCATCTTTGGAAAGAGAAATATCTCTCCTTCATAAAGTGACCTTTTTTCCCCCCATCTAATGTTTTACGTGGTCATCTTGCAAACGTGTTAAGATGTTTCTCACCTCAGTGTGTTAGGGCTCACCAAACACACTTGTAAATGGCTGCCAAAGAAACGAAACACAGGGACAAAGTGTTGCCGTGTCCACATGGATGCTCGATGATGATGATGATGTGCTAACAGCACCTCTGAGCATGGAATGATTTTCAGAGCAAATGTGGGCCGTGGCATAAAGTGTGTGTGCGCTGGTCCATACGTGCTCTTCAATCACCCTCGCTGCTGGGCATGCACACTCAACAGATGTGGACCATTAGGCTCTCCAAATCCAGATGTGTATAATGGGTTGGTTGAAGTGTGTCAGTGATGTCCTCCAGGGGCAGGGTATTGTCGAGTGGACAGTTGTTGGACTGTAGAGAGCTCAGTCTGACAGTCTCAATCAACCAGCGCCGGTAATGAGTCATCTGAGGGCCGTATCTGCTCTCATTTTGATTCATTTCTCTTTATGTGTCTCTCCACTGGTTTGGTTTGGATTCAGTGTGAAATTATGGAAGTGCCATTTGAGTGTCTGTACTCCTAAAAGGAGGATTTTTGCAGCGAATGCCATAGAAGAACCATTTTGGGTTCCCCAAAGTATTTTTAAGGAATCAAGAACATTTGAAAAATTTAAAGAGCCTTTTTACACTTAAAAGAACCTTTTGTACAATGGAAGGGTTCTGTGGATTTTAAATGTTCTTCATGGAATCGTAGATGCCAATAAAGAATCTTTATTTTTAAGATGCATTTAAATGCAGTATACTATTCTATAAAAGAGTAACTCTCCATTGATTCAAATAGAATTTGATGTTCGCATATTGCTAAGTTTACAATGCAATGCAGTAATATGCAATACAATTTATAGCAACAAGGTGTGTGCGATTTCGAACACAGCCTGGTTATCTGCTATGTCAGGAGAGTACCTTTAAAAGAGTCGTTCTCAACCAGCATGTCGGGACTCACTCAAGGGCCTCAGCAAACTTCTAGAAGGGCCCCAATATGCCATATACATTTTTTTTTATTAATTATTAAAGATGTACTACATTAAATGCCATCATATGCCTTATTGGATGTATTTTTATTAAAATAGATGTACCAGAGGTACATATCAACTAAGATTGGAGGGCCTAATAATATTATCTTGTACAAAGGAGGGAAATAGTTGAGAACCAGTGCCTTAAAATTATATATATATATGAATTCAGCTTACATGAATAAGAGCTAAACTCACTCCAGTGTTAATGTGCTTTTACTGCACACTGTGTGCAGATTTACCTCGGTTCTTTCAGAACATCTTCCATCAGTGAAGAAAAACACGAACCGTCTCAATCCTTTCCTCATTCTTGTTTGCCTTAGGCTGAGAAGGCTGATCTATCACCTTCCTTATTTACATTTCATCAAACCTCTCTCTGTCGTTTTGCATTTAAATGGATCGCTGACATGTGGGAAGGTAAATCAGAGTTTGACTGATGTTCTTAATTAATTTATACATGATATAAAACGCTTTTTTATGGTTTTTAGCTCTATGTTTCAAAGATGGAACTTTTCATTTTGAAATGTTCCGTATGTGCAAGGAAAAGCCTCCGGATATCGCACAAATCCATATTAGTTTTCATTACATGTTTATTTAGCTAATTTACTGAGAGCTCGCGTACATAATACTTTACAAAATGGATAGATACATTTCTGGAAGAACATGAAGGCCAATACAGCGTTTCAGGCGTGCCATACATAAATTATATGACATAAATGTATATGACATTTATGTATATATGTGTGTGTGTATATACTGTATATACAGTATATATATATATATAGAGAGAGAGTTCTGTTTTCAAAAAAATGTATGTCTCTCCAAGGCTGAATTTATTTGATTAAAAATACAGTAAAATCACAAATATTTTGAAATTGTGGGAAAATGTGTAATTTATATATGTGATGGCAAAGCTGAATTTTCAGCATCATTAATCCAGTCTTCAATGTCACTTCATAAATCATTTTAATTATTAATATACATTTTTAGATTTTTGTGGAAATTGTGATACTTTTTTTCAGGATTCTTTAATGAATAGGAAATTCAAAAGAACTGAATTTATTTGAAATCCTTTGTAACATCATAAATGTCTTTCTGTCAACTTTTGAACAGCAGTGAAAGACCAAGTGAACTGACAGATGCAAACCAGCCCTTTATAACATATTTTTACATAATTTAGTTTGTACTAAATGTTGGATATTTTATATTTATACTGCTTATTGTAGATAACATAAAATTCAAAACTGAACAAAGTACTGAACCGTAACTAGTGATCATAAACACTATAAATCCAACAGCATCCATATCATATTTGTTTTGTTTTTTTCTCATGACAAGGATATGTCATAACATGACAGATGGATTAAAAAAAAAAAAAAATTAATGTAAGCCTGTAACGGTTTTGATTAGCTGACTCATTTGTGATGTAGGCGGATAATAATAGACGTCAACAACAAGACTGAAGTCATCAAAAATTAAGATTCATTCTCCAAACCAGAGAAAAAACATGACATTTAACTGTGTGAAGGCTGTCGAACAGTATGGTGATGCTTTTGAAATGGTGTTGTAAAAGTAATTGTGTAGTAATTAAAGGTGTAATTAGTGATGTAGACTGTTTGAAGTTTGAAGACAGTTACTTAGTAGGAGCTGTCTGCTTGTTTATCTGCAGTTTGTTGGGTTTTCTATACTCTCCATGGACTTTTCTTTTCTCTGCCACTTTCTTCCTTGTCTCCCTGGATCCATTAGACTTTTTCTGTGAAATAACAAGTAATGACTTTACAGTGCCAAGCCAACCTGCTGCTCTCAGCCAGAGTCCTGTCTCCATCAATGATGGCTGATTTGATTATGTGCTTTGAAAAACAGCTTTTCTATAGGCAATAATTCTGCACGTTGGGTCTTTTTATCGGCCAAAATTCTGTGCTCCTTATGAATAAGCTCATCATTATAGCACAATAATCAATGTTTTAACTTCATTTCCTGATGTTTCAGTCTTACATGTGAAACTGTATAGATTACCTGCTGGTATCTAAATGGACATTAGCATCTTTTTGTGCGCTCACACTGTCCCAGGTGTTATTGGACTTCATTACGGTGAGAGGCTGGAGATGGTGTGTTCTGTCGCATCTTAGGAAGTGGCAGTATGATAAGCCCAGGGGTCGAGGCTGCTCCCAGATTGAATTTATATGTAACAATCTGTTTCCATCTCAGCAGCAGATGCCTGGCAACCAAGTCCATGCGATCAGTGGTGAACAGCTGTCATTGTCAAACGAGAAATCACAGCGAAGGCTGTGAAAAACATGAAAAAGGAACTGAGCAGTAGCTCTCGTCGTAGTGGAGGAGGGGACGCATTGTGAGGAAGTGTTTTTCTCACCTTTTCTTTCATCAGGTTACAATTAATAAGAACCATTACGGTCCAGCGAGCAGTAAGTACTGCCAATGGATGGGTCGTGATGATCAGTTAGTCAGGGTCCAACAACCTAGTAGTCATTAAGGTTGACTAGTTTATCTAGATTTGTTGTGTACATTTTCTTAAATTTGGTGTTTTTAGCTGCAATTTTATTTTCGTTACAAGATAAATTGGTACTCTGTTGGTTATTAGTCAGTTTTAGACTTTTAATTTTTGCATATCGGTTGATTTTGCACATATATATTGGCCACTGTTAAATGTAATATTTAGCAAAAAATAATATTAATATTTTTCATACGTTGTTTTTGGATTTATATATATGCTGCTGTTAAATATTGAGAATACCTCAAAATGAATATCTATTTTCAAACTGTAAATTATAATGTTTATAACAATTTTGTATAATTTAAAATGATTTATTTTATTATTATAATTATTTTAGAGGATTGTGAGCACCATATTAAAAAATAAATCTTTAAGTAAAAGTGTCAGTAAATAAATCAAAATGTCAATAAATATATCAACATCCAATGGAAATTTTTATACTTATTTGACATTCTCAGTCCTCCATAATTTATTGGTTATTGCATAGAACATAATAAATATTTTTAAAAATAATAAAAAATCATATTTTGTATAATATTGGTGTATGTTGTGTTGTTAAATTCATCCCTTTTTTAGCACCAGTGCTACGGTCTACACATTCAGACAGATTTGACGGAATAATCGATATAAAGTGAACCAAAACCAACTTTTGCACCGCAACCCATCAACCAGTCAATTTTAAATATGTTTTGCATATTTACCGTAGTCACTATAAGTCTTGAGTGTGTTTTGTAGTTATATTGAGTTCTTGAATGTTTTCAGCACACAGCAGTTAAGGGGAAGTCAATTAAGGCATTTCCCACAATCCTTTTGGGGTAAAAATATTCCCAGATAAGATGTATGTACAGTATAGTACAATGCGAGGCTGGGTTGTGCTCCAAGTATAAGAACAAATTAAAGGCTGTTTATCTAAAGCAGTGCACTGTTGAGAGAGAGAGAGAGAGAGAGAGAGAGAGAGAGAGAGAGAGAGAGAGAGAGAGAGAGAGAGAGAGAGAGCACATATAGCTAAAGCTGAAGGATAGATTTGTTGATGTGTTGGGGATTGTTGAATATTTTGAGAGTTCTCAGATGGTTTTAGCAGAGAGGATGTACAGATGATGAAAGGAGATGGATGAGCTTTTATTTGTGGTTGTTTCTCGGAAAACGTTTAAATGGCAACTTGAGACCCATATAAACATATGAACTATAAATGAACTCTTACAAAGTCATATCCACTAAGAAAATACTAAATTGCTAATGGCCATAGTTTAAACAAGTACACATTATGCCAAGAACAAGTACGTAAAAGTACATGATGTGAGGTTTTTTTGTCTCCAGTAGCTTAAATGGTAGAGCATTGCAGTAGGAACCCCAAGGTCATGGGTTCGATTCCCAGGCAACATATATACTGTACTAATGAAAGTACTGTAAGCCTCTTCCCATAAAAGCGTCTTTCTAAAGCATAAACTAAATGTCACATCCATCACTGCAAGGTGTTGTGATGTTCTGTCTCATTTGGTGACTGTTACATGTGGCCTCATTTGACACTTCGCCATGTCACTTATTCACTCTTGTCTCATTTTCACCCATCACATCTTCATGTATCAAGTCATTTCACATTCAAGTGGCATTTGCCAGCAAACAAAAAATAATGCCGTCATAATTGCCCCAAATCCTTGCCGACGACAAAAAGCCTGGGCGCTTGTATAATGACACATAAACACAGTGCTTAAATATGAGGAGCTTTTTAAAGAGGTATCTATCTTCACTGCTCTTATTGTGAATTTACAAGCATTATGTTCTCTCTCTGTCTATCATTTGAGGTAATTACCCCCCCTCTCTCTATGGAGGACTCTCCTCTCCTAGCACATCATAACGCATCAAAAGGCAATAATAGGCCATAGCCTCTTTGTAAGACATGCACACATTTGGTTTTCATACAAGATCAAACAAAGCGGTAACAATGTGCTTAATGGCTGGAGTACATTGCCTTTAATAAGTTTAGCTAGTTAATTAATCAGCGTCAGAGTAATGGTTAATGTAGTATGTAACCTCAGTCAACAAAGTCAGTGGTTTTGCCCTGCGGTGCATTTCTTTTCTTGCTGTTCGTAAGTTCAGAGCAATTGTTTGATCATTATATACTTGCGTTTCTGAGGGAAGGGCTCTCGACGTCTTTTAAAGGGATAGTTCACCTGAAAATTTATATCATCATCATTTATGTATCCTTATGTTGTTCCAAATATGGGACTTTCTTTCTTTCATGGAACATAAAAGGAGAATTTTTTCTGTTATGTGCAGACTGGAAATCTTTTTCTTGAGTTTGACTCACTCACAGAATCACAGAGTGATCCCATGCGACACGTGGCGTGTATTCCATGTGTTCTGGGGGTAAACGATAGGGTTCGGTGAAAAACAAACCAAAATTGAATGTATTATGTAACGAATTTCTTGACCTTTACCTTTGTTGTTCTCTGTACAGCTGCACGATGTGCGCGCTCGTGAGACTCTATTAGTGTCGCAGTTCACTCCGTCTCGCCCAGAAAAAACACACAAGTTATGAGAAATCAAGATTGACAAAAACGCAACATGAAATACAACACATGTTCCACCTTCTCTGAGATTAATATAGAATATAGAGATGAATATTCGCGTTCAAATCTGTCAACTGTCATTCTGACTGTCATCAGAAAAACGAGTCCGGTGTTAACTCAACGAAGAAAGTACACGGACACTTTTTTGGGGATTTCTATTGTATTCCCCCAGAACGCTTGGAATACACGGCTCGTGTCACATGGGATCATTCTGTGATACTTTTGAATCTTTTTTAAAACGCTTGATGCTGGTCGCTATTCACTGCCATTATAGGGATGAGCGCACGAGGGACATTTTTTTTTTAATTATTCTTTTGCGGTCCATAAAAGAAAGAAGGGCATGCAGCAGTCCAGTAGAACAACACCAGGGTGAGTAAATTAGGATGAACTCTCCCTTTAAAACTGCATACAGTATATTGATTGAAAAACCACAATATGGCCCAGATCAGTCTACTCAAATTACACACTCAGATGCCCTGGCTCTATTAATACTGCCGCCTGTGTTTTAACATGTAGTTCTGCGTTTAGTGTTATTACACACCCCTCTGCCAAGTGTTATCAGACAGAACACAAGCAACAGGAGCATTACAGCATGTCAGCCGTTTCTCTCCTGCTGACATTTGCCATTCATTCACATTCACATCAGCATGAGTTTTCTTTTCTGTGGTTCTTTTTATGTCTCTCCCATGCACCTTTTCAATTTCTCTGCCTTTCTCCTTTGTTAGCTTGTTGTTCCCTTGTAAAGAATGAATAAAAGCAATCATTCCTTGAATGAAGGAAGGTCAAATTGAGTGTGTTCATAAAATGCTGGACTTTGACATGCATGGTGCTGCTGCTCATCGTTCTGCCTGCTCAAGGTAGTCAAATGTCAGTCAGCCCTACTTTTATCATGTCTGTTACTAGAAAGAAACTGAGAAAATACACTTTATATAAGGGTATATAATTTTTTTAGGACACACATGCTATTACCCGCAGGTAAATTGAGAATAAACCAGCCAAAAATAGAATATAATTTGTTTTGAAAGGATTTAACACTTTTATTCAGCAATGATATATTAAATTGATCAAAGGTGACAGTAAAGATTGTTTCAAATAAATGCTGTTCTTGTTATACATCAAAGAATCATAATATATTTACCACAGTTTTCCACAAAAAATATTTAGCAGCACAACTGTTTTCAACATTAATAATAATTAGAAATGTTTCTTAAGCAGCAAATCAGCATATCAGAATAATTTCTGAAAGATCATGTGACACTGAAGACTGGAGTAATGATGCTGAAAATTCAGCTTTGTCATCACAATAATAAATTACATTCTAAAATATATTCAAACAGAAAAGAGATATTTTATTTTGTACACAATTGTTCACAATATTACTGTTTTTAATCCATCTTTGATCAAATGAGACTTCTTTCAAAAACATTTTTTACCAACTTCTAATAACAAAGATTTCACCAAACTCTAACTACGTGCATATGGCAATTACATTTTTTGTGAATTAGTTTTTTTTTTTTTTCATGACTGTGTGGTTATTTAGATGTTATTCCTTTCATACGTGAGACAAATCGCATGTCACTGTGTCACAGCTCATATACATGACGAACTAGTCTGTCTCTTGGTAAAACAGTACCTGTCACAAAAAAAACATGAAGACAAATACCTCATATTTTAGTATTAGAGGCTTAATGCGAGGAATACGCCGCATATGTATCGCCACATGGAGTTTTGAGTTAAAAATATGTGGTGTGAGCCCTGACAGATGGTTTTTCTTTAATAGCTTTTGTTTATTGATTTGAATCGTGTATATCACTTACATCTGTGCGAGTCTAACAATCCCTCTTACAATTCAATTTAAACCATGTTGCAGTTTCTAATAAGGTTACCGGTCAGTTGCTCTGTTTTATTTACTTTATTTACCAGTTTTTATTCACAGGAAAAGAATCACTATTAAGCATACCTGAACATCATAAATGACAAAAGTTGTGCTCTTTTTCTCCGTAGAGGAAAGACCAGACTGTTCTAGGGCGAGGTGTGAGGTGCAGTTTTCTCCACGCTGCCCTGAGGACTCCATATTAATCGAGGGCTACGCTCCACCGGGTGAATGTTGCCCCCTGCCCAGCCGCTGTGTGTGCAGCCCAGCCGGATGTCTTAGGAAAGTGTGCCAGCCCGGGCACCTCAACATCCTGGTATCCAAGAGCTCCGGCAAACCCGGAGAGTGCTGTGATCTCTACGAATGCAAACCGGGTAAAGAAATCCAATATTTAGTTAAGTGTTGTGACGTCCTTGATTCCATTTTCACACCATGTGATTTGCCGGTGAACATCAACCAAACCAGTACAAACCAGTCTCCACTAGCATGGTTTAATGGAATGTTTCAACCAAAAAATGGAAATCCTATCGCTCATGTCCATTTTTGACATTTCTGATCACTATCATTGTTTGGCAGGAACTGTGTAAAGATTCTTCGAAGAGAACAACGAACAATATGCATATTTGGAATGACGTGAGGCTGAGGATATGATGACAGAATTTTCATTTGTGGGAGACTATCTCTCTACAATGGTCTTTCTAATACTGTATATAAAAAAAATCATGCCGTGTCAACTTTTCTTGCAACACAAAATTCTTTTCCTGCTAGAGTAATAGATGGATTGTTGTGGAGTCTTGGGGATCCACACCAGGAACCTGATAGTGATAGATTTGAATTCTTTGCAGGTTATCTCAAGATGCTGTCATAGTACCTTAACTTTAATATATCTTCTTCTGTCATGCTATATTTTGCTGCAGTATGGCAGCCTTGAGCAGAGATAGCCACTTGGCTTCAAAAAAATAACCGTAATTCATTTCCCAATACATAAAAGAGAGTGATTTTCGTGATTTGGGAGTTTGCCAAAGCTTTAGAGACACGCTAAAGTCATGGGCTGTTGAAAATATGTTTCTGTTCAAGGGGCAGTTTGGTAAATAGGACACATATGTCTTTGGGTTATTTTTGTATTTACACTTTTTTGAAAAACAAGTAAAGTTGAACATGAAATAGAACATTTACTTAAAGGGATAGTTCACCCAAAACATTTTTTTTTCATTATTTACTCACCCTCATGTTGTTCCAAACCTGTATGAGTTTCTTTCTTCTGTCGAACGCAAAAGAAGATATTTTAAAGATTGATGATAACCAGACAGTTGACTGCACCCATTGATTTCCTTAGTAGGAAGACTTCCATAGTTTTTTTTCCTACTATGGAAGTCAATGGGTGCAATTAACTGTCTGGTTACCAACATTTTTTTAAATATATTCTTTTGTGCTCAACAAAAGAAAAAAATACTCATACAGGTTTGGAATAACTTAAGGGTGAGTAAAGCCCTATTCGGATGGGATTAACTTTACAAGGGTAGATGGAGTAATGTAATTTTACCACAGGACGTCTGTAATAATAATGGCCAATTTGCACGGGATAAGATATCTCAGTAAAACTAGCAGAAGTGGGAAGAGTAACTCGATTTACACACCGCCGTTACCTTCCTGTCGTCATGTACGTATTACGTTGCTTCCTGATATCACGTGCACAAACACATAACCTATATTTATATTTATAAAACGGTTATGTCCGGTCGAACGATGTATTAATTAACTTCAGATTGGATTTTGTTGGTAATAGGCACTTACCTAACGCTAAAAGATGTTTTGTGCCTCTAACAAGTGCTTTCGATCTTCTTTCTGATCTGAATGGTGTGTGGAAAACACTTGAGTTTTGCCACAGACTCGTCCCAGCGTCTAGAACGCAACTGAATGCTTTTTCAAGCGTGTCCATACTTGAAAAACCGTGGAAAACTACTTTTTAACAGGAAATGACGGAATAGTTACGTACATATTTACTGCGGGTCTATTCGCATGGGATTAGTATTACCTGAGGTAATTTTTCCAGACCTTTTTACTGAAGGTAAAAGTCGCCGTGATCTTTACTGGCATTGTCCGTAATGATTACTGAGATGGCACATTCGGACGGGACTAAAATCACAGAGAAGCTCTGGTAATTATTACTTTACCCCACCTCTCCATGTTAAACCATCTCCCGTCCAAATAGGGCTTAAGTAACATTTATGTAACAACATTTTCATTTTGGAGTTAACTATCCCTTTAATACATACGTTTTATCTTAATGGTCATCGAAATGTAATAATAGCCTTCCTCTGAAACTGTCATTGGTTGATGTTAACCTGCAGCAAGTGCTTTTTTATGTTTGTTTTTTCCACTGGGTGTTTTTTTTTATTTTTTTTTATTAAACCTTCATTATATGATGACTGCTCTGCTCTGCACTGCTCTGTTTACTGCACTGTAAACAGTATGTATTGAAATCTGTTGTGTGATAATAGCAGGTAAATCATTCGCTTGGATGAGAGTTTGATGAGGTGTGTTAATTAGAGGTTTGATGTGGAGTGATAAATGTTTTATCTCTTGTTTTGTGTTCAGTGTTCAGTGTAGACTGCAGCACAGTAGAGTGTCCACCAGTGAAGCCTGTCCAGTGTCCAGCAGACAGCTATGAGACTCAGGTCAGACTGACAGCAGACGGCTGCTGCACCCTTCCTACCAGGTTAGATGTTACACCTTTCTCACACTCACAGTCGAGGCATGTCTCATGCTCAATTCAGGTTTGGCCTTACGTCTGTCTCACATTTGCAATTTAGGTTTGTTTTTTTGTTACATCTCCCACTCACTATCCAGGTTAGACTGTTACAACTGTCAATATGTAGGACAATTCAAGTTAGAAGTTACACTTGTCTTGTCCTCACAATCCATAATAGATGTAGCACCTGTCTCCCTGTCACAATCCCAGTTAGACCATTTCATCTGTCTCATGCTCACGATCCTGATTAGACATTACACCTGTCTCACTCTCACAATCCCGGTTAGACCGTAACACCTGTTTCATGTTCTTGATCCTGATTAGACATCACACCTGTTTCATGCTTACAATCCAAGTTAGACTGTAACACCTACTCTTACGCCCATAATCCACATTAGACATTAAGCCTGTCTCACACTCACAATCCCAGTTAGACCATTTCGTCTCATGCTTACAATCCTGATTAGATGTTACACCTGTCTTACTCTCACAATCCAAGTTAGACCGTTTAATCTGTTTCACACTCACAGTACAGGTTATCCGTCACACCTGTCTCACTCCCACAGTCCCAGTTAGCCCATTACACCCGTCTCATGCTCACAATCCTGATTTGACATTGCACCTGTCTTGCTCTCACAATCCAAGTAAGGCTGTTTTATCTCTTTCATGCTCACAATCCAGGCAAATCATTACACCCGTCTCATTCTCACAATTTAAGATAGGCTGTTTCATCTGTTTCATGCTCACAATCCCATTTAGACAGTTACACCTCTCTCATGCTCACAGTCCTGATTAGACATTTCACCTGTCTCACTCTCACAATCCCAGTTAGACTGTTACACTTGTGTCATACATTCCTGATTAGATGTTACAATCCTCAGGATACAGGTAAAATGTTACATGTTGCATGTTTATAATCCAGGTTACACAGTTAGACCTGTCTGACATACACAGTCTCACTCGCACAGTCCATGTTAGGCACACCTTTCTCTCACTCACAATCCAGGTTAGACTGGTAAACATGTCAGACTAATTTAAGTTAGATGTTACTAGTGTGTCTGTCTCACACTCACAGTCTAGGTTAGACATCACACCTGTCTTATAAACCAGATTAGACCAAAACAATTGTACAAAAAAACTAAAACATTTTCCCTATTTTTTCACTTGTATAAAGAATGGATTATTTCAGTACTGAAAGTTAATAACATTAGAGTGTGAGGAGAGAGTGTTTTGTTGTTATGTATTGGGCATGACTCTCTCTCTCTCTCTCTCTCTCTCTCTCTCTCTCTCTCTCTCTCTCTCTCTCTCTCTCTCTCTCTCTCTCTCTCTCTCTCTCTCTCTCTCTCTCTCTCTCTCTCTCTCTCTCTCTCTCTCTCTCTCTCTCTCTCTCTCTGTTCTACTCAGATGTGAGTGTTTGCCTGGCCTCTGCACCTTCCCACAGTGCTCAGCAGGGACTTCACCTCAGGTTGTGTCCCGTGGTGACGGAACACCTGGGAGGTGCTGCGATGTGTTTGAGTGCGTCAACGGTAGGTTCTGTTTTCTGTGTGTCTTAATTAGTGTTTTTGTGTTGGTGCACTGGGAAGGTCGTCTAGTCGGTGTGCAGAACCCTGTCGCTGCTGCCATAGTGACCGGCCTCAGCAGAATATTACCCACAAAATACACACAACTACAGAAAATACACACTTTTACTACTTGTGTCTTTCACAATCAATTTGCAGTGATTTTAATTTTAATTCATTTTACATGTAATGGCTTGTAAGGGTGGAATTCCTGCAGTGGTTCAAGCTGCAAGAACTGCCGAATGACTAAAGAAACGTTATTGGCAAGATGGTAGAAAACTGCACATTTCTTGTCTATAACCACCCACTGCCACTTATACCAACGACGGAAATAAGTGCAGTTACAATAGCTTAATATTTGTGGGAGAGCGTTGCTATAGATAGTGATGATATTGTATTGCAATATGTAGCACTTCAAAGTCAAATCCAAATCAAAACTAGTTAGCACATTAGTTGCAATTGAAAAGGTTTAATGACAAATTATGGTTATGGTTACACCTAAAATAGTTACAAAATATATGTATGAGATGATGATAACTTATATTATTAATTGTACCCAGCATATATGAAAAATGTTACCTGAGAGAGAGAGAGAGAGAGAAAGATAGAGAGAGAGAGAGAGAGAGAGAGAGAGAGAAAGAGAGAGAGAGAGAAAGAGAGAAAGAGAGAGAGAGAGAGAGAGAGAGAGAGAGAGAGAGAGAGAGAGAGAGAGAGAGATAAAGAGGAGCCTCCAAGAAAGGGACCCAGAGAAGAAGATAGCCAGAGCATCAAAGAGACAGAGCAACAGTTACAATCTTCTTTTATCCTTTCCTTGACCATGTGACTAAAACCCAACTGTGAGACATTCAAACTGACCAATCAGATAATTACACTTCCACCACTGTACTAAAGGTGTGACAATTCATCGACCCCCCAAAGTACAAACATTTGGCCTGCAAGCCTAGATCACTATCAGCCCCTCTGTGCCTTAGGAACTCCAAATGGTCATTGTCTCTGAAAGAGGGGGTAGAAAATATATTTTCAATCCTACAAATTCCCCCCTTGGCACCGTTGGCCACACACATGGAGTCCAAAGGTGACACAATCCATAAAGACATGCTTTCTGTTGCGTGTAGTTGTATCTTCAGACTTTTCGTCCAAGCTTGTTGCAATCTCAATTGTTAATGTTCAGTCTTTGTTCTCCTTCAGCCTTGCATGAGGAGGCTCCATTAAATGGTGTTGCACCGTTCATAGATGCAAATCATCCATCGAACACTTCACACCTCCACAAGAACAGGCACTGAATCTGGGAGCAAACGCTGGTTTCTCTTTATGAGACGGGTCACAGAATGTGAACTTTGGTTGCAGGGATCCTGCAATCTTAAAAGAGCATAACAACAAACAGCAAAAGCAGACACATGGCATTTGTCATTGGTCAGAAGTTTGATATGGTCAGATTAAAATGAGTCTTTGGCAAAAAGCCCTTAAATTGATGTACTTAAAAAGATGGTCAAGGGAGAATAAAAGAAGATCTTACACGCTCTTACACTGTTCTGGAAACATTTAAATAAATTGCATTATAACAAAACAACAAATGCTGGTTTAAAACCCCATTTCATGAAGAGTATCAGCAAAATATTCAGTGTAACCAAACACAGAGATTCAATTGAATTAATGTCCATAAACATTGTTGCAAGTAAAATGGACACAATACAAATAAGCAGAAATCAAATTAGTTTCAGAAATGTTTCAAAAGCATTATTGAGAATACAAATATTTGTACTTGGTAAAAATGAAAAATACTGACATACATTTTAAAAATTTAACTTGGTGAAACAAATGATTACTTAAGTGATAAAGTAAAACCAAAGAAAAACAAAACAAACAATTACTGGATGCAATACAGTTATAATTCAGTCTAGATGTAAAGACTTAAATAGCATTGTATGCATTCATTTTGTGAGGCAGAATCAGATAGATGCAGATTTGACTTTGTGTGAAGATCAAATTATGTGGCTGCATTTAGCTGTGGCTATGTGTAAATTCATCATGCCCCAAAACAAAGGTGAGGAGGTTTTACAATTGTGATGCAAATTTGGTCCTGTTGTTGTAACAGGGAGCCAGCATGAGAATGTGAGTATGAGGTGTGATCTGGCTCAAAATGTTCCCACACCATTGTTTCAGTTAAAGGAGCATGAGAAAAGTGCAAAGTACAGAGTTACTGAATCCTGTTGTGAGGGAAGCATTTTCATGGTTAATGCAAATCGTGATTAACATTGTGGCCACATGGCAATTCTATGCTCCTTTACGTGGTTTTACTGCAGCTATATGGAAAAATAGCAGAGTTTTCCACTAAGGAGACAAACAAATTCAACATAGTCACACATGCAACTTGAAATTGCTATGCAATTCCAGTAAACAGTTATTCCAGTTTACACAAGATACATGGTCTAGAATTCTTAGCATCTACAACCTTTTAACCTAAGTGTTTCATACAACACTTACAGTAAAGCAATCATGTGTTTTAAAGAATTAACTTAATTAGCCTATGTGCACATGTAGCACAAACAACTATAATGTGTGTTCTATGAGCACGATGTGTTACGCACAATTACAAATTTGAACATACAAACAGGATCATTGCAATTTGGATATTAAACTTCTTGCTATTGGGCTACTAACCCACTAGCAAGTGAAGTTAATAGCTGAAGGCCTTGCATGAACAAAGCAGTTAACTCACTAAGAGTTTTACCTGTACGTGCAGATCGCTGATTTTTGCTCTTAGAAAGTGGTTCACTATTTTTCTGAAAATAAGGAGGAGGTCTGCCCCTTCCCAGTGACCAGCATTTTCCCTCTTTATGGCCTATTTTCTGACAGGAACTGCAAAACCTGCTTTCTTTACCATAGGGATGTTTGCTACGTTCTCCTGGAGTTTGAGGGTTTTCGCGACTCTCTAATGCTTGTACACCATGCGTTCTGGTACATGACTCTGCGCTATTATGGTGTTGCATCACCTTAAGAACTGAAATAGGCACACTTTCTTGGTCAGTTGCACATGCATTTTCTGAACTAAACGTTTCAGATTCATTAGAGCTAGTCACCTCCTCTAAGAAGCGAACGTGCTTTTTAGTCCCATCGCTGTTAAGCATTTTGGGCAATGTAGCATTTCGCTTAGCCTTGAGTTCTGCAATGGTCTCTTTGTGATTTTTACACTTTTCAGTCAGGGCTAACTGCTCAGCTAGTAATTTATCTAGCTGTGTTTGAAGATCTTGAATCTTTGCCTCAGACTTTAGTGCCTCTGCATTTTTAGATTGCACTTCTTTACATTTAGCATCTATACTTGAAGATAGACATGTTGTTAACTCACGTAGCCGTGTAAAACTTATGAAGTTTAAAGCCTCAATTATTCCAGCATGTTTTGATTTCTTTTGATGTTTGCCAATTGTGTCCCACCATTGGAGCATTTCCTTATCTGGACATTTAATCCCAATGTACTCTTTCTTGAGTTTACTCAAGGTAGGCTCAACTTTTTTGCTCCATAAAGCAAACAATACATCACTGTTATCAGATTTTTTCCCTTCCATCCCCGAGGAGATCTGAATATTCACAATATTTACAAATTATACAGTAATGGGACAATTAAAGCTATTCAAAACCTTCTAAATTCTGTTTCATTCAATTCATGCAAATGGAGACATTTCCTATCATACCATTAAACAATGAAAACAGACTTACCCATTCCATGGTCAGAAGGTCAGCTTTAATCCATTCACAAAATCAACTGTGAAAAATGTCCTCATTCTGATCAAAGTGAATTTCAGAAAACACACTGCAAGGGATCCCGGGTTTCGGCACCATCTGTAAGGGTGGAATTCCTGCAGTGGTTCAAGCTGCAAGAACTGCCGAATGACTAAAGAAACGTTATTGGCAAGATGGTAGAAAACTGCACATTTCTTGTCTATAACCACCCACTGCCACTTATACCAACGACGGAAATAAGTGCAGTTACAATAGCTTAATATTTGTGGGAGAGCGTTGCTATAGATAGTGATGATATTGTATTGCAATATGTAGCACTTCAAAGTCAAATCCAAATCAAAACTAGTTAGCACATTAGTTGCAATTGAAAAGGTTTAATGACAAATTATGGTTATGGTTACACCTAAAATAGTTACAAAATATATGTATGAGATGATGATAACTTATATTATTAATTGTACCCAGCATATATGAAAAATGTTACCTGAGAGAGAGAGAGAGAGAGAAAGATAGAGAGAGAGAGAGAGAGAGAGAGAGAGAGAAAGAGAGAGAGAGAGAAAGAGAGAAGAGAGAGAGAGAGAGAGAGAGAGAGAGAGAGAGAGAGAGAGAGAGAGAGAGAGAGATAAAGAGGAGCCTCCAAGAAAGGGACCCAGAGAAGAAGATAGCCAGAGCATCAAAGAGACAGAGCAACAGTTACAATCTTCTTTTTATCCTTTCCTTGACCATGTGACTAAAACCCAACTGTGAGACATTCAAACTGACCAATCAGATAATTACACTTCCACCACTGTACTAAAGGTGTGACAATTCATCGACCCCCCAAAGTACAAACATTTGGCCTGCAAGCCTAGATCACTATCAGCCCCTCTGTGCCTTAGGAACTCCAAATGGTCATTGTCTCTGAAAGAGGGGGTAGAAAATATATTTTCAATCCTACAGCTTTAACAAACTCGAGAAAGACATAGTTATTATTTTTCCCCAAATTATGTTGTGTGTGTGTGTGTGTGTGTGTGTGTGTGTGTGTGTGTGTGTGTGTGTGTGTGTGTGTGTGTGTGTGTGTGTGTGTGTGTGTGTGTGTGTGTGTGTGTGTGTGTGTGCGCAAGGCACAAGTGAATGTCATCTAAGCATTGCTGTTAAAGCAAAATGAACAGCTACATTCTGATAATTTCAGAATTTATCATTAGCTATAATTATTATCAAAATTAATTTGTATATTTAAGATTTTATAATTTTTTCAAGTCAACATTATTCAGTTTGATTTTGTGAGTTATTTATATGAGTGAGAATGTATTTTTCCTCCTTTTTGAATTTGAAGTTAGATTGCATTTTCATTCTTCATTGTGACAAGAGAGAAAAAACTAAAATAAAGAAGAAATAAAGAAATAAAGAAGCACAGTCTGGTAAAATGTTTATATCTGCCCTTTACTAACACATTGACAACATTGTTACACTGCAAGTTTATAACTTCACGTCTACTTTTTTGATATCTTGCATGGAATTGGAGGTGCTAGAAAAAGAGGCTTAGACCGGCATTACGGTTTAAGTATATGTTTGGGCGTGTGAGATGTGTGGAAGGAAAATGAGAGAGACACATGAGTGGATGGAATAACATTATGGTCCATATTTTAACAATCTAAGCACATGGTCTAAAGCGCACGGCGCAAGTGCACTTAAGTCGTGTCCGAATCCACTTTTGCTAGTTTAACGCCAGGAAAAATGGTCTGTGTGCCCAGCGCATGGTCTAAAAGGGTTGTCTCTATTCTATTAATGAGTAATGGCTGTGTTTTGGGCGTAATGTGCAAAAAAACAATCAGAGTGTAATTTCCCATTCCCTTTAAAAGCCAGTTGCGCTCGCGCCGTGTTGGATTCGCTATTTACATGACAGAATTTGCAGACTGAACGCATCTCCAGAGAGCAAACGGATCTGTTCGTGCGTGAGGTAAAAGCGCGCAAGCAGAACATCTATGGGACAAGCTGGATTCCACTATATCTTTATGAACACAATATTAATTGTAATCCTTTTATTTTTAATATTTGGCATGTTTGTGTGCTGCTCCATTGCGCCAGGTGTATGATGGGGCCCTATATATCATTTCCATATATATATTTATATATTACAGACATCAAATGCAGAAAGTACACATTGCCATTCATAAGTGACATCTGCGATTCCCCACTTTTGGAAAGCACCGGCTACCACTTGTGCACAGCCGTACGCAAACATAAGCACACACACTACACAGATCACTGACTAATAAAACCTGCGCTGAGAGTTGGGACAGAAAGAGAGAGCTTAACCCCACTGTCGCTGTGGGCAGAGCTGTGTGCAGGTGGTGGAGAACTCTCTCAGATGAAGAGACTGCAGGGGACAGGTGGACGGAAGCCACAGGAAATCAGCAACAAATCAAAGCTGGAAACATCAGCGTGCACCAAGGCCGTATGTCGCACATTGGGCCTTTTCCATATTCGCGGATAGACAACCGCCAAGAGGAAGACAACAGAATCAAGGCTCCATCCAAACACAAAAGCTCATGAGTGGCTCTTTGAATAAAGGGACCCATGAAAACAATCCCACTTTCCCTCTAGTTGTTTATTTCCTTCCTGCTTCACCCTATAACCAGGCCTAGGGCACACAATACATGAAAGACGAAGCAACAAACAGAAAAGAGAGTGCAACCCAAGGACTTACTTTTCCATATTCGTAATTTGGGGAGTCACCTTCCTTCCATGCATGAATGTACATAAACAAGCAAGCACAAATAGCGGTGTGTTGTGTGAGGTGGCAGGTTGTGTGTCATCTTCACAGCGGGAGGTGAAATTAGCCTAAGGCTGATTTGAGAACAAAGCGCTGAGGCCGGAGAGCAGCGCGGGGAGCATCAAAGCTCTGAACAGAAATACAGGCTAATTGAACATCTGGCCACCGGTGGCTGTGTACAGTGTAAAGGCTGATCTAATATTCCACAGATGAGGGGGGTGGGGGAGAACGTGAAGGAGCGACAGAAAGAGAAAATGAACTCATCCCCTTGGATGAACAGAAACTGATTAATATTCAAAAGATGTCTCTTGCACGTCATTAGATGAGTGACCTTCTCAAGACTGTCATGACTTGAACAAATTGACACAACAGATGAATACACTGCGGATGGATGAGAGAAAACAACAAGTGGTCACATCAGCCCATGCTGAAATTTCTCCTATTTCATCTGTGGAACACGAAAGGAGAAATTTTTAATAATATATCAGTCGCAGTCGCTTTTTCACAATGGCAGTTTTTGGAGACTGAAGCTTTATAAAAATAAAGACTTGCATGCTATATTTCAAATCACCTGAAGTAGGGCTGTCACGATATCAAATGTTTTACTACACTATTACCATGGCCAAAAGAATTCACAATAACAATGTATTGAT
This sequence comes from Scardinius erythrophthalmus, assembly GCF_964197995.2. Lineage (NCBI taxonomy): Eukaryota > Metazoa > Chordata > Actinopteri > Cypriniformes > Leuciscidae > Scardinius > Scardinius erythrophthalmus. Next base: position 8,449,862 of record NC_138239.1, read on the forward strand.
AGTTTTTAGAAGAATCGCTCTATTGTATACAAAGGGACAATTACACTTAATGGCAACCAGTTTGAAATAACATCCTTCTGTGAACTGATCACAGAATGAGGCAGAAATTATATAATTTTATAGTACTCTGTACAGCGATAAAGGCTATGTCAATTGGCATTGCATAATAAATATATATTATCCTTATGAAATTACCAGAGATAGCTTGAAGAACACGGATAAACCATAAATTGTGCAATGGTGTGTTAATTGTCTTCATGTTTAATTAATCAGTCAAAATGCCTCTATCTGAATGTTATTCATCTACATTGATAGCTGAATGTCTTTGTTCAGATTATGGATTTCCTTGAACATCTTAAATTGTATTACTCCTATGAGTCTTACTTGTAGCCTTTCTGCATGAGGGCGCCCTCCGGTGTTAAGTATGAATGAAACATAAATTACATGTGAGAGTTTAACATTCCATAATTCTCACATCACCCTATTTTTGGGGTAAAAATAGAAAAAACACTGCTCTCTAAAGATATTTGAAGTGTATATACCATAATCTATACGTTTTTATCCGAATGAGCACACTTTTGGACTAAAGGATGTAAATACGATTAAAAAAAAACTTCCACATTAGAAAGCTAACTTTCTTGGAGTGCGGGTTGAGTGTCTTGTCTGTCAAATCTGATGACATGCTTTTACGCGGCAGTGTATATTACTATATATTACGACACCCCTAATTAACACAGTAACGATATTTCATTTTATATAAATGCACGATTAACGTTAATACCGGTATATCACGACACCTCTGTTCTGAAGTCTTTGTACAGACAAACAGACAAATTCACTGATAATCTTGATTATTAAGTGTCAGTTCACTAAATCAGGGAGATTAGCCTGATTCATGAACAAATCTTTCAAATGAAAGCTATTCTCTTGAACACCAAGGATGACTGTGCCAAAGAGAGTTATTTAGTGAATAATTAAATTTTTCCAGCCTTTTTCTTCCCTCAAAGCTATCGTATGACTTTAGAAGACTTCAAATATAAAATCATCATTTAAAACATGACACCCCAAATCTTCATTTATTTTCATTATACTGAAAGATAATGAGTGGCCAGTATATTTTTCAAAACTTCTCATTTTGTGAACTATCCCTTTAATTTGATTTACATAATGCTGGGCTGCTGGAAACTGTCTCTATAAATCTTTAATTGGAAAAAGGAGCCGGCGTCTTTCACTTCTGTTCTCTGTAATGTGTGATAAGATTTATTCACTGCGGCATTCCTTAATGAGGATTCGAGTCTTATTAAATTCAGTTTATATTGTGTTTATTTGAAGTTTTTCCCTATAGGTTTTGTCACATTGGCACTTCACGGACTATACTCTGCTGGAAACTCTGGCTGTTTCAAACTGGCCATTAGTTTTTCCAAGATGATCTAGATTAGTCTTGTGCAGTGACTAAATGCAATGACTGGAAGAAAACGTTTTGTCCTGAGACTTCCACAGAAGGATGTTCTACCTGCCTGTCAACTTATGTATTTGCATACCTGCTCGCGCAGACATCCCGTCATCACCGTGTTCCATGAGCCTATGCCAAGAGTTGTTGACCGAGTGCCAAAAACAAACAGCAGCCGCCTTTTACAGTTCCTCCTGAACCAAAACAATGAGCTTATGCTGTGTTCACGCCAGAACTACTATAATTAAGAGATAGCAACCCGTGACATTCTACTGAGGGGTTCACATCCTCAGACTTGTATTCATGCATGTCTATGGCACTGCTATCAATGCTGAAATGAATCTGCAGCAGTCAGGTAGCACAAGTCAGCGCTCTTGAAGTGGTTTACTTGCATTATTACTGTAATGTTATGTCCTTTGAGGCATGAGGTAATTTAATGGCATCTCTCGTGACGCTTTGCAGACTCTTCTCTAGCTGTGCGTGTTCTTGTGTTTTGGAGACTCTCTGAAGAGAGGGTGGGATCTCATGCTTTCAAAGCTAGCTTGCTATTGTTATTGCTCTCCAAAATTGTCTACTTGAATCTGTTTTTTTTGGGTTTTTTTCAGCAGTGTAGTGTAAATACAGGAAATGTTATCTACATGAAGTAGTTTTGAAGATTACGATGAATATTTAGGTTGATCACCCATGCCATTTCTGAACAAATTCACAGCTTGATGATTCTAATAACAGCAGATGTCAGACAGACAGAATGCAGTCTTTCTCTGCCAGTCTCTCGCTCACTCTCCTAGGTGCCCGCACACACTTCCAAAGGCAAGTGTTTGGGATGGCAAGGGAGTGAGCATTCTCAGACAGTGTTTGTGCGCCACATTTTTCTCTCAGACAGTGATGTCACCCTTTTGGAGAGTAGATAAGAAGAAGGTCTGATTAGTGTGTGTATGTGTGCATCTAATCTAGAATTTTCCCACCCTGAGGTAATCGCAACTCCTTTCTGAAGGTTTTAAAGCGTGAAGTAACTTTGACCACACCAAGGAATTTCAAGGATAAGATACAGTAGTTTAGTTTGTTGTTGTTATTGTGCTATTCCATGACTTGCACGTTTAAATTAGGGTGTTTGACACTCTTTGTTTACTCATTGAATTCACAGCTTTTTTCACTTGTCACATTGATTTTCAACAGTTTTCAACAACCCCACAGTTTTCTCCATAAAATTAGAGTGTGTTGATCAACAAGTGAATTTGCGAACATGTTGTTTGTCCGCAGCGAAACAGGAAGCCACTCTGCCACATTTGCGCATGGTAGATTTGGTTTGTCATTAGCGATATTTTTAGTCCCATAATTAGCTTTGTGCATCTTCACAGATGAACTGGCGCACCTGTCAGTCCCCATTCATACAGCCTCACTGCTACGAGCCCCATCATTACTCTAATATTTACCCAGGGAGTGGTTGTCATGGAGAAGGGCATTATTGGCGGTTTGCACTAGCTGTTCAACCTAGGGATAGAAGGGCGATGTAATAAAGGTCACGAGCGCTGATTTCAGTCCTCTTCTTGTCAATGAGAAAGTGTTCTGGAGAAGCTTGATTGTGCTGTCGATGCTTAAGCTGTTAACATTAGGATTAGCTCTGTACACATAGCATGTTGTTCTCAAACTGACGTATGGAAGAACAATGCACACTCTTTCATAGGACAAGCAAGGATTAGAACATATGTCGATCTGAAGTAAAATGCTTAAACAGCTGCTCATTCTTTCGAGAGATTATAATAGGCCCAGCCAGTATTTGACATAACATTTTGTTATAACCGGAAGTTAAACTGCTAGTGTAAACATAACATTGATAAGGATAGAAGAACACGGCCGTCTCTTTTTCTCTTTTCAGAGAAAGCGTCGTCGGAAGAGGAAAGTGACTTTAAGGTAGGGGTGGAATAGGAGTCACCGAGGGGCCATTCACATAACGTGTGCGCTATGAAGCCTGTGATGATTGACAGGCCCCGTAGGCACTATTCTCTCCCTTTTATACTCGGCTCTTATTTATGTCTGCTCCAACACAGCGGCCACTATCTTCCACAGATAAAAAATGTGAAAACATGCACACAAAAACGCTGTCTTTTTTTGTTTTGTTTTGTTCCTTGACAACTTAGCCTTGATTTGCAGGTGTTGTGTGGTTGTAGTGATTTGCATGTCCAGAGCAGTGGCGGGTCTTGGCAGTGCAAGACGCAACTGTGAAGTGGCGCGTTATCACATTATTTAGTCTGCCTCTCAGCAGCTGCAGCCAAAACAAGCTAGCCTGCAGCATGAGGGAGGGCTGAAAAACACCGGGAGGCAGCTCCTGTTGGACTGTTGGACAGGAAGAAATAAAATGCTGGATTGAGTCCTTCTAGAGAGGCGTTCTCCTGCCTAACACAGAAAAAAGAAAACATCTCAAGCATCTGAGAGGATGATAACTGCAATCTCCTCAGCCTTCACATTCTATTTCTTCTTCATGGTTCAGATAGTTTTCTTCCATTTTCTTTGTGTGAGACTAGCCTTGCATCCGAATATGCCTACTTCCCTATAGCAGAAAAAAAAAAAAAAACTGTATGTGAAATGAGTACCATGTCCGAATTTGTAGTATTCATTAAACAGGCGGCGAAATGCACCTGGATGACCTTCTACCTCCACTTAGATTCCAAAGTCCACATACTTTCTCATTTATAATACATACATTCATACTATATAGAACATACCTTTTTAGCTTGTTCCATTACAATCAAATGTTGTACCAAGTTAGACTACGTGATATTGGGCGCACCTTAGATCTTTTAAACTGTAGTTCGCTAAGCTACAAGCTACTTTAAAGTATTTCAATTGCAGTTAAGCTATAACAAGTACTGTAGCTATGCTACAAGCTACAAGTACACAAAAAGCTGATGATTTTGCTGATGATTCAAATGAATCAGTGCATTGGCTTTTTAACAATCTAAACTAATTCGCTAAAATTAATCAGGCCTTCCAGCGTTACTAAAGAAAAAATATACGTTCCAGCACAGTCTCATGACAATTTATAACTATTTTATATTTTGGCAAATTGATGACCAATTCGTATTAATTTGTACAATCTCATTCGTTCGTTTCCATAGAATCTTCTTGCACTCCACTGACGGTTATAGGGGGATAGACCTTCAAACTTACGTTTTTGATACTTTAAACTTAAGTTTCAGTTGGAATCACATATTGTATGAATTTCACCTTGTAAAATAGTCATGTTTTCTCGTGCGATCGGGTCAGACTTTCTACTAGCAAATGATTTTCGCTCAGTTGCAATGCTATGCATGCAAAAAAAAAGTGATGCAACATTCTTGTTGGGAAAAAATAGCTTACTAGTTACACTATTTTGAAAACAGCTAAATTACTGTAATACAATTGTTGTTTTTAGTTAGCTACTCTGCACAAGTACTCTAAACAGGTTCCATACTCTCTAAACAATGCAAATCTCCTGCCTGTATCATTTATGGAAACTAAGCTGCAGTGGATCATTTAGAAATTGTCAGTGGTTGTGACGCCAGAAGCATTAGCATATTTACATGCTAACACTTATTCAGTATTCAGCAGTTTGGCCTCTGAATAAACTAGATCTCATTTCACATGCAAATAGGTTAGTCATTATAACAGAGATCATTTGCATATAAAATATTTTAAATCTTGTTTAAAAGTGCTGCTGTTTTGTTAGCTTTCAGCATTCAACCTCACACCCTTTACCCAAAACCCTCCACAGACATGTCCTACCAAATGATCCCAAAACACAAAATAGATCACTGACAGATTGTGTTTCTGATTGGCTAGTTTTCTGGCTAAAAAGCTTGGTCCGCCCTCTTGACTCTTGTTTTGATGTTTGCAGAGCCAAAGGCAGTCACAGAGACAGGCACAATTGCTCAAGACACCCATTTCAATATCTATCATGTATTAGGAACAATTTATGTGTATAATTCCAAAGCACTTTTAATTCTAAAGGTCAGAAAGGAGGAAGAAAATGGTCATGTAAAACTTAATTATGTCTGTTTTGGTGCATGAAACCTTACCTAACAATATAAGTGGACTTCAGGGGGAAATATAAAATGCTGCTAAAGTGTACGCTGTGGCTTCTTTAAAGACCTGACGAGACTCAGTGTGTGGCGCCGAGCTTGGTGTTGAAAGACCGGCTGTGATTCTTCTGCTACGTTACATTTAGTGCACACCGGTCCGTGTTTAACCATGACCTCAAGCGGGAGGAATCTGCACGAGTACAAGTTTGCGACTGGAGGTGGGAGATTATGTAAATCCTCCACGTTAAGGTTAGCAGCTTTTGAACAGGAATAGACGTTGTTATTTAAGGTTGCACTTCGAAGCTCTGTTTGGGAACCGTGAGACTGAGCTGTGGAGGTGTTTTAATCTCCAGATGGAGAATTTCATTAGGTCTTACTGCCTCTTCACAATCCTGTCAAACTCTTAGTTCAATTTAAATGGGTTCTTTTTCCTCCTGCTTCAGATGGCCTTTGTTTAATAAGACTGTGTGTGTGTGCGTGTACGTGTGTGAGATTCTATATCTCTGTTTTCAGAAAGCCATATGAGAACACAGTTAGTAGCCATTCTTTATTTGTATCCATACAGATGTGTGAAGGGTTGGGCAGTCATATAGATTACATAGTTGACTTCTGTCACTTACCTCATTTCGTCCAGACCCTGCTAGTGCAGTCATGCACTCTACCAATTCAGATGGGGCCAGTTAACAGCTCAAGGCCTCGGAGGGAAAGGGACCTGTTGAATCAGTCTTGAGGCAGAGAAAACTAGGCTTTGGCGTCTTAGGGTAGTGTTTCCATGGTTACCAATCTCCTCCACTAATTTAAACCGAGGTGTGGTGTTTCAAAACGAGAGCAAGAATCTCCTCTCTAGAAGATTTTATATTAGATGATGCTTGTATACAATGCTTTACATTATTAAAATATGAGCCTGAAGGAATCCGTAGACTATATTTGCATGTTCTGCACTGATTTCTGGTGGAACATCTTAGGAATTCTGTAAAACAAAAAAATGTAAACGTGGTAAATTCATACTGCATGCTGCAAGCATTTGGGTCAATGGCAAATACGAGTGTTTATGATAAAGGAAAAATCTTCTTAAAATCTAGTTTAGAACACATTGCAAGGTCTGACAAATCTACTGCTTGTATTCATGCTAGTTTCATATGGTTTTGAAAACGTATACCATTTTCAAGGAAAGTTTTATGTTAACGAAAAATGCCATGTGGTGTAAACCTTGGGTAAAAAAAAAATAATAATTCCTTGTACCTCATGAATTAATTAGTTAATAAATTATTATCTTTCCTGGGGGGTTGACCCACATGACATTTTACAACCTTAACCTTGCAGTGTCATAAAAAGGTAAAATTATCTGATATTCTTAAGGTTTACTGAGCTTGACACACAGCATGATGGTCTGACATCAATTATTTTTAATGCATTTCTTATTTTTATACTGCTTCAGCAATTGAGAACATGTACATCATAGAAGAGTATACAAGTCTTTGTGAGTGCAAATAGGCTAGTGTAAAATGCGCTAAGCATAAAAGAAGCAGTCAAATCAAGTTGGGGGTTTTTCATAGTTCCTATAACTTAATACAAAGCAGTCTGCAGAAAGAGAAAAGGAGTGAAACATTAACACACCTTTGACACTCTATGGTCAAAATACAGTTTTTTCTGTAAAATGTAATTAAATCTGTTGCAGTCAGAGATTAAAATTGCCAGAGTGGTATTGGTCTCCTGTAACATTCATCTTTGTGTTTCTAAAGGTGTTGACAAAGACTTGAGAGGAACTGATGCAAATTCCCCAAAAGTCCCAACTTTTTGTCTTAGTAATCCAGCATTTCTTGGGCTAATACACCTCCTGCATCCTTCTGCTTTGTTGGAACATCACTCCAACAAACAGTTTAGCTGTTCAGCAGTGAAGAATATGCGGAAATGAGGGACACTCCATGCTAGAACAACCCTGACCATCTCCAAAGTTCTTTCAGAAAGTTTACCCTAGACTTTGAATCAGCATTTTATTCCCTGACAGAGCCTTTAGAGGATTACAGCTTTAGGGTGAAATTCCAAATATTAAACCGAATTCATTCAAGTTTGTTCTCCCTACACGACGCCCAATCCCTAATGCCAGAGGATTCTGGAATAAGTCCAAGTCAAAGACTTTTCCATAAAACTATGAAGGAATTTGCTGCAGTTGTATTATCCTTTGTGATGGGTAAAGTCCCAAATCAAGGCAGCCAGTGGGCTGAGAAATGGAGCCACCAGCTCAAGCCTGACAAACTTTGCATATTTGTTCAACAACCAGCTTGTCCTACTGTGGTGAGAGAGGGATAAGCCCTAGAGCAGACACCAGCTCTCCATGAGCCTCAGCCAGCTGTTTACACACCGACACTTATGGCTTGTCCTTCACAAACGGAAATGCGGCAGGAAAGCCAGATTTCCTTTTACCATTTTTTCTCTTCGGTGAGGTCATAACAGCCAGCAAAACAAATGGGGGCGAACACGCTATCTGCTCTCCTTCAAATCTTTCTTTACATCCAGACGGCTTGGTTCGGATTTTATCTTGAAAGCTAATGAGATGCAGCAGGGCTTGAAAGCAGCAGTTTTACATAAACATTGACATTCAATGAGACAAAAACAGAGAAACGGGACATACTTTGCACTTAGCATGTCCGAGTCACCTCTAAAAAACACTGAATCTAACTGTGATGTGGCTACTTGTGTCATTTTTTAAGTATCAGATCCACTGGGTGAGGCAATTGCACTGAACATCTGGGAAGGTTAAGATGCTGACGTAACTATTACTCACGCCTCCACTAATTATTTACCTCAGCCACAGCGTCGCATGGCTTTGGCCACACCATTGCTCCAGTGGGATGAAGCACATTAGAAGCATTTGGTCATTAGTCATTAAGATAAATGATAAATGTTTATTGCAGTTAGTAGCAAAAAGCACAAGATGCTACGTTCCAGATTGAAGTTACAATGGGAACTTCCCCCAAAATAAATAAGTTCCAAATAAATTTATGAGTGGGAGCATGTTCATATACCCTTGCAATCACAATGCAAAGCAAAGTATATATAAACAACAGTTTCACTCTTTCCATCACCTCAACTCCATATTTATTTCCATAATTAGGTCCAGAGGGGTGATTTAGAGCTCGAGTTGAGTCTCAAGCGTGAGCCCCTTCGTTGCAGAGATCAAACCAATCCTGTTTACCTTTATTGCTCGCATAGATTATATTAACGTGAACTTCAGCAATCAGATTTTGTTAATGTTACTGTTTGTAAATAATAGTTAATTAGGTAGGGAATATGTATAGGATAAGGGAAATTGGGTAGGGAATGGACAGGATAGAATGAATAATTGAGTTGGGAATGGAAAGAATAATGTTGGTGGGATATGGGAATTTGTAGGATATGGGTTAGTGTAGAGAACTGGTTAGGGAAATTATATTAAAGGGAAGGGGTCAGTGTTGGGGGAACTACCTTGAAACTGTAGCTTCCAACTTATTTAAAGTAGTTAATGGGGTAGTTCACCCAAAAATCTTATCATTCTTTTAATTCTGTCATTATTTGCTTTTCTTTCTTGACAGAATTGTAATTTTGGGGTGAACTATCCCTTTAAACTATAGTACGCTGCTGCCCTTAAAAAAGTACACTACAAAGTAGCATACTTATCTTTTTGAAAATATTTAATTCTGCAAGTATTGATTTGGCACAAATTAATGAGGACCTTCGATTAGGATTGAAGTTGAACAAATAAATGTCCACTAAATTTGAAAGTAGAAGAATTGATGATTCATATATTTTTTTTAACAATTCACTATTTGCATGGTTTTGAAAGAACCATCAGTGAACCATATTTGAACCAATTCACCATTTGCATGGACTCAATAGAATTGCTGAACCCTTTTTTGAACCAGTTAATGGTTCCGAAAAAAATCGAAATGATTAGTTTTTTGAACCGATTCACCATTCAAAAGGACTTAATACATTTTTTAACCAATTAACTGTTTGAAAAGAATCTTTTTTTAATCTATTCACCACACAGAAGGACTCAAAACAAATGGTACATCAATATTTTAACCGATTCATCATTTGCAAGGACATTTACATTTACATAAACTGTTTGAAAAGATTGAAACCTTGGCAAACTTATTCACAAAAATGGCAAAATTATTTTAGGCAAATATGTTTGAATACTCCTTGTTTTATTATTACTTTTAGTTAGTTGCTCCCCAACACAGGTAGGAATTACGGATTTACTGCTGTTGCTGTTCATTTTAACAACTAATCTGTTGTTATCGCCTATGTTGTTAAAAGCTAATGATATCTTGATACTATTCCTCAGCTGATTGCCCAGATAGCACACAATGCCTTCTGTTACTGAAAAGTTTGTGATGCACATTTAAACCTGTAACATCCACTAACTTCGGCTCTGAATCCTTCGGCTTATCCCTCTGGCATACTGTATCATTACGATCATTCAACACAGCCACACCTGTTAACACAAGACACTTGACATATATTTCACCCATAGAGAGCTGTCCTTTAATAGACATCTGTACTCCAACTATACAACTCCTTTTAGCATTCGATTCCTGTACTTCTGTCTAATGGCAGGGGGTTATTTCTTATATTACTTTTTAAAAGTTGTTTTTTTCTTTTACGCATTGATTTTTAAGCAGTTCCTTCCAATTAGTTGCCGCTCTCAGCAGTGATAGCAGTTACCCAGAGGAGAGCGATAGACCCAGACAGACAGAACAAAAAAATCTTTGATTAGAAAACTGAGCAAATTCGTACAGTCCTCTTTAAAGCCTGTCTAGTGTGACATCACAGGGTTGCCACACCAGATTACTGGGTAATTCATTGAGCCTCTACTAATTGACAAAATTATTCACTGGAATGAAAAACCCTGTGCACCACATTTGGCTGATCTTTCAACAGTTAACCGTGCAGAGATCAGTTCCCACGTGGCTTTGGGTGCTTTTTGTTGGCTCCATGGTTTCTAATAATTCCTCTCAATGGATTGCTTTGATATTCTGTCACTCTTTCATTTAAAAGTTTTTTCTGGAATGTTCCAAGGCCTCTTGTTTGTCATAGGCCGAGGGATCCTTCAGACATCTCAGGTCCGTCAACTATGTTATCAGAAGTCTTCAAGAACGTGTTTGCTGTGATTAAGCATAAGCACAAGGAGAGGAAGTGGCACATTTTCCTGAATCAAACATGTTTTGGTGTTATAACCTTCAAATAACTGTCACTGTTTGAAAAAATATATAAAAAATGTACTTACTAAACAATACTTTTCAGTATTGCTCAATGCAAAATGTTTATCTTTTAAAGACTATTTCAGAAGATTTATTCAGAAGAAGAAAGACCTTTTCAAAAATGTGCTTCTTAATTTACCTTGTTTGAAGGACATATATATTAGCAGCCATTTAACAGTAAATGAAAGAGAGAAAAAAACACTGTGGGTAATTTATTTATAAATCAAACTCATATGGGATGTTTAGCAAAAGTAATGCAATTTCCAGTATTTCTATGATGCAGTTTAATCATCATTAAAGCTCAACAAGCAAAATATCAGATTATGACCAAAGGTGTTTTATTATTTATTACCAGTGTTGGGGAAAGTTACTTTTCCTTACTAATAATAATCCCCATACTTTCAACTGGCTCTATCACTCTCTCTCCTCTCCACTGATAGCTGGTGTGTGGTGAGAGCACTGGTGCCGTTGTACTGTGGCTGTTGTCGCATCATCAAAGTGGATGCTGCACACTGGAGGTGGTTGAGGAGAGATCCCATGATATGATTGTAAACAGCTTTTGGTGTACAGTAGTACATAGTAAAGCGCTATATAAATGCCTCATTATTTTAAAAGTAATGCATTAAAAATTGCGTTACTCCTTAAAAAAGTAACTAATTGTGTTACTACTTTTTATAGAAAGTAATCCATTGTTACTTTTCCGTTACTTTTTCTCTGCTTGTTTTTTTTTTTTTTCTTCAATAACAAAACAAAGGTTATATTCTTGGCCAGTGTAAAGCCCTTTCACACCAAAAGTGAAATGAATAAGCCTCAGACTGAAGGAAATGCAAATTCACGGCTGTACAGTAGAGGGCGTAGCTCAAACAAACCTTTCAACTGTTCTGCCATTCTGGATTAGCCTGGCTCCGCCCTCCTACGTACTTCCGCTCAATTTCATTTTCCTTCAGTACTACGTCTGGGACTGCTGTATATTCTTAGGTTTCCAGAAACAATTTTTTTGTAGGACCAATTAGCGAATAGAGGGAGTGGCTGAGAACGATGACGTTGATGTGATCACACACATGACTAGCGTCGGCCAATAGTGAGCCTATGTGTGACGTACAACACACAGACGCGCTGCTTTATCAAGACTCGAGGAACAGAGAGAAGGAAATGAATAGTGGAATAAAGTCGTTTTATTTGTTTTTTTGCGCACAAAGAGTATTCTCGTCGCTTTATAAACTTTATAAAAGACAGACATCTTATTCTAAACATAATCCTCTGATCATTCGGACGACCACACGTTAGCGATTGGCTATGGTAGATCCTGAGTGACTCTGGGCAGATCCAATAGTTTTGAACTTTAAAGGTCCCGTTCTATGCCCCTTTTCACAAGATGTAAAATAAGTCTCTGATGTCCCCAGAGTGTGTATGTGAAGTTTGAGCTCAAAATACCCAACAGATAATTTTTTACAGCATGTTTAAATTGACATTTTTTGGGGCTCAGAAAAACGAGCCGTTTCAGTGTGTCCCCTTTAAATGCAAATGAGGTGCTGCTGGACGACACAGGGGGCGGAGCTTCATGAGCTCGTGCTCAGTCTGTCAGGAAAAATTCATCTCACGGAATGATAATAATATCAGAAACTCTCAGTAACGGTGTTCATTTCGAGTCGGACAATAATGCCTACAGAGTCAGAGTGCTGTATAGAGATGAAACAGGTATGGTTTAGTAGTTTAATTACGGTTATTATAACGTATTTGTCATCTGCTTGTAGGCTATGTATCCATTATTTATTAATAGCCTACAAGTCTGCTGTCTGAATGATGATCAAACATGTACTGATGAGTTTAATAAAGTTTATTGTACATCACACAAAAGATGAAGCGTCAGTTTTACTTCAGAAAATCACCGTAAGAGCTGAGTAAACACAGTAGGCTAAGTTATAAGAAGTGCGCAAGTTGCCAGTAGAGTTGAGGGAGCATTCCTGTGGGCGGAGGTTAGTCAAGAAACGGTTCTGGTGACATCACTAATGCAGGATGTAGAGGGGTGTAGTCCAATCGAGCCGTTTTTTGTAGTCAACTTCTGTTAAATAAAATATCTCGCTTGGCATTGAACTTTGAGCTTTATAATTTTACAGATATTATTTATGCTCTAACAGCAACATTACACACTAACTAAAGTTTGAAACATGGAATCGCATGCAACGGGACCTTTAACAGAGAACCCGCCTTCAAGGAAGTAAACGTTTCTCAATGGAGCGAGGCCAGACTCTCTGTACAAATGAAATGTACGAGAGTCTGGTAGAACCAGGCTAATTCTGGATCGCAGGAGAAGAAAGTTTTTAGTTTTTAGAAAGTTTTTAGAAAGTTTTTAGTATTTACTTTAGTAATAAAAACATGCAATAAAAAGTGAAACATTTGCGTTAACATATTTAATTATTGCAGGTTTGCAATAAAAGTAATGCATTACTTTATTAATTACTTGAAAAAAGTAACCTGATCATGTAACTCACGTTACTTGTAATGTGTTCCCCCTGCACAGTTTATTATAGATTTGTATTGAGTTTTGTGTTTGCATTTCTGTTGTATTCTAGATCTATTATTTAGTTTTCTTTATTGTAAAATGAACCGAATGTGTTTGTAACAATGTTCAGAGTTCAGGAAAGTAGGAGGTGAAACCGACTAACAATCAACATAACTTTAATTCACAAAATAAATGAAAGAAAAGCGGCAAGCCCTCATTGACAACTGCCACATAAACTAAAACAAAACAACAACATAAAGTCCAGGCCTGGTCCTCTATCGTCCTTTACTGTTGTCACTCCTCCTTTTATACTTCCGGAGCTCCTCGCTCCGTTCCCACAGCTCTTGGCCTCGGCCTCACCCTGCTTGCCACAGTGTTAATTGGTGTTAGCTATGAGATATTAGTCACAATTTAATAATTATACTTCAATAAAAAACTATTTTTTTTCTTGAATACTGCATAAATATAAGTCCTCAAAGTGTGAGTTTATGTTCCAAGAGACTTCATTTTGGGGCAAAACAGGACTTTTCCCATGTACACAAGTGTAGGCATTGTAATGCATGAGCTGAAAGGGGAATTTGGTGTCTAGAGGTTGCCATGGCTGCTAAAAGCTCTCTCGGTCACAAATGCACAACGTTTAGGTCCCTGCGTACCCCATAACTAACTATTCTTCTTGGCCCTGTCATCAAAACCCTGTTTGTTTTGTTGTTCTGTCAGTCATATATGCACCACCCTCTAATGCACTGTGTCCTGATTACTGTGTTTTGCAGAGACAAAGCCGGCCTGCACTTTCAACGGAGTGGAGTACCATGATGGGGACATGTTCAGGATGGACGCCTGTCGCTTCTGCCGCTGTCAGGGAGGGGTATCCGTGTGCTTTACGGCGCAGTGTGGTGTCCTCCACTGCGAGCGCTACTACGTCCCTGATGGAGAGTGTTGTCCGGTCTGTGAAGGTTAGATGACCCTTGCATCAGCTCAGGAAACCTCATATACAAGAAAATATTCCTGTTCTTTGTACACTGTTTGATAAGAGCATAAGCTGGCATATTTGTGCACCTTTCTCCAAATGATACAAGCGGTCTTTAGCATTTAGCACCTTGTGCCTCAGGGCCTCTTTTGCATTTGCTGTTGATGCTCTGCCCGTAATTGAGGTGATTTTTGTGAATTGTAATGAACTATGTCATACAGGTCCAAAACAAATTCTAAAACAATTATGATGTGACTTGTTTTTTAACTTCACAGAGGACATTGTGCATTTTTACATTATGTGATGGGGAAGATTTTGTCGTTTGGACGTTAAATTTGCGTGATCAATTCTTTTTGTGCTTTGTATTCTACCAATTCAATGAGCATCCAGGGCTAATTAGTTCAGGGAAACTGTTCATTGTTTTATTTCGTAGACAACCTGTAATAGGCTGCAAGGGAGCATGTAATTTCGATTGCAATGCTTCTCTTGTGGGTAGGTTCTGTTGTCCAATACATAATGGCTTGGAATTACCTTTCAACATTTTCTGCTCATGCTATATTTATCAGATTGTTGTCATGTTGAAATTAGTTTGCGAATGATTTTGCTGTTATGTAGTTAATTAAAGCGAAACTCCCCAGTCCCCTGTAGCTTTCCTCCTGATAATTTTACTGCAATGAATTAAACAAATGAAATCGGCCAACTAAAGTTAGACGGCTCACAGTAAATATAAGCCTGTATGAATCCATGTGCTGACTCTAGGCAGTCTTGGCTTATGAAGGAAACAAATCATTGGAATCAACAACTTAATCATTAACCTTTTTGACTTCAAGGGTCCCCATTGTCCACAACAAAATGCAAAGGCTTCATGACATTTCTAGTTGTTCATAATATACTGTATAAGGATTTTATTTTGAAAATATTTTGTACTCACAATTTTTACCTGATAAAATATTTCAGACTTTGGCATAACTATAAAATGACCATGGAGTTAAGATTTTATTAATTTTCATGACTTTTTCAGTTTTAGAAATCACACTTTTACAATTAGGCCAAAAAACAACAGTTTTTGAGTAGTAATTTTATGGGCCCCCTTGGAAGTTTGCTGAGGCCCCCTTGTTGAAAACCACTGTCTTAAGCTGCGGTCACATTAGCAAAATTTCACGGGTAAAAAACTTCCATTGTCAATATTCTATCAATGTATGAAGCAGAGTTCACACAAAGTCACTGTCAAACCAAGCAGCTTTCTATTGGTTGCAACACGGCCAACTTGAACTTGATTCAAAATCTGCATGGGGAAATCTTCACTCTTGAGCGAAATTCCATATTGCACGGATTTCTATTGAAATGACTCCATCTCTATTGTGAAAATTTGCAGCACAACTGTAAATGTGACCCCACCTTTAGAAATAATACTCTGGCTCATCCTTCATATATGTTGCGTTTGTTTATTTTAACTCTGTTTTCAAGTGTATAAACTGACTCTGCTGGAAAATTCATGTTAAGCTGATAACTGTTTTGGAACATGGTTGAACATGAAACACTCTAAAGCTCTGGCAGTGTGAATAAACGAAATCACAAAAACTTTAGAGCCCGAATGAAATTTCTGAAATAAATTTCCCTTAATATCTGGGAGTTAAGATGCAAAACTTGTCTAAGCTAATCATCAGATGGTCTAAACTGGTCATTAACTAGACTATGCTGGGTATTAGCTAGTCCAGGATGGCCATTAGTTGATCTAGATTAGTCCAAGCTGGTCACTAGATGCTCCAAGTTAGTCATTAGATGGTCTAAATTGGTAATTTGCTGGTCCAAGCTGGTTATTAGTTGGTGCAAGCTTGTAGACATTCTTGAACCAGCAACAAACCAGCCAAACTTAAGGTGGTCAGGAGGAACCATCTGCTATGTTCTACATCTGCCATGTTCTGAAACAGCATAAACTGACCTTTCCAGCTCAATGCCTTTTTGCTCTCTTACCTTCTCCCGTATAGACCCCATCTACCCGGTGCTCAATTTAGCCGGCTGCTATGTGAATGGGCAGATCCTGGCTCACGGAGACCACTGGCGTGAGGACGACTGCACCTTCTGCCAGTGTGTGAGTGGAGACGCCCGCTGTGTGGCTGCTGCCTGTGGCCACAGCTGCCTCAATCCTGTCACCGTTCCCGGAGAGTGCTGCCCCGTGTGTGAGGGTAAGAACACATGCACTTTATGGATGTGGGTTGGAGTTGTGCTGTATTGTTCTTGGACCTGAAACGTTCTCTATGCAAGTACTGTACATGAACCGAAATGTTTCTAGTTATGTGCCATTATGAAATGTCACATTCATGATGCAGTTTTAGAATGCATCACATTTATCACAATAGCCAATGTAAACTCTTCTATTGTTAGGTATCTTCTATGGTCAGTTTTACTTTCAGGTCAACTACTGCTATGTTGAAGCTACAGTTTAGTCTTGTGATTCTCTCTTCTATGATGCTATAGTGGTTGCTAGGGTATTGCTAGACAGTTGCCAAGATGTTCTGAGTGGCTATAAGCGCCTTACTATGCAATTTATAGGTTGTTTTGGATGTTTGCTAGAGTGTTGTATTGTAGGTCCTCACTAGATTGTTGTAATGTTCCTTACCTGCCCAAATCAAGTGCTCTCTTTGATAGTCTGGCCCCTAGATATGTCTTGAGGATAACACTTTATTTTGATGGTCCCTTTTGAACATTCGGTTGACAATAAGTAACTTTGCAACTACATGTCAACTAACTCTCATTAGAGTATTAGTAGACTGTCTGCTTAATATCTGCTAACTCTTTATTGTGATGCTCCTCCAACAGACATTCTACTAACTATAAGTAACTTTGCATGTCAACTTAGATTGTAAGTAGACTGATAGGGTTAGGGTTAGAAAAAGTTGACATGCAGTTGCAAAGTTACATATAACCAAATGTTCAAAAGGGACCATCAAAATAAAGTGAAACCGTCTTGAATCCCTTCAGTGTGAATTAATCTGCGCATTTAATCAGCCAGGTGACAATCGCAAGTCATAGAACAAACCTCTAACACTAAATATGCACATTAACTCACTGTTATAACTTATTTGAGTCCAGGTCAAGACCTGAGTAGGTTGAATCCAGGTCAAGGCAGAGACCTTAACGTGGACAAGAATACAGAATAATACAATACAGAATTTATTATAGCAATGCTTGCCTTTGCAAACACGGCTATCTTAATATGTACTTATTTGTCTACAAAACGGTGAGGACATCACAGTGAGTGACGATTCGACAAATCAGTGAATTGTTTTTTGAACTGTTTGACTGAAATGACTGAGTCTCTAAAATGAATTGGACTTCTGAGTCTGTGTGTGTGAGCGAGCACTTTCTCCGTTTCCTCTCAATGTTCTGTAGTACTCTGAATGTTTTAAGTTTCCATTCCAGTCACATACTGTATGTGTGAATAATCTATTAGACTGAGAGCAGGACAGGCAGGTGCATACCTGGATCCCCCAGCAACCCCCTTCCAGCACAACCTAAACATCTCCATCGTCTCATATCTCAGGTCTAGATTCGTTGTGTCTCCTTTACTGTCATGCAACACTGCACCAAAACCCTTCCTGTGGATTTCCCTCCATTGGACCTGGCTCCCTACCCTCGCCAGCAGTGGAATATCATATCCCACCTGCCCATGTATTTTTCATACTGCTCACAGATCTGTAGCGGCTACCCCTGGGACTTCCACTCCCACTGCAGCTGGCTGGGTTTTCCTCTCAGTGTTTGTTGCGAACAATGTTTTGTATCTCATCATAAGCTTTGATTAAGCACCGCGAGGAATGGCCGCACACTTCGGTATGCAGGAATGCAGGTCGGTTTGCCGGGACGTGGGCTACATTCTTGTAGAGGGGGTTTATAAAGGTTATTTCACACATGGGAAGAAGCGAGCAAGTGATAGATGAGTGGCAGGAATGTCGGATAATGAATTTCTCCCAGGATTGGCTGTGTGTGTCGACCGATGACATCATCCTTTTGAATAAAGCTGGAGAATATAGATTATCTCACGTCTCTGTTTGCTGTCTAGATTTTCAAATCACAAAGTTACATGATGTTCTTTTCACCCCCTGTTATTCACAGACTTGGGACCAAGAAAGGAAAGCTTGTTCAGAGCGATTAACAATCTTATCAAGCCATCCTAAATGCCAGACTGACAATATGTGTGGAGGAGGTTATGAAAAACCATGCTAAACCAGCATTTTTTGTGTGTGTGTGTGTGTGTGTGTGGCTGTGGGGGCGATACTCCACCAACTGTCGTGTTGATTATGATCAATGCGGTTCCAGTGGAATTGAGTCACACCGGGGGTAATAGGATTCCTGTCTGTCTCATCTACCCTCTGCACCTTCAACCTCCTTCCAATTAAAGATCCAAGCAAATGAAGCATCCTTCTTTTTCTCCGGCTCAGTATATTGAGAGAAAACAATGCCTGGAGTGCTTCGTCTCATAGTGGTGCTTGCTAATAGTAAAGGCAAGCCTTACTATGGCTCACACTCTGGGTTATGGATGTCAACAAATGTGTTACAGACATGAGTGATGCCTCAAATTGTGTGGCGTGTTGAGAAGCAGTTTCTAAGCATTCTGATTGCACATGCCGTATGATAAATCTTTTGAAAAATCCGAAAGACGTTGCACTTTGCATTGATTTTAAGCTGAGACATTTTAACGTTTTGTTGTTGTTGTTGTTGTTGTTGTTGTTGTTGTTGTTTTACTGCACAAAAACATTTGTTGCCGTTAGCTTTAGCATGTTTAAACACTCAACCTACAATCATAAAGTGTTTAACATTTAAAAAAAATCTAGAATAGACACTTTATTATGTCAGTTTTACTATTCTGATGCCAGGCTACAGTTGTTATAAATAATCTTTGAATAATCAGAAATATAATCAGAATTATAATAATAATAATATATAATATATTTTCTATAAAATATATACAAGCAGAATAACATTATCATGTTATCATATATTTACTATACATATGAATTATTAACATAATAATACTTCTTATTATTTACTCATAGCATACAATACCCTAACATTGTGGAACACGGTTTGCTTGCACAACCACTATTCACATTTTCTTTAGAAAATGGCAAATAAATAAAAATAATTCGGGATGCAAAGTGTGTGATTAGCGGCCCTTAAGACTTGAGTTTGTTTGAGCTGGTTGAGGTAGAGAGAGAGAAAGCAGTGGTTGGACAGAGAGTGACAGCAGCGTGTCTGCAGACCTTCGCAGTGCAGCACGCTCACATTCACCCCTTTTCAATTAATCTTTCATACGCCTTTCGGCCTGTGAAGCAATTAGAGGTTTAGATGGGTCTGCCTGACCATGGAGAGCACTCACTTCGGTACTGAGGTGAAGTGAGGGGGTAGTGCACTATGGCTTTCCATACAAAGTTCTATTCACACAATACCGCCGATGCATCTCTAACCACATCTCAAATACAGCACTCTCTCTTTATTTGAATTCTCTCTCTTTCTCTCGCTCTTTCTCCGGGCGGTGCAGAGGTAGATCAAAGGCAGCGTGTGTGCCTGCTCTTCATCACGGACTGCAGTGAAAGGTTAAGCACAGACAGACTACATGAATGTGAAAATATTCAAACGGTTTTGAAATCCTCCCACTGTGACGGCAAGGTGACTAACCGCTTAGTGCTTCATATGAATTCATCACTCCGTATTTTGCTCTCACACTCATGTCTTTCAAATGGATATGGTATTCTTACTTCCATGGAGCACAAAAAGAGAAGTTTAGCAGATTGTCTCACGACATAAAAGGAGTCCACTACCATATTTACACTTTCTACCACTGCACAAAAAAATGAGTTATCTTCCACAATCTCTTTGCTTTTCTGTACAGTGGAAGTGAGTTTAAAGCTGTCAAGCTCCAGAAATGACTGAAAGAACACCATAAAAGTGGTCTCATATGTCTTGTGCTCCATATTTCTGAAGCCTTCTGAAGTCATAAAATGGCTTTGTGTGATGAACAGACCAACATTTAAATAACTGAAACTCATTTAAAATCTTTAAAGGCCATAACACACCAAGGCAACATCAAAGAACTAGCAGCAACAGAGGTTAACTGTGGTGTTGCCTCACGTTGCCTCACGTTTCGTCGCCTCACGTTAAACACAACATAAAGACTACAGCCAATGACCAACTAGCATGCATGTTCTGCACCTCTGTGAGAAAAAAAATAATTCTCCATACCAGCAGGTGGCAGTAATCTGTATTCGTCATTCAAAAAGGGAAACCAGAAGAGCTAGGACTGCGGATATGCAAACTGTCAACAAAGCCATGCTTGCTTAACATATTCACACAATTTTCGATCACTACAAACGGATTTGTAATATAGCTTCTTTGAATGTGTCCGATAAGTTGCTTAGCTGTTTGCTTGTTTCGTCACCTCCATTCTTCTTCTTGTGCTCTGGTTTGCTAAGCTGGACTGCCAATCACAGTGATGTATATTAGTGTCACATCTTTTTCTCACACAAACCTATCAAAAGGCTTCAGAAGACTTGGAATATAGCATTTGTGATCATATGCACCACTTTTATTTTACTTTTGTTGTGTTTTTTCATCATTTTTAGTGAGCTATTCCTGTATCTGGAATGGCATTCAGAAGTTTGCAGGTTTGAACCCAGCAAGGAGCCATTCATTACCTGTTAGCATGGAGCCCTTGAGCAAGGCCCTAAGTTGCTCCCGGGCTATTATACCCTGTAATAAATATTGTATGCTGTTGCTCTGGATAAAAGCATCAGCTAAATGTCAGTATAGGGAGCAGAAGTTGTACTAAAGGGTTGATATTTGGGCATCTATTCTCCACGGCTACGTTGTAATGTAAGCTCTTAAAATATATTCCAGATTCAATACAAGTTAAGCTCTTTCAACAGAAGCAGTGGCCTGTTCAAAAACGAAAGACATTTTTGACTCAATTTAATAAAACAAACAAAAAAGGCTTTAAAGTAAAGCACTTGCTATGAATACCTTGCACTATGGAAATATAAAATATGCAGCTTTTGTTTTTGTTGAAGTGCAATGCAAATTCATCAGTACAAAAATGTGAGTTATTTGAGCTATAAAGTTCTCAAAATCATTCTTTGAACAAGTGGACTATACAGTTTAATGTGAATGGATGTCTGTTACCAATTTTTGTCTATAGAAATTATCCCTTTCGGCTTTATAATGCAAAACTTACAGTGTTTATCGTGTTTACATAGCCATTAAAAGAGTTGAAAGATTTTTTATAACTTTTTTAATTCTATATAAGGCATAAACAAGGTTAATAAATTATTTTGTGATTTTGTTAAAGGAGAACTCCGGTCAATTTTAACATTGAGCTCATTTTTTTGTACATTTGGAGTGCTGTCAATACAGAGAACAACGACAAAAATCGGTGTTGCCTACACCATGTTATCCTCTTTTTAAAATTTGCACCCTGTTGACTTCAATGGGGCAAGTTTTAAACCTGCTTTTAGCCTCTTAACATCCTTGATGTGTCATTACAAGTGCCCAGCCATGTGAGTGATTCCTTCAGAGTGATCACGGGTGAATCTGACTGCAGTAGATGTGAAAGATATGTATAAAAATGATGTTATTTAAGCCAGCGCAAATACCTGTTTACATCCTGTTTTTCGGTTGAAGTCCAAAGTAGTCGATTGCCGAGTTCACGCGCATAGGTTTAGTTACCTATGATCACGCGCGTGAACTCGGCAATCGACTACTTTGGACTTCAACCGAAAAACAGGATGTAAACACAGGTATTTGCGCTGGCTTAAATAACATCATTTTATATCTGTGCTCTTCACAGATTCACTCATGTTCACTCAGAAGGAATCACTCACATTTTCTGTGCACTTGTAATGACACATCAAGGATGTTAAGAGGCTAAAAGCAGGTTTAAACATTGCCCCATTGAAGTCAACAGGGTGCAAATTTTAAAAATAGAATAACACAGTGTAGGCAACACCGATTTTTGTCGTTGTTCTCTGTATTGACAGCACTCCAAATGTACAAAAAATGAGCTCAATGTTAAAATTGACCGGAGTTCTCCTTTAATGTGTGTAAGGTTCCATTTTTTTTTTTTTTTTTTATAAAGCCGAATAAACGGAGCAATTCCAATAGGGTCCTCACACCATCGGTGCTCAGGCCCTAAAAAGTGCATTACCTACTATTTACTTGTTTTTACAAACTGAGACAAGTTTTCTGTCACAGATGATATCTATAGAATGCAACTCATTTTGAACTCTGAACTTTAATGAATTCCTTCTGTCACAGATACAGTAGTCACTGGATATGTTCAATGCATTGTTTACTGTATGTAAAGGTTCCTATGCAATGCAGAACAACAAATTGACTGTGTCCATGACTCTAGTGTTTTGAAGTCACACACAGATCTGTTTTGTCATCTTGGTGGTTCCATCCCTAACAGAGCCTGTTGTCTCCTGCAGTCAGAGTCGAAGTGTCGGCAGCCTCGTGATAGCAGTGCTGCAATCAAAAATAAAGATAGGACTGTTACTCCATTCTATTACTTTTTTTTATCTTTCCGGATAAAGCAGAGAAATTGCCATGTGCATTCAGCAGAGCCATATGTGGACCTAATAAAAGATGGCAAATGGGGAAATAAAAGGAAGCTGTAATGATGCCTGATATCCCCCTCGATAGAGGACTTAAATAGCCATATTACCTGTTGGCAAGGTCTAGAGAACCCTGCTCTCGCTGCTCATTTACATGTGGCATGTTACATGCAGTCGTTTGGGAATGTGATCAGCGCATCCCAGTGACAATAGTACTGAAGGGCTAGCCATTTTATATTTTGTATATATAAGTATATGAAACGTCGGAATTGCGTAATTCTGACTTTACAACACGCAAGTGCAAGTTTATACCTCACAGTTCTGAGGAAAAATGTATTAATTGCGTGATATAAACTCACAATTGTGAGATAAAAAGACGCAATTATCTTTTAAAATGTTTTATTCTGTGGCAGAAACAAGCTTCCATAGAATGTGGTTGTCACTCCTGTAAATAACTGAACTGTGTGTGAAAGTAACCATATTAAGGACTCTGCTGATGTGAACGTGGCCATCTTGTAGCATTAGTTCATTTAATAATGATTGTCTTAGTTAATATTGTTAATATTTAGCAACAGGTTTCAAACAAAATGAAGCCAGTTAGTAAGTATATCTTTATTTTATTTGAATAATTATCAGACCAGAACTGACTGTTGTTTAACATTGAATATATTGTAAATATTCAATTTACCCAACACAAGCACTGGTGCGTTTGCCCGCCTTTGTGAACAGATGTACCCACTCCAGTGTTGTCTTTTGGCACTGAAACATCCCACCGCTGCTGGTGTGTGTCCATGTCCTGCCTCAGTCCTGCCTCTGTCCTCTGGGCCCTGTTGGACACAGCCCTGACTCTATCCCCCTGGTCCCAGGACAGCTTAATTTAGCTCATTTGCCAGCTGCCCTGCACTCTGTGCATTTTTATTTCCTAATTATTATTTGTTAGAAGAGCTCATTTCCTCAAGGTGACACCCTCTCCCTGTCAGAAGCAAGTTATTGTACCAGACGCAGCATGTGCAATTAAGCAAATGAAAGCTGTCAGGTTGGGTTCAACCCCCAAAGATCGCACATCAGGTTTTATAGCAAACCCCACAGCCAGTAGCGTTTTCAAAACTGGTATTATTCTATATTAAATATGTTTAAATATGTGCCTTCATTTTATTTTACTTGTTTATTTCTAGCAGTCTTTGAATATGAGCATGATCTGTTTGTTGTGGAGCCACATAGGAAGAAATAAACCGAGGCACTAATAGCGCCATGGCTTCAAATGTTACAGTAGCGTTAATGGAACAGCGTGCTTTAATGAATAGGAAAACAGAATGCTGTTTTTTCGCCTCAGGTTTCTATTTATCGCTGAGAGCCAGCTCGTTTTTAATTTTATAACTGTATGTCCTTACATTTGAGACAAATTGGGGAGAGAAAAGAAGCCACTTTGAATCATTGGTTGCCATTATGTGATATAAATAAATATAGGTTTTGAGAATCATAAACTGAGTTTCCATTACAGATTTGGGCAAACCTTTTGCGATATTTTCTAAATAACGATAAAAAACGATTGCAAAATGACGGCATTTACATTAACAGATGTTATGCAACTAAAACGTTTTGTGATAAATCATTAGAAAAATCATGGCACTGGTAGTTGGTAGGTTCACTTATATCTCAGCCACCGCACTAGCCATTCTTTTTATCAAAGGAGACTTAGGTGTTTTATCCAAGCATTAATAGCAAGGAAAGCCCCTTATATTTGGGAGCGGCAACGTGTGAGGTGTTTCTCCCTTCTGTCTGCTTCAAGGTCTTGATAAATTGTGGCATTTCTTTGTTGTTTAGAATCCAGTTTTCCCATAATACTTTTGTCTTTTATGAGTTTAATGGAGAACTCTGTCTCGTCTTCTGTCCAAACACACCGCGTCTTCTTTAAAGAATGATTGACTTTAACCTCGAAAATCACATTGTATTTGATATAAAATTAACTAGACTAAATCAAATGAAAACTATCTACTGAATCTATTTTCTTAGTATTTCATTGTCTCCATAGGGAATTATTTTTTTTTTTTAACGAAAAAGTATAAACTGTTGAAGTCAGTAGACCTACTGTAACTATCCGAGGTTAAGCGGTAGTTTTTGCGTTGATTAAAGTCATCAATTTGCATTATTTCAACCTGTTTTTTTAAGAATACTTACATTTTGATATAATGATATTTTACTTATATTTTATTTATGTATAATATGCTACTAAATATTTATTATACCATACATTTTTAATTCTTAATTGTAAAACATGCATCCGGCAAACATTTAAATTGACACTTGCCTTTATTTGTTGTCTCTGATTTAGATTTAGATTAAATCAATGTATCCTTGCTGAATAAAAGTATTAATTTCTTCTTTTTTTTAAAAGTATTTATTGGTATATATTTAATGTAATGTTTAATGACATTTTTTTTCTGCAACTACACAGTATCATATGAACAGTCAGCCAGTAATGATACTGATTTAAGTTTCACAAATCAAACCGTTGCTTTATTTTTATTCAAACATGCCTGAATGTAATGACGAATTGAGTGAGTTTATTCAATTAGGGATTTTGTTTCAATCCAGTAAGTTGTTTTTTGTGAGTCTTATTGTGCGAGTCATTTGTTGGTAAATCAGATTAGACTAGTCATGCTCTATGTTTGTTTTTGGTTGTTTCCAGTGAATGCACAGGAGAAAGATGTGTTGTCTTGGCTTTATTTTGCAGTGCAGTCTTTTTTTCTTCACATTCAATTCAGACCACAACTTCCAACTCTGGTAACTCTTAACATTGCAGGAAAACACTGTTATGACCACAAACAAATGCTGTTTTGAATGTATTAAAGGGATAGTTCACCATGAAGTGAAAATTCTGTCGTTTACCCTTATTTAATTTCAAACACATCTGATTCTCCTTTTTCCATGAAACACAAAAGCAGTTTCTTTAGTTACACTTTATTTTGATGGTCCCCAACAGACATTCTACAAGCTATAAGTAACTTTGCAACTACATTTCAGCTAACTCTCATTAGAGTATTAGTAGGTTAGGGTTAAGGGTTCGGGTTAGTGGAATAAGTTGACATGTAGTTGCAAAGTTACTTCTAGTCAGTAGAATGTCTGTTGGGGACCATCAAAATAAAGTGTTACCGTTTCTTATTCACACTTCCCTTTTCAATACAATAAAAAGGACACTGTTGAGCTCTAATAACGAATTGACTCCCAAAATTCAGGCCATGACAACTGTATTTATATTCAGTCTGAGAAAGGTACTGCACTAATTATTAATGCAAGGACGGCACTCTCTTTTAACCACTGACAGCTCATGTGTCTCTTCTCCATGTGCGGTTCAAGCTAATCAAAAGAGGAACGTGTCTTGACTCATTTGCAAATCCTGACACAAGTCTGTCTCTCTCCAGCGCAGTGTGTCCCAGCAGCCGTGTGGTCTAGGGTCAGCCCACCAGAGACCGCATGCTGTTTAAAAGAGCAGCTTAATGAGCATAAACAAAACACAGTGGGTCTGCTTCACTAATAATGCGTACAAGCAGCACACGCTTATACATTCGTTCTCATGCTAATGATTCCCGATTATTCTTTACGAGGAAGCGCGTGCCTGCAGTTATTAATTAGCATAATTCACGGCCAAACCGTCTCCATAATATTTCAATTTTCAAAGAGCCGCCTAAAAGTACAAACTAGAAATTCTTTTGTGTAGAAGACTTTTCCTGAACTGTCCCTTTAAGATGGATCATCTGTTGTTTTTCGAATAAAAATGAAATTGCATACATGCATTGCATTGCATGTTTGCATGTATACTTGAACATGAAATTGTTTTCCTATAGCAGAACAGCATTCAAAACTGCATGCAGGAGAAAAATCAAGAGAGAAGCTGAATGGATGATCTGTTTGACAGCCACAAACCAATCAATTCAGTTAGTAATTTCAGCATGTACTACAAGCATCCAGGTTTTGCTGGAGTGGCGAATTATAGATTCTTGTCGCACTGTGAAAAAGTCCATTTCTAGTCACGATGGCTCGTTTTTGGACTGCTGCCATCAACTGTATTTGTAGTCATGAAGGCTTTTATCCATTTTAGCCCTTGACAACTTTATCTATCATCTCTATTTTTTTCTGTCTATCCATCTGAATGCATTGTTTCCCATCTTTTTCAGAATGGATTAAAACTTGCGACCGGAAAGATCGAGATCAAATAGAAGCTTGTCAGGGGTGTCATAACCTTAATGGAAGAATGGTTTATATTCTATATTAAACAGCTCTGTAATCTGATATTCGATTCATTCTAATCAATTATAACCAAGTGGGATTTTTATTAGCCTGAGATGTCATTGTGAGCAAAGAGAGATGTTTTTTTTTACAAAGGGATTGTTCACACAAATTTTTTTTTTTTTTTCAGTGTTGTTGTTATTATTAAATGTTCACTATGTAATTTTTGGCCCATAGAACATTGTTTTGGTTGTGCTTCAGCTGTGTGACTGTGGATGAATATGACCCTAAATATATAAATCTGAGTAAATATAAATATATATATATATATAGAGAGAGAGAGAGAGAGAGAGAGAGAGAGAGAGAGAGAGAGAGAGAGAGAGAGAGAGAGCAAATTCAGTATTTGGTGACAAACTTAAACTTAAAAACGCCTTGGCAACTAACTGAAATAAAATAAGTACTAAAATTAATAAAAAAAAATAAAAATGCAATCAATAATGAAGCGAAATAGACATAAAAAAAAGGAATTAATACAAATACCAAAAATTACTAAAACCTGAAAATGAAAATATAAATATAAAAGTTAATTTAATATAATACAATAGTATATAAATAATACTAAAATAACACTGGTTTTATTATATTGAACAAAGTTCTATTGAAAAAGATCTCCTTCTGTGTTCCCCAAGCCAACATGAGGATGAGGCAGGATGATAAATGATGGCAGGATTTTTGTTTGTGTGTGAACTCTCCTTTTAACTGAAAGTAAAAGAAAGTCTGTGGAAAATTGTGTTTGACTCCCATGACTCATAAGCGTAGTCCCGTTTGAGCCCCTACGATTCCCATATTCTTTCTCTGTCTGTTTAACTGGCTGACATAGTCAAGAGTGACTCACATCCTCTGGGGGAATTTTTGGCTTTCCAGAGCCGACATACATCACGATGGCGCCCCCTGTCTGCGGCTCACTGGACAACTGCACGCTGGAGGACAAGAGCTGCCCGTATGGCTTCCGGCTGGACTCCAGCGGCTGCAGGACATGCGGCTGCAAGACACGTAAGTGAGCTGTGACGTCACTGGAGAAGTGCTTCATCTTCCTCACCCCATACACACGCTGTCAGGACATCTCTCCAGACACTGACTGGCTTTAGCAGAGATGTTTATGAGGATAAACACTGAAGGGCAGATGGATTAAAGGATTGTTTTTATGCTAAGATAGACTGGGGGAATCTAAGTCTGACAAATGTCAGAGGAAAAAGATAATAATGCTGATTTAGGGTGGGACCACAAGCCTGGTTGTGGATTATAAATATTCTATTATAAGATATACATTACTAGTAAAAAGTTTGGACACACTTGACTGATTTGTGTCTCACATTCCCTATAATTTATTTATCTTCGAGGAATATGCTTGAATGTAAATATATAATTACATTTACAAATTCACAAAACAGATTTTTTTTTAAATAAAAATATATTATTTTTACTGTAAATAGTTATAATAGAATAGAGTACAATTCTTTTTTCAACATTTCTGTTGTGAATTTTAAGATTTTTTAATTATTTGGTAAATGTACAGCATTTTATTTCAGTTTATTCAGCTTTATATATAATTATATACAAAGTCAAGATATAATACAATATAATATAATATAATATATTTAATATAATAATTAATATAATAGTTGGATGCTTCTCAAAGCATAAAATAAAATAAAAAAACAAAATAAAATAATGGATGAGTTACAGATAATGAAGGAAAAATTATTATATATTATATTATATTATATTATATTATATTATATTATATTATATTATATTATATTATGTTGTAATGCATTCAGGGCGTTTGAATTTTTCTTTTTGTATTATTGTATGTTGCCTTTCTCATAAGTGCCCATCTTAAAGCATGTATACTGAAGTGCAATTAATGTCTAAAGCTGTAATGAATTGGTCTCTGCTGTGTTTTTCTTCTAACCTTCAGGAGAAGAGTTGTGCAGTGGTCTAATTACCAGCTGCACTCTAAAATGCCCTTTTGGCTTCCAGACTGACATTCACGGCTGTGATGTTTGCCAGTGTCGCCCGCGTCACAAGAAGTGCAAGGCTGTGGCCTGTGCCAAGGAATGCCCATTCGGCTACATGTAAGTAAAAAACAATAATCTGATGCACAGAAGTAACAACAAGAAGTGCAGTTTCTGTTAAACATTTATTGTTAGTTGTACATCAAGTGGTCAAATGTCTTCAAACTTCATGAAAAGCCATAAAGCTCTTCCTGTTATGACCACAAGAACTTGTATTTGAGCCGGATTGGGACTGTTAGTTTCACTTTAAGGCAATTTCGAAAAAGGTTAACTACATGACATGTTAGGTTTTCTTTTAGCTTTTAAGGATTAGCATAAGAATACGTCTTCTTTAGTCTCCACTTCACTGAGGTAATGATATAGTTCCATAAAAGTCCAGACCATTGTTATCTTTCATTTTATGTCATTGTTACCCCAATGATTTTCGAAACTGTCAGGGCAGGCAGCAGTCATTAGTTGTCACAAACTGAAGCGAATCCCGCACTGTTCCTAAAACGGTCTGGAGAAATTGTGAATGACAAAATGATCCCCTGCGCTATGCTTTGCTTGTTTGTGCCCGACTGCGAGTTTGGAGCTGACAGCTAATTAGAGCCGCCTCAGATCAGCGTCTCTGATTGCGCCGCGTAAAGGATGAGCTGCGATAGCGAAGCTGAACACCTAATCTACACAACACCATGTATTGACACCACTGCGAATAAACACTGCTGTTCCACGTCTGCAAAAAAAATGCTCCAATTATGCAGGCAGATCGCTGAACCAATTTGTAAAAACTTTTGTGGAGCTGTGCAGTCGGCAGGTTAAAGAGACACCTTGTGACGAATGGAGATGAGAAAGAAGTGCAGGAAAGTGTGTGCCACTTCTTTCAGTGACTGATGTCTGATTGTCTGTTTTTTTTTTTTTTCGTGTTTTCTATTCAAATGATAGTGAAGAGAAAAACAGGGAGAAGGATTGGGAACTGTTACGAGCCGCATTTAAACTCCAAAAACCCGTATGAGCACCACCACTCAATGACGTGTCGGAGTATATAATGTTTGAGGATGTTGTTTAAACAAATTGTGCTACATGTTTCTACACACAACCATGTAATACCATGCTCTAACCAAGCATGTTTCCCAAAAGCATCACTGGTCATCTATGGTCACAAGTTCCATTGATAAAAACATACTGTAGTTCAACAATACAATGTTTCCTGAAACCATAGATGAACATTCACAAACAGCTTTGCAAAGTTGTGTTCGAAGCTACAGCTCTTGACCTGGGGTCAGAAGCATAACTTCTTTTTAGTATGACATGCAGACTTAAATAGATTACTCACTTGAGCAAAATAAGCAGGGCCGGAGTGGGGCCACTTTTCAGCCCGGGAGTTTCAGGCCCAAGACCGGCCCACTTTTTCCATGGTGGAATTCCAAATTAGCACTTTGTCTAAATTGGATAAATGAAGCAACAGTTCAGCTCTTACTATCGTGTAGTTTGTATTAATACCATGGGTTAACAAATAATGTAAAAGTTAAATAATAATTCACTTAGACTTTATAAGAAGCAATTACGACTTTATTTCACACAATTCTGACTTTATATTTCGCAATTCTGACTTTATAACGCGACTTTATATCACAATTCTGACTCTATATCTTGCAGTTCTGACTTTATAAGCAACTGCAACTTTATTTCACGCAGTCCTGAATTTATATCTTGCAATTCTGACTTTATAAGAAGCAATTGCGACTTTATTTCACACAATTCTGAATTTATAACACACATTTGCGACTTTATATCACACAATTCTGACTATATATCTTGCAGTTCTGACTTTATAAGCAATTGCGACTTTATAGCACGCAATTCTGACTTTATATATCGCAATTCTGACTTTATAACACGCAATTGCGACTTTTTTCACGCAATTTTGACTTTATATCTCGCAATTCTGAGAAATAAAGTCAGAATTGCGAGATGTAAACTCGCAATTGTGAGATAAAAAGTCGCAATTATCTTTTAAAATGTTTTATTCTGTGGCTTAAAAAAAGCTTCCATACCTCCTGGCCTCTTCCTCCCATCCATCCTCCCTGACGCGTTACGGTAGGGCCGGCCCAGCTATCGGTAGGCGCCGACGGTGCCGCGGTAGCCTACCTGAGAAAACGTTTTGGAAAAGATGGGCTATGGACCCAACCAACTCTATAGGAGGGGAGGGAAGAACTCCTTCACATGGTACAATCCATGCAGAGGCTGCGCGCTGCGGTGTCAGAATGCGAAACGTGTGTAGCCTATGTAACTAACGTAACATTGAAATGTGAAAAAAAATAAATAAATCCTCGACCGGTCCAAAAGTGAAGCGGCCCACCGGGAATTCTCCCGATTCTCCCGATTAGCCACTCCGGGCCTGAAAATAAGCAAATGTAGTAGTCTACATCTTTCATTCCATTTACATGCAAATTTCATTCTACGTCTTAGTTTGTCAAGAGACTTAGTGGCATTTTAAAAAGTGTGTGTTTGAGTTAGTGCTGAACCCCGTAGTATGACGTAAGTGGGAACCTGCAATTGAATCAAACATCTGGAAATAAAGCAAACATAAAGCTATGAGGAGTGAGATTTGAGACCAATGAGATTTCACTGTGGACGGAGCTATCTAGCAATTGATCACAGTTGATGTTGAGCACAACCAATCCCGCCTCAGGTTGGAGCTGTGACGTAGTGGTTAGCACACATGCTCCTGACATGTTGCACTCTGGTGCTTATATGGGAAATGCAGGTTCCAATTTGGCCTGCGTCGAGAACCAATCCCATTTCCGCTTCATCTCCCTCATGATTTCCTCCTCTCTACTGTCTTTATAATAAAAAAAAACAGGCAAAAAATGGTATCATTTTTGTTATTAGGTGTACTGTTCCTTTAAAATATAATAAAGACCATAATGACAAGTGCAGAGAATAAGGCAGCAGTGTTAGCTGGTCTTGCACCTCTATAGTCTCCTATCTGAGACTCGTTCCCTCAAGCGTGGTTGAATAAAGAAGAGTCTTTATTTATCAGAGTTCGGCCCTTGGCCCATCTTTGTCTCTTTTCCCCCTCAATTCTGCCGTCATGAATGAGCACACAAGTGCAAATGCTTGCATCTCAGATTCTAATTTTAGATATCTATTTATGCCCCCTCAAAGTTATGGCTGAGGATCAAGCTTGCGTCCTGAATAATGCATGCAGCTTAGCGCAGATTTCCTCCTCTTGCACAAAGAATATTGATATTCCCCACTGCTGACATCATACCTGATAGCTCCTTATCACCAAACCAAATACGCACTGCACATGGCTGCTTCTCAGCCCTATTATTCATCTGATAAGAGCAGATAGGGGGATGTGGGACAAGCGTGTGTGTGTGTGTGTGTGTGTGTGTGTGAGATGGGCAGTTGGGGTTCAGGCCAGTGCGTCTGTAAGAGTGTGTTCTCCAAGGAAGGTGCCTTGGACTTCAAGGAGCATTTTGATCGGTCGGTTTGGTTAGTCATCTTTAATGTGCCATCTGCTGACAGGACTTCATGTAAGGTCAACAAAGACTCTCTCTTTCTTTCCTCTCTCTCCTTCTCGCTCTCTGTTCCAGTGTTAACGGATGACATTGGGCCGTGTCTTTGGCACCTGGTGTATAATGCCAAGCTTTGATGTGCCAGTGACAAAGTGTGCTGAGTGTGTGTACTGACTCTTTATAAAGTCCATATGTCTTGAAGAGTTATTTTAAAGGTGCACTAAGTCATATTTGTGTATGTTACGCTGGCCAATATAACAGCCATTCTGAACCAATACTGACACCTGGTGGTGTGGATCCAGCAATCCACAAATAAAAATGTGGTAATCTCAAGCAGGAAGGAAGCCGACCGGAAGTTGAGGCGAAATGACAAAATAATTAATCAGAATACCTAGCAAAAGTTGCTCCTGCTCCTAGCTCATGGACAGCCCCTACTCACGTACTCCGTCTCTGCAAGATTCGGAAGGGAATGATTCAGATTTCAGCTACTAGAAGACAGACGGGTTGCTCACGTCACATCTACGTTGTCAAGCTCAGTTTGAGTCGGTTTGAGTCTGCGCGTCAGGTACGGAAGTCCTAAAAAATCGCTAAAAATGGGCTTCACTTGTCTCAATTGAGTTCCAATGAGATGGCTCTGTCCACTTATACTGTCTATGGGTAATCTCTGTCAGCTAGAACCTTTTTTTGCTTTGAAAAATGCAAAACGTGAGCAGTGAAATGGGAAAATAACACAAGGGGCCCTATTTTAACGATCTGAAACGCAAGTGTCAAATTGCAAAGCGCAAGTAACTTTGTGGGCGGGTCTTGGCGCTGTTGCTATTTTCCCGGCGGGATAAATGACTCTTGCACCCGGCGCAAATCTAAAAAGGGTTGGTCTGAAGTAGCTTCATTATTCATAGGTGTGGTTTGGGCGTAACGTGAAATAAACCAATCAGAGCGTCATCTCACATTCCCTTTAAGAGCAGGCGCGCTTTTTCTAAAGCGGATTCCTATTGTAACGGCGGATTTGCCAGGCGCGCGCCAGGAGCGGTTCACAGCCGAGGAGAGCAACGCTCTCGTCAGGGACGTTGGGGATGGAGAAACAAGCATGCGCCCTTAAAATAGCATATGAATAACATGCGCAACGCGCCACTGACTTTAAACTATTTTTTCCTGGTTAGTTGCGCAATTGTTTTCTAAACCTGCAAAATAGCATGAAGGAACGTTTGCGCTGGAACACGCCTCCTTTTTTGCGCTGAACCGCCCAGGGAGCGCAAGTTCATTCCCTAGTTTAGCGACGTGCTTCTGTGGAGGGAAAAGCGCGCTTTGCGCGGGTGCAAAATAGGAATGATCCATGCGTCGGTGTACAAAGTCAATTGCGCTGGGTGCAAGATAGGGCCCAAGGTCTTGAGAAGCCTTTTTTAATAGTTAAACTCATTTTAACTTCCGCATCTGCAAAAGACGTGAGCACAACGTTAAAATATGTCCGTCTGGTGCATGTTTACATAGAAAAACGTTGGAAAAGTGGAATGCAAAAAACATGTTCTGTGTGAAAGGCCCCTTAGAATACAGATATGACTGGACTTTCTATATCATTTGCACATACGTAATTTATAAAAAAGTATTATTGTTATATAAAAGTATTTCTATACTATTATACTGTATACTATTGTATACTATACTATTTATGTATTATTTTATTACTTTTTTCTCTTTTAAGCTTTCTTGTTCTTATGTTCTCTTACCAGTAAGAACAAACATGGTTGTGACACCTGCCGTTGTAAGAAATGCCCCGAGTTGCCATGTGACAAGGTCTGTCCAATGGGCTTCCAGCATGATGAGTTGGGCTGTCTGATTTGTCAGTGTAGAGGTAAGCAAAAGTGTTATATATATTTAAAAGTATGGTTCTGTGTTATTTGGTTCTTATAGTAAAATGATAGATACCATCTCAAAGGGTTAGTTCACTTAAAAATGAAAAGTGTCCCATAGTTTACTCACCCTCATTTTATGATGAATGGATGCTCTTTTTTTGCTCTTTTTTAAGTTACTATTCACTCCCATTAATAAGCTTGGAAGAGCCAGGATATTTTTTTAATATAACTCCGATTGTGTTTTTTGCTGAAAGAAGAATGTCATATACACCTAGGATGGCTTAAGGGAGGCTAAAGTATGGGATAATTTTCATTTTTGGGTGAACTAACCCTTTAACTCCGAGGATGAGCCACATTTGACATAATTTTAGGATAAATGCACAGCTGATAATGCACATCATTTTAATTCTAGTTGTTACGTTGCTATCAATCACTCACTAATTAGTAAATGAACCAAGCAAGTGAATATTTTGAATTAGCTTTAAAAATATATATATTTTCTGTTTCATTTTGAGTACAATTTTAATAGTTTTATATTTTTATTTAGCTTTTATTTATTTTTACATCAGTTATAGTTTTAGTAATTATATAACTTAAGTTTATTTTATGTTGCATATCTAATTTAATTTTTTTCCAGCTGCGGAAAAAAATCTGTAGATGTTGTTAACCATAACAACACTTTAATGAATTACATTACTTTCAAAATTGTTTATTCGGTTTAATAACATTAATAATTATAATAATTTGTTACAGATTAGTGACTTTTCTCATACACAATAAGCCACTCAAGGCCATGCAATTATTATTATTATTATTTTATTTTTTCAGACACATGAACATTCTTGGTAAAATCACTGTATTTGATGTCTTATTGCTTTAATGCATAAGAAAAATCTGTTTTAATGCCTAAATCTGTCTTGATTTAGACAACTAACATGGAATAACAAAACTAGCAAAAATAACAAGTTTATTATTTTTCCCTCCATGGCCAGAGGTGATCTAGTGCTATAGTACATGGCCCCATACAGCTGAATCGATATGCTGAGGTGTTCATTCTGTAATTTTAAGTGTGAGCCATGTGCACATAGAGCACTGCTGGGCCTCGTGTTCACAGAGACCGAGACATGGTCTCCAGCATGACTCATCCCCCTTTCCCATATTTCCCATTTATATTGAGGGCCACCTGTTGTACATACAAAAGCCAGGCCCACAGTTACTCACACTCCTCCATTATTCATACGGCTCTTGTGTCCTCATTTGATTCATCTTCAATAATGAAGCTGGCACGTGCGATATTCACAAACTCTGTCCGTTTTAATGAGACGAGAGCGTGAGGAAAAATACCCTTATTTTAATCTCTCTCACGTTGAATTTTTGAAACGTGAATCCTCCTTATATCACCCAGACAGGATTTTAATCAATGTGAAATGGTTCTGTGATATTGACTGGGGCCTGGCTGGAGCCGTGCCGCTGTTATAGAGAGGCAGTGAGAGGTGACGCTCTTGGCAGATAGAATGAGATTTGAGAATGTTTTGTGCTGTGGGGTTTGGAGCGTGCAAAGCATTGCTTGCATATTTTGTCATTTCACGCTGTTTGTGGAGCAGCCAGTGAAAATGTTTCACTGAAGAGGTCAAATGTCTGGAATATAAATGCAAAAATTATTCAGGGAATCCTCTAGCTTTCCCGTTTCACTATTAATATGCCAAATAATCCATCAAGACTTGACTCTGAACAAACATCTGCTCTGTGTCATAAATAAAACATCCTCTAAATGCATTTTAATTGTGATCTGCTTTCACTGCAAAGCAGAAGTTCTCAACCCAGATTTTACAGTTGGCATCAAGTGGCGACCCAACACGGCATTTTTCTTTACCACGCAAAAGCTATTTTGAAGATTCCCTAAAAAAAAAAAAAATCAGAGATCAAAAAACACTTTCATTTTCCATAATATACATTGCAGCATCACCTCTTCTCAAAGTGTCTGAAACAGTTCAATAAAGAATCCAGTCTCTCTAAACTCCTCCTTTCCGAGAGCCTACTCTGCTCTGATTGGTCAGATGGCCCAGTCTGTGACTGTTTTACCGCTTACAGCACTTGTCGGAAACTACACGTCCATTACCATTTCTAAATTTCAGCTCCGGAGTCTTCTTCCACACTTGATACACAGTGATACAAACCATAATAATCGTAGTACAATTCCTTTGGAAGTAAAAGTCCATGCAAAGTCAATTTGCTTTCTTCTCCACATATCAACAACACCAACTAAACTACAGTGTTTGATGGCGGGTCAAAGTAGATGTCGTTTGCAGGCAGCCAATGAAGACTGGATGGCATTATGCAAATTTGTTACAAACCTACATAGATTTGCGCAGAAAGTAAGACAGGAATTACTGACAAATCCTTTCAGGCAGTTCAGAGTTGGTTCTTTCTTTTGGGAGACAAAAACCCCATTAATCTTGCACTTTGTAGACCTTTTACATTCGCAGACAGCTGTATTACACACTGATGAACGTGATTTCACCAGGTACAACATGTTTCAACATCTATGTCGACTCTGGAACAACATTGCAATCAACCAATCCGTTTTAAGGGACAAGTTTACAGTTTATGTCAAGTTTTGGCTTAAAACCAGGGTTAGGTGTTTCTACATCAGTGTTATTCACCTATCATTTCCCTCTGATTTTAGGGGAAAAGTTATGGGTAGGGTTAGGTTTAGGGGTGGGGATAGGGTTAGGACAAAATTTTCAGACAAGAATGTTGATCCAGGAACATTGGCAAAATCACAGTGACCATTACACGTACATGAAAGGGTTGAATCATTCAGTAGGTACTGGTTCATTCAAAGCACCACCTGACCATCGTGGTTCTGCCTCAGTATTTGTGTAGGCTCTATGAAGGCAGAAAGGCAGCTGCTGTGTTTATTGTTCATTCATTTGTTTCTCTGTGCAGATCAGAGTTCGTCGTCTGTGACTCCAGCAGTGAAATTGGGCTCCTGCCTGTCTATGGACGGCCGCAGGCACGAGAATGGGCAGAGCTGGCATGACGGATGCAGGGACTGTTACTGCCATGCTGGGAGAGAAATGTGTGCCCTTATTTCTTGCCCGGTGCCCCCTTGTGATAACCCCACCATCCGACCCGGCCACTGTTGCCCCACCTGCCCAGGTGAGTCAACACTGCAACATACTGACAATCTCCGTAGATACTCAAAGATGCCTTTTACATGTTCAAATATTGATTATCTCTCTCAGAAGAGTCCAGTTCCCATAAGCCAGAGCTGAGCGAGGCGTCCGTGTGTTTGGCCCCTGGTGGAGAGTACTTTGTGGAGGGAGAGACGTGGAACATTGACTCCTGCACTCAGTGCACCTGCCACAGCGGACGTGTGCTCTGTGAGACGGAGGTGTGCCCGCCCCTCCTCTGCCACAGTCCAATCAGAACGCAGGATTCCTGCTGCCCTCACTGTCCAGGTGTGCTGTCAACAAAAACCTTTACATTTGAAAAAGGTCATCAGACCTGCTCTAACTTGCCAAAAACAAGGTCAAAAAGAAGTAAAAGTGGCTGTGATATTTGGATCTTGTATTAGAAGAATTACGGGCATCATTTTTTATTAAAAGATTCATCATTGTGAGGGAGCATATGAGACACCTTTGACTGGAGGAAAGTTAACAAAATGTGAATGTGCATAATGCATGGGTTTTTTGGAAAGGATGAATACTGCATGGGCGCTGGAGTACATGATCCACACGATGAGCCGAAGGGATGACAGAGGAATAGAATGGATCACATTTCAGAAAATGTTTCTGCAACTAAACTATAGAATACTTCTTTTTGCTCTTCAATGCCGCTGAAATCATTTTCAGCTTTCTAAATGAAAGGGGGAGATTAAGATGTGTTTCAAGCTTGTATTGTTTGAGGTGCTATGAATATTTATGTGTTTTTATGTTTTAGTCAATGTATGTTGACATTTCTTGCTTCAGTTAGAAGAGAAACCGCGTTATAAATTTATCACTCTCACTTTAATATGGAGAAAATACATCCCCAGATAAATATGCTTATCTTGTAAATATTGGCAAATTTTCAGCTAAAATTCAAAGCTTTACTGTAATTGCTGACTGTCAAATTAATTTAAGCTTTTCAACTGGATGTCACTGAAATCAAGGTCTTTGCAATTTGGAGGCCTGTTTCCAAAGAACTGTTGTTATATTTATAAAAAGTGTGTATAAAAGTATTATATATATATATATATTTATTCAGCAAGGATGCAATAAATTCATAAAAAGTGACAGTAAAGACATTTATGTTACAAAATATGTCTATTTCAGGGGTGCAAACAGCGCGCTTTTCGGCGCCTCCCGCTTTTTTCACGTCCGTTTGGGTGACTTGTGTGAATAGAGTTTTTTTTTAAGGGGGGGGGGGGGTCTGAGAGGGTCTGATTATAATTTAACCAACAGTAATTCTGGATTGCATCCACCAACAAGTAAATAGGAAATAGCGAATCAGAACACTGCGCGCCAAACCAGCAGTATGTGCGCAAGCGTGAACCACTAGTGTTTCTGTCTCACTCTGGATCTGCCACTGCATCACATTTCTCCCTGCGTGGCGTGGAGTGTCCGTTTTTATGTCCGCTCTCGTGTTAACTGGTCAGAGCTTGTGTTAGAGCACAATGCCTGCGTGACACACACACACACTTCTCGAGCCGCGCCGAAACCGCGTGCTAGAAATAGAACCGCAACCGACGCCTATTTTTCACGCGACACGCAAGAGTGTTGGAAGTTTCCAGACAAAATAGAAGGCGCAAATACATATTAATAAGTTACATTTTGATGCATGAAAGTCTCTCGGTTTTGACAAATGCATATTTGTAATTTAAAAAATAGGCCTATCGATTTTTTCGAGTAATTTCAGCCGTCACCATGGTAACCCGGGACGGAACCACAATCGCCGCGAATCGCGGCCACCCCGGCGGCACGTCAACATGGTTACAGATGGCAGAGAGATGCAATCTTTCCCCGGAATACCCGCCCAGCCAGTGCTTGAAGTGCGTCAGAAACAGAGCGCGCGCGCGATCAGTTGTTGGTAATTTGTTGTGTAGTGTGCGCGACGCCGCATCCAATGTAGACATTGCTTTTTTTTGAGGGCGCTTAACACACAGGCTCGTAGAAACGGCCCTGGCAGCTCGCGCCAGTTCTAGACACGGTGAAAGTTTCCTGATTGTGACGGATGGCCGAATTTACATGACACATTATAAATGAGCATTATAGTCTGCGATAGATACAGAGCCAAAAAGAAGAGAAGAGGATAAAAGGGGATAAAGACAGAGGTAAAGTCATGTAGTGAATGAACAGTTTATCTAATTGCATGGGAGTAAGATACTATAATTTCATGGCAGTTATTTTTACCTTAAACTTAATGTAAGCAGTTCTGAGAGCTCCAGAGTCCAGACTGTGTGATTTTGTAACAATCATGTCAGTTTTAAGACGCATTATTTATTATCACTTTTTTATTAATGTTTTACCCTACAGTTGTGCAGTTTTGGGGGGAATACAGTACAGGCCAAAAGTTTGGAAACATTACTATTTTTAATGTTTTTGAAAGAAGTTTCTTCTGCTCATCAAGCCTGCATTTATTTGATAAAAAATACAGATTTGTTTTTTTAATATTGTGATATATTATTACAATTTAAAATAATTGGTTTTCAATTTATTATACTTTAAATTATAATTTATTTCTGTGATGCAAAGCTGAATTTTCAGGATCATTACTCCAGTTTTCAGCATGTGACATCCGGTCTATCACATGATCCTTTAGAAATCTGATTTATTATGAGTGTTGGAAACAGTTCTGCTGCCTAAAATATTTGATGAATAAAAGGTTAAAAAGAACTGCATTTATTCAAAATAATTAAAAATATTTTCTAATAATATAAATCTTCTTTACTATCACTTTTTATCAATTTAACACATCCTTGCTGAATAAAAGTATTGATTTATTTCAAAAAAAGAAAGAAAAAAAAACTGAACCCAAATTACTGACCAGTAGAGTATATTGTTGTTACAAAAGATTTCTATTTTTTTTTATTCTTCTTCCTTTTTAATTTTATTTTAATTTTTATTACTTTTTATTCATCAAAGTATCCTAAAAGTATCACACGTTATTAAAAAAATATTAAGCAGCAGAACTGTTTCCAACTTTGATAATGAATCATCATGGAGTAATTACTGGAGTAATGATCCTGAAAATTCAGCTTTGCATCACAGAAATAAATGATAATTTAAAGTATAGGCTAATAAATGGCCTATATTAAGGGTCTCAGTATATTTTCCTGCTATTTTGTCCTTAGCCAATCACATGCCTGATGCTTGTATTTTGTTTATTAGTTTCTATGCAGATGCACTAGGCCTACCCTACACAATTACCCCAATCATCCTAGAATTATTAATTCTTTACAAAAAGAGCTATTCAAATCATCCGGTGAAATTGTTTTCAGGAAGTAGCAGTAAAGCAA
Source organism: Scardinius erythrophthalmus (assembly GCF_964197995.2). Lineage (NCBI taxonomy): Eukaryota > Metazoa > Chordata > Actinopteri > Cypriniformes > Leuciscidae > Scardinius > Scardinius erythrophthalmus. The sequence continues at coordinate 8,490,855 of NC_138239.1, forward strand.
GAAGAAGAAGTGGAAGATAGTTTTTCTAAATTTCATTTGACTATGTGCCTATAGGGGTGGGTGGGTTGGGGATGGTGGCAATGTAGTATCTGGATATTTGCCGCGGGACGAGGGCTTCGATTACCTCTTTCTTTTTTGACCATACATGTGTTTGCACCCCTGCTATTTCAAAAGTAAATGCTGTTATTTTGAACTTTCTATTCATCGAAGAATCCTGAAAAAATGTATCATGGTTTCCATGAAAAATATTTACAGTAGCACCACAACTGGTTTCAGTATTGAATGACTGTGAAGGATCATTTGACACTGAAGACTGGAGCAATGAAAATGCAGTATTTTACATCACAGAAATATACTACATTTTAATGTGTATTTAAATAGAAAACAGTTATTTTAAATTATAATACTTTTTCAGAATATTACAGTTTTACTGTATTTTTGATCAAATAATTGAAGAAATAAAAAAATCTTACCGTCCCCAAACTTAAGAGAATAACGGCATGTTAAACGAGTTTCCGGTGCACAAGAATACATCTGTGAATACAGGTCTGGCTCCAGTTTAGAATTGAATGCCCACTTTTCATAATCAGTTCCCAATGGATAAAATAAAGTTTTACTCTATTTCACTCTGGAATATGTCACATTATGTTTAAGAAATGCCTAGTATTGTAATAAATCCATTTATATGTCTCTCTTCAGATGACCCAGTCACCCCTCAGACGCCCAGTAACGACAGCATGCCCAGCTACTGCAGGAATGAAGATGGTGATATCTTCTTGGCCGCTGAGTCCTGGAAGCCGAACGTCTGCTCCAGTTGTGTGTGTCTAGACGGAGCCATCAGCTGCTTCTCCGAGTCGTGCCCACCGGTCAACTGTGCCCGGCCTGTGCTCAGAAAGGGCCAGTGTTGCCCATACTGTCTAGGTATGCACAGCTGAAGATCATATTGCCCTAAGATCAGACAGCCCAGTTTAGTTGCCTTTTGATCATATGTGGGTGTTTATGACACGGTTATGACCGAGCATTTATCCCACCTCTTCACCAGATGCCACGCCGAGGGCCGTGTGTCATTTCAACGGGAAGACGTACATGGATGAGGAGCGATGGGACATTGACAGCTGCACTCACTGCTACTGCCTGCAAGGCCAGACCCTCTGCTCGACTGTCAGCTGTCCTGCGTTACCCTGCCATCAGCCGGTCACCGTGGAGGGCAGCTGCTGCCCCATGTGTCCAGGTCAGGACTTATGTGCTGTGTGTTCAGATAGAGATTAGATCTGATGATCAGAGTAGAACAGACTGAGGGAAAGTGAATCTGCATGGTAAACACATTACAGATCTACTATACAGACGTGGCCAAAAGTGTTGTCGGTGACATCAAGTTTGCTGCTTCAGTTGTTGTGGTGTTGATTAATATTAGCCCAGTCTTTACTGGTAAATTACCGGTAAGAGATCATGTGTGAACAGGAAAAAATCGAAGAAAAAAACAGGACCTTTTCAAAAATACCAGTTAATCGTTTCTGGCAATTTAGAGTCTGCTTTGGGCCAATCATAACGTTTTCATGGAGATGACATGATTTCTCTGCACTGTTTACAGTAAGCTGTGCTGCCTTTTAATAATTTTTCTATGTAAATATGCACTAGATGGACATTTTTTACCTTTTCGCTACATCTCGCAGCTTTTTCAGCATGTCATGCTCAAGACCCGGCCAGGCTTCTTTTCCTTTCATCAGTTCTCTGCAGTTGGATACTATTATGCGCATATCGTGTTTAAAACGCGTTCTGTTTGATCATCCCCTTATGCCTGTCACTCAGACGTCAAAAGATTTTGTCATACTGAACAGATAGTGAAACTAAAGCGCTTCTCCTCGTGCGGGTGAATGTTGAAAACAGTGCAGAGTTTAAAGATAATTTCCGATGGCTGACATCACAGAATTTACCGCTATCTTGGTGCTGATGTGTGAATGGTCTCTTAACGGTAAAAAGCCAGAACGCCGTTGCTTGTGTGAACAGCATATTTGTGTTTTCACTGGTAAAGTCATTCGGGTAATTTTGCTGTAATTTACCAGGATTGCTGAGTGAAAGGGGCTTACGTGTCTAGATTATTGTGCAGATTGATCAGATGTATTTTAAATAATTGCAAAAAGCTTAATTGGCCAAAAACTTAATTTTATCATAAATGCCCAAATTTCACTGTTTTTGCCCATCTCACAAAATGACCAGCTAACATCATTTCACTAATCATGTCGTCAGCACATTGGAAGTGTGAACAAGTACTGTTCAGTAAAATCTTTCTGATTGGTTTTATAAGAGTAGACTGATTGCTGTAAAAGGAGGGAAGAAGTGCTTCCAATCTTTGTGTTCTTGTATTAGCAATGGTTACCTCCAAAGAAAGACGTGCAGCCATGATCGTTTTGCATCAAAATGGCCTCATATGTGAGGAAGTTGCTGCAAAGAATATTGCACCTGAGAGAACCATTTACCGGATCAGGTTCAGGTTCAACAGGCTTCAGGGCGTCCTAGAGTGTGTAGTAAGCGCCAGGACTGTCTTCTCCCGAGGAGTCGGCTATGGAACGCTGTCACCAGGGCAGAGCTGCTCAGTATTGGCAGCATGCGACTGTCAGTGTATCTGTATGCACATTGAAGCCAAGACTTTTGGACAATGGCCTGCTGTCAAGAAGGGCAGTAAAGAAGCCACTTCTCTCCAAGAAAAACATCCAGGACAGACTGAAATTCTGCACACACAAAAATTGGATAGTAGAGAACTGGTGCAGTTATTTTCTCTGATGAAGTTTGGGACATCTGGAAAATCGTTTGACCATAGAAGGAAAGGTGAACGCTACCATGAGTCCTGTGCTGTGCCAACAGTGAAGCATCCTTAGACCATCCATGTTTGGGGTTGCTTTTCATCCAAGGGCATGGACCTCTCTCACAATTCTGCCCAAAAACACTGCTATGAATAAAGAATGGTATCAAAACATCCTGCAAGACCAACTTCTGTCAATGCTCCATAAGCAATTTGGTTACTATTTTTCTATTCTGCTGACATAATCAAGCGGGCGGGGCAAATAAGTTTAACCAATAAAATATTTATTTACTACTCAATCAAATCCTGATGGATAACATCAAACCCTGCCCTACATTATTTCCCACTAAATATTCTTTTTCATTCTACAATACATCATGTTACTGGAGGTAATAGCTGCTTTATTCGCAAATTGTTTGCAAGTTTTTTCCCGCACAAACTGACTAGAATAAATCTCTTATCTAAGTACCCTTCAGTTTTGCTCATACGTTTCTCTCTCTTTTTCATGCTCTTTTTTAATCTCACTGACTCTCTCTCTCTCTCTCTCTCTCTCTCTCTCTCTCTCTCTCTCTCTCTCTCTCTCTCTCTCTCTCTCTCTGGCTCTCTTAAAGCAGTGTTTACTTAGAACATTCTCTCTAATTGAATGGGTCTTTCGTCTAAATACGGACTCGTTGAGATGAATCATTTAAAAGAATTGATTAAGTCGAAGCTGGGCAGAGGCTAAATTAGCTCTCTTTGCATTTGGGAGATAATGTCATTGATCACGGCCCTCTTTATTGCTGTGTCACTTGGCTCTGGATCAGTGAGTGGGCTGAGAGTGGTGTCGTGTGCACTCTGGGTAATCACTCATCCTTTGGTGCTTTCACATTCAAAGATACAGCTCTGAAGATGAGCTTTTAATTAGACCACGGCCCGCAATTTCACACTGACCCGAATCTTGTTTGTTCTGAGTGGGCACTTCTCAACTCCTCTTAATGTAGTTACAATTTGTATTATGTGCTTTTTGTGTGTGTGTGTGTTTCTCAGTAACACACTCTTCTCTCTTTGTTTCATTCTTTGTGTACCCATGTCTCTGATGTTTTAATTCCAGAGAGCTACGCTCCCACAAACGTGCCCATCGAGAAGACGGACCAACGGGGAGACAAGCAGAGACATCAACCAGCCTGGCCGACTCATAGCGAAAACGATATAATGCCACAGTTCAGAGGTTCGTATGAGAAAATTATATATAGACAGTAAATCTTTGTTGTGTTGTCTTTTGTGAATTGCTGAAAATACTTGATTTCTCAGACAGACTTGAATCAGTCTTAATTGACTTAAATGGAATGGACATGTTATAAACCAAAATCTATCATAATCCAATTTATAATTCAATGCGTATCTCAGCGTTGCCACAAGGGGTGCTATTGCTAGCTTTAGTGTAAACTGTCTTCTATAGTCAGTATTCTGGTTCATTCTGCTTGTAATTTTGAAGAGAATCTTGGTTAAAAAGTTACTTAGTCAATAGTTAAGCTGTTTTACTTAAGATACTAAGTTACAAATTTAAGATTAACTCTTTTCCCGCCAATGACGGAATTTTCCGGGATTTATGACACAACACTATGATGACACACGTTATGAAACTTACCCACATTCAACAGTTGTTAAAAAAGAATGCATGTAGCTATAATAAAATGGTTTCTTTTTGTTTAAAGGCAGATGCCCTGTTCTTTCTTTTTATATATTGTGTGTTCAGATATTCATACAACATAATATTCTGGGGGCCATCAAAGAATGCGGGGAAAGAGTTCAGTTTATAGATTAAATGTTTATAACTAATTATAATGTCTTTGAACAATTTCATGTACTTGTGCTATAGAATTAGCAAGAATTCTGTGGCGTTTGAAGTAATTTGAATCAAACGTCACTGTCAAGAGTTTCACAAAGCTGGCTGTTTGTTTCTTTTGATTTCCTCTGATAGCAATCTGTAATTTCTACTTGATTTTTCATGTGTTTCTTTAGTTAAGGCTGATGTGAGTGGGAGTCTGTCTGTCAAGACTGGCATTTGCCTTAATTGCTGATATAGACGTCTGACATTTCCTACTTTACAATCAAGCCATATTTGCATTTCATATGGCAAGATTGAATTTTGAATTGTTCTAAATCACCTCAGTGAGTCAATGCTTAATGAGTCACTGCTAACAGGTGCAAAATATGCCAACAGTTGCGCTGTGGGTTGTTTCAGGTGACTTTGGAAGTTTGCAGATGCCCTACCTAGATGGCAAGACGCCATTGCGCAGCGAGGATGCTGGTCTGCACTGGGCCTGGGTGGCATTGCCCATCCTAATGATGATGCTCACTATCGCCGCCCTGCTGTTGGTTAACCAGCGCAAGCAGTGGATTCCTATGCCTTGCTACCGCACGCCCAATAAGGTGCACGGCTATTCATCACAGTTCACTACATGGATAAAATCACAATTTTAACAAGATGCAGAATTGCAATTTGAACGCAACAATGAACGGAATTAATTGAATGTTTGCATAGACGGATTTGTTTGAAAGTTTTGAAAAAAGTTTGAAGGTTTATAGGCCTTAAGGCCAGTTCACACCAAGAACGATAACTATAAAGATAACTATATTAGTATCCACACCAGCGGACAATGTCATTCTGTTTATTCTAAGCGCATGCTTGTCTGTCACTTTAAATGCTCGAGCTCATTAAAAGCATTACAGATTCTGATTGGCTGTAAAAAAAAATATGGTTCATCAGCAGGATAAAATCATTCTGAAAGTGATTCCAACTATATAGTTTCACTGTGCCGTTATCGTTACAGTTTTACGAGTTTGAGAACTATATCTTTTTTGTTGTCTTTATAGTTTTCGTCCTTGGTGTGAACGGGCCTTTATGGAGAGAGAGTGTGATAGATAGATCCTTAGTTTAGCAGTGCTAGTTTAGTATTATTTATGTACTATTTTAAATGAGCTTTTATTTGTATGTTTTTAAGATTTTATTGCAATTTAAGGAGTTTTAGTAATTTTATGTGCTTTTGTCTTTTTTTTTTTCTTTTTTTCCATTCCCAAAATGGTACTTAAGGATGGAATACACTACATGACTTTCATGTATTTGAATAAATCACATACACTACATGAATAAGTATCACACACCACTAGACTTTCAAGTCGTTCACGCAAAAACACGCGCCTGTCATCTAGCGTCAAATGCTTGAGACTGCAAATCTGGGCAAAAGTCCTGTAGTGCATTCCAACCTTTAGTTCCATGCGTATGGAAAATTCCCTCTGTGGTCCAAGACTCACTTTGTTCTTTGTCCTCTCATATGTGCTGTATAGACCACGTGTCTCAATAACCAGCTGGTGTATGTGGACTGCCAGAAGGGGACGAAGGTCCAAGTGGACAGCTCCCAGCGCATGCTTCGCATTGCGGATCCCGACTCAAGATACAGCGGTTACTACAGCATGCAGAAACACAACAACCTGCAAGCTGACAACTTCTACCAGACCGCGTGAGAAACAGGAGAGAGAGAGAGAGAGAGAGAGAGAGTGAGTGAACGAGAAAGAGAGAGACTGAGCCCGTGTTCAGCTGCCAAACCTTTGCGGCACATGGACACCTACTTTAAAATTGTAGAGACGGACAAAGCCACCAAACCAAGTGGGCAGAGAAGAGACCCTGATGCAGAATAACAATTATAATAGTCACATAATTCACTCCAAGCAAATCAAAAAAATATATCACACGTCGACACCCAGAAGTCTCAACAGGAGATGGAAGCCGCACCCATGTAACCGAACCATTACGGAGTGAGAGTGTTAAATTGGAGAGGACTCTTCCAGAATATTTTTGTGAATCAGAGGTATGATAGGTGAGCATCTTTTTGTGTGAGCGTGAGATTTCGTGGATGTTCAGGCACAAGTTGAAGGTAATCGTGAAGTCAAATGTACATCTTTGGGATTAGGACAAGTGGGGCGTTTTTTTGTTTGTTTGTTGTTTTTTTTTTTTTTTAACAATATTTTTCCTGCATTCCTACTTTTTTGTTGGAAAAGAGAGAAATTATTTTAGGAGTGATCATTTTTTGACACAAAAGTGCTTGTGTGAAGACTTAACGCTGAACCAAAGCTTCTCTGTCTGCGGTACCTGATGCGCCATGATGAGGCCGAGGAGGGACGTTCACTTCCCAGAGACAGAGGAGACGCTGGACTGTCTATGGAGCACAGCAAAGAGATGGGTAGAGGGAAAAAAGAGGGAAAATCAGGCGAAAGAAAAAAAAAAGTCTTTTTTTGTAGGAGATGCTACTGTAAGATTTCCCCAGTGCTGTGGGAGAGTTTGGCCATTTTTTATTTCTCTTGTAAAGACAAAAGGAGGAAAACAGAGTAAGCTGCTCTGTGGACATGAGTTCTTCCTGTTAATGGATGTGTGGGATCTCTATATGTTGTATTTCTGCCTACACGTACGAGCGTTTTCCCAGTTAATCATACAAACACCATTTGCTCTTTCTCCCACAACTAAGGAGAGAATGACACTCCTAGCAAATATATATTTTCCTGAAACGAATCTGAGGATTGTGTCACGAGATGCAAGAACATAGCGATAGTGGTTTGGATTTGAGGCTATGCTTTACAAGTGCCGCTTTTCTTTTGCTTTGATTCTGTAAACCTCATTTTGTAGGAATGAAAACCAGTAGTGAGTATCGTTTGCGTCTTTTAAGAAACATTTACCAAGAAAACATAGAATCAAATGGCCTTATTCCTAAAAATGCGAGCAGAACGGATTTTTTTCTGTAAATCGTCTGTAAAAACATTCTTGAGTTTCAAAAATGTAGTAATGTTTCTGTAAATTGTTCAATGAAACTACTTACACCATTTTACACTAGAGATGTAAGCAGAAAAATAGTGAATACGCAAAATTTTTCAAATCAAAAAAGTTCAAGTAAATTGTCGACGCTTGACGTACGAATCATTTAACGAACGATTTCACAAAAGCTTCTGAATTGTCGGCAGTTTTCATACGAATGGACATATTGCTAAATACTAGTATTTCTGCATTTCTGCAAGTTACCAAAAATGTATGAAGTAGGCTAATGTTTTTACAAACATTGATACACGCTCCGAATCACAGGTTATTCGCAACAGTTTCAAAGATTCACAAAGCAGTGTTTTCTCAATTTTCATGGCAAAGCTTCTAAATTGTCTGAAAACTATGGATAAATGATCTTATGAATGATTACTACATACAATACTGGTAGTTCTAAGAAGAATTTACACAAAAAGTTGCAAATTGCTGACAATTTCTGAGTTCTGCGAATGAGTTTTATGAGGAGTTTTATGAATGAAGTCCAAGGGATCTGATGGAATGATTTTTGGTAGGGCTTTCGAGACAAACGTATACTGCTTTTGGATAAATGTTTTCCATTTTCTTTATTTGTACTGTTCACGAAACGGCCTCCTTTTCTGGAAGCTTCGAAACGTTACTGAGGCACCTTTGTGTTCTGGTTTTCTAGCTGAGAACAAATTTGGCTTAATAAATCCAAAGCTATTATAGGAACATTTATGTACATATTACTGCTAGAGTGAAAAGACCTGAAATATTATGTGAGTATATATGTATGTGTGTATATGTGTTCGCGCATGTATGTACAAGTGTGCACACACAAACGCACATGTACGCACACATGACTTCTCTTCATCTGTAAGGTTCTTAGTTCATTTTCCTAATGAATGTATTTATGATTGAGCCAAACGAGAGATTTATATAATGGCAAACTGATGATGACAGGCATTCCATTGCCTTTCTTGTTTGGCGTTTGTTTGGTGGTAAAAAAGCACAGATGATGATGATGATGATGATACAGAAAAAAGACAAACATCTCATTCTATCCTTTATTTTTGTCTGATTTTTTTATCCCCCTGAACGTTTTGGGCCCATGAGAGTCACTTTGGCTTCCAAAATCCAAAATCTGATTATTTGGCTTATTCGGCTCAAATGGTTTTTGTAGTGTGAAATATAAAACCACAAGAAATCTAATTTTCGCACAGTGTGGACAGCCAATTCTATAGATCAAAAAAAAAAAAAGATTTTGTGCGCAGTGTGAACAAAGCCTTTGTTTCTGTAAGTGAAGCAGCGTCATTGCGATCTGACAGCTGAACGATGACGCTCTTGATTCATTGTTTCCTGTCATGAGTCCCTTCAGGTGTCAGAACTACTGGAATGTTTGATGGACATAAGCTGTTGAAGTGAGGGGGTGGGGCAAGGGGAGGGGCAGTGGGAGGGAGAAGGGGCGGGGCTGTTGATTTGTGATAGTTTGTCTTGGTTGTATCTTTATCTATATGTGATATTGTTTGTAGAGCTATACAACTTGGCACTTTTATATAGAGAGAGAAAAGTAACCTATGTGTTTCTTTCTTGTTTTGGTTTGTTTTCTAACTAATCTTCTTAATAGAATAGAGTTGCCCTTGTTTTTTTTACTTTTTCTAAGCCCTTGTGGGACCCTGTGCAGCGACAGTCTCTTGAATCTCGCGAAAACACTTCCAAGTCACATTTTATCCCTTAATCAAATGCAAAAAAATCATTTTTATGACACTTTTCTAAAAATCTGAATAGATTAAATGCAATGCAGCAAATACTGGCATGATGTAGACATATTTTACTTAATTAATATAAATATTTCATTAATATTTTCTCATTACAGGAATAGAAAATGAACGTACTGTCCCTCCATTGACAGCCTACGCAACTACCACTTTTAACCAAATTTTTTACCCGTTTATGTTTTGTATGCACAAAAAACATAATTTACCACTTTATTTACAAAATATTAATCTCTGACGTGCATTTACGCAACAACATGTGCTCTCGCATCAACACAACATGCCTTGGAGATTAATATTGTGTCGCAGTGATTAATTTTATGATGTCTTTACCTTTATGGGGCTTGAAAGTGGTAGTTGCGGAGCTGTCAATGGAGGGACAGAAAGTCATCAGATTTCATCAAAAATATCTTCGTTTGTGTTCAGAAGATGTCTTATGGGTAACGACATGAGCATGAGTAATTAATAACAGAATTTTTGGGTGAACCATCCCTTGAGTTGTCATGAAAATAATGTCCCAATTCCAAAATATAGTTTACGGTTTTATTTTCTTTCTTTTGATGTCGGGCTGAAATATGTTCCAGATATGTCTCCTGATGATACGCTTGTTTCAGAACTTTAACACACGTGTTCACAATATCATTCACTTAATGAGTTTTAACTCACAAACAAGCACTTGCTCTTGAGGATTTAAGGCTAAATACAGAGATCTGGACCTTCACTCCTGTTTATTCTTTACCACGTTTCTGTTTTGTGGAAGTTAAACAATTGATTGGTAGTCCTGTCTTTCAGTCACGGCCAATCAAAAAGCATCAGAGAGACGGTAAACAAGAATTATTAATGGATCGCTGGAGAGAGCATTGCTCTGGAGGACCCAACCACCTTTACAAAAATAAACTCAACAGCATTTCAGCAAGATGCCATCCATATTTAATGAGCAATGTGAAATCTGTGCATAGCCCACTTTCAAGTTCAAATGCAATTTCCACACACTAAACAGCATTTCCTCCTCATTGCCTCTGAACACACTGTGCTTGAGATGAAAACTGGCGAACACCAATGACTAGATTTGATTCGGGCAAACCTGCACATTTATTTGGGTCTTACAGGGTGGAGTCTTTTTTTTTTCTTTTTTTTTGTGCATTCTCTAAGTATTGTTGTAAATACTTGAGTGTCACTCGCCAAAACTTACAATAAAAAATTTAATAAAAAAAAAATACAAAAAAGGTTTTGAGAGAGTAAGAATTAGAGATGTAATATATTGTCTATGACCTTAATAATTTATTGTTGAGCAGAAAAACTGAACTTAGCGGAAGACACAGCTCAAATCACAAATGTTTGTGTTGTGCCGATCTCTCAAAGAGCGTTTCAAAGTTCATGGAGTGTCTCCGTTTGTTCTTTTTTCTTTTCTTTTCTTTTTTCTTTTTTGCCTCTTCGGAGAGTACGCAATTGTTCAATTTTGAAAAGGATGCTAAGCAAGTTTATTTGTTCCAAGAAATTGAAGCCCAGGAAACTTCTAGAAATGTGTCCCTGTGTCCCCTCTCCACCCTCTCATTCTTTCTTTCTACATGAAATATCAACCCTTCTGGAGTTTGTATACTACTGGTGTTTAATTTTTATGTAAAAAAATAATAAAAATACTGTCAACATGGGTCATGAAACTGCAGATTTCAAAAAAAAAAAAGATAGATGAAAAGTTGACTCAGAATTCCTGTAGCACAGCAGATTTTTTTTTCCAGTTTCTTGTATTATTTTGTTTCTTTGCAGCACAATAAATACTTTTTAAACAATTGAGTCTTGTTTTTTTTTTTTTTAAGGCATACAGTTGTGTTTTATGATCTGTGCAAGAACTATATAGTATTAGCAATATTAATTTATAAAATATGCTGCTAATACTTCTTTCAAAAACTAAAAAACAAACAAAAAAACAGTAATGTTTCAGAATTTTTGACCGGTAGGCTGTGCTATTGTCAAAAGGACAGAGGTCATGATTTATTTTGCTTGTTCTTTTGAAACATTCTGAACAACGTGTAACAACATTCACAAATTTTACTTTCATTACATATTTAAAGTAGAAATAAGGATTTACTGAGGCTGTCAAGCTCTGAATTACACAAAACACTATCAAATATCATAAAAGTAAACAACTTGCGTGCTATATTTCAAGTTTTCTGAATCATATAGTGAAGAGCGATTTGTGAAAGACTCCTTTTGAGTCAAATCTTTTTTAGTGAATTGGTTTGCAGTCTAAGTCATTCATTCTCCAATCAGACTTAGGCTATCCAATTCTTGAATTAGCTACGTTTAGTTAACAGGTTCCCTGTTCTTTCTCGGAACATTTGTTCCAGTTTTTCCAGTAACGTTAATAGAATGTTTGTTTAAAGTTATATATTTAACAATGTGTTCAAAACATTAGCACAAAAATGTTATATTGTTCATGTACGTTTTTTTTAAACGTTTTAGTTTAGACATTCATTCGTTTTTTCAAATGTTAATAGTTAAAATAGCCTACATGTTCACGCATGTTTACATTTTAGCCTATTATGAATATCTGAAATCTGATTGGATTCCTATGGATTGACGAAAATGAAATGAGGCTGTGGTGAGGCCTAAACATCCAGTCACGCAACGTTCAACAGCCCTCTGAAGTGGAAAACAGCGAATAATAACTTAAATTTCGGTTGGTTTATCCCATAAAGCTATCGCATGGCTTCAGAAGACTTGGAAAACAACACACATGTAGGCTAATATGAACTGCTCTTATGATAGTTTGATACGTTTGCGTGTTTACGAAGCTTGACAGGCACAGCCTCACTCGTATTTCCTCATGTTTTTCACAGAAGAAAGCTGTTTTTAAAACTACAAAGTAAGTAAAAGATGACTTAATTTTCGACTATTCCTTTAACACCTTTAGTGCAATGATTCAGTCAAATTTATTTAGCAAACATGTACGTGATATGGGATCGTTCGACAGAATTGGTGCAAACTGCTGTCCCACGACCAAAAAAAAAACACATTTAAAAAGCATTTAAGTATTCAAATTTTAGATGTTTACAAAGATCCTTCTATTATCTATTGAATCCCACTATAATATACAAAGGAGTGGTTGATTATGATTTCACTTTTTTAACTTTAGGTAGTGTGTAATGTTGCTGTTTGAGCATAAACAACATCTGCAAAGTTACAACGCCCAAAGTTCAAAGCAAAGGGATATATTTGTTTTTAAATAAATTGCTTTTTAAGGACTACACAACATTCCTCCCGGGTTAGTGACATCACAAACCCTAAAATTTACATAAACCACGCCCCCCAGAACGTGATTTATAGATCATCATGACATAATATGCAAATCAATAACTTCACGATAACTACACATAAGCTACATAAATTCATCAACTAACGTTAACCATTCAGAAATGTCCTGTTGCTTCTACATGTTGTCACTTCTTCTTGAGTCTCTCCATCATTGTCTGAATCCAGTTTGAACATAAACAGCTAAAAGTTTTTGAAATGTTCAGTGCATGTCTGTGTGAGTGCAAGCACTTGAAGCTCCGCCCTCTGTGCCGGGAGCAGCAGCTCATTTGCATTTAAAGGGACACACACAAAACGGTGCATTTTTTCTCACCCTCAAAAAGTGACAGCTTAACATGCTATATAAAAATATATGTGGGGTATTTTGAGCTAAACCTTCTCATACACACCCTGGGGACATCAGAGACTTATTTTACATCTTGTGAAAAGGGCATTATACCACCCCTTTAAAATATCAGTAAGCTTAAGGCTGATTTATACTCCTGCGTCGGACCTACGCCGGAGCCTCTACGCTGTAGGCAACGTGTTGGTTTTCATTTATACTTCTGCGTCATTGTCCGCGTTGACGCGCGCAGAGGGAGCATGTGAAACCCGATGGAGCGGTCCTAGCAGACCAATCACAGCGCTTGCGTCCGCGTAGAGTCGACACGTTGTTACATTTTTGGAGAGGTGCACGTCAGGGTACGCGCGCTACACACAGCCTACGACGTAGCTATGGCGTAAGTTCGACGCAGAAGTATAAATTGGGCTTTAATATAAAATCATCTTATTGGGTACTTTCAATTGGGAGGGGGCTGTCCCGAACCCTAACCCCTAAATTTCAACTTGTGAAAAAAGAAAGTAAACATTTATTTTATATTTTATTTTTAAATCATGAAACTTTATGTTAAAAAAAATGTGTCCAGCATTTTCATGTCACTACCGAAACAGTGTGTGTTGTAGTCCATTGGCTGAGACTGATTTTAACCACACCCCTACATTTTTGATCAGGAAATATTCCTGTGTCCCTCTCTCTCATAGCCTCTCTTTCATTGTAGATGGGTACCATCATTTTGATGGAAATGTGTTAAAAAGTCTTAAAATCTGTGTGTAACTTTAAGGAACGTCACTACCAAACACTTTTTTGGGAGTTATTCCATAAAATTTAGTTTTTATGTGTGTACAACTGTTCAGAACTGTGCTAGGTAACCTTGTGCTGGTTATCATATCTGAACTATTGGCTCAAAAGTATCTAAAATTGTCACTACCGAAACAGTCACTACCAAAACATGTGGTGAAATTTCGGTTGTGACATCATGGCTTTTTGAGTGTTATTCTAAATAAAAAAAAAAAAATTGTTTGTGTGTGTACAACTGTTTAGTGACAAAAGGGAACACATGATCATTTATTTGGGTGAAATAAAATTTTACAGTTATGCAAATCATTAGTATCATTAGTTAAAATTCTGTAATGTGATGTGGTCGCTACCAAAACTATAATAGTTTAATGTTTCATATCACCCTGTTTTAATTGGTATGTCACTCGTATGTAGAATGGCTGTGATCGTTAGTCTTTGTAGGACCTTTTTGCCATCAGTAGTGATAAATCACCAAACACAGAGAAGATGCTGGCGGTCTATAAGGACTGCAGTTACGCAATCAGACCACAGGGTGGCGTTAGAGAGCTGCGAAACAATTTCAGTTCTGCTCCGCCATAAAGATGCTGATGCTGGAGTGTCAACTTCATTTTGTTCTGAATAGTCTCATGAATGGCACTAAAAGGATACAAATAAAAATTGAAAAAAAAATGTAGTAGTAAACAAAATGATAGAGTATAAAGTTATGTGAAGGCCGTGACAGGATATCAGCACTCCCAGTTAGTGGCGCTCGTGTTTTCCATGCTATATCACATGATTGTCCACAAGCAGGGAATCAATCAAGGATGACGACTTACGACAAAGCAGTTCAACTGCACTTCAGCTTTAATGTGCACTATCATCAAAGACTATTTAGATATAGCCTTGAAAGGGACTTGAAAGTGTATCATTTAAAGGGACAGTTCAACCTAAAATAAAACTAAAGTTAAGGTTCTGTAGTAAAACTATGGTTTATTTAGCAGTTATTATGGTTTTACTGCAAATGCTGTAGTAAAACCATGGTTATTTTTGTTGTTACTGTGATTTTACTGCAAAAAATCATAGTTAACTATGGTTACTGTAGTAAAAACATGGTTAGTTACTATGGGTTTACTACATAAAACAAGGTTAAACCCTGGTTAATTTTCATAAGGGATAAACCCGCTCTCATGCCATCCCAAACTCATAAGCTGTTATTTTTATGAGGAACACAGAAGGTTTTTTTTACATTTTTATTAAGATTTTTGGTATCACTTTAATAACACTTTTATGATGATGATGATAATAATAATAATTCAGGGTGAAAAAAATATGATAGAATTTTCCATTTGAAAGACTTTATCATTATTGCTTTACTACTGTAAAATATTTGTCTGAAGTATCTGCAACATTTACAGTAAGCTTATTGTAACTTGCTGGCAACATTTGCCATTACACAGATAAATTAGATTTTTTTAAGCAGCTTGTTCTTATCAGTTTAAGGATACTTTAATTACAATAATACATAACACTTTGAGCTCTCATTGAGGATGTATACTGTAAATATGATAATATAATTTTAACATTTAGACACTGTATTTGTGTGAAGTACCTATTTGCAACAATTACATTTGCCATAACAAAGTGTGTATTACATTTTTGCTGAACGGTCAAGGGAATGATCTGTACTGTTCTAAGGGACAACACTGACACACAATGTTAATCTTAATCATATGCTATATGAAAAACTCGATTGGTTTCAGAGGACGTCAGATGGCATTATTACAGATCCACAGAGATTAGTACGGTTTTATAATCAAGGTGCATGTTGATAACAGGAAGGGCTGTGTTACAAAGTGAAGCTTGACTCCATAAATGCATAACAGCTCCGCTGGTGTTCAGCAATGTTGATTTTCAGGTTGTTAGACTTTATTTCATGCTCCACTTCCTGCTAATTTATGGTGCTGAGGTATGAATACAAGAAGACACAACAGCGAGATTCATTTATGCAGAATGAGAACACAGTGCAAGCATGCAGAGGAAAAAGAGAGAAGAAGCCAAGAAAAACGAGAAGATAAGACCGTCCACTTTTTTCCCATGTGATGATCTACAAAAACCCTCTTTGTTTGTTTGGGCATTTGCCAATTAGCGGGGTGAAGAGTTTTGTGATATGGAGTGTATGTCAACTCTGACCTTTTGTCCATTTTTCATTTTCATAATTGACCAGGCATGGCAGAAATGTCCATCAGCTAATCCTCTTACTGCGACTCTAATGCCAGCTCTGTCAGAGCAGCGCCATGTTAATGGAACAAGCTGCTGCGAACCAGCAAGGTGGAGAACGGCCAAGTCCTGACGGCAAACAGCATGCGGCAAGTGCCTTTCCCTCTATTAAGTCCCATTAAAATTAGTATTAATTTAAGTATTCATTGTAATCTTCTATTATTAATTATTATGATTATGGATTTATTTCTGATTATTAGAGTTCATGCTGCAGGGAACAGTTTGAAATGCACATAGCGACTGAGGTGCACATGGCAACAATTCTGTTTTTGAATTACTGTATAAAAACACTTTTAAGGCACGTTTCACACATTCCACGACCTGATAACGCACTGATCTGCACTGTTGCCGTCTCTCTGTGCAAAGAAACTTTTGTGGAATGGAAAGGTTCCATGGATGTTTAAGGATCTTTATGGATCCATAGAGACCCATAAAGAACCGGTATTTTTAAGAGCATAGCATTATTCACTGATATGCACACTAAGCAAAACTATCTAGACCAGTTCTCAAATGGTGTTTCATAGGCCTGATCTGAAAAAGTTGCGACAGAAGAGCAAAAATTTCAAATACAAATAATAAAATGTGACTCTAGTATAATTATATTCTCCGTATAATTGCATACTATAGCTAAAATAAAAAAATCCCCATTTTTTGTTATAATTGGAATAGTCCTACATTTATAAAAAAGAAACTCTGTTAAAGACAAAAATTCTATCTTTAAGGACATGTTATATGGACAATCAGTCAGAAATGACAAAACTTGCTTCATATCGATACAGGCATCACTGAAAATAATAACTTACAGTTCAGTAAGTGATCTTGAGTAGCTAACTGTTCTGAATCATTTCAGTTCAGGAAACACTGCTTTATAGTAGCTAGTATTAATGAACTTCATTTCACTTTTCTACAATCATGGCCACGATTTAACGAAAATTAGGGAACAATTTTACAGTAGTTCAGGGAAGGATTTATCAAACTGGTAACTTGTCTTTTTGAACCATTCATTAAAAGAATCATCTCAAAAGAGTCATTTGTTTGTAAATCGGACTCGTCACACTGTATTTTTATTTTATTTATTTTTTATTCCCTGAAAAAGCCAGATCATGAAAGTTATTCGTTCGGGAATCAGACAAAAAAAATAGCTTATAAGAGTCATTGGTTAGACTACAGTAGTGTTGTATGTAGTAACTGCATGAGAGACAACTTAATGGAAAGACATTGTTCGCCTTTATTTTGCTTACCTCGATCTTTGAGTTGCATCTCATTCAATATGACAGCAAATTCACATTCAAAGCTGATATATGATTTATTTTCCCGTGCGGGGCAGTGCGGAAAACACTGCTTCATTGTATTGATTTGGTTCATTTGATTTTTAGGACATTTGTGTTTACCTTTCTACAATTAACAATTCTAGTACAGTGTTGGGATGTCCAATATAAAATCTGGATCCTGAAGAAAAACCACTTGAGAACCACATGCCTAAACATCCCCGCTCTAATGCACTCAGAGTACATTAATTCTCACATATATTACAGCAGCCAATGAGATTTGAAGTGCAATAAGACTGTGTGTGTGTGTGTGTGTGTCTTGCAGCTTTTCCCCGCAGACAGACGTCACTGATCCTAAGAATTAAAAACATACTTCCTACAGCGTTTGAGCCCTCAGCTGACTGTCCTGCCTGGTGCCTCAAACCCCAAATTCTCATCAGCTGACTAGTCCTTGAAGCCTGAGCCTGGGAATAACCCAACACACACACACACACACACACACAGACACACACACACTCTGCTGTATTCAGACCATTCACATGATTACAAGCTGGAAGGCAGCATGACTTCTGAGCCGCTGTCTCTACACCAGTACATAATACATCAGTGTTTACAAAGGATCAGTCAACATGAAATCAAAATGGACAATATTTACTTCATTAGAACGCTTTCCTTTTCTTATCGTGCATTCATCAGTGTACCTTATTCCAATGAAAAAAAATGTTTGTCTTCTTAATCTCTCATCAAAATGAACTTGCTTCATCTCTGAAATGACTTTTCCGTTGACGTCACTTAGGCCAGAATGCGATGCGTCGAGATGCTCTCGAGGATGAACCTGACCTTCAGCCTCGATGTCAACGTCTCATTTCAAGCTGGTAGACTCTCAAAAACGACCTTGGGTTCCTTGGAGAAACCTTTCACAGTTTCAACCTCAAATTCAGGTCTCGTTTCTTTCAGGTATGGAAACCTCATTTTTCGCATCAGTTTCCACTGAATCAGTGTTGTTGTTAACTTAAAAAAAATTGTGTTAATTGAAATAAAGATTAAAAAAAAAAAATTAGATGACAAACTTAAAAAAAGTGGAAATAAAATAAGTTGAATTTAAAGTACTAAACTTAAATAAAAATTAAAAGTGAAATAAAACTAAATTAAGGATAGATTTTTTTTTAAATGACAAAAGTCTAGCTGACAACACTTTCCACAAACTACAATAAATGCTGACAATAAAAACAACAAATGGACAGAAAAATGACAGTGCAACGGACAGAAGAATAACAACAACAGTAATAAAAGAATAAATACAATTGATGCAAAAATTAGAGGCCTACAGTATACATGAGCAGAGATTAAGAACTGTAGACTATAGACAATGTCCATATTGACTTTACTGCTGTGATAGGATTAAAGAGGGTAGTGTAAGCCAAAATAGATCAAAATGTACATTTTACCAACAAATATTTACACATTAAAACATGCAAAGTTGTCTGACCTCTTGCTGTGTGACATTTGCGGCTGTTTAATGAGGACACTGCAGCATATAAACACATGTAGAGGAAGGTGTGAGGCACAGATACATCATTTAAAGAAAAAAACAAAACAAGGGGTATTGCTAATGTTTTAAAATAAAACGTCACTATATCTCAAGCTTGCATAAACCACAAACCTTAATTCAGGTATTTAACCATTGACTTCAGCATGATAAGGTTGGTGGGGTTTGGATGCAATGCAGAAATGTGGATCTGCGGCAGTCTCTGAAAACATTAGTGCACTTGTGAGTTTTTTGGTCCTGTTTTGGAGCTGTTCTCCCAGTCGAATTTGAAGTCTGATTAAACAAATAATGTTTTGTTGAACAAACTTTAAAAAAATGGTGTAAGATAACAACTATTTAGAAATAGCACATATTAGCATGATAAATATTATTTTCCTTTACACAAAAACACATAAAATAACACCAAATTTCAACATTTTCTCTCCCATGCAGAGCATGCTGGAAATCTACTGTCCAGTTACTGTAGTCCTGTCAACACTAAAAACATTTTTTTTTTAAGTTTAGTCAACTTGAAATGTGACGACTTGGATATTTGAGTCGACTAAACTTAAAATTTGAAAGCAGCATGAACACTTTTTTAAGTTGAAACCATTTTTTTTTTCACAGTGAAAAAAAAAAAAACGATACGATACGATACTCTGCAGGAGCAGGATTGGACACCTGATCTAGATAGCTTGCTGAAAGTGCTATTTTCACTGTGTAAAATACAATAGGCATCAGTTGGTTATTTACTGTATACATAAATATAAATGACTGCAACGGCAAGAGAAAACAATGTAGATGTTGTGGGAAAAATGAATATACTTAACAGTCACTAGAGCAATAGTTCTCTCTTCAGCCATGTTTAAAGTTTATAGCCCTCCCAACTTGGAAACTCAGTATCCGAAAGTTTCCCAGTCGTAAATAAGACTTTAGAGGCCGTTCATGTTCGTTTTCCTACTAGGAAACTTGTATTTATTCCGAAGGCCAAATTAAATTTGAAAAAATGTTCAAGAATTACACATTTTGTTTTTAGTGTCAGCCTTCCGCTACTCGATCAAATACAGGGAGTCGGGTCATCAGATTGACTTGATGGGGATCAACAAAGAGTCATCAAGTTTACAGTAAGTCTCTGAATTTACCTTAAAATAATTGATTCTGGATTTCAAGTTCCACAATGAGGTTTGGCTATACTCCACTTTCACTTACATTTTGAGCATGATCCAGTTACAGCTGATGTAAGCGGCTGTGAATATTTTGAGTGACAGCATTAAATCTTGCTTGATCATCCCTAAGGAGTCATCATTATGATCCCTGAGCCAGCAGAGCGCTAAGGAAAAGCACACACTATTTCAGTCCAAGTTAGTCAGAATGACATTGCTAGTCATGTTTATTTGAAAGCTGAAACCCTTTGTCTTCCATTTAGTTTGAGCAATTGAAGAAAGTCCCAAATTAACAGTTCACCACATCATTCTGTCATATAATGCATGTACTAATGTGTTTAGCACGTTACATGGCAGAGAAACTTAATGGCATGGTCGTCGCATATCTGTTCTGCAGGAACACTATAAGCTATATCTCTGAAAAGCAATGTAAGTATATACACAATACAACAACTGTGACTGCAGCAGCTAACCTGTTAGTGTTGGTTAATTAAAACTGCCTCAGTCTTTCTCAGTGCTTTAATACAATTGCCTTTCTTTTAACATGGAAAAAGGCTCAAGTCTTTCGTAATTATTGTCAAGGGAAGCAAGTCATCTGAGCTAAACACATGATTCAAGGAATGAGCGATCGAGAGAGGTTAACAGCCTGAATCCTTCTTTAAGTACCAATTGGTTACTGGAAAACATTGTGAAAGAAAACCCTGCTGGGAAATGGAATAAATGTTCTGAGATTAAATGCAATAACTAATAAATTACATTCTCTTTTAAATTACGTGGGCACCTTTAATAATGTAACATCTGAAAATGCTGTCGTGGTGTTTCCTGGGGCTGTTCTCCCACATTCCTTACAGAACCTCAATAGCACACAAGATTATTCTCTTTTGTATGTCATTAAATTATCTATGCACTCAAAAGTCCTGATTTATAATTGAATATTTCAACTTCATATTTACCGAAAATGAAAATTATTTCTTAATACTTAGTACTTAGAAGAAGACAGAGGCTATTTGTTGCATTTTTTACAGTGAATATCTCTCAGGCTGGTATTTTTGTTTATTTTAATTATTATTTATTTTATTTTTTACTTTGAAGCTTATGTTTTTAGACTTGAGGACTTAAAAGTTTGTTACATTAACTGTTATCCTTCGTGTTAGGTCATAGTAAAATAAAATTAATAAATGAATATTTATAAAATTACAGTGACATACCTGACATTTATGAAAAAAATAACCATCATCTTTTATTTTTATTTTTATTTATTTTTGAAAAACTCTACTTTAATAATATAGTTTAACTCGATTGACACATTATTGTCTCGATGCGTCTCAGTATTTTAGTATTTTTATTGTATTCCAAAGTTTCCTCCAAAGCTATTACAAAAAAAAAAAAAAAGGTTGGAGGGAAAAAAATCACAAAAAGTCTATACATCTGAGCTCAATCATTAGTGATTATGCAATAGCTATTTTCCTAAATTTGGGGTTTTAACCAAGAGTCTGTAAAGGCAGTCCGTTCAAAAGTTTGGGGTCAGTATGATTTTTCTTTTAAAAGAAATTAATAGTTTTATTCAGCAAACAACATTAAATTGATCAAAAGTGGCAGTAAATAAATATATAATGTTACAAAATATTTCTATTAATCCAGAATATAATTTTCAAGAATCCTGAAAAAAACTGTATCACAGTTTCACAAAAAGAATATGAAGCAGCACAGCTGTTTTAACATTGATCATATAATAGGAAATGTGTGCATCACATCAGCATATTATAATTATTTCTGAAGGATCATGTGACACTGAAGACTGGAGTAATGATGCTGAAAATTTAAATATATTAAAATAGAAAACAGTTATTTTAAATTTTAACAGTATTTCATAATTTGAATATTACTGTACTTTTTTTAATTAAATAAATGCAGGTTATAGGTTCGATAAAGAAAACAATTGGTGTAGAAATAATTTTCCCTCTGAAATTACTGATACATTTTTACAATTAATTGTAAGTAACATAAACAAGTAACACATTCAATTAAATGTGAAATTTTGAAGTAGAAATACTTAAATAGTGTTTTGTTGTAAAACGTACAGTATATGCTTGTTTTATTTACAACAAAATCTATTTTTTACAGTGTACAACTTGAAACCGCATGTCTTAAACGCACATATACAACGTGCCAATTCTCACCTGCTACCTCAGCCTAAATTCCCATCAGCTGACCTTTAAACTCTAGAGAGAGTAACCCAACACACATACACACTCATACTCACACACCACTGGAGAATTTAGACCATTCACATGATTACAAGCAGGTAGTTGGCATGACTGCTGAACTATTCAACATCGTCTTTTACCAAACTTACCCATCGTGCACTGCAGGCCCACAGCGCTAGCATCAGTGTCCAGTCACACAGTTCTGTTCCTTTAGCCTGAAGAATGGTTAGCAAAAAACTGACACTAAAAAGCCCTGACATCGCCAGCGTTGGCTGTAGCTGGTAAAAACAGATCTGCCAGCATGCAACACCCTCTTGCCCAGCAAAAAAGGCTGCATTAACAGTCCACCCTGAGGCTGATTCCTTGTTGTTGGGCTTTAACACGCACAAACTGATGAGCCAGCAGCCAGGCTTAGATGTTACTCAGCAGATAAATGTATTTAGCTTTTAAACATTGTGTCATGTATCGACAAAATAACCAATATGTATGGTCTAAATGTACAGTTCCATAGGTCCATTGCCGTAGGATACCACTTTTTATTGGTCAGTCAGTTGCTGTCTTTGCTAAAATGAGTCTCAGGGAGGCTAATTCCTTTGGCTGAGCACATGATTTACTCCAGGGAAAAGGAGAGCTATACTATGAAGAAAGAGAGAGAGAAACAGAGATTTAAAGTAAATAAAACTGATATTTCTAAATATGATCCTCAATGTCAAATCTCACTCTGTCACTAGATAAAGAAGATGCCACTGGTTTCAATACATAAAGTCTTTACTAATAATGAAGTAAACTGGTAAATACAAAAGGTGTAACAGGGAGTGTGTGAAATAAACGCAGACACGAACAACAACCGACAACTGTGCAAAACAAAACAACTTAAATACACAGAGATAATGAGATGATAACGAACAGATGTGATGATTAGATGAGTGTCCATGGCAACTGATGACTGGCGGGAAACTAAGACAAAGAAACACATGTGATTGAAAATAACAACCCAAAAGTCCATGAAAACAGAAACTAAGAACAAACAAAACTTAATATGTGTGGAAGAACACATACCTGGAAGGTGCGACATCGCGGCATGGAGATGGTACAGAGATGTTGACAGGAGATGGCGGAAGGATGATGATAGGAGATGGCGAAGGGATGTTGATTGCTGTCAACGGAGGAATGGTGACATCTGGACGGCGACGAAACCCTGGCGGCGATGATGGTGGATGGCCGACGGCACAGACCCAGATCCAACGACAACCCACAGCGGAGTCGAGGGAGGAAGGAGCCGCACGGTGGTGTTGTGGGTAACGACAACTGGGGGACGACCAATGGAGATGGAGCTGATGGATCCCAGGGCACAGACGGAGAGCTGGTACAGGAGGCCAAGGTGATGTCACGTTGACGAGCATCTGAGGTGGAGCCAGAGTGCCCGAGGATTGAGGCAATGCCGGTTTGATCGAGGACCGAGGCATACTTGAAGGGAAGGAGGAGCCCGCTGCAGCCGTAGGGGTGGAGGAACGGAGCTCAACGGACCATGAGACCATGGCAGAAGTGGAGTGATGACTGACTAAGGGAGAGGCGGTGGGATGAGGGAATCCGGTGGAGCCACAATGCAGAGGATGTCTGGTGGAGCCGAATGTGGAAGGAGCCAAGATGGAGACACAAATAGTTCTTAGTGCTATCTATAAACATCGATGAAGGTTCAGAACAAATAAACAATTTACCGTCCAAATAGTCCATAGTGCTGTCTAGGAACACCAATGAGGAACATGAAATGTGGGTGGGAGACGATACATCCGTACTGAAGTCCACCAGCCAGTCCTCAGTCTCTATTTCCACCAGTATACCCTCGGCCACAGATGTTGTGGGCTCACATCTCTGGTCAGACTCACTGGGGGGCTCCTCTTCCAGGGCGAGGGTTGTCACCTTATCCTCTGGTTCTCCGTCTGCGGGCTCACACGATTCCTGCGAGGTCGTAGGTGGTGAAACAGGCTCTGGGTCCAGCTGTGTTCTGGACAGTGTGTAGACTCTCTCCAGACCGTGGGATGGTGGTAGTTAGCCCCAATCCAGAACAAAGACTTCAGGGCTGGTGATGAAAGAATGAATGAATAAATGAATGAGGCATTTACATAGCACTTTCATATGTATACTGTAAACCTAAAGCACTTTACAATCATATCAGGGGATCTCTCCTCAACCACCACCAGTGTGCAGCATCCACTTGGATGATGCGATGGCAGCCACAGTACAATGGCACCAGTGCGTTCACCACACTCCAGCTATCGGTGGAGAGGAGAGAAAGGGATTCAATTCAATGGATGGGGATTATTAGAAGACCAGGATTGGCAAGGGCCAATGGATTGAATTTGGCCAGGACACCGGAGTTACACCCCTACTCTTTATGAGAAGTGCCATGGGTTTTTTAATGAACACAGAGAGTCAGGACCTCGGTTTAACATCTCATCTGAATGACGGTGCTTGTTACAGTATAGTGCCCCCATCACAATACTGGGGCGTAAGGACCCACACAGACCACAGGGTGAGCAACCCCTGGTCTCACTAACATCTCTTCCAGCAGCAACCTAGTTTTCCCAGGAGGTCACCCATACAGGTTTAACCAGGCTCAACCCTGCTTAGCTTCAGTGGGCAACCAGTCTTGGGCTACAGGGTGATATGGCTGCTGGCTGTGATGGCAAGACGACAGAAGTTTTCAGTAAAAACATGGGTGACCCTCCATGGCAATCGGAGTAGCCAAATGATTTTCACTCCCAACCATCAATCTTACTGACTGTCTCAGTCAATAAAAGTGTAACAGTCAGTAATCGAAAAGGCACTGGGCACAACTTTGCCCTACATATGAAGACAGAAAGTAGTCTAACCATAACCATATTTTTGAACACCAGCATGGTTCACTGACTGAGGCTGAGACTATAGGAAGGAAGTGGCCTCTGTTCTCAGAAATGATTACTGATGCAGTGAATCGAGCCAGACAACAATCTGAAGTCAAAAACAGTGTTGGTATCAAAAAAGGTTGAAAACATAAAACTCACACAACTACATTATATGTTGGGAAACTGATGACTATAATCTACCAGTTTTTCTTTGACAAGAATGTGATTTTTTTGTAAATGCGAATGACGTTGAGATAGGTTAGTAGGTCAAAGCCCAGGTTGCATTAAAATGGTTTGAAGTGAACAAGATGAGTCTGAGAAACATCAGCTAATATAGAGGCTGAGGACTTTTTCCATTGCAGACATATCATTTGGGACATATCGTTTGTTGAGTATTGGTTGTAAATGGTCATTTTCTTTTTCTTTGTTTCGATATTTCTAACTTGGGTGGGTTAAATGCAGAGAACAAAATCCGAATATGGATTACCGTACTTGGCCTTCACATCACTTCACTGTTCACTATATGTTTGTAGAAAATATCTATACGTTTCATTTGTTTGGGTTTATTTTTTCACTGCACACTATTTGTTTGTGAAAATATAACCATTACCAATTCTGTGTTTTTTCACCAAGTGAATTCACTTTTAGCTGATTTAACATATGCACTGTTTTCTTGAAATTACAGTTTTCCCTTTTTGTGACTAGATAAATAAAATAAAATCATATTGAGAACTGACCTACACCGGACATTTTCTAAAGCTACGTCATTCAAACGGGACAAAAATAGCATTTTTTTCCCTTTAAAAGTACAACCATTGCATGCTGGGGTCACATGCATTACTAAGTTTATGAACCACTTTTTTGTTATTTGTAATTGTAGGGCTTCACACAATAAGAACCCACGAAAAAGCCTGGAAAAAATGTTGCTCAGCCATTCGTCACCATGTAAGCTGCTTTATACCTTAGTCTGTCAAAGTGACTCACCAAGGATTAATTTACGACAGTTTAGTGTTAGTTTATACTGTTTTTCACAGTATTGCATGTAGTAAATACTGTAAAATACAGGTATTTAAATATTAAATACCAGTACTGATATTAAATATTAGTAATCTTTTTGGTAATTGATTAAAACACTGAATGGCAATTTTTAAATAGGCCTACATTTTTGTTTCTTGAAATGGTCGACGGTTAACATTATTTAGACATAATCATGTATGAAGATCTAAAAATTTAACTGATGATACTTTTTTACTTACAGTATGAATATACAGTATATCATTAAAAGTAAATTATGCTCTCCAAATAATTTAAAATTAATCATAATTTAAAAAATCAAAATACAGTTAAACATAAACAATGTGAAATATTATTACTGTTTAAATAGCCTAACTGTTTTATATTTTAGCATTTTTTTTATTCTTGTGATGGCAAAGCTGAATTTTTAGCATGATTACTCCAGTGTCATGTGATCCTTCAGAAATCATTCTAATATGCTGATTTGGTGCCCAGTAAACATTTCATATCATTATAAAAGTCGAAAACAGATGTGTAATGTGCCGCTTAATAATATTTGTGGAAAATATTTTTCAGGATTATTTGATGAATAACAAGTTTAAAAGAACACTTTTTTTAATTTAACATTATTGTTTTTAATGCCACTTGTGGTTAATTTAATGCACTTGTGGTTAATTTAATTAAATAATCTGACCTCAAACATTTGAGTGATAGGCCTGATGTACATCAAGAAAATAACATATTACATCTTATAATTAAGACAAACTTAGTGCTGAAAATTGCTATCTTTAAAGAAAAATGTTCCATTGACACAAGATTCATAAATTACTGATTTTAGAATTGATATAGCCTAATTCATTAGTGTGATAGTAGGCTATTTTACGTATGATTTTAGAATGACCTTCAGTTGCTTTATTAGAAATAGCCTACACAATTTGTATGGTAGAAGCCATGTCTTTTCCAAGGATTATAGTAGGCTAGTGAGTGTAGTATCTCATGTGTATACGTCATCAGCAGCATCACGTGAACGCGCGTAACAGTCCCTCACATGTAGTCGGCAGCTGCATGAGAGAGGGAGATGAAACCTCAACTTGAGAGCACGGACCCTGAAGATGTTTACTGACACGGTTCTTATATATTTCATGAAATGACAGTATACCTAGCTCGCCCTGTATGGTTCTTATGCCAAAGAAAATGTGTTTTTTAGTCATATTATTACCAGACAACTGTGAAGCCCGGCTGCATACCGTGCACACTGTCCAGTGATTAATTTCAGCTGATTATAATTAGCATTTTTCTCGCAACAGGACACAATTCTCAAGCGGGCTGCTTTAATAATACAACAACATCAGAACGAGCGCGTGGAGGCACCTGGGACGGAATCTCTCACATGCACGCCGCCGCGCGCTCCTGCCACAGCCACACTGAACACGGGATCCGCGCGCTGGACATGAGGAGGACCTCATCCCGAGCCTGATTTCCTGCGGTCCCGGCCATCTGTGTGGCTTTGATTCGGAGCAGAAATTACTCTTACAAAATGACACAGCCTCAGACGACCACGGAGCTGGAGCAGAGCTGCAGTATGTCAAAAAAGAACATGATCACCAAAATTTTTAAAGTTCGCAAAAGGAGAGAAATGCTGTTCGTGCAGGTGTGCTTCATCTGCAGCGTCCTGTTATTGGCGTGGTGTATGTCGGCGTTGCTCACAAAAACGGGTAAGTGATTGTCCCTATATGTTTTGGTGATACTACACATCGCTAATTATGAGGGTCATTATCGTATAATGTATTATTAATTCGCCGATACAAGGCAGCAATACATACTTGTCCTTTTTTGGGACGTCAGACGTTGAATTATTAACACAGGCGAGCATCCTTTTCTCTCAAAATTCAAATGATTACACAAAGACTGTTGGAAGCATCGTCCGTTATTCTGTGGGATAGCCTATTGAGTGTGTATGTATTCATGTCGGTTCATAGTTACACGTTGTACTGTATATTCTAATTTGTGTGTGTTATATGTCTAACGTAATGAGACAAACAACGCTGATTTCAAGCTGTTTCATTTCCAAAATGTCATTTTCACAGTCTTTGTTTCTGTTCGACTGTAACGGTATGATAAACAAATAAAAAAAAAAAAAAAAAAATTCACCGTTTCTCATTCGACGACTAGCTGCCATTTCAAGCTGTCAGAGTTTGAATAGTCTCACTCTCAAACGTTTAGATGGGCGTGTCAGTATTTTGGGAGGAGTCGACGTCACAGTCATATCTGTGACTAAAATTACTTTGATTAATGTAGTATTACTTGAACGTTACATTGAATTAATTCCTTGGTGTACTTTCATGAATATTACATTTAATTGAATGTACTGTAGTAGATGAAGAGCTAATCTCTTGTAATCTTTCCTCAAAATAACTTCCCCTCCCTCTTGCAGCAACATCTCTTCTCTGATGACGTGTTTACTGGCGTGAAGGCGGGATCAACCTGTCACTCACACGAGATTGCACCAATAGCAAACCACAATGATGGACAAAATCAAAATCCTGTCCTCCATTTTTTCTTTTTCAAGAATCAGTTTCACTTGTATATACTTCACAATAAGGAAAAAGTCACAGAATTTTTTCTTCCATATTGTCATGTACATGTGACTTTAATGGGATATCAAAAAAAAGAAAAAATGTAGGGTGGGGACTTGGTTTTATCTATCGTTCATAGGCGCTGATTTATGTTTCTGCCGGTGGATGCCCGCACTCCATGTCCTATATCCTCCCACCAACCAAGCGATGAGAAACACACGCATTTCATTCTTTTAATTGGGGACTTGCAAGTGTAAATGCATTAACAACCAAATATAAACACCATCTTTATTCACATCTGTTTCCATCAGCAAATGATAACTGGGCTAAGCAAGGTGAGACACAGCAAATATATGCAACCAATGCCCCTTAAACATTTTAAACATTATGCTAATTACGCAATAATTAATTATACTTTGTGCTAGCTTTTCAAGAGTACTGTCTTTTTCTCTGTGCGCTTGATGAATTCCTTACACAAGTTACTTGTGTGTCACGAAGATTAAGACACTGACTGAAAATACATTACCAACCAAACAAAAACAGATATTCTTCCCATAAGTGTTGTTGCGGGTCGCTCTCTCGCTGATATAGCCTACCTGATGATTTTTGGAGTTAATTACTTAAAATACAATTTATCATTGTGCAAAAAACAAAACAGAAAGCACAAGCTTTTGTGTCAGGTTGTAATGTTAAGGCTGCATGATAAATCCTAATTTAATCGTGATAACGATTTCTGCTTCTCTCGATTAATTAAAAATAATCGTTGCGGTATTTGCCTTACTAAATATTTGTCCTGAAAAGTTTTTATTTGTTATTTATTTTTTATTTTTTTGACATTTCCATTACCTTGCATTGGTAACAAGCCTTCACAATTTTTCTGCCTGGGGTAGCCAGATGTCAAGAGAATAAATAAAAACGGGGCTTTTCTCTTAAAGGAATACATTTTCTGCCCAATGTTTTACTTACCGTAATCTTCTCAATCTGCCAACCATGCACACACACTCACTCACTCAAAGCACTGATGAAATGAATTAATTGGAGTTTAGCGATGTTCATTGTGAAATTTTGCTCTTCTTTTAATTTTTGACAAATATAGTTTAGCAAAACTGACTAAATGTGTGTTTTAGTCAGAATTATTGTGCTCCTATTCTACTACGCTCTGTCTGTTTGATGCGCACGTGCCCATCTGCACTCGTCCATTGAAGTCAGTGAGGTTTAACAAGACTCGCTAGTCAGAATGTGCAAAATGGAAATATTCGCAGGACTTTTTAACATTTACAGATAAGCATATAGGCTAACAACAAAATGTAAGTTAGCCCATGCGCTGAAGAAAACACTTGTCACATGCATTAAACATCACATTGCTCTGTCAATGCATGAGAAGGCAAGACACGGTATTTGTTTGAAGCGCTTATAAATATAAAGCATTCAAACGTTCGGATAACTTGGATTATGTACCTTTCCTGCAGCAGTTCACTCTGTGTCCTCCGCTGTTTTCCATATGCGTTTTGACCAGAGAAAATGTTTATTCATTACTGTAAAGTGATGTGACTGGCTGATGGTTTCCTGGGAAAAGCGTGCAGGTGCGGCTAATCAATAATCAAATTCATTGTTGATTATTTTCATTATCGATATTAATTGTATCGATTAGTTGCAGCCCTACGGCCGAGACCGATCCCGTTCATTCAAGCTTTATATTAGTGAAATGTAAGCTCTCTGTTGACTGTCACTGTTAACTCCTTACACCCTAAAGGCATTTTTAATGATTTAAAATCCAAGTGGCATACTTAAAGTAATGGAACTCTACCATAAAATAAAACAAAAAACAAGCTATCAAGTATGTGGTCTCATTTGAAAGAAATCCTTGAATCCTTTGAAGAAAAATAGATTTTGATCATGTTTGGAGGTTCTTATGTTACAACACTGCTGAGAAAACAGAAAATATGATACAATTTATTGATTTGTTATTATTCATGCTTTATCTGTTCGTATTGTATTTGACCATTCGAGTGCAATAAGCCATGAAAGAGAACTTAATTTGCAGGGCTTGAAATGAACTTCCCAACTTAAAGTTAAGAGCACCAGCTAAAATTTAGGATCACCACAACTAGGGGTGGGCAATCTGACAGTTTTATAGCGTGATCGATCTTGAAGACATGCACGATCTACTTTTCAAACAAATCATAAAGATTGGGATCTTTTATGTCCTCGTAATAATGTTAAAATACAGCAATGACTGTCTCTATCATGTGTCTTTCATGCATGGTGACTTATTTGAAAAACTATTACACACCAGTAGGGCTGTGCGACGAATCAAATTTTAGTTTCGATTTTGGCTTCCAACTATTATAAAAACATGATAATCAAGATAAAATGATCATTGTGCCGCTTGTCGTTCCTTTCCTTTAAAGCACTTTCACCCCTCCTTAAAAGCCTAAACTCAATGTCCAAATCAGTCATGTAAAGCCAGGGACACACTAAAGGCTGATTTATACTTCTGCGTCGGACCTACGCCGGAGCCTCTACGCTGTAGGCAACGCGTTGGTTTTCATTTATACTTATGCGTCGTTGTCCGCGTTCACGCGCGCAGAGGGAGCATGTGAAACCCGAGGGAGCGGTCCTAGTAGACCAATCACAGCGCTTGCGTCCGCGTAGAGTTGACGCGTTGTTACATTTTTGGAGAGGTGCACGTCAGGGTACGCCGAAGGGTACGCGCGCTACACACAGCCTACGACATAGCTACGGCGTAAGTTCGACGCAGAAGTATAAATTGGGCTTAAAGGGGAACTATGTAGTTTTATTTAGCTTAATTTACCTTAAAGGAGAACTCCGGTCAATTTTGACATTGAGCTAATTTTTTTTGTAAATTTGGAGTGCTGTCAATATAGAGAACAACGACAAAAATCGGTGTTGCCTACACCGTGTTATCCTCTTTTTAAAATTTGCACCCTGTTGACTTCAATGGGGCAAGTTTTAAACCTGCTTTTAGCCTCTTAACATCCTTGATGTGTCATTACAAGTGCACAGCTAATGTGAGTGATTCCTTCAGAGTGAACACGGGTGAATCTGACTGCAGTAGATGTGAAAGATATGAATAAAAATGATATTATTTCAGCCAGCGCACATACCTGTATTTACATCCTGTTTTCGGTCGAAGTCCATAGTAATCGATTGTCGAGTTCACGCGCGTGATCATAGGTAACTAAACCTATGCGGGTGAACTCGGCAATCAATTACTATGTTACTAAAACAGGTACATCTCAAAATTGTGAAGATCACAAATCAGATCATGGACGGTGATTGTTTAAGTTTACCACCACTAGTTTGAAGGATTTAAGCTCTTTACATCTGGCAATCACAAACATCAATGTTAGTTAGGACTTGTTACCAATGCAAGGTAACCAAATGTCAAATTAAAAAGCGTTCTCAGGAGAAATAACGAGCGAGCCAATATGGTGACGATTATTTTTAATTAATCAAGCAAAGCAGATATCATATCTCGATTAAAATATGATTAATCGTACAGCCCTTCCCTGTCGTACAAGCACATCTCAGACACAAATGATTTTGTATCATGCTTTTCCTCTTACTCTCATTGTCTACAAAGTGTACAGCATTGCCCGCCTAGCTGAGCAATACTAGTGGGTGCGGTTGAGTTTAATTACGGCAAAATTACAAGCAGCTTAAGGGATTACCTGCACATGATATTGTAATGATGAGGATGCTGAATATGTGCTCTCTGCTTAATGGCTCTACGAATACTGGCATATCTGATGAGCCTGTCAGGAGTCCATCTGCTGTGCACTCCTGCTGTGATTACTCCTGCTTCCCCATTCTCATTCCTGTTCTTTTGCATCTTCTCATTTACCTCCATCGATAACTGTAAATAAGTTAGTGCGGGCTGAAAATGCTGCTTAATGAACTTTATGGCTGTTGAGTTTATTATCCTGTCCTCCTGTGACAGTTTGTTACACCACTTTACTGGCACTTTTTTCTGCTTCTCATAAGCTGTAAGTGGGTCATTCTGTTCCTGATTTAGGAGCAGTTGGAATATTTTGACAGGTTTTGCTGCAGTAGATTTCAGCATGTGGAATTTTTTTCAGTGTCTATCTGGCTGCTACTAATGTACGGTAGCGAGTATTCATAGAATCAAGAGATAAAAGATCTTTTTTGTATTTATTGAAATGGGTCACCCGAAAATGAAAGTTGTCATCACACTCATCAAAAAAAACTATTTTGGTAAAACATTTTTTCTTTAAAGTTCAATACACTTTTTTTCTTTTTTTTTCTTTTTTTTTTACTTTTTTTAGGGAAATTGTTATATAAAAGTCTTGTTATATAGTTTTCTGTATTTTAAACTGGGATCGAAAATAATTTAAAGGGGTGGTTGATTATGATTTCCCTTTTCTAACTTTTGTTAGTGTGTAGTGTTGCTGTTTGAGCATAAACAACATCTACAAAGTTACAACGCTCAAAGAAAAGGGAGATTTTATTTTACAGAAATCACTTTTTAAGGACTACAACAAACTGATAGGGACTACACAAGCTTCTTCCCGGGTTAGTGACATCACAAACCCTAAAACCCACTTTGAGTTAGACATGACAAAAGTAAAATGTGAAGAACATTTTGTAATTGCACTTATTGAAACTGGTGGTCTGAGAGTAATTTTTGGACCGATATATTAATGGGGTCAGCTAACCCAAAAATAAAAATTGTCATTACTCACCTTTCATGTATTCCAAGCCATACTTTCATTGATTTTTTTAAACGCAAATTAAGGTATTTTAATGGAATTTGATATGTCCCTCTATTGTTCACTCCACGCAACTACCACTTTGTCTCTCCAAAAATTTCATTGAGATTATAAAACGAATCCATATGAATTGAGCTGTTTAGTCTAAATTTTCTGAAGAGACACGATTGCTCTATAGACCTTATGCGCCAGAGAAACAAGGGCGCCGCCATCTTTAGAATATTGTCTTTGAATTTCCGTTTTTGCAGTCGCTCTGTATATTTCTATGGCATTGCTGTCCAGGAGTAATTAGCTTTTGAAGTGAATTTACTTTATATAAAGTTAACGAAAGTTATCATGAGGATTGTAATGTTTAAACCAGATGTCTTAACAAATGTCAGTAGACCGGGAAGATTTTAAAACGAGCCGTTCATTCATAAATATGCAAGATCGCTGTGAAAATAAAACCGGAAGTCAAAAGACAGCGAACACAGTGCTGAAAAGGGGTGGGGCTACGTAAGGTCTATATGATTGACATTTAATTTAGGCTTTTATTCACATATAAACATTCATCAATGCACACATCTGATATGGTAATAAAAAACGGAAGCTCAAGCATGTTCGCTTGACGTGCAAGAGCCAATGAGGTTTTTTTCTTGCGCATCAAGCAGGTTCGGTTGAGCTTCTGTTTATGTTTGTTGCTCAATGTTTTTATGTAAAAAAAGCCTAAATTCAATCTGTTCATCATATAAAGGTAAACAATACAAGATATCAGACCGCATTGGTGAAAGAATCCAGGCATTCGTGTCTATGCTATTGAATGTCATGAAAATCCTCAAAAATACAACAGATTGCCAACTCAAATTATGGCTACAGCTGCCTAGTCATTCTGCTGGATAATTTGTCATGTTATACAGAAAATGTAATAACACATTTTAATATTTTTGTTAGAATTTGTTTTTGGGTGAGCTGTTTTAATTTTTTATTATTATAATATGAATAAACACAATGTGTTCAGTGATTAACAGCTGTAATACCAACTGTCCAATAAATATGCCCCACTAAATGTGTGCCATGCTTAGTTTCATAATAAGATAAATGTGATTTATACTGGGGTTTTTTTGGACCTCATTGCATATCCTCATGGAAAAGTGATGTGCTGAAATCAAGTGCTGAAGCATAGACATACAGACATGAAATCCTAATTCAAGCTCTTGCTGTTAGGACAGTATGCATGGCTGAATCTTCACACCCTTTTATTTTTCAGATTTTCCAAAAATACCCTCTGGTGCTGCTAACCATGTTACAATGCACATCTTGTAGGAACATTGATTAAAGTGCCCGTATTGTGCTATTTTAAAGTTTCCTAATGTTGTTTTGGAGTCTTCTAGGGTTTACATGCATCAAAGGTAAAAAAAACTGTTTAATTTCCTCATAATATACATTTGCACATTACCACATTTTCAATGATTCTAAATCTCAAACGACTCGTCAAATGAATCAATCTCTCTAAATCCCGCCTTTCTGCGAGCTACTCTGCTCTAATTAGCCAGACAGCTCAGTCTGTAGTGATTGGTTTACCACGTACAACGTGCGCATTGAAAACAAAAACGCCCATTGCCATAACAACGTCAGCTGTCCTGAGGCTTCCTACACTGTAAACTAAAGACAGTAATGAACAATGACGTCGATTTTACCATATCAATTCGAGCGTGAGTCCGATGATGAAACGCTGGAGAAACTAGTTATTGAACCCGAACCTCCATCGCAAGGACAACTCGAGCAGGACGTTTCTCACACTACTCAGTTTGAGGTACATTGAGATGTTGCAACTGTTATTCCTCATCAGCATTAACAAGTGCATGTCCATCAACAAACCGATTATTTAACTTGTACTCATTCATTTACTCGAGTATTTTTGTAATATATTGCGGTGAACACGTGGAAACTATCAATAACAGTGCATGTATGCAATGTTGTATACATTAGCCGAGCTCTAGCGTGAATGACTGCTGTAACATAAACATTGGTAAAACAGATCTTGCTCAATGCGTAATCTTTCCTCAAAGTAGTGAGAACAACAGAACATCTGCATTAATAGACAGTTATAGGTAATAGTGGCCCACAACTGATTAGCAGAAGTGTTTCAGTAAAACAGTAATAATGTGAGTTAGCCAGTTTGCAGGAGACCTACACAAAATAAAATTTAAAACTAAGTACTTTGAACACCATCTTTCAAGAGCAAGCGGTTTGCGAATCCTGCATTGAACTCCGAGATTTGATTGATATTCGATAATTTTGAATATTTTATTTTATGTAATGAGATGCATCTTCATACACAGGTCATGGGCTGGTGCTACAGGAGGGTTTTGCTGCTCAAAGAGATCACTTGGGCCGAAGGCTTATGGCCATAGCGGGAGACAATGAGACTGAGGAGAAGAACTGCACAAAACCAGGTAATGCATGTCACTTAATAGTATGCACTGTTTCCCACAGGATTTTGTGAGATAGTGGTGGGCAGACCTTTCAGGGCTCCAGACTGCGACCAAATGGTCGCATTTTGCGACCAAAATTTGAGAGTGTGCGACTAAATTTTACATCCAGTCGCACATGTGCGACCAGTAAATTTCATCTCGTTCATAGTGGGCGACAACCGACGTCGCGTCTGCGATGCTTTGTTTACGACATCACGACAATTAATTTTTTAACGGTCCTCCATGAAGGGTTCCGAGTGAATGAGTGTGTGTGTGTGTGTGTGTGCGCGCGCGCGCGAGTGAATGTGTGTGTGTGTGCGCCCGCGCGCGAGTGAGTGAGTGAGTGAGTGAGCGAGCGAGCGAGAGAGAGTGAGAGTGTGTGCGTGCGTGTGTACATGTGCGAGTGAATATGTGTGTGAGACGGCTCGAGATGACTGGTCGTAAAGCAATGTGTAGTCTGACAATGTTTCTTGTCCAGGACATGACAAGATTTTTAGGAGTCGAGACTCGAAATCGTGTAATCTGATACATTGACTATAGTAACAGACAAAAAAATTGCGTATTCTGAACCAGACATAACTATAACTATGGTATACTGTGGTTATGAAAGTAGCCTACACATCTTTTTACAGCACTTCAAAACTATATCCTATTAAAATATTTTTTTTTATGTGTCGACCAAAACATTTTTGTTCATCCTTTAAAGATTGTCTCTATTTATAAAACTGAAAGTTTCAAGAAGTAGGAAAACTCACACTTATTTTTTTTAAAAAGAAGACTAAATTACCATTGTAAACAGCTGCTGAGGGTGCTTATTGGCTATTTTCACTCCCTAATATCTATTTTGTCACTCATTTTGCTTTTGAAATAATATTAAGACATTATGAAGGATAATAATTAAATTTAACTTTATCTATACACCTCAAATTTAGCTCAGTGCTTTATCATCCCACAGTGCTACCAAATACTTTCTGTAGAACTTAGAGCCGCGGCCCTCAGATGTTAGTCTGGAGCCCTGTGATCTTAAAATAAAACTGCACCATAATTTCTGTACGCTTAATCTATTTATTATCAAAGCATTTGTCTGTAATAGTTATTTAGGGGGAAAATGTGAAGGTGTGCCCCTAAATTTTCTGCTTGCGCTCCTAAAATTTTAAGTCAGGGGCTACAGCGCTCCTAATAAAAAAAGTTAGTCTGGAGCCCTGCCTTTGTCCCTCTAGGGGGGGTTTGTGGGGCAGACAATATTGTATTTTTTTTTTTAAATAAAATTCATCAATCTGGAGCACTTAGAAAGTTCAGAATTAAGAGCTCCAATCCATGTTTCTTGTGCAAACTTAACAAAGAAAAAAGTAGTGAATTGACTTGTACAGAAACGTTAAAGGGGACTCCAACCTTTTTGTTGTTGTTGTGATATAGTCTACATTAACACTTGTGTTTTAGGAAGCCAAACAATTAGAATATAATAATAATAATAATTTTATATTATTCAGGGCTCGACATTAAGCGAGGAGAAAATTGTTTATATTTGGTGGTGTAAACAATTTATTCTGAAGCAATATTTTCATGAGTGTTCTATCTGTTTTTACATGCTTAAATCTGCATATTTTTGATATTTACATTAGGGTGTTATTTACTTCATGAAGGCCTTTTTTAACCTATTAATTGTATGCATTATCTTTCATGTCAAAGTCTTACATTTTACATATTTACATCGCTGTATACTATATACTATAATTTTGCTCAGTGGCCTCTGTCCATCATGGCCTCCTAATCATCCCCACACTAGTTGGCTTCATCACTCTCCACCAGTAAGCTGGTGTGTGGTGGGCGTTCTAGCGCAATATGGCTGCCGTCGCATGATCCAAGTGGACGCTGCACATTGATGGTGGTTGAGGAGATTCCCGCTTCTATGTAAAGCGTTGAGTGCTGAGAAAAGCGCTATAAATATTTAATGAATTATTATTATTATTATTATTATTATATAGGGCTGTGCCAGTAATCTTGACAACCGCTCCACCGCGGTTGTTAAAGCTCCATATCAGCGATGGCTGAGTAGCACCGGCGGTGGTACATCAAAACACATTTTTTGTATGTGAATGCTGTTTTACATGAATATTATGACGAGTGAAGCACAAAGCTTTGTTTAGAAAAGAAATAATAGGTCACCCTATTATCAGCGAATTTAACAATAATCTATTAGTTATTCCACTGGACATGGAATCTCTTGTTTGTTTTCCCAAATCTTCACTCACGTCTTACTCTTTACACTGAATATGATCAAATCAGAATCGTCCTTTCGTTGCTTCCCTTGGTATTATATAGAAGTTGTAATCAGGCTACTTGTTTGGTCAGGCAAGTAAAATTCTCTTTCACTATGGCGGGCCGCTACAGTCTAGTTAATGAATAGGAAATAATGGTATGAATAATGACCTTTTTGAATTATTATTATTATTATATATTTTTTTTATTATATATATATATATATTTTTTTTTATTATATATATATATATTTTTTTTTTTTTGGTTCATACTGAGAAAAGACATTGTCATTGCAGGGCTTTAGCCTGGGTTTCCCCGTGCTGCCTTGCATGCAGCGCGATTTTATTCACGCTGCTAGGCAGCCTGGACACCATGGACCAGATTTTCCCCTCAAAAAGGGAACCAATCACAGAACGGGGAGGGAGCAGCAAGACGATGACGACGTCTATGCGACACACCGAAGCAGTTTGTTTATATCTATGCATTCAACATGGCATCAGACGCGAAGTTACCTTTCGATGCAGCCTTAGATAGTGTTCTAAGTAGTTTAGAATGCAAGTTTATTTCGTCTTCTTCCTCGTCGAATTTCTGTCGCTCTACATACGTCATCTGGTATAATTGAAACGATTGGCTATGAGCTACGTACAGGCGCATTTGATAGACATTCGTAGCGCCCAATAAACGGCTCTGGGCATTCGTAAACCATGCCTCAAATACGAGAAAATGAACATGTGGTTCCCAGACCACGTCTCAATGAGAAGAGGTCTGACGTTTGCCAGGCTAGCAGAGCTTACTAAACGTAAAAAGAAATGTCCCCATATCCCCCATGATTTTGGGAATACGTTGAAATTCCTCTAACCACTTCTGTTACTATTCTGAGATCAACTCTTAGGGGTAAATTGTAGCATTTCACAAATTTTTTCAGGTTTGCTGTCACAGGACACTCACGAATGACAATTTAAAGCCTTGATTTCATACTATGCTGCCCTATGAGTTGCCAGCTATGCCAGGATGCGATGCAATAAGATTCCAGTAGCAAGTTATTTGTATGTCGACAGATGCGACACGACTGCAGGATGCAAAAAAAATCTATCAAAAATCAGTCAATCAGGTGAGTGTGAACGGGCTCTCTGATAGCACACTGCACTCGCAACGAATTAACAAGTACAATTAAAATTATGAATTTTATTTCATAAATATTACACCATTTTAACATTAAAAAATGTAACTGAAATAAGCTTTGTCATAGACTACACTTAAGTTCACATTGAGTTCATAGTCCGAATGTTCTTGTTTCCTTTAATTTCAATAACTTAATAACTTGTCTCTTGTCGCATCATGTCTGGTTAGGACACAGTGTTAGAAAATACATTTATTCCACATAATGAAATTTCAATGTCTGTTTTATTTCTTGCGTCCCTTGGCCCACACTTTGGGAAATGCTATTTGCTTCTATATCATCCCCTTTTGTCTATTGTCAAAGATACTGACAAGACAATGCTGATAAAGACATAAATCTTGAACAAAATGTAATTTATGCATTAGAACGTCAATGGAATGGGGCCCGTTCCTGACAACTTATTGAAATGAATTGTTCCAACAGTGAATTAAGCTGGAAATCTTTATCGCTTGGGGCAGCTTTGTGGAAAGATAAAAGAATTGTAAAGGAACATTTGTGATTTATGAGAAAAATGGATCTGTGGCATGGAAGCAATAAGGATATTTTTAGATGTTTGTCCCCTCAACATTGCTGTGACCATAGGAGATGCTAGGGAAGATGAGACCAGATCTTCGGATATATCTTGGGAATACTGGCATCTCAGTGCCCCAGGGCTCTCTCATTAAGCGGCTCTTATTTTGCGGGGCGTCACAGTTCGGTGTGTGTGTGTGACCTTGCATGCACTGCGTCGTGAGATTCTGGACCCTTTCAGGGGTTGTCTCTCTATTAGAGTTGTGAACTGAGTAAGTTTGTTATTGTGGGCTGATGGAATCTGCCCTTTCAATTTGTTCTCTGTCTGTAATGAATGTTTCAATGTCTCGGGGCTTGTGGAACAGCACAGCTTTCAGGCACATTTGCTCAGTGGTATGCCATGCGCTGTTGTCAAACCCTGACATAGAGGATCTTAGCCTCGCTGCTCCCAGCCAGAATGTGAGCGAGCGGTGATCTGAGGTCTTTGCCAGCTAGATGAGTGAGAAGGGAGAATTTATGAATGCATTTACTTCCTGCTGTGTGTTAGAGTTTGCGACGAGCACTTCTTTCTTACTGTTGTAATGTAATGCTGACGAGGTGGTTCTTTTTTTTTTTTTTTTTTTTTTTTGTAGGAATTGAAGCAGTTAGCCGTTCTAAGCCACTGAAAAAGATAAGCCTTGTTTTTTCCGAAACTCCCTCCTACAAAGCTACCCTTGAGATCGCTGTAATATTAGATGGAGCAGGAAAGCATTACATCATCTTGGTGTTGTCAAATTAATCAAAAGCAACATTAGCAAAATAGAGACTTGGCCAACAAACTAAAAGACAACTGCTTATGAAGCTGAATATATGCTTAACCTGACTGATTCAGCTACTACATTCTCATTCTCACTACATTCCTTCTTTCTATAGAGGATGGCCTACACAATGTTTGATGGGCCGAAAACACCTCAGGCTTCTGATGGGTTAAGACATTGGTTCTAAACATTTTTGACTCCAAGGCTCCCCATTGTCCACAGCAATATTTAAGACCCTTCAACTAATTAAAATTTGTTTCAGAACTCTCAACTTCAGAAAACCCAACCTTTTGGGTGGCTTTCACGGATACAGGTGTGATCCTTCAGCACAACTAATTCAGTAATATCTGTCTGGTGATAAAGGTAATTTCTGAATGCCATTCCTTTTTGCAGAATGGCTCACAGTGGTAAAAACGCTGATATTTCTGTACAGCTCTTAGGCCGTTTTTACACTGGGCACGTTTGCTGCGGTCCGAGCATAATTGTTTCCAGCGCTGGTCTGGTTTCCTTCTTAACTTGTTTTTTTCGAACCCTGGTGCATTTGCGTTCATCTTACGTCACCACAAACAGGTTACTTTTTCTTTTTTTTTCTTTTTTTTCCTGAACAAGTGCGCACCCGAGTCCCTGTTGCCTTTACATTCACGTGTGGCGATATGGATGAAATCCATACCAGCTTTTCACTTTTTCTAACGGGCGGAAACCAATGAGGAAATTGAATATAAAAGAGAGCTAGAAACGGAAGAGGGAGAACGGGAAAAAACAAAACAAACGTGTAGGTTATGTTATCGGAGTGGGACACACGCTTAAGGCCGTCGTTGCTATTCTTTGCTGGAATTACTGTGCATGCGCTGACTGGGTGCGATCGCCAAAGTGACGGAGAAATTGAGCTCTACTGCATGGTTCGTTCGCCTGCCTGGTGCAACGCAATCCAGCCTGGTTCGTTCGCCTGCCTCAGGTACTAGTGGTGATGTCCATCATCTTTTAACCAATAACCACCTCACGCCAAGTCTCCAAACTCTTTCCCCGGCCCTGGATTTGCGGCCGCTACACAGACTGCTTCACGCAGCCACCACACACACATGCACGCTCATTGCACACACCTATACACAAACACCCGGTTGGATTATTTATTTATTTTTTTTTTTATTTTTTTTTTACATTTCTTTCTTTTCTTTTTCTTTTTCTTTTTTTGTTGAAAACTGAACACGAAAAACTGAGTTTGGAAAAAAACAATGAACTTTAAGACATTAGTGAATCAAGGACTCTCGTGATTTTGTTGTTTGTTTGTGAAATCTTGAACTGAACTTGAACAGCAATCTACTTACTGTCTGTTTACCACATCTTTTGTCATTTGACATGTGAGGCAAAGAAAAAAATACAAACTCTGTGAAAATTTAACTTCGTGTAACCTTTTTTTTTTTTTTGTGCAAAATGTTTTCTTAAAATATATATTTTTTGACCAACCCTTCAATCTCTGAATGTGTCATTTAAGCCCTATTCTATATTGTTGTGGGTATTTGAAGGAATTTATTTTTATTTTTTGTGTAACAGTGGTTTGAGTTATCTTCAGGGAAATTGAGCTTCATTACATATATATATTTTTTTTTACTTGATAAGTTTTACTTGTCTGGCGCCCGAACAATTTACATTTAAATTTATTAAATCAAATTTGGTTTGGGGCTGCCACCGTTACACACACACAAGTCACGGCACAGTTCAAGTGCAACTGAACTCAGACCACCTCCTCCAGGTAGTCTCGGGTTCGGGCCCTCTGTGCGCTCCCAGGTCCACATTACAGCTTTCACATTAGCAATTTGTCATGTGAACAGTTCCCCATTCCGAACTAAACTGCCAGTGTAAATAGGGATGCACCGATCCGATACTTAGTATTGGTATCAGCTCCGATACTGCCATTTTTGCCGGATCGGGTATCGGTCAGACGAGGCCGATCCAAATCCGATATTGTGTGTATACTATTCTGTGTTGTTAAGCCCCACAAAAGGCACACAGACATTATAAAGCACCATAAGTTTTCGTGCACAATATTATAAGTGTTCTGAAGCCATTATATAGTATAATGTGAGATAGAAATTAATATTTAAGTCATTAAATTCAAGATCACGTAAACGTTTCCCTCAGCTGCGGCTGTCAATCATTCTTCATTCTGCATTCAAACAGCGCGTCGCATTCTCGCGTCATCTCTCCTAGATGATTCAATGTTACTATTATTATACTTGATCTGTAGATAAAGGTCTGGTTTTGCATAAAACAACTTTATCTTGCTGGACTTTATTGCTGTAACATAATCATGTTACTTTCTACCAGGTGTCTGTTATCACAACACTGGAGTAAAGTCAGAGCACTATTTGTTCTTCACGCACACAATAACTGAAATTTAAAACGGTTAAAAGAAATACTGAATAAACTATTGCATAGATAGATACTGTATAATACACTACGCATCAATATGTCTTTTCTTTGTGCTTTAAACTTTTCAATGCGGACTCGACGCGCTGCACGCTGTGATTCATGTTGCTTCAAGCGCATCACTTTGCGCTCGGGATGCGCATAAGACAAGAAACCAGCTGCGCTTTGTGCCGCACTGTATTGGATCCTTTCATGTTATAATGACGCAATGAAAGATTATTAATAGCCGTTCTTGTTCTGTCCTATCTATCATATGTTGCTACCTCGTTAAACATCTGTGCTGTACATTTAAAAAATGTCTCAATTTTATAGTAGGCTATATATAAAATAATTAATATTTTTTATTTTTGTTATCTTGTTTTTCATGAATGTATTTTACAGCAATACAAAGAGCAATGTGTTACGTTTTACCAGATTTAGTGTTACACTTATTGTCTCTTATTTGTTCCCCACTAAACGTTTTTTTTCACAAAATGTTGAGATTTTATACAATTATTGTGCACTCGTGATTTTTCTAGACTAAATTTTACTGCTGAATTATCCACTAATCTAGTTTAGGCTATAATAGCATTTATGTCAGATTATGATCATAATTTTTTTTTTTTTTTTATAATGAAGTTGTCTGTTTTAAGAAGATTGTGTTTAACACACAAAATAGTGATTATCAGTTCAACAGAGTAAAAGAAATTCTACTTGATAAAAAAAAAAAAAAAACTGCACTGGTATCGAATCGTTATCGGTCGATACTCAGAATTTTTGGTATCGGATCTATTCTGAAAAAATGGTATCGATGCATCCCTAAGTGTAAAAAAAACCTTAGTTTCAATTGAGCTCCAGTCCAGATCAATGGTGGATTGTTTCCAAAATGCATCAGAGCAGCAGTCCAACAACATCTTATGTTTTCCTTAAACCATTGTTCATCCCTTGCTGTGCCCACACATACCTATAGCTGTTCATTTATGCAGTTTCTCTTGAGAGGTTTAGTGTCTGCCCTCATATTGCCGTTAAATTAAGGTGTTTCACAAAACATCAGTAAATTATTCTCTCACTGTGTAAAACATTGACAGTTCACCACAATATTGTTCTGGCCAATAATAACCTACTCACAGAAGAAGAGTCGACATAACAACCAGCCAGAGTTTCTAGCTTTGTGACATTTAGCCTAGAAGCAGGTAAATGTGAAATCGATGATACCGTAATAATCAGCCAATGTGCAAAGTGGTGGCACTTTCAAGTACTGATACAGCAATCTCTGTGAAAGCTTGCACAGACTACACTAAGCAATTTGTTTAATGTCTTGCAACTTTGTGGTCAGAATTTTCATCCGTCTAAAAGTAATGAGTAGCAATTATTTCATAGGCATTCTGTAAACAGTTCTGACTATAGAGAATATCAAGTTTACTTGATACTAAGTGCCTCTCAAATATCTTTTAAGGATTTTATGCTTGCTCTATTTCTATGTTCGCTACCTCTGAAGAGCTTGTTGTAGCATCTTTAGTACTTTTGTA
The DNA here is from genome assembly GCF_964197995.2 of Scardinius erythrophthalmus. NCBI lineage: Eukaryota > Metazoa > Chordata > Actinopteri > Cypriniformes > Leuciscidae > Scardinius > Scardinius erythrophthalmus. The sequence continues at coordinate 8,535,448 of NC_138239.1, forward strand.
AACACTCCTTCCTAGCAGATGGATTAAAATTAATTGCACACTCATTTATGGAAGTTGCATAGCAATCAGTCAATCAAATTGGAGCTGGCCAGATCTTGCCAGTTCTGCATGCAATATGCATACAGTCCCTAAGCTGTCCATGGACACTTTCTGAAGCTGAGACTATAGGGTAGGTTGTCAACAATAAGCTTATGTTTCTCTTTTTAATAAACTATGTTCCTTCATTGTCAGTTTATGTGACGTTAATATAATTTGATGTGATTTGGGCATCATACCAATCTCTTCAGCTCAGAACGACATGAAACAACTAATAAAAACACACAAACAGCATTCTCAAGGGAGAACAGCACTTAGGCCTATTAGGCCGTGTCCACCAAAGCGTTTTTTCGCGCGGCTGGCGTGTTTTTTCAATTGTTTTCAATGGGAGTGCCGCGTTTTTAAAACGCCATTAGCATAACGAGGCGCTGAGCGGTTTTTTTCACGCTGAAGCGCTAAGCGCTCAGCGTTTTTTACAGGTCGCCGAGAGTTGAAGAATGTTCAACTTTGGGTAAAACGCAGCGCTCATCACTGTCACTTTTACACAGCCGTCCAATCACAGTGGAGGAGGGGTGGGACAAATACCACACAGACCAACTGTCACAACATTCATTCTGTACAACGACACCAACCAGCAGAGCTAACCGAACAAAATGGATGAAAAATATATTTTTAGTATGAAACAAATTATCTGCGTACAAGTAAACTGTGCTACGGATATTCTATATTAGAGGTGGCACGGTACATGAGAAAACATCCGAACCGTTCGGTTCGCTTGTCTCGGTTCGGAGTATGTGTGTGTCGCACGGTTCGACGAATGCGCAATGTAGCCTCGTGCCCGTGCTAATACAATGCTAAATCATAAATCAGACATATGTAGAATAACATTACGATGTCCAGCAATCGATTTAAATAGTACACTGGGTTTACTTAGACATTTGATGAGATCTACTCAACTATATGTTGTTTTTTTCACGTGAATAAATACATAGATCGACTGTTTCACGTATGTACTTTAATGGTCCAGTGGCAGAACTTTTGCCAAGCGTGTCATAGGTTCTGAGATCTAATCCGCACTCATATATATTTTTTTCTTTTTCATCAAAACCTATTATGTTTATCAGTGGTTGTATATCAAGCAGGGACAGATTTGTGTGAATTTTGTATTGTGATTTCACCGGAACGAATAGAGTAGAGTCTCCTCAACGGATTGAAGCACGCGTCCGAGTGAAGAATGTGCGGCCGCTGTGGCGTGTGCGCGAGCCACAAGAGAACACTGTATCAGCGCCAACGAGCACTTTGATCACTTGATAAAAAAAAAAAAAACACATTTCAGCGCTAGATTGCTTCTTATTTAACAAACGAACAAAACGAATACTTTGATAGTTAACTGGAGATGTTTTATTTATTTTTATATTGGTACATCCGTGCTGCGAGATAGTATCGACCCTGGCAAAAAGTGGTGGGAACATGTCCCACCCGCAAATTACGCCTATGATGCGGAATGGGAAATGAGAAGTTGCATTTTGCAAACACGCCCCATTTATGAAATACATTAATTAATAATTAGATAATTAAGCTATATATCATATGCTTAAGTAAATCTTTGGAGTGTTAAAGATTAAAAGAAAAAATAACAACAAAAACCGTACAGAACCGAAAACCGTGACACGAACCGAACTGTGGGTTTTGTGAACCGTGCCACCCCTATTCTGTATCATAGCAACAAAGCGTCACAACTGAAAAAAAAAAAAAAACGCTCAAGCGCCCACAGCTAGGCGTTTTCAGCAGAGCGTCTAGCGTTTTCAGCTGGCTAAAAACGCTTTAGTGGACACACGGCCTTACTGTTCTTTCTGCATTTGTGTTCAGAATTCAAACATGCACAATTCAATCTATAGCTATAAAGAGAAGATATTTTGCTTGTTCTTGTGATTTTGGTAACCGGAGAATCGCACTGAAGAGGCGTTCACAGGCAAACAAGCAGGTGCTTTGATGAGAGCGGCCTCCATTATGTTTGTGCTCCTCAGAAGCAGCTCAAATCAATAAGTAATCCGAAAGAGAGAGAGTGCTCAGACAGTCTGGGTTGGATGCCAGCTTGATGACTGAAAATTGAATAAGCAGAATGCTCCTGTGCCTGTGAAGAGGGGTTATTTTAGGAACTTACATTTTTCACAGTCTGGAAAAGATTGATTGAATCGTTCGTAAGGGAAAAGGGTTGAATGTGTTGTGCTTTGTGTGTGCACTTTTAAGATGTGACTACTGCAAGCTCAGGCACTGACATAGGTTAATACACTGAGAAATGCTGCATAACTGTAAAACTGTTGAATAAAGAAAACATGCTGTCACAGTGGGAGTCTTGTCAGATAGAGATGGGGCTAGAGGCATTGGGGCATTGTATTTCATCCAAAATTAATGGTGCTCTTTCCGGATTGCTCCCGTTTATGAACTACGCCGTTTATTCAGGAAAAGACTCGTAACTATTTGACATTTAAATGCTTACAGACCTTCACTGGTGTAATTCTGCTTTCAAATCAAGCAGTAAATAAGTCTTAGGTTGTGCTTTGGGTTGTTATCACTGGCAGTAACCACACACTATCCACAGTTAAACATGAAATGGCATTCCCAACAGGACCACCTCCACAGGATGATCAGCTTAGCCCATTACAGCCATCACTCATGCCCAGCCCACTTTGAGAGTCCTATAGGTGTACACGTTACAATTAACTGCATAAGTTTGCACCCTCTTGCAGAATCTGCAAGATGTTTATCATTTAATAAATAAATAAAAGGAATCACAAAAATTGTTTAGTCCAAAATTTTCTGAGGAGACACGATCACTTTATATGATGAACAGATTGAATTTAGGCTTTTATTCACTGTAAAACAGAGTGAACAGTATATTTATTTAACTGAATCGAAGCCTTTGTTGATTTACAATGGCACTATTCTATGGTATGGTTTTAATACATTATGCAGCCTTAGAAAGTCTAATAATGCATTTCATGAATTCTCACCTGTGGAGTGTTACTTGCTGTATTTTGATGGTTCGACACTGGTAAATTGCAATCGAGGATTTTTTTTAAATCGAGTACTCAAATTTAATCAAGGAACTGTGACAGTCCTACTGTTTTTGTTAATGAGCATAAATTTACATTGCATCCTAACTCAAACTACTACTGTCAACTCAAGCTACGGTCAAATTTAATCTCTGTTCTAAGTGACAACGTGTAATAATATTACATACAGCCAGCACTGCAAACTGTGCCGAAGATACGTGCCATCAAAGTCAGGCAACATAAACCTGTTTCATGATTTGAAACGCTATCACCCACATGCAGAAACTAAGAAATTTATTTTTCTATTAAGATATTTATTTTAAGGAAAAATGACTGAAAAAGGTTACAGCATTCAAAAACATGAAGCGTTTGTCATGTTCTGACAATAAAGAGTAGTTTAAAACCACAATTATTGATCTGGTTTCTACAACTTTCACTTAGTTGCAAAATCCGCCTTTAAACTTGAAAGAAATATAGATTTGACATTCATCGTGATCATTTTCATTAGAGACTAATATGATTTTTTTATTTTTTTTATTGTAATAGTAGACATGTTGCTCTGTTACTATATAGCAGTATGTAGTATATGCCATTCTGAACACATCCTAAGATTTCTTGCATAAGGCAGCGACTTTAACATGCCACTCTGACAACCACACACACCTCCAGCTCAGCACAGTATGTGCAACTGCGAGGCGCTGATCCTGCCATGTGTGTTCACATCAGGACAGACGTTGATGGAAAAGGTCATCAGTTGATGGGAGAGAAGCACATATGGTCTCTCTACCTGAGATGCTTCTCCACAGTAGCTCATCCTATATGCTGTTTGTATAGCAGATACAAACCCAGAGCACATGCATACTGTACATGTTTGTACTTTATTCTGTACACCATTTGTTTGGAGACACTGACAAAACCTCCACCTGAAAGCACTGTCATGATGTCCACAGAGACAGGGAGAGATTGTTTTTATTGGTACTTTCATTAATAATGGATGCAGCATGCCAGAGCTCCTAAGGACTTTTAATAGATTTACCTGCAAGAGATAGTGATGCTTCACACAAGTGCATCAACCTGGATAAAAACAACTTACACTGTCAGCAGCAGGTCCTGCTGAATACCACATGAAGCACCTATGGAAAATGGTTGCTTCATCATTCAGATCCGCTGATATTTAATCATATTCAATCTAATTGATATTCGTTTTCCCTAAACCTTATTTGTTCTCGCGTGTCAAGCAAGCATGGTT